>NW_022111358.1:12123947-12151216 GCF_000313985.2 Echinops telfairi
GCAAAATAGAATTTTTTAACTCTCTTGGAATTCAAGCTTTCTGGAGCTCTGGTAGCTGGATGAACCTTTAAAACTATTGTCCCGATAATCTAAACCTTAAACCAAAAGTACTCCCTTAAGCATCTCTTAAACCAAACAAGTTTAGCTCAACTGGTAAAGAATGCCTGCCTTAAGCAGCGCGCTCTTTAAGAGCTACCCACAAACGGACAGCAATTCCAGAGACGAGAGCGGAAGCTCAAGGGGCTGACTGTGAGTTCATGTTAGTGGAGGGCAGACTGAGAAAGGAGAGAACGATGGTTGCACAACCTGAAAGAATGTAATCACGGTCACAGAATTACACATGTAGACATTTTTTAATTGGTATATGTGTACATTCTCAACAAGATAAATAAATAAATGTACATATGACTGAAGGGGCTTCAAAAGGTTCATGGGAAAATTCCATTTTGTTATTCCATTTTTCCATGAGCTCTTTCAAGCATGCCTCCCCTTGTATCTATATATTTATTACCTATATCCCCAGAGAGATAAAATTAAAACATGATAGAGAAGATAGAAATTGCTTGAAAATAAAATTCAGGCAATATCTTAGAAAAAAAAAAAGGCAACAAACAGATGGAAAGTTGAAGATACTCAGAAATCAGAGGAACAGTCTAATATTAAATAATGAGACTTTCAGAAAAAGAGAGACAACAGAAGGGAGACATCAATCACAATAGTTTCAAAAAGACATAGTGTCCTAAGTAGGAAGTCCTCCAAGACCTCTGCACAACGGGCAGAACAGATCTGCACTAAGCTGTACCACCAAAGAAATGTCAGAATTATGTGGACCAGGAAAAGACCCAGCTTCCAGGACGGAGGGGGGAAAAAAACAGTCGGATCAGGAATCAGAATGGCTTCCGGCTAATCAATAGCAACCTTGGAAGCTGGAAGGTAATGGAACAATTAATTTGGTGGCAGAGTGCAGGGGCAGTGGATTATTTAATGCGGCTTTCCCTGAAAGGGTCTGGCAAGAGGGAGGGGGAAGATGCTGATAGGATTCACCTGTGAGTAACTGTAAATAGGATTCCCGAGCAGCATCTGGCTGTGTTTAAAATGAACCCTCTTAGAAGCAAGAGGGTTCTCATTACCAGCAAAAGGCAGGAGTGGATTGCATCCTGCGAACCTGAGATTCCTGTGCAGTGAACCTTCTAGATCCAGATGACAGCGATTAGCATCATCAAAGGAGCAGCAGCAGAACCAGGAGCCTGAGCATGGAATAAAGGGATGGACTTCCCAACCCACCGAGCAAGTCAAGGGGAGTGCTTTTGTGTGGGAGGCTGCCTCGCGGAGTGGGGTGCCTTCTAGGCACTTAATTCAGGAGCTGGGTTTGCTGACCCTGAATGCCTTTAGGTTGAGGCTTACAGTCCCTTTGGGCTTTTATTAGCTGACTTGAAACTCTGTAACATGTTTCTGATAAACAACTCAACCCTGAGCATTTCTCACTGGCATTACAACTTAACTAACTTCCTTTAAAAAGCCTTTTAATCATGAATTTTGTATCCATTGCAATTAATATTAGAACCCAAAGAGGTAAAAAAGAAAACATTAAATCAGCACATAGGCTAACAATATTTTCAGACAATCAAAGCCTAAAAAACACACCTTTTCCTAGGAAGGTAATTGAATACATGCTTCACCAAAACAGCAGAGTAAACAAACAAGACCGATTCTGGGAGAGGAGCAGCACCGAGATGAGATGGTAATGTTGGCTCAAGGATGCTGACGGGAGTCCCCAGCTGAGCACACTCAAGGTGAGCCTACGGGAGGACTTCTTCAGGAAGATAAACTGGCAGAGCATCTGACGCAATGGAGAATCCTGAGAGGAGATTCATATAACTGAGGAAAAGTTTTGAGTTTAAATGCTGATAGAGACAACTAAACAAACAAAAAATTAGCAATTAAAAACTCTAGAAAACAGAAGAATGGAGGGGGACTGATTACAATATATACCATATGGCTCAGCTCTGAACTGGGTTCACATAGTAATAATGTAAGCACTATTTACTGATCTAACCAAATAACATAACCATGAAGAGACAGAAAGTACAGTTGGAACAAGCACTAAGTCTTTATTTCCATAACATGGGTCAACCGAAAATGTTTAAAACTAAAAAAATCAAGTTGAAAGAAACCATGTTAGAGAAATCTATGAATTCTAAAAAATACAACAAAATTACTAAAAGTATAATTGCTGTTTGGGAAAATGGATGACACTGCACACAAAGGAGACTACTCTATGCACAAGCGTTGTAAAATAATTGACTCTTTATACACATGTATAGCTTTGCTCAATATTAAAGAGAAAGAAAAAGCCCAAGATAAACAGAAAAGCTGATGGAGATGGGAAATTCAAAGAACTAAAGAGAATATTAAAGAATATTTTGTAAGGCCAAAGATCCTTAGATGCACATAATATTCTCTAAGGTTCAGATCACTCATGTGCAGTGAGTTAGGCACTGAGCTCCTCAGCCACTGTGGGAGAAAGCAGCAGCAACCTGCGTCTGTGAAGAGTTAGTCTTGGAAACCCTTGGAGTCGATCTACTCTGTCCTTTAGGGTCACTATGAGTCAGAATGGACTAATTGGCAGTGGGTTCATATACAGAGGGGACTTGGTGGCACTGTGGTTACATGCTCCTTGGCTAACCAAAAGGTCAATGACTCAAACCAACCACCAGCTCTGTGGAAGAAAAAGCTTGGAGTTCTGCTCCTATAGAGATTTACTGCCTTGAAAAGCCTATGGGGCAGTTCTACTCTGTCCTACATGGTCACTAAGGTTTGGAAGTGATTATATGGCATACAACAATATACTGTAAGTATATATTAGTGACATAAAAAGTGAGTATTCCAAAGTAATGGGAAGGGAGTACTTCTTAGATGAAAAATTGCAAGGAAAAAAAAAAAATCAATGGAACACAAACTCCACCTATTTTAGAAAAAAGACATGAAAAACCACAAAAAAATAACACATGAGACACAATACCAATCCAGATTAAATACTTAACAGAGAAAAGAGAATATGCACAGAAGAAAATCAAAGAAATACTAGAAATGACCCCACCCCCACCCCCAACAAAAGGCACCGGGACTGGTCTCTGCTCACCTAGAGCAGCAGAGGAAGAGAGTAAGTCAGGAACAGGAGGAGGGTGCAGAAGGTGCGGCTCGTTAGCCCCATGAGCAACTGCCTCGCTTGCCATGAGCCCAGAAGGACTGAATGGTGTCTGGATACCATTACCAAACATTTCAATCAAAGATTCCGGAAAAGAACCCTGGTCAAAGGCAGGAAAAATGCTGACCAGGAATTCAAAATATCACTGACTCAAGATTTTCTGCAACCAAAATGGTATTGTCCCGAGATCATTTTTAAACCTCAAACCAAAAGTACCCCACGGACTCTTCCTAAGACCAAACAACAGTTTAGCTTAACGAGTAAAAAATGTCTGTCTTGAGCACTATGTGCTTTTAATAAAGTAAGCTTATGGAGTCAAATGGACAACTTGAGAGATCAGAGGGCACCCTGGGAGGGAGGGCAGCGAGCTAGCAAAAGTGATGAGGGAGGGACAACTCCAACAAGGAGGTAAGGGCAGTCGCACGACTCAAAGGGTGTGGCCATGCTATGAAACTGGACATGCAGAAACTGTCGAGTGGTATGTTTTACTGTCTGTATTCTCCACAACAAAATCACTTCTAGAAGACAAAAAGCATAGAGTATTTTTAAACCTACACGAACTCAGATAATTTACTCCCCGTGCATGTTTTCTGAAGAAGCTACTCCAGCACAATGACTGAATACCCTGAGATAAGAGGAGGCAAGGAAGCCAAAAGCAGTGACTCCAGCCTGGGAGAGCACTAGGGCCCAAGAGGACCACTCATTCAAGCTGGGCATTTTCTCTAAAAGCTAGAATGGTTTAAAGTTAGGGGGAGGGGGAGAGGTTAAGACCATAAAAGCAAGTACAGAGGAAATTAGACACTTAAAAGAAAAACATACAATATAACCCAAATGTCAAACGAACTAAAATACTGCATGATTTTCATTCAACAGTAGAGAATACTTAAAAGATCTACTTGCCACTACTCCTACGAATAGCCTAAGCGTCATGATTCTAAACCCACCGAAAGGTTTTCGGCTCTGCTCTGCCGACACGGCATTGTACCTGTTCCAACAGACACTGGTATGCCCACCTTCACCATGAACGTGGTGGAGAAGAGAGCGGGCTACTGAACTACTGCAACCTGCTTCCTTCTGTGACTACCACCATGAAAAAGGAAAGATGGTTTCTGCTGCTGAAGACAACCCTTACCTAAGACCACCAAGTTTCCTGAGGTCGGTCTCAGTACTTTCCCAGCTGTCCTAGCCAACCCACAGCACATGTTTCAGGAGAGCTAGGATCACTCATAGGAATCTGGCACTCTCTTCCTGTTTCCACCGCTGTTCCTGGTTACTTTGAAGCAGCATTTTCCGTGTGTTCAAACTTTACTCTCTACATCTCTAAACGCGCTGGTGTAGGGGCCAGGCTTTGGGCTGCTAACCAGGTCAGCAGATCAAAACTACCAGCCGCTCATCAGAAGAAAGATGGGCTTTCTATTTCCCTAAAGAACTAGTCTCAGAAACTCACAGGGGCAGTTTTACCCTGCCCTACAGGGTCCCGATGAGTTGGCATGGACTCAATAGCACTGACTATCTGTCAGATTGGAAATATTAAGTAAACAGTTCAAGAGGGACCAGAAAACTTCCTATTCAAAACTCATTCTCTAATACACAAAACACAGGGTATTTTTAATGCAAACACAGTATGCTATGTAACAACAGTTATCTAGAAATGATAGCTCTAATTTTCCACCCAATTGTTCATGAAAATTAAGGGATCTCTTAATTTCACCATGTCACCCCTGCAAAAAAAATGGCCCCTCTGATAAAACAGGATGGCCCCCTCCTCAAAAAGTGAGAAAAAGATCTAGGTATAGACGCTAACGATGCAATAGCTGTGACATGGAAACACATGCACACCTGTGTTCGGTGCAGCTTTATGCGCAGTAGCAAAGCGTGAGAGCAGACCTAGGCGCTCCCGAGTACCGGTAAGTGAGGCGCTATCCGTGCAGAGTACACTCGAGTTCAAAGACTTTGTATGAAAACAAGAATGTGTAAGATCTCACTAATAGTTTTACACTGACTAAATGTGAAAATCACAATTTCCAATATACTGTGGTAGATGAAATGTGTTATTAAAATTAACTGTTCCTAATTTCACTTTTTAATATAAAAATGTAATTACTTGAAAATTTCAAAGTAATGATGTGGCTTACCTTACAACTGGCTTCAATTGGACAGTGCTTCTTTTAGATAAACTGCACAAATGTGCATGTTCAAGGATGTTTATCAAAACAGCTTTTTAAATGTATTTTTTTACTAATCATTTTACAGCGGGCTCTTACAGATCTTATAACAATCCTAAATCAATTGTATCAAGCACACTTGTTTATGTTGCCATCATCATTTCCAAAACATTTTTCTACTTGAGCCTTTGATATCAGCTTTGTTTCCCTCCCTCCCCTCCCTTCTGACCCTTCTGAATCCTTGATCAATTACATGATATTATTGGTATTTTTGTGTTTTATACTGTCCACTGTCTCCTTTCACCTACATTTGTTATTTGTCCCCCTTAGGGGTGGTTATATATCCATCATTATGACTGGTTCCCCCTTTCTACCTGTTCCCCCCATCACCCTCCCTCCACCCTCATGGTGTCACTACTCCCATTACTGTTCCTGAGGGGTTTATCTGTCCTGGGTCCCGTCTGTTGAGAGCTCTTATCTGTACCAGTGTACATGCTCTGGTCTAGCTGGATTTGTAAGGTAGAACTGAGGTCATGATAGTGGGGGGGTAGGGTCTAGAAGCATTAAACAACTAGAGGAATATTGTGTGTTTCATCGGTGCTATATTGCACTCTGGCTGAATCGTCCCTTCGGTGTGATCCTTCTGTGAAGGGATGTCCAACTGTCTACCGATGGGCTTTGGGTCTCCAATCCAACCCCTTTCATTTGCACTGATATAATTGTTTGTTTGGGATCTTTTAATACCTGATACCTGATCCCTTCGACACCTCATGGTCACACAGGCTGGTGTGCTTCTTCCATGTGGGTTTTGTTGTTTCTGAGCTAGATGGCCGCTTGTTTAACTTCAAGCCTTTAAGACCCCAAACGCTGTATCTTTTGACAGCCGGGCACCATCAGCTTTCTTCACCACATTTGCTTATGCCCCATTTTGTCCTAAGTGTTCATGTCGGGAAGGTGAGTATCACAGAGTACCAGGTTATTCGAACAAAGTGTTCTTGTGTTGAGGGAGGACTTGAGTAGAGACCCAAAGTCTGTCAAAGGAGGCTTTTTAAAAGCAAAAAACAGAATAAACCTAAGCATCCATCAACAAAGATTTGTTAAATAAATTGCAATAAATTGGACAGTGTAAGGCATGACAAAAAATAATGATTTATAAATTATCAAGGGTGAGAGAGGGAGGGGGGAAAAGGAGCTGATACCGAGAGCTCAAGTATAAAGAAAATGATTTGAGAATGATGATGGCACCAAATGTACAAATGTGCTTGACACATGGCTGGATGGATGGACGGTGATAAGAGTTGTATGAGCCTCCAATAAAATGACTTTTTAAAACTTGATAAAATTGAATACTCTGTAGACCCTGAAAATGCTGACGTACATCTAAGTGCAGTGACATGAAAAGATATAGTAACTAGAAAAAAAAAAGCTTACTAAATAGTACATGCATATTATGATTCCATTTGAAAAGTATGGGGTGTAGGTGCACATAAGCGCATGTGCATGCGTGAGTGTGTGTGTGTGTGTAAGTAAGCATAGAAAATACAAAAAAAAGTAAGCATAGAAAAAGGTCTGAAAGGATATTCATCAAATGACAACTATGTTTACCTCTGGGCAGCAGGATTACAGATAATCCTTGCTTTCTTCTTTACACTTTTATGTATTTCTCTGAATTTTGAAATAAACATGACATATTTTATTAATTGAACAGTAAAACTATTTAAAAATATGATAGCTACCCGGTGAAATTAAAAGATCAGTCTCAGGTAGTGAAGTCTGCCATCACCAGGGTCTTTAACCTACACAATGCTATACTTGGAGAACCAGCTGCCTTCATCCCAAGCAATCCATTAACCCATTCCAACTAATTATGAATATTTCCAGGCTCTACAGATCATTGGTGAGAACTCTGCCATGAACCCACAGTTAATTGAGAGAACATAGAAATGGAAGTTCATGGACTTGTCACCTAAGGCAGCTAAGTAATTAAAAAAAAGGTATTCACCAGCTGACTGCCCACTGGAGGGGGTGCCAAGTGGCACGAATACAGGGGCTGTGGGAGGATTTTTGGTCTACAGTCTTTAGTACCTTTTTCATTTTAGGCCCTGAGAATTCCAGTTTAGAAACATTACCTATCAAGGCTATATTTTTGTGGCTGTCTATTAGGGCTGAGGTCAAATTAGTCTTAAAATGTTTAGTCTGTTCAAGTCAAAATAATTTGGGGGTCCATACGAGGGACCACAGAGAGATCCAAGGGTGGCTCTGAAGAGGGAGAGGAAACAAAATGCAATTTGTTAACAGAATTTGCTTCTAGATTCTTTGGGGGGGGAGGGGAGGGAACATTTCCCCTATATTTATATTATACCATGTTTTTGGCTGTTTTTTGCTTATGGGAAATATCAAAATGTCAACCATGGTTTCTATTAAAGGTCTTTAATGATACTACATTTTAGCCCTGTAATGAAACATCATGCTCACTGCAGTTTGTAATGCATCTCATTAAATACATTAATAACATGCATTTCACCAAAAGGTCAACTTATTATGGCTGAAGTTTAGCTTTCTTTTAATCACCTCATTTGAAGCGCCAGAACAAATGCTGAAGAAAACAGTAGCGAATGCCTGTTACAGAAATGCCCCCACTTCTCCCACCCATTTACATCAGTTACCCTTAAGAAACCGGTGCTAAAATTGGTGTTTTCATATGGGATAAGAACATTGTGCTTCCGGCAATGGTACCCCATAGCTCATTATACTAGTCCTTATCATCAAACAGCATTGATGCTTTCCCTAATGAAGTTTAAATAAAATACACATGCAGGTATTTCCTCAGTAGCGTCTTCCTTACACATTGTTGCCACCAACATAAAAAAACAACCTCCTGAACAGAATCTTAGATTCTTAAAAAATACCCAAATTTACTGGACCAATTGAGACTAGAGGACTCCTGGACTGCCTTAAGAGCACTCTGTACACATTGAACCCAAATCAGCCCCTTCAAGCTAAATTAAGACTGGCTCACAAAATGAAGAATACCACCCATAAGAACTGTGCTCCTAAAAAAAAAAATCCTTTATATGAGACCAACAAAAGCCCTAGTGGCCTGGTGGTTACAATGTGGATGCTCACGGTAAGGTCAGCAGTTTGAAACCACCAGCAGCTCCTCAGGAGAAAAGAAGGGCTTTCTACTCCTGTAAAGAGTTACAGTCTCAGAAACTCACAGGGGCAGTTTCAGCCTGTCTTTCAAGGTCGTTATGAGTCAGCATCAATTAGATGGCAGTGAGTTGAGTTTTCATATGAGATCAAATGGTCAATAATCACTTTAAATCAAAGAAAGAAAGTGATAGGGCAAGAAAACTAATGCAAATGGAAAAATAAGAGGTAGTGAGAATGTTCACTTTGTGAAGAGTCTAAGAAGGAATCAGAATGGTAGGAGAAGAATCTGAAAAACACATGTACTATCACCAAACTAGAGGAAACTATTTCAAAGAAAGGCTAAATGCTTCAGGAAGGTAGCAGCTAAGTTTGGAAAAAAGATCTTTGGCCACCTTTCCAATGGGTCAAAAAAGGCAGAAACTGAATTGCAAGTATCAAAGTAAAACATTTTAGAGAACAATCTATAAATCATCTAGTAAGTTTCAATAACAATTGTTATTGGTCAAGTAGAGAGTTAGGGAACGAGAAGAAGGCTGTCTAAGAAGGACCAACATAGTGGCTGCAACGATGGACTCAAACATAGCAATACTAACTATTAATAGGATGGCTGGAAGTGAGAGCCAGCTCTACAACACCTAGCAACAGCATAGACTGAACTGTGACCCTCAGAAAGATACGTCTAATTCCTAGCCTCCAATTCCTGAGGATGAAATACTTGGAGGTCAGGTCTTTGCGACTAATCAATTACAGTTAAATGCACACTGGCTAAGATGGGCACTAAATCCAATGACTGGTGTCCTAAGGTGAGAGCTAGGCTACAGACACAAAGGAGAGGCAGGGCAGACAGTGGAGCGATGCAGCTACAAGCCAAGGAACCCCAAAGGGTGCTGACAGCCACTAGAAGCTAGGATGAGGCAACGGAAGATTCTCCCTAGAGCTTTCCAAGACATCATGGCCCTGCCAACACCTTGATTTTGGATTTGTAGTCTCCAGAACCATGAGAGAATAAATTTCTGTTATTTTAAGACCCTACCCCAGGAAACTAGTACACTAGACTAGCAAAGTCAAAAAAACAGTAAAGACGGTGAGAATGATGGTCAGTTACACTGAGGATTACACAACTGGTTGACCACTGTGAAATGTCTTTCAATAGAAAAGGTAATACGAGTACCTAAGATTCATAACTGTGCTGTGTGGCAGGCACTGTGCTGCTGCTTTATATTATGTCCTTTAATCCTCACAGGCCTGCTATGCCCGTTTTATTGTGATGTTAAGTAACTTGCCCAAGGTCACACAGTAATCTATTGAGATAGGCTCTAAACACAGGCAGTCCGACTTTAAACCACTACACTACCAGGGTTCACTGTGTAACAAACACAAACAGTATAAATTGTTAAGCTAGAGCAATGCAGCCAAGAAATGTCTTCTTACAGCTGTTTAACAAGACAAAAAAGCATACTGCATCTTATGTCTTAAGGGCATAAAAAGACACAGCCCAGCCAAAAGCAGATACCCAAAAACTTCAGATGCCCAGAAACTCTGGTTACTAAAGAATGCTCCACCCTTCCTCTTAGAATACCCGACTTCAAACAAGTATTCCCACCTCTACCTCTACCACAACTCACCCTGCCAGGTTAAGAAGCATCTGTCAGAGTAACTAAAATCACCAATAAGGCAAAAACTCAAAAAAAAATTTTTTTTAAAGACAGATTAAAAACATCAGAATTATTTAAAAATAAAGCAACATTAAAATAACTACTAAAGAAAAAAAAATAAAAAATAACTACTAAAGAAATTAAACTCTCCTCAAGAATATGCCCACAGGTATACCTCACACCTACTAACCTAAAAATACTTATCATTAAGATAAATGCAAATTTAAAAAGATAAAGGGTCGAGCAAGAAAAACAATGAGTAACAAAATAGAAAGGCCTGACTGTATTTGAAACATCTGATCTAGAGCAATCTGGGTTTCATTCCAAAGGCATGCAGTAGATACTAAGAATGTGGATCCTGGAACAGGAAATGCTCAGAAAAAATCTCAATACTATTGACAACTACCAAGCTTTTTGTCTAAAAAAGGAGGATCTAAATCTCCATTAACATCCCCCCCACCCCCCCACCCCCCACACACACAAGGTGAAGAGTTTCTTGAAGGATCGCACCCCCTCCTAAGGCTAGCCGTTTTTCTGGTTTCACACAGGAAATGGGACTGCAGGTACGGCAGACAAACAAGCTAAAGACCAGTGTCTGAGAAGTTAATTCCTAATTAAAGCAGGTTCAGGGAATTCCCTACCCTAGAAATGTCACACATTTTATCTTGATGAATTAAGGCGGTTCCGCTAAGAAGCAGCTGGCAAATTAGACGTCCTCCTCTGGCTCCTTCCTGCTTGAAGTCCACGATGACATGAAGAAACAGTTTAAAGCGAAGGCACAAAGGCTGGACAAGCAAATAAGAAGCAGCAAGACCCACCACAGTGCACAGACTCACCCAAACCCCCTCCAGCCCGGAGCTTTGGTGCCGCTGGGCACCCAGACAAGGAGCTGCGCTGCAGCAGGAGTCACCTAGACTACCTGACAGAAAAGCTGGACTTAGGTCCCTGCCATGCATGAACAAGCACTCTAACTTGGGCTAAGTTATTCTTTCTGGGCCTCTGTTTCCTCACCTGTAAAATGAAGGAATTAGGAGTCCAAAAACCCTGACATTCTTTTTTTCTTCTAAAATTCTTGACTTTTATACCTCAGCAATTCTCTTCCAAAACTTGTTTCTCCATCTGCAGGCATCCTCTTCCCCCACTCTAAGTATCTACCACTCAAAGGAAAGAGGAGTAGCATCATCTTAGCACGTTGTTCGAAAAGCCTCTAGTGCAAAGAAAAGCATCTTTGAAGTACATGACAGAGCAATTTATAAAATGAGTTTCCTCATTCTCTCCATTTCTCTTCCCCTTACAATAAGGTCACCAGACGTCATCTTTGGCGGGACAGTTCTGATTTTTAACAATTTGTCCCGTGTCCTGCGGCGTTTTAAAAAAGTCCCGATTTTTTGAAAGAATGCACGACAAGCTAGGGTATACGGTTTTCGGCTGCCATGTGGCTATTTCGCCAGGACATGACTTTTATCAATGGTGTCCTGCTTTACCAATGCTAAAATCTGGTCACTTTACCTTACACCCATGGGTTTTCAAATAGTGTTCTCTAAGCACTAAAGAGAGAAACGGGGGCCACTAGCGGTTAAAGTGCTCTGCTGCTACCTGGAAGGTTGAAAGGTCAGGTAAGTCCCAGCCAACCTACCAGTGCTCTGAGGAAGAAAGATGTGGCAGTCTGCTTCCACAAATATTTCCACCATGGGGCAGTTCTACTTTGTCCTATAGGGGTTGCTAAGTTGTAATCGACTCAAAGGTGGGTTTACTCACTGCCATCAAGTCAATGCTGATTTATAGTTTCCGAGACTAAAGCTACGGGAGTAGAAAGGCCAGTCTTCCCCTGAGGAGCTGTTAGTGGTTTTGAACTGCTGACTATGCAGATTGCAGCCCAACACGTAACCAGTACACCACCGGGGCTCTTAACCACTAAAGAAATAGTCTAGAGAGCTAAGAGGAAGGAGAACTGAGAGCAAGTGAGAGCCAAATAGGCAACTGCCCAATCCATTTCCATCACATTCATCTTCATTGGCAAAAGGATTCTACTGTTATTGCCCTGCACTGAAACAAAATCTCTTCTCTAACCCTGTGGTGCCTCCGATAGATCAATCCCCGTGTATCACAATATAGCCCAATGATTCTCCCTATCCCAATATCAATTAATTAAGTATCCTTACTGTTTTTTAGGGCGCTGGCAAATTCTGGGCCACCTTTGTCCTTGAAAATAGGAAAAACATCTGGCTGAGGAAGCTGATTGGTGGTCAACAGAGCCTTCTGCAGTTTGATCCTTCCTTCCAAGAGCTGGTCCCACAGTGCTGAGAAAGAGAGAAAGAAAAGCCCACCCCAGTTACAAAATCTTCCTGGGTGGGGAGGGGAAGAGCATGGGAGGAGGGGCAGGAAGTCACACCAGTTCTTTAAGCAGCATTGCTTTATCACAGTGACATGCTATGGTAACATTCTCTAGTAAAGGAAGGAAATGCAGTATCTTGGAAGCAAATATTTGCTCATGAGAGAGGGAGCGCCAAAGCCCAAGGAGAGGATAAAATACTCCTCTCTTCAAAGCAATCTTCCACCGTAGCCGCAAGTCCTGGAGCAGAACCAGCTAAGGCGCTCAGTGAAGAAATGGCTGGCTAAGCATTGAGTGAGGCTTGAGGCCTCTAGGTAAGTGGAGCATGTCACAAACTAATCAAAAGGGCACCGAAGAGAAAGACCAGAGCCAAAACTAAGCAAAACAAGCAAATGACAAACAAAAAGTAGATCAAATGCAGGCACATGGGGGGAAAGCAGTCAGCAAAACCATGTACAAACCTATCTGGTTCCTCACAGCTCTCCCTTTCTCCACCTCCTCGGACACTTTGACACTGGAGAAGGTCATCACCACACCATCGTCCTCACTGCTCCTGTGTTCAGCCCCGTCCTCCTCACTCTCGCCCTCAAGGTCGTCTTCGCCATCCCCCTCTTCCATGCCGCTCTCTTCCGCATCACTTTCGTCTTCCTCCTCACTGCTCCCAATGTCATCCATCCCCTCAGTAAATTGTCCAAAGTCAGTAATGCTTTGGACACTGAAGCCTGGTATTTTTCCAGAGCGACTTCTGCTCTTCTTCCTCAGGCCCAGCCCACTCTCCTCCTCGTTGCCAGACTCCTGGGCATCAGCAGCACTCGAGTAATCCACATCAGACTCCTGCAGCGCCAGCCCCTCGGCCTCTCCAGCTCCAGGTCTTTCCTCGTCGGACAGCCCCTCCTCTGAAAGAGAAGAGGGGAAAAAATTTAAATGGGTACTACTACTTTGAGAAAAATACCAGGATCAACCTTTTATTTCAATTTATGGACTATGACATCAATCAAAAACAATGTGCTGTATTCAGCAAATATTTATCACGCACCTACATCTCTAAAACACTGACGGAGAAGAAAAGATGAGTAAGATCAGATTAGGGAGAAATTCTAATTGTGGGGCAAGTGAATTTGAACAAGGCAACGGGGAACACACAGCATCTCCCCCAGACAAGTAAGGATAAGACTTCAATGGGTGTTTTCTCAAACCCACATCTGAAAAAACATCATTTATCATTATCTAACTCAATGCATAATCTCTATCACTTCAGTAAGCCTTATTTATTCTATACTTACTAAGAACTTATCACGTACTTATTAAGAACAAAGAGAATATAAAACTTGCTAAAGGGTTTAGAGGCTGGTGGGAATAGTGGATCTGCGTGCCAATAAATAGGTTACAAGCATCTACAGAAGTGCAAAGGGAAGGAACCGCCTAACCTTCCTGGAGAGCTAAGAGATGGCTCTGTGTAAAGAACACATTACGATTTTCCTTATTAAACAGATAAGCAATAGCTCAATATACAAAAAAGGGGGAAGAAAAGGGGGGGCACCACATTCAAAGGTGCAGCACCACAAAAGTACAGATGGTGTACAGCTGCAGGAGCAGGTGTTTGGAGGGGAGGCTAGAACACTGCTCATGGGCAAGATACAGAAGTGCTTTGTCCTCGGGAAAGAGTTTGAACTTGATCCTGTGTGAAGTGCCAGTGAAGGCGCCCCACTTAAAGTATGCTCAGGCATTACCTGACACTTAGTCATCTTCACTGATTGTCCCAGCTCTCCCTTAAAATAACCTGCAGGCCACATGTACAGCAACAAACAATGATCCGATTAGGGGGCCAATCACCAACAATGTTCTTCAACATGACACTTTATGAAACATGATGGGTCAGTACTTCTGCAGTACTTCTTTCTATCAATCACAGTATACACACAAGACCATCAGAAACATAAATACAACAACTAAAAGCAAAAACCTTCTCAATTCTTCGAATGCATGCTGACTCTCAGACTAGACACAGTCACACAGAGCAGTGGGGGAGAGTCGAGGTCTTGGCAACACACACCCTTCATCTGAATCCCAACTCTTCTGCTTACCAGCTGTGTGGCCCTTAACAAGTGACAGAGTCGACCAGTCCCTCGATTTCCTTACTTGTTAATTGGGAGTAAATAGTATCTTCATAAGGCTAGAGAATTAAATGAGATGACATATATAATGATAGTAGAGATGGCATTTTTTGAGGACTCTATGTCTTAGGGACTTAGAACTTAGCTTACCATCTACAATTCTCCTTGATATGAATGTCTGAACTATTGAATGGTATGATACGTAAATTATGTGCCAATGAAATATTTTTTTTAAAGTTTATTATCAAGCCTGACAGTTGGTGGCAGTTCAATATATATTATCATCTTTATCTCCTGAATGATCCTAGTATCAGCCTCTATAGGCAAAGACTATGGGAGGCACCTATTAGGAACTGCCAGAGCTATACCAAGGCCTAAATCCTAGACATATCCTGAAGGACAAGTTCCTCCATGGTGTCTAGGAGTTCTCAGCATGGTCCTTGCTGCTGACCTCTCCAAAGGAAAGCAAAGGGCACCTGCCGAAATCATCAGAGCCAGCCCCTTCTTCCACACTGAGAAACAACAATGCTTCAAAGGCCTAAGTTCAAATCCTCACACCCACCTCTCTTGTAGGGAAAGGGGGGAGGGGGATTGTTTTACTTTTACAATGGTTAAAAAAAAAGTTTCACAAATAACTAATACTATGCTCAATGGCAAGAACTAAAAAAATCCAAAGAAAGGGGCCTGAACCCAAGATTCTCAGCATTCTCATCAGATACCATGCTTTTTAAACTCACGGCCTTTTTTAATATACAATATACATTACCCTTTCTTTTAAGGTGAACTGTTAGTCTGAATAAGGTGTTTAGCAACTCTAGGCTTTAGATTCCTTATGAAGTGAAATTAAATGACCTCAAAGGCACTTTCTAGTGCCAAAACCAAGGATCTCCCCCAAAATAACAAGGGCACACAGCTTAGTCTTGAGAGATCACCTTCCCCTCCCCTCTGCACACTTACAAATTCAGAAAGAGCACCATGCAAGGATGTCTACTTACCAGATGAGTCTGGCAGAGTCTGCTCCCAGTGGTCTTCCTTCCAAGCTTTTCGGGAGGTGGTCTTGCCAGAATATCTTTTGTCCGAGTCCAAGAAGGAGGTTGATGCCAGTTTTCTAATGCTGCCCACTACCGGTATATCATCTTCCCCACATTCCCCTTCATCAAACCTGTCAATCACTCTGGCGGCAGTGGCTGTGGGGCAGGGGGGAAAGTCATCAGGATCTCCAAATTAAAGGCCACTTTAATAAGAGCCCAAGTCAACCCCTTCATCTGATGCTTAAATGTGCACTCTAAAATCCCCGCTAACTTCCAAGACCAGGGAACAAACACACTCCTTCCCAAGGCGGACCCCTCACCTGAACAGAAAGTTGGTGAGTTAGTTTTATGCCTTGCATCAGTCAAAAACTAGGTCAATTCCTCTGTCATATGTGACAGACCCTCAAATGTAGCTAGCAAACCTGCTCCCACGTTCTCATCACACTGCCCCCACCTCTCAGCTATTTTCCTCGGCTTATCCTAGCCGGACAGCACCTGTTCCTCCAAGGGGCATTTCGAAGCCAAGGTCCAGCACTTAGTTCTGTCTCCTTAGTTCCCCCTCCTCCAAAGTCTAAAGGAGGAAAGCTCTGTTACATCGGGAACAGCTGCCTACAAAACACCTGTTTTATTTAGCCAGAGAGCAAGGGTCTTGAGGCCAAAGGAGGCTTAAATAGCCACAGGGAATTTTACTTCTTCCTTTGATCTTACACAAGTTCTTCCGGGCAGCTAGGGGAGAAACGATTGAGACCTCCTCCCCGCACCCCCATTCCTAACGCAATACCAATAAGGGCATCCTAAAGGATAATTTCCAAATTCCAACCAGCTCTGGCGCCCCGCCAACAGCCCTCCATCCCAAACCGGCTCTGCACCAACAGTTCCCGGATGCTCCGCCCACCCGAGAAGCGAGGCTGGCGAGTGCGCGTCAAAAAGAAACCCAAGCTCCCGCCCCGGCCCCGGGAGCAAACTCCACCCGGGGCAGCTTTCCTGCGCGCCAGGGGACGGAGAACAGGCGAGGCCCGGCTGCCAGCGCCGCACACGCCACCCCCGGGCTCGCACGTGGCTTGCCCCAGTCAGGCCTCACCCTCCTCTAGGTCGGCCTCGGGATCCGCCTCGCGCGGTCGCGGGTTCAGCAGCTGTTCCAGCTGCAGCGCCAGAGGCTGCGGCCCCGCCATTGTCACCAGGTCTCGGTCAGTTCGCGCACGTCAATCTGTAACCGAACCCCAGCCCTGACGCTCGGTTCCCGCCGGCCCCTCCCGCCCCGCGACTAGTCCCCAACACAGCCTGGGACCGCGCAGAACCAGGCGCCCAACTCGCGGCTGGCAACTTCCGGGAGCCGTGCTAAAAGAGGCGGGGCGTATGCGTCACTACGACCGTTACTAAGATGAAGGCGGAAGCGCGCGGAACGCTGGAGGGATTGTCGGCCGGCTGGCGCGCGTGCGCGTGCGCGTGCGCCGAATGTGGCGTGTTGGGTAGTGCGGGAGCGCGCAAGGGTTCGTGGCCGCGGGCCGCGTTTAGCAGAGAATTGCGGTGCGAGCGGCCGGTACCTCATCACAAAATATGCCACAAGATTTACGCGAGACTTTCTTAGAAATAAAGTGCAATGCAGCCGTAAACCGTGGTGATTTATTTGGGAAGGAGGGGCTCAGCATCTCGAACCTTGGGCACACTCAGACTTGCACCAAAAGCAGGTTTGGCCTTTGCCAATTTGGAGAAGCTCTAGTGGGTTAAGTGGCTGCTAACTGTAAGGTCAGCAGTTTGAAACCATCAGCTGCTCTGCAGAGAAAAGATGAGCCATTCCACTTCCGTAAAGAATTACAATCTCAAAAAAAAAAGAAAAGAATTACAATCTCAGAAAGCCACAAGGCAGTCCTACTCAATCGTAGATCCTAGATGGCAGGGAGGTTTGGGTTTGGGCTTGGGAGTCTAAGCACATGAACCCCTAGGGTTGAGTATTGTAAGTGTTCAGAGGACTTCAGGTGCCTTTATTAAAAGGGTCCTCACTTTGGTGGGCTCTCTACCAAGCATGATGTGTGGGCTCAAACAGTACCGAGGAGGAGCATGGCTCAGGACTGGGCCTTGTCGCCTTGTGTTCTATGGTGCATACGGTGGCTATGGGCCAGAATGGCACCTAATAACAAAGAACAATCTGGTTGTCCATAATTAAAACTTTTAAAGCAATTGTTGCTAGCTTCTCTTCTCGAAGTAGCCTTTGCTGTTCAAAGACTAAATGGTCAGACACTTGAAACTGGTGTAAAAAGCCAGAAAAACTCAGGTCTGCCATTAGGGGGTAAGAGACTCCAAGCACATTCATGAAATATACTGACTTGCATTCAGACACACAGAAAGATACAATCCCTTTACATTGGCCTTCCTTCATCAAGCATTCCCTGACTGCCTTCTATATGGCAGGCGCTGCTAGATGAGATAGAAAGATGAGTAAGTTAGTGGCTGCCCTGACAGGAGCGGCCTAGGGAACAGAACTGCAATAGGAACAGAAACTGCAATAACAAACGATGAGTTGAGTGCCAAGTGCTCTATTCTTCCACTGTCTGTTTGAGGTAGCCTGTAGGAACCTAGAACCCCTAGAGAATAGATCTTAGGGGTGCACTCTGGCAGTGCCCCTTCTTGGGTTCAACCCAGGCCAGTTGGATCCCACAACTAAGCATCCTGGGGGTTGGGGAACCCTCGACTCTTCAGACTATCCTGTGTGATCCAAGGAATATGCAGGTCCCTGTCTTCCTGTGGCCTTACGGTCAAGAGCAACTAGAGACCAGCACTTTAGTGTATCCTGTCCCATGTTCCCCGGTCCAGGTGGCTCTTGAAGAATGAAGACTAGGACAGGGCACTGTAGGCAGGGGATTCAGGCAAGAAAACCACTGTCCATGAAATTCAGGTGGGGATGATTTCTTCTTTTTCCTTATCCCGTCATTGAAGCCTGGTGCTTGCACTGGGAGCCTCCAGAGCAGAAGTGTGCACCCCAGGCTACAACAACTACCACCCCCAGCAAAGAATAAAAATGTTTCTTCCACCCCCACCCCGCATGCAAGAAACCATTCTCCCCCAATCCTTTCCACTTGTGACTAAGGACATGAATCATGCTTAGAAATCTGCCCTGGAGTAAACAGAAGAGGGAAGGGAGGTGAGAAGGGGCAGAGACCACCTCTGAGCTATTATGCAAACCTGTTAGTGCTTGATGATTCTCAGTCTGGCCCACACAACCACCTGAAAATGTTTTATATCTGCTCACCTACTCTTCCTATCCTGCCCTGGTCCCACAGATTCAGGAAGCCTCCTTGGGATGGACCACCCGTCTCCTGTCACACGCAATTTCCAGAAGAAGAAGAAGAAAAAAAAGACACTGCTATGGAGTCAACTCCAGCTCTGTACACTCCAGATCCCCAGAATGCATCCTCTGCTCACCTACCCCATACTGATTATAAGAAAGGGTGCCTAGGAGTGGAGGAAAAAGGAAAGAATCTAAAACCTGAAGTTGAGAAGTTGAGACACAGGGCAGGACTATCAGACCCCAAATATATATAATACATCTATCAGACCCCAAATATATTAATATATATATATATATATATATTATCCCCCCTACAGCCTCCTCTGTACCAGCATTCTAGTTTCCTGAGGTCCTGTGGAGGATGGCTGGTGGGAATGGAGGGTGGGTGTTGGGGGCTGGGGGGAGATTGCAGACTGCTTCCCTGGTAGAAATAACCTCTGACAGGGCTCAGGGAGGAGAGGAGGAGTCCTGCCAGAGGAGGCAGGGGGTAGTCTCCTGGTTCACAGTCTCTGTTTACTGCCCAGGACGACAAAGGGACAGGAGGCTGTACAGGTAGCAGAAGACTAGGAGGGAGGTAGCAGGCCCTTCCCTCAAGGTCCCAAGGCACTGTTCACAGAACTAGGGGTTCAAGAGTTTGGTGAGGGGACCAAATTCAGCCCTGTCTCTCCTCTCAGGCCCCAGGTCATGCCCGCCCTGGCTCTCCACGCACGCTCCTTGCCCGCCCCGTAGTCTCACTGCACACCACCCCCCTAGTCTCCACTAGTTTGGAGAGGCTGGGTGGGTGGGCTTCAGCGCTTTGGCCAGCGCAGATGGTGGCTCCCCGCCGGGGGAACTCCCAGGGTAGGTAGAGAGAAGCACCAGGAGGCGACTTTCAAATGACCAGGAGGGGAGACCAGGCTGAGGCTGCTCTCCGGGGGCGTAAGGGAGGGGACCGCTGGAAGTCCCCCTCCGGCCCTAGCGCCTCCCAGGGGGCGCTCCCAGCCCCGCGGCTCCAGGAAGCTTCCGTGTTAGCCCGCACCTCCAGCCCAGAGATGGGCAGCGCAGCTCCCACGGGGCCGACAGTCTGGGCGGCTTCTGAACCTCCTCCTCCCGGCCTTCGCTTCCAAATTGGACTGCTGAGCGCTGCCACCTGTTCGGGCCTTGGCCAGGGTTTCGGATCCCGCGCCAAAGGGAAAGGCGGCCGCCGCCTCAGGGTCGGCGAGGAGGCTGGGTTCAGCCCGGGCACCCAACTCTGCCACCTTCGTGGAGGCGCGGGGCGGCCAGAAAGCTGCTAAAGAATTCAGCTGCCGGGCTAGGGAAATGCAGCCTCCCGAGGCGCAGACGTCCTCCAGGGAAACGAATCTCTCTCAAAGGGGATGAGGGCCTCTTTGAGTCTGGCTTCAATGTATATAAACGCTCAAAGAGCAAACCACTCGGTAGTCCAGAGGATGCATAGAAAACAGGTAATGAAAGGAGCTGTCTGCAGAGGCCAGGGGTTTCAAAAGTCTCCCCATATTTCATACATTTCCATTTTGGACAGAACAGTCCTCCCTGATGTCCCCCCTCCCCTCTGCTAAAGGGGCAGTCACATGTGTGCAGGGCAAGATCTCTTATTTTGAAACGTTCTCTGCAGGAAAGATAAACTTGGCGGCGTCTGCACAAAGTATGAAAACAATACTGTAAATGACATACCCTTTGACGTACAAACTTTTGATTTCTAAAATAATGAAAAAAACGAATCCAGACCGAGTCCTGGGCGATACGGAGGAGAAATCCTGGCGCTGTAACAGCATCTGATATTAACTCACACTCAGACTCTCCCACCCACCTATTTCATAGTAGATGGAATATTTAAATTCCTTCCATATCTAATGAAGGCTTGGCAGCTCGCAATGGAAATTGTATTGCTACATTGCTTATTTGTGTTCATCTTCCAGAGAAACTTAACCGGGATCTTGTGCCTGGCAAAATATTTTTTTTCTTCGGGAACTTCAAATGTAACAAAAACTCTAAAACAAGGATGTCATCTCAGCTCTGTGAAAAGGGGATTAAAGTATTTCACTTCTCCCTGTACTGTACATCCATTTTTCGTTATCTTTCAAAGCACCAAATTAGGAAGCAGGATTATCTATGGGAAATGAATTGTAGCTGGAAAAAAAGATCACCTCTGACTAGATATTTACAGTTTGGCAATCACAAGCCCGGTTTTCCATTTAGGGGATGCACAGGCTCTCTTACCTAATCACAACCTGGACCACTCATTTTCAGCCACGGATTTGCTTTCTATTTCCAATTTTATATTAACTTATCAGCAAACATCTCCTCAACTGTATCCGTTAAACCCATAGAATGCAAATCTGTAGTTAATAACAGCAGGAGACAACAGATAAAAGCTCTGCGCACATTAGCTGAGGCGGTTCAGCTACACAACCAAGGCAAAAATGGATCCATTACCCCAAGCCTGCTTCTCTCTCCCTCCTGAAGACTTGGGGAGGGACTATGGGGTCCCCCACCCCTCTCCTCTCAGTCGTTAAATTACAAAATAACACACTGATTATCTAAACATCGGATTTTCTATTTTTATTAAAAACTCACAAATTTATTCAACATGTTTTCTTTCATACAGTGAATGGTCTAATATGCACTGGAGGTCACACGAGCTTAGGTTTATTCGAACAATAAAAGACATATGAGAAATTTAATATATAAAGGAAAAAGTAGCAGCTGTTGACTGCATATTTGACCATAAAATTTAAATATTTTGGACTTTTATTTTAAAGACACAAAAATAAAACCTGTGTGGGTCTATATAAGTCATTATTAACAATTCCATGAATGTTCAACAGGACTAAAAATTAGCAAAGATTTTTTTTAAACCTTGTAACACTTTTTTGTTTGTTTGTTTGTTTTTAAACACTTTCTCAAGTCGCTGGTGCCAGGCACCTTTACAGTATTTGTGCTATAATTATTCTATTTGGCAACTGACTGAATTTTCTCTTTGCCTCGTGTAAACAACACCTTTTTTTTTTACATACTAGCACAGTGAGCTGAAAGCCCTGCAAATCTGTCAGAACATCTACAGAAAAAGAAAAGGAACAATTTTGGTTGATTGCTCAAAACATTTTGTCCTTGAACAAGAGGTTTCAAAACAGTATAGATTAGTAAAACACTGAACTCCTGAATTTAGTATTATACGTAAACAGTTGACTGTTTTTAGTTCAATAGTCTTTTTTTTTAACTTGGAGTGTGTGAAGGTAGAATATTTTTCTTGTACGGCTAATGTTCAAGTCATTTTAGTGAGAGGTCTGGCTGGAACTCGTTCTAACTAGTGTGTCTGCGTGTTTATCTGCATTAAGTGTGTTGGAGAGTTTTGTGAAGGTAGAAGAGTTGATACTGAGGGCTTTACATTTAGAATTTTGCAATTTTGGCAAAAACAAAAACAAAACAAAAAACCCAGGTAGACAAAATATATATATATGTATATAGTCCCACCTGATGCGCAGCAGGTCGGCGGTTCTGAAGCTATGAGAGTTTATGGTCGCTGTGGCTGCACTGAGAACACTAAGCGGGCTCTTCCCAGTCAGAACCCTCCTGGCCGGCCTGGGCGCCGGCCGTTTCTCCGCCCTCACTGGTCCGAGCCTTGCAGCTTCCCTCCCCGCGGCTCCTGGCGTCACCGTCACCGTCACCACTGACTGTCACCCCATCACCGCCCTGTGGCCCAGGCGCGCACACCCGTGGGGTCTCTTCCAGGGTCGGGGTCCGAGTGGGAGACGAGAGCCCCAGACCTGTACTTTTCCCGCCAGCAAGCAGACCCAGTCCCGCCTCGAGGTGGATTTGGATCCTAGTTCTTGTCCCCTTTCCCCATCCTGTCTCCCAAGCCGTTGTTGAGCGGTCCCCAAAGATGGAAAAAGGTAGGGAGGACTTTGTTTTTCATGGTTTTTTTTCTTTTTCTTAAATAAAGGTTCGTTTCTGTACAACCACGAACGCGGCGGACCAGGCGACACCCGCTACCACACTGCCGCCTCGTTCATTTCTGGGGGGTGGGACAAATGGTTGCCGTAAGTCGCCCCGCCATTGACCGACAGCGAGGAGAAAGGTGGGCTTGGTCCGAAGACCTCGGCCGACATGGAGTGCAGGGGCCCTGGCAGGCTGGGCTCGGGGCTCGGCGAGTCTCCCGGGGGATGCGCCAGGATGTCGGTGAAGCGCTGCGCCTCGCTCGACGGGTGGTGGCCTGGCAGCGGGTGCTCCAGCCCGCCCAACGGTGTCCCGGACGGCCCAGACGACGGCACGAAGGGCAGGTCCACTGGCGTCTGGGCCTGCGAGGACGGGGGGCCTTGCGGGAAGAAGTCGTAGTTGCCCCCGGGGCCGTAGTACTCGCTCTGGTAATCTGCAAGACGTGGGGAGGTCAGGACCGGTCAGTCTGGGAACCCGGGAGGAGCCAGGAGGCTGGGCTTGCTCCTCCCCTGCAGCCCACCACCTGCGGGGGGCCTCGCTGGCCTGGGGCTCCTCACCTCCCTGGGAATTACTCTTGGGCTGCCCCCTCTTTGTCCCCACTCCCCCTTTCTTTGTAGAAAGAGAACCGTGCCTCCCGCACGGCCACCCGCTTCCAGCGAAGCCACTGGCAGCCTGGCGCGCACCCACCTCCGTAGAAGGAGAAGGGCCCGTTGGGGAGGAGCTCGCCCGGCTCCAGGCGGTCCACCAGCGGCCGCATCCGCCGCGGGCTGCGAAAGAAGGCGTGGCGCCGGGCGCCCAGCGCACTCAGCTGCTTCATCCTCCGTTCCTTGGAGCGCCGGTTCTGGAACCAGACCTGAAGGACACCAGGAGTAGCCCCTGAGCCCCGGGCGCGCGGCTGGCCCCTCACCTCTACCTGCCCGGCTGTGTGTGTGTGTGTGTGTGTGTGTGTGTGTGTGGTGTCTGGGCAGAATTCCCTATGGGAGTCAGTGGGAGAGGAGTCGCCCTGTTGTTTCTAACGGTCACGGTCATGATCACAGCTTTCCGAGGGCTGTACACACACGCACACTCTAACTCTAGAGGTTAGCCTCCTCTAACCAACGTCACACACAGCTTCCCTTGTGCAGTGTCTAGGTGCTCCCCTCCGCCCACAATAGTGACATAAGACCTGGATCCAGACTCCGGTTGACGCTCCATGCCACATCAATACTCAAAACCCGCAGCTCATTTTCACACTCGGTCCCACCAAACATTTTCACCCCAGCCTCCCACACAAACATGCGACTTCCCAGAGGTCAAAGGGCACACCTGCACGTGGACTCTCGGCTTCCCAGGCACCACCATTCCAGACACCCCCCACTCCCCTTCCACCACCTTGCAGGCAGAACCTACCAGCCAGCTCCTGGGACACTCAGGCAATGCGAAGCCCACGCAGCCTCACGCGCTCACCATGCCCTGCGCACTTCCACGCAGAACTGACTGCACACCCACACACACCACCTTCTCTCCCCACCCAGAATGAGCACCTAGTCTCTACTCTGGGATAAGGGACCCATACAGTTAGGGATAGGGACAGAAGTTAGGAACACAGAAGCCGGGGAAGGTGTCACTTCCTGTGTGCCCACGAACTGCCCCGCTCCTCCCGCAGACAGAGGGGACAATGCAGATCATGCAGATAGTGGGGTCTCAATTCTCCCCGGGATGTCCAACAGCATCCTCTCCTCCAACCTCCTGCTGAGCTCTCCCTCCCCCTCCACTGTCACCTCCTAGGAGCTGGGAAGAGACAGACCAGCGGCTTTGGGGTCTTCTGATGCTCTAACGTCTGAGCTTCAAGGTGTATCTGCGTCTTTCTCCTAGTCCCCCACCCCCACCCATCCCCCAGCTCTCCTGTTCCCAGATGTGGCGCGCCTGGGCCCCGACCTGGATGACGCGCATGTTGAGGCCGGTCTCCTGGGCCAGCTGCTCCCGGATGTGGCGCGTGGGCTTGGGCGTGGCGGCAAAGGCAGCCTTCAGGGTCTCCAGCTGTTTGGCTTTGATGGTGGTGCGCGGACCCCGCCGCTTGGCGCCCAGATTCTGGTCGTCATTCTCATTGCTGCCCCCTTCCTTGTCCGACACGTTGGCGCTCTCCGAGTCCTTGGCGTCGTCCTGCGACGGGTCTTGGGAGTCAGGAGACAAACTGGGATCGCTGCCCGTGGTGGCTGGGGAGAGGAAGGGAGGGCGGGCAGGTGAGCAGCAGCTGCGGCGGCCTGGGTGAGGCCGTGTCTCTCAGGACCCTCCCCGCCCCTAGGAAGCCGCGACCTGGAGGCTCACCCGAGTGGAGGCTGTTCTCTTTGGCGACACTGCTGTTGCTTAGGTAATCTTCTTTGCAGACAAACTTGTTCTCGTCGATGATGTACAGCTCTTCGCCAGTGGAGAGTTGCTTGTTACACATCATGCAGGTAAAACAGTTCAGGTGAAACACTTTGCTTCGCGCCCTCCGCACCAGGTCGCTAGGGGAGATGCCCTGGGAGCAGCCAGCGCATTTGGTACCGAAACACCTGCAGGGGAACCGGGTTGGCGAGGGGCAGGGAGAGATAGAAGCCAGGAGGAAGGAGAGCGGGAGAGGTAAACGGGAAGGAAGGAAGGAGGGGAAGGAAGGGGAGAAGACAGAGAAAGGAGCGGGGAGAAGGGGAGGGGAAGGAAGAGAAGCGGACGGGCCATTAAGCGATGAAGAGGAGGAGCAGAAGGCGGGCACCAGGGCCAAGTCGCAGAAGAGACACATAGGGTTGAGGCAAGGGTCCCCGCCCGCGTTATCTATCCCGAAGGAAGAAAGCACCGTGGGGAAGGAGGCGAGCCGGGGACGGGAAACTAAGTTTCTCTTTAGATTCGGAGGACAGTGCATTCAGGCGGGCTGGGTAAACTCGCACCCTGAGCGCTGCTCTTCTCTCCCAGCGCTGGACTCTCTCTCACAGAGAAGGATGAGCGCTCAGACCCCAGTGGCCTAATCCCACCCCGCCCGCCGCAGGGAGACTAACTCGGACACCGGGGGCGCCCGGAAGGCATAGAGGGGCAACCCAAGTCAACCTGATTCTAGGCGCCTCGCCACACTTTGCTGGAACCAGGCCTTAGTGACCCACACAGCTTAGGTTCTCAGAGGCTTGGGCCACTCTGCCTCCCTCCTGTGCAACCTTCATGATCCTCCCCCCAGAGCCACACACCCCAGGAGAGGCTGAAGGGGCAGCACGCCCTAGGCCTCTGGGCAAAGTGGCTAGGTAATTTTGAATACACTCCCACTTACCCACCCACCCACAAACGCCACAAACTTAGAGACAGTGAGAGAGACAAACAAAAACTAAACCCGCTGCCATGAGTCTGACTCAGGGAGCAAAGCAGAAACCCGATCTGCTGAAATGAGCGGCGAGCTGACCTCCACCCAAAGGAATCACACTTCGCCGGTGGGCCTTTTCTTCTGGATGTTTGCGTAGGTGAGTGGGCAAGAGAGAGGGGGTTTCAGTGAATACAATGAAACTGCTGCGGTGCTTTTGAGCGGTCACACCGAGCCTTCACCGGCGGCACCCGCCAACCTTGGCAGCCGGCGACGGGAGAAAACTTGCTGTCCCGAGGCTGCATTCTAGGGCTCGAGGCAGGCGACAGTGCCGTCGCGGGCCAGACCCACGCTCAGAGACCAAAGCAGGGGCGAAGCGGGGGTGGGGTGCAGGCACCCTTCCTTCCAAGCCCTCGCCACCCCCCCTCCGCCCCCGGAGCTGGAGAGCAACGGGATAAGCTAGGGAAAGGGAGCGTCCAGGGCTCAGCTGGGAGGGGAGGATTGCTGGAGAACTCAGGCCCCAGCAGCCTTGCCTCCTGCCCAACTTGGAGGGGGCTTGTGGGCCGGGCCGAGGTGGGCTCAGACCCGTTCTTCCTAGGCACGTGCAGCCAACCCAAGACGCACAGTTCCCAGGACGCAAGTAGGCTGGCGTCTCCGGCCGGCCGCGCTCCAGCTGGTGGGCCGAGGGAGGCGGACTCGCCGGGCACGGGCAAGAGAGACGCCGCCGCCGGGCCGGGCAGCACTTACCGGAAAAAGTCGTTCTTGCAGTAGAGCTTGCCTTCGCGGGAGAAGCACTTCTCGGTCAGGTTGCATTTACATTCGCAGCACTGGACGCACTTGACGTGCCAGGCCCTGTCCAGCACATTCAAGAGGAAGCGGTCCAGGATGGGCCTTTTGCAGCCGGCACAGTGCACCATGGTCTTTGGTTTGGTCGAGGTGGGGGCGCGGAGACCCGGAGGACGAGGGGCAGGTCGAGCCGAGGGTCTGCCTCCCGAGGACGACGTGCGCGAGCTCCCCCAACCCTCCAAGAAGGAGCCCCACGCGGCGGTGTGAGCCCACACTCGGCCCGCAGGACCCGAGGCGCGGCGCCT
>NW_022111358.1:12152809-12159708 GCF_000313985.2 Echinops telfairi
GTGTGTGTGTCACCCGAGATCGAGCCTTGGCGCGGGTTGGGGTGCCCGGGGGTCTGAGAGCCAGGGCGGCCCCGGCGCAAGGCTCGGCTTTGCCAGTCCGAGGCTGCTAGTTTCTTCTTTCTTTCCTCCCCACTCTGGCTTTCTGGAAGTTTGCCGCGACCCAGCGCGCGGCTGTCTTTGAGTGCAAGGCGCTTGGCAGCGGAAGGTCCCTCCCCCCTCTCGCCTGTCCCTCCTTCCCTTCCCCCAATCCAGCCAAAGTCCACAGGGTCCGGGTCTCCGGGGGACCTGGGTGTCTGTCCCCCGCGGCGCGCTCCCGGAGCGTTGATTCCGGCGGTTTCCCGGTGGGGGCGGGGACCGGGGCGCTGCGCGGGGAGGGGAAGGAGCGGGGAGGGGGAGCCCCTCGGGCGCGGAGTTGCGACCTAAGCGCGAAGCTGTGAGAAAACTGTGATCTGGAGACACCTTTTACAAACACAAACAAACGACCTGGCGGGAAACCGGCGGGGGGTGCTGACGGGA
This sequence comes from Echinops telfairi, assembly GCF_000313985.2. Classification (NCBI taxonomy): domain Eukaryota; kingdom Metazoa; phylum Chordata; class Mammalia; order Afrosoricida; family Tenrecidae; genus Echinops; species Echinops telfairi. The sequence goes on from NW_022111358.1 coordinate 12,153,326, forward strand.
GGGGGCAGGGAAAGGTGTTGAGGTCGCTGGGGCGCCGGGAGAAGCTGCGCGTGAAAGTGCGGCGCCGGGGCGGTGGACAAGACACCCCGTCCTCCGCTTGCCAGGGCCCAGGCTGGCACCAGCGCCCACAGGTCACTTCAGGCTCCTCCTTTTAAGGACTCCTCGGGACGGGGGCGAGGAGGTGGCGCGAACCTCTGGAATTTTGCTTGGGATACACACCCAGGAGGATTGCCCAGGGGTAGGATTTTCCCAGGCCTGGGTGTCCTGGTCACCATAGCTTCAAAGAGTGTCTCTAATCCCATGCGCAGGCGAGCCAAACCCCGAAGTCCGTTTCAGGGGCAACGTCTCCCTGCTGAACGCGGCTTTCGCCCACGTGGGGTCTGAAAGCAGCAGGACTGGGTGGTCCTGCTTTTTGCTCTCTGGTTGTTTTTGGTAGGGGGGTAGGCACGCGGCTCCCACGGGGCTCATCCGACCCGAATGTGGAAAGGGATACACGTGGGCGCCCAAGACAGGTACTTTGGCCGCGGCCCTTCCACGCCACTCGCGGCGCAAGGATCGGCCACCCCCCAAGGCCCGGGCTAAATGGGGGGAAATGCCCAGAAGCTCAATTGTCGAGACCCTGGGCTGGCAGGGACTCTGGGTCTCAGCAAAATGCGATACCCTCTTCGGACGAACAGGGACACCACTCCAGCGAATTCGCTGGCGCGCCGTGGAATTCCGGGGTTCCAGGGCCCTTGCCTATGCCTCTCTCCTGCCACCAAGCCCCCGCCAGCGTCGCCCTGCTACCCAGACGCTCGCGGCAGTTTCTCCCAGGCTGTCCTAGCACATTGTCACTGGAAATTGGAGCGGAGGCCCTGGGGTGGCCACCTAGGCTCTGGGCCCCGCCCCGACGTCTGGGTGCAGGGCCAAGGGCCGCCCTCTCCGCCACCCCACTCCCACCCTCGGCGGGGCTCCCCCAGGCGGGGACGCCGGACAGGAGTAACACGGGGTGGGGGTGGGGGTGCAACCCACTCGCCGGGCTCCGCGGGCTTAGACTTGGCGACAGGAAGCTTTTTCGAACCGGGCGCTTCTACGGGCGAGCCGACTGGTACCTCGACTTGGACACCCCGAAGAGCTAAACGCTGTTTGGGGTGGGACGCTCCGCTCACCCTCCAGGTCCCGCTGGCTCCGCAGGCCGCTGCTGGGTGAGGTCGTCTTGGAGCGGCTGGTGCCACAGAACCGACCCCATGCTCCCAGCCCCAGCTGCCCGAGTTCTAGGCACTGGCTCCCTCGACCCAACCGACCCTTTCTGGAATCTACAGGGGTCCTAGTCCCGGGTGGCCCGCCCCCGCCCCCGTCCCAGCTGGGCTCCTTCTCATGCAAAGCAGAGAGGCCGCTCCGCGGAGGGGTCGACAGCTGGACCTGGCCTCAGGCCCCTCCCAGGTGGGCTGGAAGCTGCTCGGTCCGTTTGGAGCGGCCGAGACTTCGCAGCCTGGACGTGAGGGCAGCCCAGTGTGGTGGGTTGTTGGGGTACAAGCTCTAGGGCATTGGGACTCTGCTGGTCGCCGTGTCCAGATGGCACGGGAAACCGGTCTAGGATAGCAACCTTTGGCGCTACAGCTGGAGTCATGGTGGCCCGCCACGCGGCCTCCTGGCTTCTGACTCAGGGCTGAACGTCCAGCTTTCACGCCTCCACAACAACACGCTCGAGTCCCGTCTTTCCGTTTAGTGAACTTTTATTTTAAAACGTACCAGTCTCGGAGACCGAGAGAGAGGGAAATAATTCACTGCCCCGGAAGCCGCTTGGCTCGTATTTACATCCGTGTCCGCGCAGCGAAGAGCACCAGCCTCCGATCGCCCTCACTGCCACACTTTCCTGGTGTTAAACTGCCCGAGTGCTGTCCAGCCAACGACCGCCACGCCTCTCCGACCCGCAGCCCGCACCGCGACGCGGGACGTTTACGTTTACGGCCAGGCCCAGACTTCCCCGCCACCCCGCTCCACAGCAGGCTTTCTCAATCAAGGGAGGGGGTCAGGGGAGCCATGTTCAGCTCTGGACAGCGGCCCGAAGGACCCTCCACCCCGACTAGGGACCTAGCAGGGCACCCGGGATGGGGAGGCTGAGGCCAGCCATCCTAGACGTCCTGCGGTTGGGGGTGGTGGTGGCAAAAAGGCACCCCATCCGCGCGCGCTAGACTCTTCCTGCCGCCTACCGGCTCCCCAGCCCCACCTCCACTCTCCGTCCGTACGTCCCCAGGGGCTAGAACGGCCCAAGGACTCAGCCGGTTGGGTCACCGCCTGTCGCCTTGGAGTCTGATGGGGCGGGCCTCCTGGGCCCGCTGCTCTTCCGCCCCCCCCCCCGTACGAGTTGCAGCGGGGCCTGCCTCTGGTCCAGTTCACAGTTCCCAGGAAAGGGCAGCGATGCCCCACCAGGAGGCACAGGGGCGCAAAGGCCGCAGTCATCAGCTTCAGCCATGGGTTGCACCCCACCACTGCTCGGCCAGGAGATGGCAAGGAGCAGCAAGGCGCTCAGACCCCCGACAACACTCCAGGAGTGGCCGACGGAAGCGGCACTTTGCTGCTCAAGTCCACGTCCCTCGGATCTGACCGGAGCGAGACCTCTAGTCCTCTCCTCCCCTCCGTCCTCTCTGACACACTCTCTTTGGCCTTGGCCTTGGTCCCCAGGTCCCATTCCCGCGCTTGGGGACCTTGGCGGCTTTACATCTTCGGTCTCGCTTCCGAGAGCCCACCCTGGCTCGCTGGCCGGCATTAGCAGTATTTTCCAGGCCAGATAACCCAAGTTAGGGGCTGACCCGAGAGACGCCGCACTCAGTGCGCTGCATTAAGTGACAAGTTTGGGGGGTTAATCACCTAGCTCCATCACGTACTGTGCCCACGGCCACGTTTTTCTAGGGGTGGTCTGGGCGGGGCAAGGGGAGATGGCCAGGCCCATCCAGCCGCATCCCGCCCAGGCGTCACGGTGTGCGCCTGGCCTGGGTAAACAACGCTGGTTTCCCACGGGGACTGGATGGAGCCCTGGAGGTCGGGGATGGGGATGCAAGTCCAGCGAGTGGGGAGCCGAGCGGGCCTGGAGGGAGATGGGGAGCCAGAAGGGCGGGGAGAGGCAAGAACTGGGTGGCCGAAAGTAGGCGGGCAGAGCCAGAGGGTAGACGGGGTGGGCAAAAGGCGTAGAGAAGTGGCGGCAGGGAAGTGGGGGAGGGACTCAGAAAAACACCCCGCGACAAAAGGGCGGCGGGGAGAGGCGCGGAGTGCAAGGACCACCGGCGGGCCGGACTTCGGGTGCGCGCGCAGGTGACAGGCGGGCTAGCGGGCGGGAGGAGAGGAGGCAGCGTGTTTGCGGGGGAGATCAGCACCCATGGAAAGGCGTGTGAGCGGCTCTGGGCAGAAATCCAACAAATAAATAAAACGTCTAAGACGGCGTGACAACAATGTGTGTTTGGGTGTGTGCCCGTGTTCCTCTGTCTGAGCACACACTCACACCCGGGAAGGAAGACAAACGGGGCTCGTGCCTCCGAGTAATTAATCCTCTCGCTAATTGACTCTCTCCCTTTACCCACTGCCGGTGGTCACCGCTGCTATCAGAGGAGACATCAAATGGGAAGAAAACAGGGTGAGAGAAGGTGAGCCCCTTTAGGGTTGGGATTGAATTCTAGCTGGACCTGGACTTGGCAGCTCTCCCCTCCTCCTCCCACCCCTCTTTTTGGGGCAGGATTCAATAGATGCTGTTGCCTGGGGCCGCGTGGGTCCAACATTAATAAAGATCTCGGATTAGGGTGATCAGGAGCCCTTCACATCAGGATCAGCTCTCTCTCACCCCCCTGGTCCCACTGTCCCAGGGGAGCCAGCGCAGACTGAAGCTCATCCACTGCTGCCCTGCTGGGTGTTTCCTCACTCTGGCCTTCCCTTCCCTCCCACTTGGCTCCCCCAGATCCAGGTCCAGCACCCCTTCTTTTAGTCACTATTTGCTCTCCTCAAGGCCGGGGACTGCTCAGCAGTCCCTGAAGCAGCTGAAGTTTTGAATGAGTTAGGAAATAGCTTTGTAGGCCAGTGGGTGGGAGAGAGGGGTATCCAGGGATTTCTAGGGCATCTACTGGGGTGGAGGGGCTGGACAGCTCAGTACACGTAATGGAGACTTGGTAAGCGGAGACTTCCTGGGGACAGAGAATGAAAAAGGTAGATCCCATGTGCACACCATACGGGAGTGTGTGTAGAAGAGAATGACCATTGCCAGGTGTGACTGGGGAACAGAGGACAGTTCTGGTCTCTGTGTGGTCATTCTACTCCCCTCAGCACACAGTTCTCAGGGCAGAAGGTGTTAGATTGGACTGGAAGTAGCTGAGTTGGCCCCAAAGGGCCTGTCTTAGTGATCTCCTGCTGCTAAAACAGAAATACCACACGTGGAGGACTTAAACACATGGTCCACGGGGCTGGAAGTCCCAGTTCAGGACGGGGAAGGCTTGCTCTCTCCGTTGACCCTGGAGGAAGGTCCTGGTCTCTTCAGCCTCTGCTCCTGGGCAGTCTGCATGGCTTGGCTTGTGTCTTCCCTCATCTCTCTCTTCAATGCTTGTTTGATCTCTTTTCTATCTCAGAGATTGATTTGAGGCACATTCTACCCTAATGCTGCTTCATTAACATAACAAAGACAACATATTCTTAAATGGGATTATAACCATATGAATAAAGGTTAGGGTTTACAACTCATTTTTTGGGTGGTGGGGGGTGGTGCAGAGTACACAATTAAAAACCCATCCCATCCCACCCTTTGGCCCTTCAAATTCATATCCTTACCTCATGCAAACACATTCACCCCATCACAGGACCCCAGGCCCACCGTCTGGTTGAGGTTTGGGTTTAGATCTGGGAGCTGCATGGTAGCTCTCACCTCTGTGAGGTGGCGGGGTTTTGTCCTGTTGGCCCCCTCCGAGGCTAAGTAAATAAACTCTGAGATTCAGACACCACCAGGTCCACAGAGAGGAAGGAGGAAGAAAGGCAGTTCCCCACAAAACCAAAATATAAAACCCCCAAAAAGCACCCCCCCCAAAAAAAAACTAAACTACATTCCAGGCCCCCCCACTCAACATAGCCTTAATTGCCCCTAGGGAACATTTGTGCATCTGACCAAAGCAAATCCCCACGCAGTCCAGCAGAATTAGCCACCCGGGTTGGCGCTCCAGAGAGAACTGAGGATCTGAAGTGGGAGGGGAGAGGGGAGTGCCGGCAGCCCTGTTTGGGAAGGTGAGAAACTTGGCTCCTGTCTCGGTCTCAGTCTAGGCTTTGGAAAGAAAGTGAGCGGAGAGGAATAAAGTTCCAGAGGAAAGACGGAGAAGGACATGGAAAAAGCAAACCCAAAGCAGAAAGGACAGAAAGTAAAGAAGAAAGAAAAAGGCGGGGATGGGGGGGTCGCCGCGGGGGAGAGACTGTAATAAAAGAGGGTGAAGGCGGCCCCAGGAGGTTGGGCCTCGTCCCAAACCATCAGTCTTCATTGTCTCCGTGTGTGCAAAGGCAACTCCGGCATAAGGAAAAGCCACTATTGGAGCCGCGGCTTTATTTTATATCCTATACATCAGGAGGGAGGCAAAGCTTTATTTTCGCCAAGAGACAGATATTTTATTTCTCTCTTACGGTTTTATGTGTGAGAGATGTCAGGTTGCCACAATGGATGGCTAATGCATAGGCAAGAGGAAGCCGTGTTGGCATGCTGTGTGTCATGGGGTCTTAGGCGGGGGAGCGGGCCTGGGATTTAGGGCTGATGGGACACTCTGGGGGATTTCTGCTAAAACATCTTTCTTCATAAATCCAGAAGCATGGTCAGCTCAACAGGGAGAAGAAAGAGTTTCAGAGGGAAAAGAGTTGGGCTTACTAATAAAGGAACACACAAAGGAACAGCGAACCTTTCAACAGGCTTGGGCAGAGTGGGCACCCTGGCCCCATGCAAACTTGGAGCCTCAAGTCCCAACACACAGGCGCCAGTCAGCCACTGGGAAGCGGCTTCCAGACAGAACCCTATGTGACTCTCCCCTTTTCCCCCAATTTTATTCTTTTCTGCCTTTTTGCTTTCACTAGAAATCGTTTTTTTAACCTCCTTAGAGCCTGGAGGGTAGGAGGGGGATGGTTGGGGAGGAAAGAGCTATTAATTTGCAAATCATCTGATCTGTGAAAGAATCAAGATGCCTTGTTTTTCCACCGCTAAATCCCGGGTCTTGAGTGGACACACGTATGCACACATGAGCCCAGCTTCCAGCGAGTCCTGGAGTGTAGGTGCCAGATTGGAATCCAGGAAAAGCCCCCAGGGACATGGAGGACAATTAAACATTAGATCCCAAAGTGCGCCAGGCTCCTCCTTGAAACCTGGAGAGAAGGGTGGGGGTGGGTGGGGAAGGGAC
>NW_022111358.1:12159808-12164036 GCF_000313985.2 Echinops telfairi
CCTAGCCCTCCAAGCTATTTCTGACCAGAGTTGCGGTGATTCATTCTCAGAGCCTGCTCTTCATTTTCTGATTTCTTGTTTTCTATCCACTGTGGAACCAAACGATGGCTGTGTGTGTTTCCTCTTCGCAGAGGCTGTGAGTCGCCCCAGAACCCCTAGACTAGGAGAGCTCGGGCCTGGATGCGCCGTGCCTTTGCTGTGGCCTGTGGGAAAGGCCTCTGGGCCTCAGTTTCCTCATCTGTTACACCAGGGGATTGGACTAAATGGTTGCTAAGCTCCCTTCCGGCTCCACTCGCTTCAGACCGCGACAGATAATGTGCGAATACACTCTGTAAAAGGTAAAGCCGTGTGGACGCCAGGGATTTATGATTACGATTCTAATCAATCCGCCTTTCTCCACGTGGGTCTTGGCAGTTTAGCACCAACAAGCAGGCTAAAGAGAGCAGGAATTGGGGGGTGAGGGGGGTTGGGAACTTGCCTCTCCAGAACAGTGTGTCTGTTCATCCCACTGAAGCCTGGTGGGGACAAGTTGGAAAAAGGCAGGGACCTAACTGACCCATTTCAGTGTATGGGGAGGCAGACAGTCTATTTCTTCAAAAGCATAATTTGTCACCAAGTGACTGACATAGGAACCTGATGTGAAAGCGATTTGCAATGGTTTGTTTTGTTTTTCTCCAGGAAGAAAGGAGCAGGCAAGGTGTAGCTGATTAGCAAGTTAATGATTTCACTACCCCAAGGGTTCCCTGCATGCGCTGGTAAGTTGTCCAGCCTTGGTGTAATTTCACAGTCTCTGCGTTTCCTGGGGAGCACCTGGGGTGCCCGGGTCTGCCTGTCCCTCTACCCACCTGTCTTGTGGCTTCCTGACACACCTGAGGAGAGGAGCAGGGGCTGGATGCCTGCTAACCATTCTACGGGTGGCCGGTGGGGGTGGGGGGACCCGATGGGTTTCAGGATGAAAGCAGCCTTACAAAGCCATCTACCTCTGCTGAGTGCTTAATTATCTGGTCTTTTTTTTTTTTTTAAACATCCCCCATCCCCAACCTCTTGTGGAATAAATGTTCACGAGGCAGATTGTCAGAAAGTGGAGTTGCTAGAAGGATTTCCCCCCACCCCACCCAACATTGCACTAAAAGAAATGGCGCTTGAGGGACCTTGTTGCAATTCAGCACCGCTTCACCCTAGCCACCTCTCAGAAGCTCCAATTTGAGTCCCCACCTGGGCCACCACCACCATTTCAGCAGCAGACTCCTGCGATCTGACTTTACAAGTGGAGCTCCCCTTGGGGGAAGGGAGTGGAGAGGAGGGGAGGGGAGTTTGGGTTGTGGTCAAATAGACACCTCCTGTGTCAGAGAGATCAAATTGGGGACTCGAACATTATTCGCCCCCAAATCACAACAGCCTGTTCCAGGCTGGTAGGGCCAGCCCCCTGCCGCTCCGCCAGAGATGGATGGACGAGGGTGCCACAGTTTACTTAAGAGTGGTCCCATCTGCGCAGACCGGCCTTTCATAAGGGGAAGGATTTATGCAGTGTCCTTGTGCACAGACCTGGGATTTGGCTGAAAACCTTGGGCCTCTGAGAATATTACCGAACGCTAAAATGTTCTACCACGGACATGGTTCGTGTTTTGTCTGCATCGTCAGGGTGTGAGTCTGTGCGTGCCTGCGTGTGCGTGTGTGTGTGTGTGTGTGTGTGTGTGTGTGTGTCTTTTCAACATTCTTCCTTGTAATCCAAACACTAGGAAATTCTTCCCCTCCCTTTCTGTCTTCACCCAGGAGACAGCTCACAGCACCAGGCTCCAGAGGAGAGTGGCCTTCCTGACTCCTGTTGGTGTGAAGATTATACTTTCTGGTGCTAGCAGTCAGCTGATGTCCCTGGTGGCCCCCCTAGCAGCTGAAATGGTGGGGAGGGCCCAGGAACTGTCTGGGAAGATAGTTCTGGTGATGCTTTGTGACTGGTGGCAGGAGATTTGGGGAGGTGTTACTGTTTACATTGGACTTAGCCAGGCTTTAGGGCACGGGCTGGGAGGGTCTGGGTAGGAGAAAAGTTCACCAGAGAAACTTAGGGCACAGAGAAACACAGGACAACAAGCGGATGGAAGCGTTCCTTGCCTCCTTCCATCTTGGTGCTTCGAGGGCCCACCCAATGCTCGGGGTGGTAGGCAATAGAGTCCAGAGAGCAGGGCTTTGGGATTGCATTTGGGGTGTGGGCCCTGCCACTTGGGAGATGAAGGAATGTTGGGCAAAAATGTAGGAGGCCTGGTGGCGTAGGCTTACAGGTTATTCTACTATCTTGTAGGTCAGCAGTTTGAGAACCACCACTCTGAGGGAGAAAGACAGGCCTTTCTCCTCCCTGTAACAGCGACAGTCTCAGAGACTCACGGGGACAGTTCTACCCTGTCGTATAGGGTTACTGGGAGTTGGCATGGACTCAATAGCAGTGAAGTGTTTGTTTGTTTTGGGGGGTTGGCAAAAACTGGAAAGATCATTTCATTCCTTATCTTTGTGGACTAAGTAATATGTCTTCTCACTGTCCAGTGGCTGGCAAGAGAGCCGTTTTTAGTTCGTCTGACCCTCATTTGTGGTTCTACCATCTTCACTTCCCTTCTTGTGTTGGCCTTTCAGATGAAGCTCCAGCTTCCCCAGCGCTTTGGTTTCTGTTTCTTCCCCTGAGGCCTGTTACTTTATGCAAGGTGGTTCTCACTGGGACTCAAGTGAGTCTTTATCGTGCCCTTAAAGATGACAACCAGGGAACCATTTCTGTGAGTTAGGGTTCACTCCTAATTTGGCAAGTGCAGTGTTCTTTTTATGTATTCTGAATGACTAACCTATAAAAGGCTTCCTTGAGTCTTCTGGTTTCAACTCCTGCTGGGGCCTGGGGCCTGTCCCTGATAGAACAGGGAGGAGTGGAACACATGCCAGTGACCTGGTCTTAGAGTGTTATCTCTTCCCCCACCCCAGATCCTCACCTTCCACTTTATCTCTTTTTCCCACAAATGCAGAGACCTCCCCTCCGAGGGAAGTGTGAAGAGATGGGTTTTAATCAGATTTGGGAAAGGAAGGGACCTAAGGTGAGCCCAAAGAAAGAGGGGGGCACTTGGAATTTTGAGAGGACATGCCTCTGTTATATGATGTATATGCTATGCATGATGACCTACAAGCTAGGCATTCGTTGCAGTAATCTACAGTATGTGTATACATCTGCTTGCTTGCCAAAGGCCGCTCAGCCGAGACTGTTAAATAAAGTTGTGAGAAACGCTACCAGGGCCTTGCATGGGTTATTTCATTCCGTCAATGATAAACAATGTTAATGTGTAGCATCTCAGGCTGCACAATATCATGTTTCATTTCTACATGCTGAGATATATTTAGGCATGAAAGATACTGCCTTCCGACACAAATATTCTCCTATGATTACTTAGGAGAAATGCAATGGAAATGGCAGAAATCTTTTCTCTCTCCACATAAGTTTGCCCTTTGCCCTTGCACATACAGACACCCGGTCACACTCATTCACAAGTATAGGCAGCCAGGATGTATTTTCACATCCACGCTTTTACCAGTCTTAATGCCAATATAGATTCAGCTATATGCACTTGCACACAATCATAAACAGGTCGACTGATACACACCACAGACACTATTGTAGACTCCTGAGACGCTCATACATAGTTTCTCACACAGTTATCTACGTTCCTGCAGAGATTGATGCTGACTTGAGCATGCATGCTACCCCACACCTGCTGTTTACACATACACATGTAAAAAATCTCATGGCCAAGTGCTGATGGTTCCAGAAGTATATGTGTCCATGTGTAGGAGAACCCGCTACGTGGGTTCTCACATAAGTGTGCACTGGTATGCATTTACACACACTCACACACACACCTGGATTGGGACCCTCTGGCAGGACATTAACTCACATGTTCCATCTATCCAAGGAACAACAGCGACCTTGCTACTCTTGGTGGTTCTTGAACTGGGAACTATGTAACAACACTGTAGGAGCCATGGGGATGACAGTGTGGAGAGGTGGGGCAAGGATGCCAGCCTGTCTGGCCTCTGATTAAGAGATATGAAGACGTAGGGCAGGGGGTAGGATAGGGGTAGGAGCTGGTGTCTGCAGACAGGGAGACTTCTAGAAATGAATCAATCTTTGATTTACTCATATTAGAAAGGCCAGGATATCGGGATATCAGACTATTTTCTCTGATCCTGGTTCTGCTTATGG
>NW_022111358.1:12165467-12170653 GCF_000313985.2 Echinops telfairi
CGCTTCACCCAACCTGCTGGATAGCGGAATATTTTTAGCAGGCTAAGTGATAGGGGCCAGGCCTCTGAGGAAAGCTTCCCCCTCCCACCCTCAGCTCTGAGCTGGCGAACACCAACACCCCCCACCCCCCAGGCCCCTGCCCCAGTTCTGGAGGCTGGCGCAGTGGTGGCAGGAAGCAAGGAGCTGTGTCCTAGAAAGCTGCTCACAGACCCGGACCTTGGGGAATCCCACATTAATATTCTGCAGACAGCAGTTCCCCAGGCCGAGGCAGTCCCCCTTGAAAATAAATCGGCTTGGGCCCCACCTAGCTGAGGATGGAGGTGTCTGCTTCCCACTGAAGGCAGAGCTGAGACAAGCCTGTGGGGATCCTTTCTTGCAGGAGGGGCTCTGCCTTTCACCTGGGGTGGGCTAGAGGAAGAGGTGTTCATTTGGGGTGGGGCAGTCAGCTTCCACTTTCCCCTCGGCCATATGGCTGGCTAAAGTGATCAGGGAGGACATTCCGGACCATGGAAACTCAGAGCAGAGGCTGGCCCTCTTTGGCGCCCACTCTCTCCCTCCGTGGGTCCTTTGCTCCTGTGGGCTAGCGGCCCAGTTTGCTTTCCGCTGCGGTTACTCCACTGTCCAGGTGCGCTGGAGCGACTGACCGACTGAGACTTTTTTGGGTGGGTTTAGACTCAAACCCCCTTCTCGGTTTCTGTTTACTGTCTTTCAGTTGACACACTGAGTCAACTCTTGGCCCCCCCAAGGGGCCTGGGCCCAGGGCAGGGGAGGGTGCTGACCACAGAGGGCATTTCAGGCCAGGCCCAGGCCCTCCGCAGGGACGGAGGGTCAGGGCTGAGGAGGGAACCCAGGGTGATCCGTGGACTTCAGATTCCAAATCCAGAGGCCAGAGCCCAGCTTCCCAAGGCTAAGCCTCTGTTCAGGGCCCACCTCCTCTCAGGCCTGGGGCCCATCACACCCTGGGACGTGATGGATTCCCCAGGCACCTTCAAAGGGCTCTGCATTTGTTTGCAATGCGGACCTTGAATCCTGCTCTGGTCATAAATGTTGTTTATTTTGACGAGGGCCTACTGAAGGGGGTTGGGGGGCAGGGAGAAGATTCCATAGGGAAGATCATAAAACCATTAGCTGAGGAGGGCTTTTAGGGGTCACAGGATCATAGAATTTTCTGGCTGGAAAGGACATAGGCCATCAGGAAGGTCAGAGATGAGCACTTTTGTCAGCAAAAGGCCTCTAGGGGCTACCCTGGGTGGAGGTTGGGGGTGGTGGTGTATTGAACTCCTTGCGTAGGGTCTTTTCCTGGAAAGTGGACACGGGGTGTGGGGGCATGACCCCCCAATAACCTTACCCCAGGTGAAAGAGGCCAATAGCTGCTGAGCATGATGGATTTGCCCTCCTGGTGGGAAGAACCAGTTGTCTGGCGGAGTGGTAGAGCCAGGCACTGTTCTCTTTAGGGGAATGGGCATAACTCCTTGGTAATTGAAATAAAATTCCCTCCAGTTCTGCTCCTCTGTGACCTACTGAGCAGCTAGTACATGCCAGATGCTGGGCTTGATGTTCTTGCAGAGCCTAAATGCCTTCAACCTTCGAAACAGCCCTGAAAGAGCGGCCCTCCCCGCTCCCCTCTCATTTTGCACATAAGAGAACAGGCTCAGAGAGGGTGAGGACACACAGCCACGCCACGTGGCCTTAAGGCTGGCTCTAGGTCCGAAGACACTGGCCCTGGTGACTCACTGGTTTAAGTGCGTGGCTGCTAACCAGAGGCCAGCAGCTCAGACCTCCCTACAGACCCCAGGAGAGAGATCTGGCAGTCTGCTTCCATGAAGAGTCCAGCCTAGGAAACCCTATGGCGCACAAGGGGTTGACGGTGTAAACCTGAAGCACATGGATTCCTTAAATCTAATCTCCTTTCCACCACCCTTCCCCTTCATCACTGCAGCTTGTGGTTTGGGAGACCAGGGGGAGCAGGGTTGCCCTCCGCTACAGTGCATGTTGGGCTGGGAAGCTCAGGAGCAAGCCTCCTTCTCGTGAAGAAGAACTGCACAGCCGCCTGGCCAGGCTCACCCCACAGATAGCATCCTCCCGGAAATGCAGCCTAGGTCAGCAAAACATCCAGCTGCCCTTCACTTGCTGTGTGACCCAGAGAAAGCCACTTCACCTATCTGCGCCAAACCTTTCCTTTTGGCTCCTTCTCTGGGCCTAGGGAGTCTTGGTGGAAGGTGGGGGTTGATAAGGATGGTGGCAGCTAAGTCCCTTTAAAAGCCCAGTTTGGGGGTATCAGTTCTAGGGGAAGGGGAGAGGTAAGACTCAGTTCCCTGGCAAATCGGATGCACTTTACAAAAGCACCTTTCAAGAGCAGGTAAGGGGAGGCTCTCGCTGAACCCTGCTGGGAACAGGAAAGGCTGAGAGCCCCCGCAGAGGCTGGGCCTTGAAGAGGCAGCTTAAGTATCCGGTTCTTTCCTGATCCCCTGACTGTGTAATCCAGTTGCCGGGAGAATGGAAAATCCCCTTCTCCTCCTCTGGCCCCTTCTCCCACAAAGGCCTCCTAATAGGCCTGCCAGCTTTGGGGCGCTAATCTGTGCAGACATCACCCTGGGAGCCCGCCCGTTGTCCTGGGGCCCATCCCAGCTGCCCCTAAGTAGGAGATGGGGAGGACTTGGTGGGGCAGGGGTCTGGGAATCTGGTGGATGGGGTCTTCCTGCTCTCTGTCCAGCCCCAAGGGTCAGGAGAGCAAATGGGCATCTGCAGAGGGAGACCTTCGGAGTCAGGGGTGGGGTGGGGGGCAGGGCACAGGAGCATTTGCACATTTGGAGGGAGGGGCTGACGGAGGTGCCATGGGTGGGGCTTCTTAGTAAGCATCCCATTATGTCATCCCCTGTGCTCTTTTCATTTTTACTTCAAGACAGCTCCCTCCCCAGCACCCTCACCTCCCCCCACCCCACCCGCTCCACTTTCACTCATCCATCGCCTGAGCCTCTGACAGCTGCCCTTCGGGTGAACTCCTGATCCTCCTCTGCTGGAGGGCCCTGGCCAGAGTAGCCCCCCCACCCGCCGCCCCCCTCCTCTTCTCTCAGTCCCTTCTTTCTCAATCATTCTGTTTTTGTCTCTGCCCTCCATCTCTCTGTTTGTTTCTCTCTCTTTCTTTCACACACACACACACACACACACACACACACACACACACACACACTCCCTTCCTTGAGCTACTGCCACCTTGGGTCCCCTGAATGAGATAAAGAGGAGAGAGAAGACAATGAAGGAGGTGAAGAAGCAGGAGGAGGAGGAAAAGGGAAGAAATGGCAAAAGGGAAGAGGAAGAAGAAAAAGGGGCGGGGCAAATCAGGGCAGGGGAAGGCAAGGAGCGGCCGTGGGGAAGGGAGGAGAGGGGAAATGGAGAACTCGGAGAAGATGGAAGAGCAGGAGGGAAAGGAAGGAAGGAAGGAGAGGAGGGAGGGGCGTGGGGCGGAGAGAAAACTCCTAGGGAGATAGCTGACCTCCTTAAGCAATAAAAAAGCTTGGGAGGGGGAAGGGGGTAGGGGCGGGAGGGAGGGGGCTGAAAAGAAGGTCTCTCCAGGTGTAAGGGCGGAGGCTGGCAGACCTCTCCAGCCCTCTCTTTGGGTGAGGTTGAATCAATACAATGACTCCACAGACCACGACAATAGACTGTCAGTCTGTAATCTGAGCAGTCTCTGGATTACAGTGGTCAAGGCCACGAGGAATGGCCAGATGGAGTCCCTTAGCTCCTTCTCAGGATGGTGACAGCTTCTGCTTTGGTCTGTGTGCCCACGTCAGCCTCACCCTGCCTCACCACCTGCAGCCTTGATGACCTGTTCAAAGCTCTTTGGTTCGAGTGCCCATTGGGAGTGGTTCCTAATTGTGGGATCCCATGATGTTATAATGACCCAGAAGCCCAAGGATTTTCAATCCTTGCATCTTACAGGAGGGGAAACTGAGGCCTGGAGTGGGGAAGAACTTTCCCACCTTGGCCTTGTGGGCCAACGGGGAGCCTGCCTCACTAACCTGGCACATGAGGACTGCAACAATCGCAGAGGAGGGGACAATCTGATCTCTTGAAGAGGGTCTGCGCAGAACGTCATCACAGCGCTTTGTCTCCTAGACGAGGAAAACATCTTCACACAGAACCTACAGGGCCCGTGCTTCCAGAGAAGAGAACCGCAGCCCAGAGACATCAAGTAACTTGCCCAGTCCCACAGATAGATACTGGAGTTAGGATTTGCTCAAAGCCTGTGCTCCGTCTCCCATGGCACTCTCTCGTGGATGGTGACATCTAATGTTTCCCGTCTCTCCCCATTTCTTCTCTGAGTTTCCCAAACCCTCCAGGACTGATGTTGTCAGGGAGAGCCCAGCTGGCTGGACCACCTCCCTTGACTCCCCCTAAAGACCTTACAAGGACAAAGGAGAGGTGCCCTGAGCCTCTGTATGATTTATCGGGCGATATTGTTATTTTATGACATGGGCCAAAGAGGTGTCAGGAAGCAAGTTTGCTGTAAATCTTCTTTCTCTGCTCCCCTTGCCAATGAGTGTCCCTTCTGGGATTTATGGGAGAATCTGTTCAGTGCTAGGGACTGGGGTTTAGGTTCAGGCTTGGCTGAGAAAGCCAAGGACAGCACATCTTCATCCTCTGGGATCCTCTGGGATCTGCTGTGTGTGTGTGTTACCCATGCTGTTTTACAGGCTGTAGTGTGAAGTCCACGAGCCTTTGTTAAGATCTCCACCGTACTCTATGCCGCAGACCTCATGCCAATCCCTGCCCTGGAGGTATGCGATCAGTGCCAACCTATAAGCTGGTGCCCCCTTCACGTCAAGTTTCTGAACTGAGCCAGCACACCTGGGTGGGGCCAGATGTGTGACTCCATAGGTGGGGGAAGACAGGGCTCCCTGGGCAGAGGTGGGTCATGAGTAAGGTGACCAGATTTTAACATTGGTAAAGCGGGACATCATTGACCCGGTGGGGGGCGGGGGTGTTTCTTGATTAAAAATTTGGTCTATATCATTTTGCCGCCACTATAACATATAAATAATACGAGTACTGTCTGCTAAATTCAAGAAAATGTATGTATTTATGAAATAAATAAATTACTTACCTAAATTATCTGAATAGCTGATTTGTTGACATCACTCACTTAACTAGCACTAGCACGCAGTACAATGTGTATCGTCTGAGAG
>NW_022111358.1:12170940-12172944 GCF_000313985.2 Echinops telfairi
TGCATTCTTTCCCAAAATCGGGACTTTTTTAAAACACCGCGGGACGTGAGACAAATTATTAAACATCGGGACTGTCCTGCCAAAAGCGGGATGTCTGGTCACCTTAGTCATGAGGTGATTGGAAAGGAAGCTGCTCCTCGGCCCTCTATGGGCCAGAGGAGGACAGCTGAGAGGGTGGGCCCTGCCCCAGGAAGGCAGCCCCGGGGAGCCTTGCTCCTGGACCGAAGCCCCTGCTCCACGTTCCAGCCAGAGTCCAGAGAGATGGCTGAGGTGCTGTATGCCTTGGTTGCCTGTGCAGGAGGGGGTGCGGTCCAGGAGGGTGGGGAGCCTACTTCTTGGCTGGGGGGTGGTGTCTGCCTCTGGGGTAAGCATGTGCTCACACACCTGAGAGGGTTGGTGGACACTGGGGTACCAAACTCCTCCTCCTCCGGGGACTTGCTGGGTTCTAGAGGCTGGGCTGGTTGTACTCAACTGAGCTCTGCGCCTGCCCTTTCGCCCACTCAGCCAGCTCTGAGGCTGGCAGTTGCTGGCTGCAGCTAGAAGTCCAGGGACAGCTGAGCCTGGAGAGGGAGCGAGAGGAAAGGAAGGGAGCCAGGGGAGGGAGATGGACAGAGAAGAGCAGAGAAGGCAAGGGAGGAGAGGGAAGGAGGGGAGGGAAGGAGGAGGAAGAAAAGAGAAGAGGCTAGGAAAGACTGTCCCTGACCCACTGGCCACCCTGAACTTTCCCTCTGCAATGCCGCCCTGACTCATGGGGCTCCTCATGCCTCTTCCGAGGGCTGCCAGCCCACAGGGGGACCTCCTCCTCTCCCTAGCTCACTGGGGCGGGCGAATTTCTCCACGCTCATCCTGGCCCCTGGAGGACACAGGCAAGGCAGCACTGCTGGGGCATGCTCAGTTAATCTGGCCAAAGGAGTCCTCCAGAAAGGGGGCCCACCCCTTCAAGTGGCGATCAGGTCACCCTCCACCCCATGCTTTCTGTGTCCCTCTCCTGGCTGCTCAAGCCAGCGCTGTACCGTGCCTTCCGTTAAATATATGGAATTATCTATTACAATACTTCAATATTTATTACATTGATTTCACTTTAAATGCTTTGTAAATCATAGCAAAAAATAATGGCCTTCCAACAGAGAGTCATATACCGTAATCAACTGGAAGAAAGTCGGCATTGTAATTTAAAAGGAAAAAAAAAATCTTATGTGAGTCTCTCGTTTAAATTAAGAGACAGGACGTGAGTCAAATAATAAGACCCAAGCGAGGCTGGTTTTTCTTGGCAAATTAGTAGACGTTTTAACTGGAACTGAAAAGGTGTTAAGGTGGAACACTGACCTTATTAGACCTTAATTATTTTCTGTTGTTACATTCCGGGAGCGGAGGTCTGTCCCCTCCAAAGTGGCCAGGCTAAGTCTCATCTCAGGAACTTGGTTTTTGAGCGATATCACTTCTCAAGAGGCATTAGTGGGATCAAAAGCAGGCGCATGGCTCGTGTCCCTTCTGCCATCCCTCGGCTTCCCGGGCACCGGATTGCTGCTGGAGGATGGCGCTTGTCCTTGAGAGTTAAGAAGTCACCCTGCTCTGTGTCCCCAACTCCTTGAGCTTCTTACCCTCAGCGCTCTGAGCGGCAGCCTCTGGGTCCTGGCCATGTCCTCTCTGCAGAATGCTCCAGCCAGCATCCATCTGGCAAGGTACACTGTGTGTTCCATGAGCTGTGTGTGTGCGTGTGCACATGTGCATATGTGCGTGTGTGTGTGTGTGTGTGTGTGTGTGTGTGTGTGTATCTGCTGGGGGAGGGTGCCCAGCAGTCTTTTTTTTTAATTTAAATTTTATTTTATTGGGTCTCTTACAGCTCTAATCATAATTCATACATATGTCCATTGTGTCAGACACATCTGTACATATGTTGTCATCATCCAGCAGTCCTTTTTATACCCTTTACTACTACCTTTTGACACTGGAAGCACTTTCTGAGGTAATTTATTGTGCCAACCTGGCCAACCAACACATGTG
>NW_022111358.1:12173312-12175574 GCF_000313985.2 Echinops telfairi
ATGCACACTTAACCTTTATATAAGACTCTCTCTTATACATGAGTTTCTGTGGATTTGTTTCTCTAATGTACCCAGACTAACACACTTTCCGTTGCTGAACCTCAGTTTCCTCCCTGTCCTATGGTCAATTCGGCTAGACATGCTCTCCTGCTGTATAGAAGGGGAACTGGGATGATCTGGGGGGATAGGTGCTGGAGAGACTGATGCTGATGGCCAGGGAGGGGATGCAGAAGCAGCCAGTGCTGCAGCCTGGGGCCTGGCAGGGGCCTGCCTGAGTTGGGGGTGCCCTGGAGCCTGGCAAGCAAAGGTCCACTGTGGGATTGCTCAGCTCCTGGCCAGCTGGAGTGACCCTTTCTGGACCCCACTCACTTCTACCTCTCAGAGAACCCACATGGATGCGAGAGGACTTCCTGGGGGGAAACAGAGGGTTCTGGCCTCAAGGCTATGTGATACAGGAACACTTTCTCTTTCTGAACCCCAGTTTCCTTCCTGTCCTACTGCCTCAGTGCACCCAGAGGCTGGCTGGGTGGCTGATGGTGAAACCGCTTTGTAAACAGGGATGTGCTGCCCAGGCTGGGGCTGGCAGGGATGGCCGAGATGGCTGTTGGAAGGATGATTCAATTGAAGAATGCCTTTTGCTGGTGGGCTTGGGCTGAGCTTCTGAATTTTATCTCACTCTCTCCTACCCATCCTGTGGCTTAATTCCAAAGGCTGCCCTAAACAAAGACTGGGTCAAGAGAGGGGCTCAATCTTCCCTGTACCATTACTGTGTTGTTGTTATGAGTCAGTTCCGACTCAGAGTCCATAGGAACAGCCCCGTGAAACACTTTCAGGTCCTGCACTGTCCTTACCATTGCTCTTACCATATGTTTGAGCCCATTGTCACAGCCATGGTGAAACCATTACCTAGATGCTACTCTTCCCTCATGACAGATCAACGAGCTGAGGCTCAGAACAATTGCCCACAGCTGCTGAGAGACAGGACGGGGATAGGAACTGGAGTGTCTCAGGCCCTAGAAACACCAGAATCCTCCCTGGGAAGGTGCTCGTCCACCGAAGGGGCAGGGACTTGTGTGTGGTTTGCTCTAGCCTGTTCCCCAGCCCTTGGTACACTGCCTGGCATACTGTGTACCATAAGTACTTTAAACATACAGGCCCTCCAACTTGTTTGGCCTACCACCGTCTTTTCAAAATAATAATAATAATAATAAAGGTTACATAGCCTTGTCCCCACCCTCAATGACAAGATGCTTCCAGACAGCCCATAATCCCAGCTAAAGTGTAGGTATCTGCTTTTGCAGCTCCCCCCTCCCCCGGGGGGTGCAGTCTGGCCCGCTTTGGGAAGCATCGTAGTGGAAAGTGTGGGTAAGGAAGGTGAGCTAGGGAGGAGCTGCTCACCTCACAGTCACATGAGGCACCGGTGGGGTCATCCAGAGAGTTTGGGTCATAGTTTATTGTTTAGCACGGTCCTTTCTGACTGTGTCTCTACCCAGTGCCCACCATGTCAGAGGAGTGGTGGAGTCAAAAGGAAACAAAATGAGGAAATGGCAATATTAGCCGTGAAATAAGCTCTCTGTAGCCCAACACAAATCATAGTAAAATTATGTCACAGCAGGAAATGCTTTTTTGCTCCTGGCAGGCCCTTTGGGAAGATCGTATGGAGAAGAGGCCATGGCACGTGTCTCTAATCCAGTGAGCGTTTAGTTTTATTGATCGCAAGACGTTAGGCCTTGCAAAGGAACCAACTGTTCAGTCAGTCAAATTTACTGAGCACCTACTATGTGCCGACACAGGAATAGGCCTTGGTGAGCACAGAGGTGCCTGAAGCGTGGCCCCTGGCCCTCAGGACGGTGAAGGTCAAAGACCTTTCTAGAGAGAGCTCTCTAGGGGATGGTGGGGGCAGGCAGCTATGCGCTAGATCTTGCTCAGTCCAAATGATCCCCAAGAGTTGCATCTTGCTCCAAGAGGCCAGCCCAGGGTCTTACTCTCTCTCTCCTCCCACTGCTTCAGCCCCCCACCCTCTGGCTCCCGGAGCTGCCTGAAAAGGTGCAAGAGGGAATCTGAGAGATTCTGTGCTGTTTGTTTTGGGTTCAATGGAATCTCATTTACACGTGTTAATTGCAACTAATTGGCACTAATTGGATGAACAGGAAACCCTCTGGGAGCACTCATACCTTTAATTTGTAGTAAATATCATTAATTAACATATGCTAATTAGAGCCAATTAACATTGATTAAGGGTTGCCAGCTACTTGGAAAGTA
>NW_022111358.1:12175889-12210108 GCF_000313985.2 Echinops telfairi
GAGGTCCTCACGGTCACAGCAGCTTCCAACATCCCCTGAGCTGAGGGGTCAGGAACCCACAGGCCTGGGGAGATGACACCTGGCCTTCCCCTTCCCCAGGGCAAAGGGGTTTGCAGGGGTGAGTGGGGCTCCAAGGTCAGCACTTCTCAGGACATGGAGGGGGCAGAGTGGCGAGAGGTTCTGGGTGTTGGGGTGTGCTTCCCTGGGCTGTGTCTGGCTCTTGGATGGCAGAGGGAGCCGGAGTGTGTTGAAAGGACCCTAGAGGCTTGTGCAGCAGACAGCGAGAGCTCGAGGGGACCAGGGAACGAATGTTAGGGTCTCCTCTCTGGAGATGAGGAGTGGGGAGAGGCGTAGGTACCAATCCACCCAGACACCCAGGATGGTGTGTGCGTGTGTGAAGTGGATGTTGACCTCTTCTGTCTGACCAGAGATGCATAGATAGGGGGACCACCGCTCTTAGACATCTGTCTCCTTTATCCAGAGTGAGACTGTTTTTATACCCAGAGTATTGGTGTCAGATTTTTTTTTAAAAAGGCATGGAAGCCAGGTTTACTTTCAGTTGCTTCTAACTAGCTACGGGGCCCTTGGGATTCATTGAAAATACATATAAATGGTTTCATTTTAGTCTAATTAGAGAAGAAATAAATGTTTATTGCAGACCCCGTCCCCTGTAGACTTCCTGTGTCTCTAATAGGCCTGCCCTTCCTTCTCTGTCACCCTAAGCTCGCTGTGTCAAGTCCAGTGTCCCTTCACCAACGGGCACAAGTTCCCCAGAGGCAGAGTTAGACTCTGTCTTGTCTATCAGGGCACTTCACGGACACTTGAAAAAGATTTGTCGACTGACTGAAAGAGCCTATGAAACAAAAACCAGCTGCAATTTACATTGTCATAGAGAAAACATTTGGAGTGTGTGTGTGTGTATCAGTATGTGTAAAACAGATGTCTTATACATAAGAATATGTGTTTCATCTAGTTTAGCGTAGCTCCCACATATATGAGGAGCCCTGGTGGGTTACGTGGTGGGCTGCTAACCGCAAGGTCAGCAGTTTGAAACACCAGCCACTCTGTGGGAGAAAAATGAAGCCATCCACTCCTGTAAAGAGTTAGCATCTTAGAAACCCACAGGGGAAGTTCTACCCTGTCTTAGAGGGTCGCGATGATTTGGAATCATCGATGGCAGTGAGTTGAGCACAGATATAACTGTCCCAGGGGTTTTAAGATGTAGCACAGCTTTTATTGTCATCACTTCAAAAGTATACGTGCTAGAAACAAGACAAAACGGCCACACTAGAAATTATAGAAGATTTTAGTTAGATTTAGTATTTCCTTCTGGATATCTGGCAGCACTGTGGTCAAAGCACCTGTCTTCTAATTTAAAAGTCTGTGGTTTGAAACCTCCCCCTCCCCCAAACCTGATCCCTCTTCGAGATAGACTTACAGCCTCGGGAACATGAAGTAGTTCTACTCTGTCCTGAGTTGGCATGTACTCAGTGGTTGCGAGTTGGGTTTTGGGTGTGGCATGATACACTTAATTAGTTTTGTGAATGCTTAATAAAACAATTTTAAATTTAGAATGTCGTTTCTCTGAACTGAAGGTGGCAAGCAGTGTCTTAGAATTCAAAGCTGACTCGAGTAAAAAGAAAATGTTTTGAAAATGATGATGGCAACCTATGTACAAATGCACATTGATACAATGGATGTGTGGATCTGTGATAAGAGGTGTCAGAGCCCCTGATAAAATGATGTATATAAAAAAAAGAGAAATCAAAGTTGAAAGAGCCGTTACGCATGCACACAACAAACTATGTGCAAAATAAACCTCGATGAGTCAAGGTTCCGTGGATACATTTTGTAAGCACATAACACAGATACTTCTGAAGTTATTAAACTGAAGAGTGCACGATGCCTTTTGGCCCATTCTCTACAGACAACCACACTTTCTTGGTGCAGTTTTGTGTAGAGCATGTTTTCCCTGGGCTGCATGATGTTCCGTGGCCAATTTTACCCAGGTGTTGGACATGTATGTTACTTCCAATTTTTGTTTTGACAGGTGACGTGGGGAGGGATGTTCTGCCGCTCCAGAACCTTTTGTACATCTGGGAGGAGTTCTGTAGGCGTAATTTCTAGAACTGTGAACGCAGAAAGAATGCTCATCTTCAGGCTTTTGCTGCCTGTAGTTTTGCCAACTAGCCCTCCAGAAACCAAGTGAACCCCAACCCACTGTTACTGAGGCAAGTCTGACTCATAGCAACCCTAGAAGAGGGTTTCTGAGGCTGTACGTTTTTGTTTTTTTTTGTGTGTGTATAAACTATTTATTAATAGACAAGGTTGATAGCCTTTATTTCTTCTTGGACACACCAACAGTTCGGCCACGGCGGCCAGTGGTCTTGGTGTGCTGGCCTCGAACTGGCAGGCCCCAGAAGTGGCGCAGCCCCCTGTGGGCGTGGATCTTTTTCAGCCGCTCCAGGTCTTCCCGGAGCTTGTTGTCCAGCCCGTTGGCCAGGACCTGGCTGTATTTGCCATCCTTCACGTCTTTCTGTCTATTCAAGAACCAGTCTGGAATCTTGTACTGCCGTGGATTCTGCATGATGGTGATCACGCGCTCAACCTCATCTTCGGTGACTCTCCTGCTCTCTTGGTGAGGTCGATGTCTGCTTTCCTCAACACCACAGGAGCATATCTTCGCCCCACACCCTTAATGGCAGTGATGGCAAAGGCTATTTTCCACCGCCCATCAATGTTAGTGTTGAGGACTCGCAAGATGTGCTGGAACTTTTCGGGGATTACTAGAGACATGGCGGCAGCAGGAGCGGCGGCGTGTAGGCCTCCGGTGGAACGTTTTTATCAGAACAGAAAACCTCATCTTTCTACCATGGAGTAGCTGTTGGGTTTGAACCATCAACCTGTGGTTAGCAGTTCAATGCTTACCCACCAGGGTTTTATAGCCCTCCAGAGAGGCTGTACTCATTTACAGTTCTATCAGCAATAGATGAGAATGTGGGTTCTTTGAATTCCAGCCAACAGTGGGCATTTTCCTTCCCTTTCAATCACTGGGTAAGTCATTAGGTCAATGTCCCCATCTGTGGAACGGGGCCAGAGCTGCCTGCCATACTTACTCGCCCCCCTCCTCCTCCCTCCCCACTGGGCTCTCATTGGAGGCTGTGGGTGATTTTGCAGCTCAGGGAAAGCAGGAGTTGTTCTCTAAGCAATTTGAGAAGAAGCAGGTTTTACAGCTTCTAGGGCTAAGCAACAGGCTCTGGTAGGATGAGATGGGGGCTTGGTTGGGGCAGAACCTGGCAGAGACCTTCCCCCCTAAGGGGACCCCTGTGGTAGATCAGCACTCGGTGGGCTCAGAGGAGCAATGCTGTCCTGGACGAGTTTGGAGCCCCAGGCACTGAAAGCTGGACAGCTGGACAGATCACTCTGGCTGAGGTTCAGCCCCACCCAGGAGAAAGCCATCTGTCCCTGGGCCCATTCTGATTCTTGGCAGCTCCACCGGTGTCAGAGGGGACTGTGCTCCATGGCTGGGTTTCAACGGCTGCAATTGTGGAAGTAGATGATCAGGACTTTGTTCTGAGGAGGCCCCAGGGTGGAGCCACCCACTCCAATCCGTAGCCCAGAGCACCAGCTGATGGGACAGTGTCACCCGAGGACCCTCTGCACTGGAGAAAGCAGGTCAAAATCAATATGAGGAGGCTCTTTTAAATGCTTTGTATCCATTCACTCGGTCTGCCCGCAGGCCAGCCATGCCCACTTCACAGACGAGGAAAACGAGCCCCAGATAGGTTAGTTACCATGAAGTGATGCACACAAAGGAACCATCATGGTGCAGTGGTTGCACAGTGGACTGAGATCTGCAAGGTCAGCAGTTTGAAACCACTAGCTTCTCCTCGGGAGAAAGACAGGGCTTTCTATCCTGTAAACAGTTACCGTCTTTACAGCTATATATAGAGGTATAAATATAGACATGTATAGATGTGAATATATTAATATATAAAGATAGGGGTATTGGACTATATATTTATATGGTAAAGCACAAAAATAGCAGACAGACTTTGGGTCTCTACTTAAGTCTTCCCTCAGCACAAGAACACTTTGTGCTAATAACGTGGCGTTGTGTGATATTCACCTTTCCAACAAGCAAATGTAATGAAGAAGGCTGATGGTGCCCAGCTATTAAAAGACATAACATCTGGGTCTTAATGGCTTCAAGCTAAACAAGTGGCCATCTAGCAGGGAAGTAACCAAGTTCCCATGGAAGAAACACACCAGCTGTGTGATCATGAGGTGTCAATGGGATCAGGTATCAGAAGTTCAAAAACAAATAATCCTATCATTGTGAAAGAGAGGGGTCAGAGTGGAGACCCAAAGTCCATCTGTTGGTAATTTGGAACCCCTCACAGAAGGGATACATGGAAGGGACGACTCATCTAGGGTGCAGTGTAGCACGAGGAAACACAGAACATTCCTCTAGTTCAGTGGTTCTCAACCTTCCTCATGCTGCGACCCTTTAATACAGTTCCTCATGTTGTGGTGACACACCCCCCCCAGCCATAAAATTATTTTCTTTTTCTTTTTTTTTTTTCTGACTGATCATAAAATTATTTTCATTGCTACTTCATCACTGTCATTTTGCTACTGTTATGAATCGGGCGACCCCTGTGAAAGGGTCGTTCGACCCACGAAGGGATCGTGACCCATAGGTTGAGAACCGCTGCTCTAGTTCTTTAACGCTTCCTCCCCCCACTATTGTGGCCACAGTTCAACCTCACAAATCCTGCTAGATAAGGTATGTACATTGGTAGAGATAAGAGCTTTCCACACTTGGAATCCAGGATAGATAAACCCTTCAGAAACAGTAATGGGAGTAATGATTCCATGTGGGTAGAGGAAGGGAGTGGGGAAGGAGGGTGGGGAATCTGATAGCAATGAGGGATGTATAACTACTTCAATGGGCACAACTCACAGAACTGTGGATGAAGGGCTATTTTGGATGGTGTAAGATATGAAAAAATGATAATAATACATAATTTATGAAGGCTTCCCCACAGTGGTAGGGTGAGGGAGGGAGGGAATAAAGAGGAGCTGATATCAAGGTGCTCAAGCAGAAAGAAAATGTTCTGAAAATGATGATGGCAGCATCTATACAAGTGTGCTTGCTATAATTGATTTATGGATTATTATATCTGTAAGAGCACCCAATAAAATGATCAATTAAAAAAAAAGGGTTACCGTGTTGCAAATCCACAGGTGCAGTCCCACTCTGCCCTATAGGGCCGCTATCAGTCATCAACTCCATGGCATCAACTCAAGGGCAGTGAGTTTGTTTATTTGTTTTGGCTCATACCACCACCAAGGGGGTGATTAGAATTTAAGTTTACATTTACCCAGTGGGTGCTGACCCCTCCCTCCCACCCCACCTGTGGTGCCTGCAGAAGAACTCTAGCTGGGCCTCCGGAGATGAAACCCCCCAGGGCCCCAGGTAGACCCCTCCACGCACACACCCTCTCCATGGAAATCTGAGGTTGTAGGGAGAGCTGCTGGTAAGGTTCACAGCAGCTTAATTACCAAAGTGATTTTAATTTGTTGTTGTTAATTGAAATCTCATTAAGCAAGTAATTTACTTCCACACAGCCCCAGAGTCCACAAGCCTGTGAGTGAGGAGGCTAAAGAGGTTTTTAGACCCTGCCTTCAGCTTGGGACTGTGCTTCTAACTTGAACATATGGCCTGTATACATTTGAGTGTGTGTGTGTGTGTGTGTGTGTGTGTGTGTGTGCGCGCGCGCGTGGGCCTCCCATGGGAGGGCCCTCTCAGGTGGCCAGGGCCCCCTGTCTCCTTTGCCCCTAGCTCCAGTCTTTGTTTCCTTGGGCTGCCGACAACATATGCCATACTGGGAGGCTGAGAAGGACAGACCTTCATCAGCTCACAGGTCCGGAAGCGGCAAGTCCAAGTTCAGGGTGTTTTCCTCTGAAGGAGAGTCTCCTGCATGCCTCTCTCTTGGCTTCTGGTGACGGCCAGCAGTCCATGGCATTCCTTGACTCATGACTGCATCACGCCAAGTCACTGCCTCTCGCTTTATTTGGCAGTCTCCTTCAGGTGTCTGACTCTGTGTCACTCCTTTTATCAGGACATCACTCAGTTCAGATGAGGACCCAACCTACTGCACGGTGACCTCATGCTAACTCACAACATCTTCAAGGGCCCTATTTCCAAACAAGGTCATGCCCACAGGCACTTCCCCGACTATAAGCTCTACCAGTGCAGAGGCCAGTAGGATTCTGCATGGCAGTGGCTCTGACTTAACCATGGGGGTCCGCTACAGGGTGCTTCTCAGTGGGGCCACCATGGACATTTGGGGTGGGTGGTTCTTTTTGTTTGTTTTTGATCATTTTATTGGGGGCTCATACACCTCATATCATAATCCATAGACCCATCCATTGTGTCGAGCACATTTGTACATTTGTTGCCATCATCATTCTCAAAACATTTGCTTTCTACTTAAGCCCTTGGTATCAGCTTCTCGTTTTTTATAATTATTTTTTTTTCATCTTTATTAACGGAGACTGTGCAGGGAATTACAGGCCATCCAGTGTTCCTGGGCCTTGCATATTACACACCAGCAGCGTCCCTGCAAAGGGGCCTTGATGGCACTGTGGTTAAACATCCTGCTGGGAACCTCAGGGTCAGCAGTTCAAATCCATCAGTTGTTTCTTGGGAGAAACGACCTGGCTATTTGTTCACACAATGATTACACCCTGGGAAACCCTATGCGGCAGTTTTCCACAGTCCTACAGGGTCGCTGTGAGTCAGTTTACTTACTAACACACAACGTGAGGGAGGATGGGCTGGAAAGGGGGAACTGATTACAAGGATCTACATATAACCTCCTCCCTGGGGGACGGACAACAGAAAAGTGGGTGAAGGGAGACGTCAGACAGGGCAAGATATGACAAAATAATAATTTGTAAATTATCAAGGGCTCATGAGGGAGGGGGAAGCGGGAGGGAGGGGAAAAATGAGTTGATGCCAGGGGCTCGGGTGGAGAGCAGATGTTTTGAGAATGATGAGGGCAATGAATGTACAAATATGCTTTACACAATTGATGTGTGTATGGATTGTGATAAGAGTTGTATGAGCCCTTAATAAAATGATTAAAAGAAATAACACAGAACAATAATAGCAGCATCCCCTTAAATAATTGTAACAATCCAAACATGTCCTCCACGCATTTCTAGCTTCTGTGGGGGTGGGATGGGGATCCAAAGCTGAGACAAGAGCCCGTATACTCCCTGGTGCCCAGAGGGACCCAGTGAACCTCTATGGGGTGACCGAGCCTCTGTCCAGGAGCTGAGCTTGTGACTTTGTTCCTTTCCTGGTGATGTGTGTATATGAGTGCCCAGAAATGCATGCCCTGCCCCTCTGGCTTGTACCCTGGCTGCCAACAGAGGGTCCTTGGACCCGATGGCCAGTTGGGGCCCCAGAGCTCCAGACTTTTGTTTGTACTGGGCGTTTTCCCTCCTGGTCTGGCCCCTGGCTGCGTCCTCCCTTTGCCCCTTGACTGCAGCCACTTGGTAGTTTTCCAGGCCTGACATTTTGAACATGCCATGCCATATGTATTGCCACTCTCAGGTAATTATCACGTAAAATTAAGCTAGTCTTGTACATGAAACCAGCAATTAGCCAGGGATTGAAGGTCAGGGAGAGCTCGTTTATAGAGTCGCTAACAAAATGTTAAGTGGAAGTGTGTGTCAGATGGGCCAGGAGGCTGGATTAGCCCGGGTCACAGCGGCGGAACTGGATTGCTGGGGAGACGCCTGGCGCTGCAGCGCCGGGCACAGCGGGAATTTATGGCGCGCACGGTTCCCCAGCAGCTCTCCATCTGGGGCGTGGCTTTGAAGAGGAGCTTGCTAAACCTGCTAAGTCCCGTGCACACCCAAGCTGCTTCCCCATCCATCTGGAAACCTGGGAGGTCCTGCCTCCCCGCCGCTGCAGTCAAGCTCACAAGCTCACCTCCCGCCGGAGGCCCACGGCTCTAAACACTCACGCTCTGGTCTTTCTGCTCTGTTTTGGGTACCTGGGTGAGCTTCCAAGACTCAGAAACTTTACACACGCTGTTCCATTTGCCCGGGAGGCCTTCTCCGCTAGCTTCCTTATTATCAGACTAGAAAATGTCTATTTCTCTCCCCGCAAACCTCCTATGCAACTTCTCTGGGAGCTTTCCCAAATGTTCCACGTGCATCCACCCTCTGGCAATTTATTGGTTGATTGTCTATCCTACTGGATGGAGAATTACTCATATCTTTGGCAACCAATAAGCATTAGTGGGACAAACATAAAAGCTGTTCTCTTGTGCCCTTTGTTCTTTTTTACACATCCCTCAAGGCTCTGCTCAGCTGTCACCTCCTCTAGGCAGTTTTCCCAGATTGCTTCTCCAGCAGGCGCAGTAGTGTCTCTTGTGTTTGCCCTGGCACGCTGTATGCCCCTTTATGACAGTACTTATGCGATTTCAATATTGTACACCTCCGGGGGTTGGGGGGCATTTGATAGGCGTCCTGGTGGGGTAGTGACTATGTGTTGGGCAGCTAGACACAAAGTCATTAGTTCAAAGCCACTAGCCGCTCTGTGGGAAAATGAGGCTTTCAGCTCCCCTAAAGAGTTATCGTCTCAGAAACCCACAAGGGGGAAGTTCTGCCCCCTCCTATAGGTTCACTAAGTTGGAATCGACGTTGATGCCAGTGAATAGTAGTAGGGGGCAATACAGAAATGGTGGCTGACTTGTTCATGAGAAAGTGACTTTCTATAGTACAAGATCTGGCAACTTTCCTTATTAAGACAAACAGTTCAAAGCCTCTGCCATGGAGCTGATT
The DNA here is from genome assembly GCF_000313985.2 of Echinops telfairi. Classification (NCBI taxonomy): domain Eukaryota; kingdom Metazoa; phylum Chordata; class Mammalia; order Afrosoricida; family Tenrecidae; genus Echinops; species Echinops telfairi. The sequence continues at coordinate 12,184,758 of NW_022111358.1, forward strand.
CTGACTCATTGCAACCCTATAGGGCAGAGAGAAGTTGCTCCTTGGAGTTTTTGAGACTACATCTTTACATGAGCAGATAGTCTCATCTTCTCCTGTTGAGCAGGTAGTGGGTTTGAACCTCTGGTCTTGAGGTTTGCAGTCCAACACTTAGCCCACTATGTCACCAGGGGTCCTAACAATTTGTATATAATGTGTTCCCCCAGAGTAGGCAGGCAAAAGACAAATAAACATGTGTCTAAATGTTCAGCAAGGGAGAGGTGGTTCAGTGGTAAGAGATTTGGGATCTGAAGACAGGGGTTCAAAGTCTGACTCTGCCATGAGACGCTGTGCATACTTAGGCAGGTCATGTAACCTCTCTCATCCAAGTAGGTGCTCAAGGCGTGCCAATTTCCCACCTCCTTTTCATCATGTGTGCGTGGAAGGATTTTAAGATTCCTTGTGGTCTTGTAGAATGATGGGCCTTCTGGGTTAGGAAAAGTTCAAAAGCTTAACTGTGTGAGAGTGAATTTCTGTTTTCAAGTCAGCCATCCAGGCCTGTGTTTTAAAGTCAAGCATTTCTGGTATAGTTGCACGAGATCACTAAGATACCTGGCATCTCTGGGAAACAGTTGTCCAGTGATGCTTTGCGCATTTCTAGCTCAAGAGGCTCACTCCCTCACAAAGTAGCCCATTCCAGCTTCAGGTAAGAAAGACCCGCTCTACCCGACCCTGGCTTCCCGGAGCCTTCATCATGGGCCGTGGTTTTGCATCGTGAGGCTTGTCCCACTGTCCAAGATGACATGTGTAGTCGGATCTGCTGCAGGCTTAAAGACACCAGTTACATCACCTTTCTTTTTCTGACTTGGTTTCCAGCCCATTTGCTCTCTTGGCTACCTCCTCTAAGCATGCCTCTCTCCGTCCAAAGACCTCTTAAGAGGGGACACCAGAACAACTCGTGCCTTCGCCTAGGCTTGGTGCTTCCTTTGTGTGAATAGAACCCAAGTCATGTTGTTGTGACTGATGTCTACCCCAACTCTAGTAGACATTTCGCCAGGCAGACAGAGCTGAGAATAAACTTCTAAACACATTTTCATGTTATCCTTCAATAAAAAATAGATAAGCATTAGAAAAAACAACCATCCAACAGCGGAGAAGTGGGTGAAGGGGGGGCATCAGATGGTGTAAGATATGATAAAATAATAATAATTTATGAATTATCAAGGGTTCATGGGGGAGGGGGAGGGGGAGAGAGAGGAGAAAAAATGAGGCGCTGATGCTAGGGGCTCAAGTAGAAAGCACATGTTTTGAGAATGATGAGGGAAACAGATGTACAGGCATGCTTGACACAGTGGATGTCTGTGTGGATTGTGATAAGAGTTGTACGAGCCCCCAATAAAATGATTTAATAAATTTTTTTTTTTAAAGAAAGAAAAACCAACCATCCATCAACCAACCATTTGTTGGTGACAATGTGGGGAAACAAAACAAAACAAAACAAAACCCTCCCTGCCATGGATTTGATGCTGACCCATAGTGACTTGATAGGACAAGGAAAACTGCCCCACTGGGTTTCCGAGATTGTGATTGCTCATGGGAATAGAAAAAGTCCCATATTTCTCCCTTGGAGGGGCAGCTGGTTTCAAACTGCTGACCTTTTGGACCGTAGCTCAACACATGTAAATTGGTAGGAACAACCCTATAGGAGGAATTTCATCTACTAAGATAAAGAAACCAAAATTCACGGACACTTTGATTCAGTGATTGTACCTCTAGGAATTTACCCCACAGGTACACTTATGCACGTGCCCTAGCAGGTATGCTCCACGAGGAGCATAGTAACCCTCTAGGATTTCCAAGGTTGCAATTCTTTATTATTATTATTGATTGGGATGAAACCATTCCATAGTTCAATCACATCCAGCAGACTTGTACGTTTGCTACCACAATCACTTTCCAAAGGGCTGCAACTCTTTTTAAAAAATGTATTTATTTTTTAAATCATTTTATTGGGGGCTCATACAACTCTTATCACAATCCATACATACATCAATTGTATAAAGCACATTTGTACATTCATTACCCTCAGCATTCTCAAAACATTTGCTCTCCATGTAAGCCCCTGTCTTCAGCTCCTCATTTTTCCCCTTCCTTCCCCATTCCCCCTTCCCTCACGAACCCTTGATAGTTTATAAATTATTAACTTGTCACACCTTACACTGTCCGACAAGGGCTGCAACTCTTTATGGGAGCAGAAAGCCTCTTCTGTGGAGCGATTGGTGAATTTGAATGGCTGACCTTGTGGTTAGCAGTCCAATATGCAAGCCACTGCGACACAGAGTGGGTGCTCAATAAATGTCTGTTGAATGAATCAATAGGTAAAAAAGGCATATACAGTTAAGGCGGTTCGTTGCAACATTTCTTGTGAGAAATCACAAAAGATCAGAAATCATGTAAATGCTCAACTGTAGGGGCTTAGGAAAGTCTTGGTGAGGCAATGGTTAAGTGCTTGGTTGCTTAAACTGGAAGTTCAAATCCACCAGTCATCTCAAGGCAGAGAAGACCTAGCTGGCAATGTGCTCCCATAACAACTAGAGCCTTGAACATCTCTGGAAACCCTATTGTATCCTGCAGGTCACTAGGAGTCAGAATCGACCCTATGACCCACGAGAATAGCAGTGAAATAATCGGGAACGACCTTAGCTCAGACGCTTGATGACTCCATGGGAAACAGATACAAGTAGTCTGCAGGGTCGGGTTTTTTGGCTGTGGTCTTCATGCCTGGGAGAAAGAGGAGACTTTTTACTCCCTAAAGAGCCACAGTCTCAGAAAACCCACAGGGGCAGTTTTACCTTGTCGGGTAGGTGGGTCTCACTGAGTCAGAATTGGTTTGAGTGAGTCTTTATGCAAATTCGCCAGGGTTTTAGGTTAGCTGCCTCCTCGGGGTCCCTGGAAGTAATACATCACGGCTGCTGGGTGGCCTTGAATCGGTTCTGACTCAGGGCGATGGAGCATGCTGACGTAGAACCGCTCCATAGAGTGTCTTAGGCTGCCCTCTTGGTGGGAGCAGCTAGGCCTTTTTATCGGATCCACGGACAAGCTGGAACGTTTGAGCTGTTGGTTAGCAACCTAATACTTAACCCTTGTGCTACCAGAGTGTCACGGAGCAATGTGCTGCCGTTAAGATCTAAGCAGTTCTCCAAGTACTTGTATGTACAGATCTTCCGAGGTGCGTGGCTGTTGGTGTTCGGTACCATGGAGTTCGTTCTGACCCACAGCGACTCTGCCCCATAGAAGGAAGCACTGCCCAGTCCTGCGCTATCCAGGTGTCTCGCTAAGTGAGAAAAGCCAGGGCAGACAAACGTGTGGAAGAGGTTCCTTTGGCATAAAAGTACAGGTAGATGTTTGCCTATCTCTGTCCAGAACCAAGGAAGCCCCTTGGCAGAGGATCTGGGGGCCTGAGGTGTAGGGTGGGAGGTGACCTTTCTCTGTAATGTAGCCTCTTACATGCCTTTTGAAGATCATGGCAGTGTTTCCTATATTCAAATAACAAACACAATTCAAAACTTGTATAAGCTGGGCTCAAGGATTAACTGTGTGCCCTGGGGCCTGTTTATTGGTGAACACAGGTACATATGTGCATGGATCTGAAGATCTGAAGCTATATGTATGTGTATATGCATGTAGATTTCTAATGCATTTTGCTACCACTACAGAGTAATCATCACAGTTCTCACAACGTTGCCTTTTACAGCCACCTTCAACGGCTCCCAGTGACCTTCAAAGTTCAAACCCCATGTTGTCGATCTCAAGATCTTCTTCCTTCTGACCAGGGTCTGAGTTTCATTCCTGTCTGGCTTGCTCTCAGAAGGTGCCGGGCACCCAATGGGACCTCATGAAAAGCTGAAGGAATGGCAGTGCCTAATTTGCAGTGGTTAGAAGTATAGCCTAAATCTTCTTGATCAACAGGGAGAAGCCTTCCCACACCCTGCTGCTCACCGCCTTGCATAGAGCGTCTTGTTACAAACCCCCTGCAGCCCGTCCACACCCACTAACCACACTGCACAAGAGGTGGACCCCACATGCCCAGACGGTGAGGCAACCACATTCCAGACAGGTGTGGTCTACCTGCGAGTCACCCGTCTGACCACCAAACCACCCACAGCCACTCAAGCTTTACAGACCCGCAGGCTGACCTGGGGTTCGAATCCTCATACTGGCTCTCTCTCTTCCTGCTGGTGTGACCCTGGACAAATGGCAACTCTGAGTCTCAGAGCCCTGAGAAATGAGGACAACCAGACCTGCCCTGTGTGCTGCTGTGAGGCCAGAGAGAGCTCCTGGGAGGTGTCTTGCCAGGGGCCTGGCAGCTGGCCGGTTCTCAGGAAGCAGGGCTGCCAAGCCACAGACTCGCAGGAAACCACATCAGCCCAAGCTAAACCTAGAAAGGTCAATGTATTGCCAAGAAGCCCATATGCCAAACAGTGCTTTATTGCAAAGCCAAGCAGATTTTTTAAAAATCACCCATTGTTTGAGATTCTTTTGCCACAATTAGTGCTCTGTGGGTGAGAACACTAACTACCCAATGTTGGGTGTATGGCGGATTTGCACATGTGCCTGAGGCTGCCTGGGTGTGTACATGAGTGTGAACGTGTGCATATACACCCGCACACAAATATACCTGCTTAGTGGGTACAGGTATGCACTAATGCATGCAGACTCACCAACAGCTCTATGTATGAGTAACATGTGCTCCATATATATGTGTTCACCCATGACATGTGCTCCACAGATATGTGTTTACCCATGACCAGCCATTCGTGCCATGGTGCTGGCTTGGAAGCCTGCTCAGACAGGAACACAGTCCCTAAGCAGGGAGGGGCTGGTTAGAGAAATACGGAGAACAGGTGGGACCCAAAAAGCAAAAGGAACCCAAAGACTAGAAACGACAAGGTTTAGAGAGGGCTGTCTAAGAACACAGACTTTGGTGGCTCAAATTTCCCGGGTTCAAATCTTCCTTCTGACAGTTCTTAACTGGTGCCTTGGGCAGGTCACTCTACTTTCTTGCCTGTAGGATGGGGGTTCAAATGACACGGCTCTTAGGGTTGCAGTGAGGATTCCTGCTACTTCATGGAAAGTGCTTAGTAGGTCCAGCACACAGTCAATGCTTGCTTTAAGGAGGGGCCAGGAAACAAGGCTGGGACCAGGAAGAGTCTCCCAGCAGGCCTCTTGGCCCATCTTTCTTTTACTCCCATCGAAGATGTCGCCTCCCGGCTTTCCCTCCTCCTCCCTCCTCCACGTCAAGCCTCCGGGTCTCACCCAGCAGAGCCAGGCTGGAGCTGGCAGCTCGCTGTGCCCGGGGCAGGGAGAGAAAGCCAAGAGGGTGCGGGAGGAGGTAGAGACGCTGGCTCTAAAACACGGCCTCTTTTTGTCCCCTGTTTCCCCAGCCATGCTCCCAGAGGCAGAGAGGGTTGACGGGACAGTGGGAGGGCCCCAACGAACAGACAATCCCAGCAATTCCCCGGTGGGCCGGGGGTCAGGCCCCCACCTTGCTCCATCTGCCTCTGCCACATTCTGTGCCATACAGGTTGCCAGCCCAGCCCAGCCCAGCCGGCTGGGGCCCCAGGCTGTGCCAGCCCCAGCCCAACAAGGGCTTGTGAGAGGCTCTCTGACTGGCTTTCTTTACCCCTCTCTCGTCTTTTAACTCTCCAAGGTCCTCCCAGCCCTGGGACTGGGACTCTGGCCTGCTCTCGCCTCTCTGCCCGGCTTGCCTGTCCCTGCATCTCTGCTACCACCTGCCCTGGGTCTCCTGCCAGTTCTGGGCTCAGGGAGCATGAGGCCCTGTCAGCCTCAGCGCCTGTACACCCTGCTGCCACCCCCTGGGCTGCAAGCTGGCAGCCCCAGCATCTGGAGGGGTTGGCGGGCTCTGCTCAGGCTGCCCTGGGCGGAGGGCCCCTGGCGGCTCCCCAGCTCTGAAGGCCCCCCTATTTCTTCTTTCTCATTCCCCAGTGACTAGATTCATCATCCTACCCCTCTGCCCCCTCCCTGCCCAGGACAGCTTGCTTCCCTCCAGGCCTTGGCTAGAAGCTCACAATGAAGCTCCCTCCCCCACAGACTGGGAGGTGGGGAGTCACCATGGCAACCAAGAAAGCCTCCCTGGTGCCCCTCCCTCTTCTGGCTTCACAGAAGGGGCTAGAGGTCTGATGGGGAGTGCAAACCCTTAGGGATCCAGGGTGGAGAATGACAGGGGGACAGGAGTAGCTGATGGGACATTTGTCAGAGCGACAGACCGTGGGCCCATTGCAGGCCCATTCTTGAGGGGCTGGGGCTGGGGCTGGCGGAGCGTGACCAGTGTGGTTTCAGTCACCAGTGGAGTCCCAAAATGTGTCTGTCATTTGTTGGCAGCTCAGTCCCCATTCTAAACCTTCAAATCTTACTCTCCAGGGGACTGGGCATGTAGAGCCAGACTTAAAAGATGCCCGCCTGGTGATTCCTACCCGGACCCAATCCTGGATTGGTGGTGCAAAGTCAGGTGGTGAAATTTGTCACCTCCCTGCCCCCCAAGGCTCAGTTTTCCCTTCTGTAAAGTGGGACACTAGGAGCAGTCCTCGGCTGAGAATTGGTGCTCATTCATAAAGCTCCTAGCACTGAGCCTATTCCAGGAGGTAGGGCAGGGTCTATGGGTGTGGTGGGTGGTTATCCCCTAGTGGGGAACGTGCCGCCCCCCACCCTCCCACTTCGCTTGCCTCCCAGGATCTGGGGTCTTCTCTGCCATTATGTGTTACAAGACACTGCAAATTCTCCACACCAGAGCTACATGAAATCATTAAAGCAAAACAATAAATAAAGGCCTGGAAGTTATTACAGAGCTGACAGCACCCAACGCCATCCTGCAAAGCAAATATGAATGATTTCTGAACATTTTAAAATGAAAAATCCCCTCTTCTTCCTGCCTGGCCCTGTAATCCATTAACTCCTCTCTCTATACCCTTCTCAGGGTGCAGAGTGGCCAGGCCGGTGGGCTCCCAGAACAGACCTGCCGGCACCCTGGGCCAGCCCGTCCTTCCTGCCCAGTCAGACTTGAAGGCAGTCTGCTCCTGCTTCTGCCAGGATGCCTGCTGGTTTGCTCAGGGCCTCTCCTTGTTCCTTGTCGCCACCTGGAATCATTGAGCAAGCATTTCTCTGATCCTCTCCTGCTGCGAACGCTGTACACCCTTCCAGAGTCCTTAAAGAATGCCCCCAGCTCCAGGAAGTGCGCTGTATCGTTCTCATTTTACAAATAGCGAAACTGAGGTTCAAATGGGTTCAATGCCAGGGCCAGGGGGCTGATGAATGGCAGAGCTGAGACTCAAACCTCCAAATATAAATGAGATGACGGGGGACAATAGAGGCTGAGTACTTGTGTGGCATGCTATGAGAGGTATTATTATCCTGATATCCAAGTACTCTTTCTAACATGCCCTAGTTACCCCCACACGATGCCATGCTATGATTGCTTAACCTCTCTTCCCTGTTCTGTGGGTAACAGTACCCCCCTTCCTTTGGAGTACTGCTCCTTCCCTTTACATGTCATTCCTTGAGCTGTCAATCACTGTCCCATGCCCTCTCCTGGCCTCTGGTATGAGATCCAGGCCTGCTCGTGTATGGTGCCCCAGACTTTGGATCCCATGGACTGGACTGGTGGTGGAATCATCGCGGTGTTTTGCTGGGTGGTTTTATCTATACTCTAAGAGAGGCAGGCTTTTCTCCCTCTCCCGTGCCAGTTCTTGAGAGCCATCTGTGGTCATGTCCCCATAATTCCCACCCAGCTCTCCCTACTCAACACCGAGGGGGCCTATCATGAGGAGAGGATGTAGCTAGCAGAGAGAGAGAAGCGGAGTTGAGAGATCTTGCACTATTGACTGAATATCTGGATTAAGCTGCCCCTGAAGGCCGCACCTGCCTTTCCGGGTTACATAGGTCGATACCAACTCTAAACCAAACGTGTTTTAGTCTAGTTGACTCTGGCTCAAGGGGACCCCATGTGCTGCAGCGTAGAACTGTGCTGCAGGATTTTCAAGTGAGCCCCTTGGAAAGCCAATTATCAGACCTTTCTTCTGAGGTACCTCTGGGTGGGTTTGAACAGCCAGCCCTCAAATTAGTAGTCATATGCTTACCTGCAACCCTCAGGGGCTCCCATAGGCCAACGATTCCCCCTTTGGATTAAGTTGACTTTTCAGTCACTTGTTATGATGGGCACAGGTGCTGTGTGTGTGTTGTGGTGGTGGTAGTGGGGATGTGGACGAAGGGGGCAGGTTAGGGGGACAGTGCACGACATATCCAGAGATTCAAGTTCAACCTAGAAGACCCATGGAGAATGTTGTCTCCTCATGTCTTAACCCCTCCTGGGTTATAGGAGGCGGTATGTATCCAAGGGAAGAGCCCTAGACTAAGGAATTGCATGTGGGGGCAGAATCCCAGCAGACCCATTGATTCTACCTTCTGAGCCATTTGGAGCGACCCCCCCTCCTCTGTAGCTCAGCTTTGTAAGATGAAGCGCTATTGGTAGATGCCGTTAATTTGATTGGGACTAACAGCGACCCTGTAAAACAGAGTAGAACCGCCTAACAGTGTTTCCTAGGCTCCAGTCTTTATAAGAGCACACCAGCGGGTCTTTTGACCATGGAACTGCTGGGTGGATTTGCATCGCTACCTTTTCTTGGATAGCAGTCTAATGCTTAGCCATTTGTGCTCCACCGGGCCCCCCTAAGTGAAGAACAGGCCTATATTATATTAAAGGGGCTGGAACTGCTAATGTTCTAGAATTCACTCTAGATACACATGTCGGTTAGGCATGACAAACCACCTCCCCCATTTATCCATCCACCTGCCCATTCAACCAAGCAACCAGCCAGCCCAAGGATGGATCAAGCACTGTCCCAGACATCCCAGGTGTCGCCCCTGCCCTCGTGGAGTAGACAGTGAATACTAATGTGTTGAGAGTTAGGGAGGGGAGGGACATAGGGTGCGATGACAGTGTCTAGAAGGGACTATAGAGGGACCTGTTTTTCCCTCACATTTTATTGGGAGTTCTTACCAATAGTATTACGATCCATAGTTCCATTAGATCAGACGTAGTTGTACTATTGTTGCCGTCATCATTGACAATCCATTTTCTTGAACTCTTTGATGTCAGCTCCCCTTTATTCCCTCCCTCACCTCCCTTCCCCCTCAACCCTTAATAAATGATATATTATTATTATTATCATTTGCCATGTCTTACACCATCCACTGAATCCATTCACCTACAATTCTGATGTTCTTTCCTCTCAAGTGGGGTTATACTAATCATCGTTGCTATCAGTTCTTCCTTCTCCTCTCTTCCTGTACCCTCAAGGAATCATTACTCCCATTACTGTTTCTGATGGGTTTATCTATCTTGGGTTTCCTGTATTCAGGGCCTTAATTGTACCAATGTACATACGCAGGTCTAGCAAGATTAGTGAGGTAAAACTAAGGCCATCGAGTGTGAGGAGGAAATTTCAAAGAACTAGAGGATTGTCATCAGTGCTCTACTGCACCCTGGATGTATCATCCCTTCCACGTGGCCCTTCTGTGAGGGACTGACAATTATCATACAGGTGGGCTTCGGGTCTCCACTTTGCCTGTGCTCCTTCACGTCAGTTTGATAACTTGTTTTTGAACTTCTAATACCTATTCCCGTCGACACCTCATGATCACACAGGTATCTTCCATGTGGGTTTTGTTGCTTCTCTGCTAGGTGGCCACTTATCTAACTTCAAGCCTTTAATACCTCAGACACCATATCATTTAATAGCAGGGTACCATTGGCTTTCTTCACCACATTTATTTATGCACCCATTTCTCTTCAGGGATCATGTCGGGAAGGTGAGCATCACAGAATGCCGGATTATTAGAACAAACTGTTCGTGTACTGATGTAGGATTTAAGTAGAGGCCCAAAGCCCATCAGCTTCCTAGTTAGATTAACATATATATACATAAATAGATAAGTATGCATATCTCTATATCTTTACATATATATGTATATATATACTTATATATAATATTTGCTTCCCTGTTGTTTCCTCTATTTCTTTTTTCTTTCCTGCTACCCCACTATCATGATCACCCTTTGTTCACCTCTCAGTAATTCCTCTCAGGTACAGCTCAATTGATCAAACATCACCTGGGACCCTACAACCTCCTCGCTGTCAATTTTAGATCTCTTGTTATTCCCCTGTCCCTGATGTCCTGGATCACCACTCCCTACCCTCCATCTCCTCCTCTCCTATGCCCCTCAGAACCATTGGTCTCGTTACTGTCTCCTTGAGATTGCTTGTCCTGTCTATCTTATATGGATAGCCATCCAAAGAGAAAAAAAGAAAAATAGAAAACAAAAACATATAAATAGTTCCGTGTCTAACTGCTGACCTTTGTGAATATCCCCCAACCAGTTCCGATGAGGTGCCAAGCACTGCCCCCTGAGTCAGAAATCTACGATTGGGATTCCTTAGGGACTTTGTGGCTTTGCTCCCCTTGCTGATCCATTGCGCTCCCCTCTTGGTTTGCCCCCATGCAGGGGAGAAGGATCATTCTCTGAGGTGAGACTGGAAGTTAAACAAAGAAGGGGGGAGGGGCGAGAGCATTCAGGCAATTGGAACAGCACGGGGAAATGTGGGTAAAAGACACTCATGGGATGCAGCAGGGTTAGGAGGGGGAGGAAGAGGAGCACAATGTGTGGCTAGAGATGGTAGTGGGAAGCAGGCAGTGAGAAGGATCCCTTTGCTATCCTACTCACTCGGCCACTTCTGTTTATCCTTACAAACCCTGCTGAGCGCTCTCCTCCTCTGAGCAGTGCCCCTCTGTAGCCCAGAGTGAATCACTGCTTCCTCTGTGCAGTGTGCAGCCTCCTATACTTGTACCTGTTACCCTAGCCTGTAATGACCTCATTCCACCTTTGTTTCTCCTCTTAGACGCCAGGCTCCTTTAGGGCACAATGCTCGCTGCCTGTCTTTGCAAGCCTGGCACACGTAGGTACTCAATAAATGCTTTGGGGATGAATTGAATTGCATGGAGTGTATGTAGCCAGGAGATAACTATGTTTGTACTTAAGGAAGAAGCAGGAAGAGTGACAGGTGTGTATATGCGTATCTCTGTGTGTTTGGATTTAAATTCAACAACGTTTCCAGAGGGCTGTTTGGAGTCAGTGGACTGTGACAAGTTGCTGACCATTTTCTCAAAACCAAGAAAACTCAACCTGCTGGGGGTGTGAAGCTCACTGAGCCCAAGGCTGAGCTCCCCCCACCCCTCTCTGCTTTCCTGCCCCTTTCTGCCTCAGGTCCTCAGGACACTGTTGGGGGTGACAGGACGGGTTGAACCTGTGGCCCCCACCTGGGTGTCCTTTGGCTACTGGCCAAGCCTGATTTCTCCATGGAGAAACGGATCAATAGGGCCCCAGGCCTGGGGCTTGGGGAGGCCCTTCCTCCTAATCCATATTGACTGCTCCTCCTTTGCCTGCCAATTTGTATCTGGCTGTTGTCTTCAGTGGTGACAGGGAGCACTGGTCCCACACCCTGTGATCTGTGAGGGGAGGCAGAGGCCTCTGCACAAGTGGGAGGTAGGTGAGTGGACGGGGTGGGCTCTGTGCTGGGAAACAGACATTTAACCAGCAGAGCCTTGCTGGGAAGGGGCTGCATCCATGTCCCCCCTCCTTTCCCTCTGTTTGTTAAATACTGAACTGTGTTCCCCCAAGCACCCCTCCAAATGCGTGCTGTCAACCCCAACCTCTAGGCCGGTGGCTCTAATCCCATTTAGGAAGGAGTTGCCTTTGTTATGGGAATGAGACTAGATTCATTGAGGGCATTTCTTGAGTCAATCTCTTTTGAGCTACTAGAGACATAAAGCCAGCAGGAGAGGTGCAGAGATGGGAGCAGAGAGATGGGAGTCACATGGAGTTCTCCGAGGAGCGGGGAAGCAGAAGCGGACGAGATGAGGACCTCTATCCGGAGGTGACAAGGAGAGGAAGACCCCCTCTAGGGCCAGGGCTCTCAATTTGGACTTCGAGCCTCCACCGTTGATGGTGAGAAAATCCATGTGTTTGCTAAGGCTGTTTCTGCTGTCGTGGGCGAGATAAGGAAGATTGTGGTGAGCTCTAACAGATACCTGAAACGTGGGAGTGGTTTTGGAACTGGGTAATAGGCAGGGACCAGAAGAGCAAGGAGCACTGGTGGTAGTGTGGGTTAGACATGGGCTCCTAACCACAAGGTTGGCAGTTCAAATCCATCAGCCTCTCAGTGGAAGAAAGAGAGGGCTCTCTGCTTCCATAAAGACTTACCATCTCAGAAACCCCATTTAGGATTTCTATGAGTCAGAATTAACTGAAGGGTAAAGGTTTGGTTTTGAGAATAGTAAAAGCCTACGTTATCTTGAAGAGTCTCTTGGTAGCTTTTGCTAGAAATACGGATGTTTAATGTGATGCCACTAAGACTCTAAAACAACGGTTCTCAACTTTCCTCATGCTGCGGCCCTTTAATACAGTTCCTCATGTTGTGGTGATCCCCTCCCCAGCCATAACATTATTTTCATTGCTACTTCATAACTGTGATTTTGCTACTGTGATGAATCAGGTGACCCCTGTGAAAGGGTCATTTGACCCTCAAAGGGGTCATGACCCACAGGGTGAGGACTGCTGCTTTAAAAGAAAGTGTTGAGCGTGTGATTGGATGATGGGGGAGGGACCATGTTTTTCTGAAGTGAAAAAAACATGTGAAGTATGTGAACATGTTTGGTGGAAGGTCAGACTTATGAGTAAAGGACTTGGGCATATGGCTGACGAGGTTTCGAAGGGAGATCTTAGAGGAGCTGTGTGGGTTTCCTTACTAATCCTGGTCAACATATGAGAGGAAAGAGATCAACCTAAAAGGAACCGTGCAACACGAACATGGAGCATTTTAGAAACGTCTGTTACATAAACGAGGGATATGTGTCCTAGAATTTTCACCCAGGCGACGACCCACTCTTTTGTTGAAGAGATTAACCCTGTAACTGACGGATCTAATCAACGACCACGGTGGAAAACTCATCAGTTTAGAGTGAAGTGAATAGAGGAAGACTACGACAGGCGTTCTACAGGAAGGAGATGGGCCCAGGGAAATACACCGTTGACTTCCAAGGACAGACAGACCGTCCCTAGAGAATCTTGGAGATGGGTAGAAGCGGTGGAAGGAGAACAGGAAGCAGGCTCTCAGTTTCTAAGGGTGGGTCCACGGTCTCCTAGATCTCAAAGGGGGACATCGCAGCCTCCTAGATTCCAAAGAGCTGTATCTTCACCAACTTGGTTCTGTAGTGGTGAGGGCGTGTGGGGCTGCGTTCAGGTGTGTCAGAGAAGGAGGCCACCACCCAACGCTGATGGGGCAGGGCTTCCATGCAAAAGAACGGGGCCTCCTGGGGCTGAACGGGCAGGGCCATCCCTCAGATGAACTAGGCTGAGGAGCCAGAGTTGTTAGCCTAGAGGGCATAGAAGGCCGAACTGAAGCCCAGGCCAATGGACTTCCACCTAAAATCTAGAAGACATTGTCTGCAGGGTGGGGCCCTGGCCCAGCTGGTCTCAGAGAACCGAAAATTCTTTTTAAACCTTGAGAGCTCCTGTAAGTCTTTCTGCCGGGCCTGGAACTTGCTTGGTGCCTGGTATCCCATCTTTCTTTCTGATGTAGCCTATTTGTGATGGAAATATCGACCCGACAGCTGAGCCACCGTGGTGCTTTGAAAACCAATGATAATTTTTACTCTGGTTTTCATAGCTTCACCAATGAAAAGAACCCCCCCCCCCCAACCCGGATGGAATACACCTAACGTCTCGCCCACATGTGATTTAGATGATTTGAAAGATAAGATTTTGGACTTGGAGCTGATTAAAGACTGGGAAGAATGGGATGAGATGGGTGTGTTTTGCATGTGACATGAACATGAATTTTAGGAGGGAGGGACAAGGGGTGGAATGGTATGGATTAAATTGTGTCTCCCCAAATGTGTGTCCTAAAGCCTGATCTCAATGCCTGCGGTTCTAATCCCAGTTGGGAATGGGTTGTTATGTTAACGAGACAGGATTATGTTATGTTATGTCAATGAGGCAGGATTAGTGTAGGCGGTGTGTAGAGTCCATCTCTTTGAGACCTAAGAGATTAAAGGAACAACTGAGAAGCGGAGATGGAGGAAGAAAATGCCAAGACCCACGGAGATCGCCAGGCAAGGAGGCTGAGGAGACAGAGCTCCCTCAGAGCTGACCGAGGGAGAAAGACTTCCCCGGGAACTGGGGCTCTAAACTGGGGACTTCTTCCTTCCTAAACTGTAAGAAAATAAATTTCTGTTTGTTAAAGCCATCCACTTGTGGGATTTCTGTTCTAAAAACACAGATAACGGAGACACTCATTAAACTCTTACGGAGACAAGAGAGGTAGTGGGGAAGGGAAGAGGTTGGGTAAAAATGGGCTGATAACCTCACGGTGGGTGGTTCAAACCCACTAGCCACTCAGCTGGAGAAAGATGGACTCCTCCTACCTATTCCTGTAAAGATGGACAGCCTCAGAGACTCTCTGTGGGGGGCGGGGGGGGGGGGGGGGGGGGGGGGGGGGGGGGCGGTGCTAGGAGTCAGGATTCACTCAGTGAATTAGATTTGGGCTTGCTTTGGGATTTGCAGTGGATTTGATTTGGGCTTTGCTCTCCAGGCCATGTTACCTGTAAACCAGGCCTGGAGGAGAGGCTCTATGCAGACCTAGCAGCCCCTAGAGAGGATATGCCCACCCCAACCATTTCTGTGATCAATTAGCACAACCAGCTCCCCTATGTCTCAGGGTGGGGAGAAAGCTCCCAACACTCGTGGAGGGGCTTCTACGGGCAGCGTCCTGGCGTCGTTGTTGTTGGGTGCCATGGTGACCGTATGCACACCGGAGGGAAACACTGCTGGTTCTCAGCCATCTTCGCAGTACTTCCTGTGCTTGTGCCACGTGTCTGTCTGTTTGTCGGACTGCGGTGGCTTGTGTGTTGCTGTGATGCCGGGAGCTGTGCCACTGGTATTTCAAATGCCAGCAGGGTCACCCAAAGCCGACAGGTTTCAACGGAGCTTGCAGATGAAGAGCAGACAATGAAGAAGGACTTGGCTCCCCACTTCAGAGGATGAAGCTGCGGAAAACCTTAGGCAGAGCTTCCTGGTGGAGTCACGTTCGATCCTTCAGTGACCCTGGGAGGCAGACCCTTGTGTTATTATTCCCTTTTAGGAGATGAGGAGACTCGGGCTCCAAGAGGTTCAGAAGCGTGTCTGAGTTACACGATGAACAAATGGTAGAGCTCGGCGCCTCTGCTTTCTTCTCTACTGTTCTGCCTCCCAAAGGCATTGAGGACTGACCTCAGGGAGCCAACCAGCAAGGAAAGATGGCAAATAGTCAAAATGGTCGGACTTGGCCTCTGTTTCTGAGCACCTGACGCACAAAGCGTCCTCTTCCTCCAACTACTGCCTGGAGCCCTCTGGTTCTGGACCAGAATCCTCATCCCTCCTCTCTGTTTTTAAGGGTGCTTGGGTCCCCTTCTCCTTTCCTCTCCTCTTCTTCCTGCCACCTAGTCCCCCGAAACCCGCTCCTCCTGCTAAGCCTCCCTGCTTCATTGTTGTGGGGTGGGAGGAGAGGGGATATGGGTAGATTCGATGGCTAAAGACCCAGGTTAGACCTAGAATAAGCTTTCCTTTAACTTCCCAAGGTGACAGTGACCTTGAGCAGATGGATTAAGCTCTCTGAGTTTGTTTCCTCATCTATAAAATAGAACGACACCTTTCAGAGTTTTAGGAACAAGAAAGAAGGAAGCAAACAAACACAAATCCGTTGCAGCAAACAAGTCAATCCCAACTCCCAGTGACCTCACGTACGGCAGGTGGAGCTGCGCTTCCCAGGGTTTCCAAGGCTGTGTGTCCTTTCTGAAACAACAGATCGCCAGGCCTTTCTGCATAGGCACCGCTGGGTGAGTTAGAACCTCCAACCTTTTGAGTGCTAACCGTTCGCATCCCCCGGGAAGCTTAAATGATGCTGCGTGTATCAGTACCCTCCAGGCGCTCAAGAACTGTTTAAGCATGAAGATGCTGTGTGAGAGGCTGTAGGAGAGGTCAATTCGAGGTGCCGATGGGAGGGAGAACGGAGCTTGCATGTATGGAAGGAGTGGTGGGGTGGGGGAGGCAGAGGTCTGCAGAGCCCACTGAAGAGACCCTTAGACTGGATTGGACTAGTAAGGCCAGAGAGGTAGAGGTGTGAGAAAGCTCTGATCACCGAGCTGATCTTGAACTTGAGCCAATGGATCAAGGCTGTTTCATACATTGTTAGCCAAAGCATTTGGAAGCCCAATAGGGCAAAGCAGACACATGGTTGAATTGAGGCTGGGGGCTCAAAGCCCTGCCTTTCTCCTCTCCAGCCCCAGAAAGGGCTCATGACCTCAGCTCCACCGAGCACATTCTACAAGCCTGCAGCGGGAAATGAGTCAGACTAGCCTCTGGAGGCCTGAGAACGGACGGCTGGGGGAGCAGTCTCAAGAGCAGTAGGCACTAGCTTCAGTCCCCGTGGCTTCTCCTCATCCTCATCCATTGGGAAAGCTAGGTCCAGCTACCGGTTCTTTCCCATGCAGAGGGCTGGCTTTGAATAGACAGGATCAGGGTTCGAGGATCAATAGAGGAAAATCAAGAATGGGGGTCCCCTGGAGAGAGGGGGGGTCCAAGTGAAGGCGTGCAGTCTGGGTGGTCTTACTGCTGGCCTCTGTGCGCAGATAGGTGCTCCTTCTGGGCTTCATCACTGTGTGGTCAAGGGCCAGTTATGTCCCCTCTAGGATAGGCTTACTGACACCAGCGGTCTGTAGGAGGGACAGACAGGTCCCCTCTTCCACTCCACTTTGCCACCCGGCAAGTCCCAGCACCACCTCTGGCTGCCAGGCCTCAGCTTAGACACAGCTTCTTCCAGAAAGCCGGCCTCGTGTGCTTCCTCTGACTACCCTTTCCCCACCGTCCTGTGCTGGCCTCCATTCAAGCAAGCGTCTCCAGGGGCTGTAAGCATATGTTCACCTGTCCCTTGTTTTTTTGCTCAATGCTTAGAGACCCCGTGTGTTACAGAGCAGAACTGCTCAAGAGGGGTTTCCTGGCTATTAACTTCATGGAAGCCAATTGCCAGGATCTCTTGCAGGGTGTCCCTGGGTGGGTTCCAACAGCCAGACATGACGGTAATTACTGATGTGGCTGGGTGTCTTTGGAGCAGTTCTGGCCCACAGCAGCCCCGTGTACAACAGAACAAAACACTGTTTGGTCCTGTGACATCCTCAGAATGGTGACGTTTGAGCCCATTGTCTTAATCACTGTTTCATTCCATTTTGTGGAGCGGCGTCCTCTTTGCCGCTGAGCCTTGACTCTACCAAGCATGATATCAGCCTTTCTCTGGTGATTGGTTCCTCCTGATGACGTGCCCCGTCATGCTGCTTCTAAGGAGCCTTCTGGCTGTACTTCCTTCCTCCCAGATGGACTGGTATGCTCTTCTCAGCAGGCCTAGATCATGGGCATCTTATCAGACATCAAGGAACAAAAAAATCATACCATTGTGTGCTCACCTTCCTGATACGACCCCTGAAGACAAATGGGTGCATAAGCAAAAGTGGTGAAGAAAGCTGATGGTGCCTGGCTATCAAAAGACCATGGGCATCAAGTTGATTCCAACTCACAGCAGCTCTAAGGAGAGGGTTTCCGAGGCTGTGGGTCTTTATAGGTGTAGAGCGTCTCTTCTTTCATCCAGGGAGCAGCTGTATCCTAACCTGATACACCACCAGGTCTCCTGGGGTGGGAAAGTAGTTGAGTGTAAGTCCTTTGGGTCACCCAGGGGCTTCCAGAACCAACCAAACTCATTGCCCTCAGATATTTTCCAAACCTATAGGATAGGTAGAACTGCCCCTTCAGGTTTCTGAGATCTTAAATCTTTGAGGAGCATAGATGGCCCCGTCTTTCTCCCATGGAGTGGCTGGTTGGTTTGAACCACAGACTTTGTGGGAGCCCACGATCCAACCACGACTCCTTTAAGGACTTCCCCCAAACCAAACCAAACCAAACTCACTGCCATTGAGTTGATGCCAACTCCTAGTGTAGTGACTTTGCAGGACAAGGTAGCACTGCTCTGTGAGTTTCTGAGACTATAACTCTTGATAGGAGGAAAAAACTCCAGAGGAGTTGGCTGGTGGTTTTGAACTGCCAACCTTGTGAATTGCAGGCCAACACATAACCCCTTCACCAGGGCTCCCACTTCAGGGCCTTAAAAAATGCTAGTGAATGATCCATTAATGAGCGTTACTCCAGC
The DNA here is from genome assembly GCF_000313985.2 of Echinops telfairi. NCBI lineage: Eukaryota > Metazoa > Chordata > Mammalia > Afrosoricida > Tenrecidae > Echinops > Echinops telfairi. The sequence goes on from NW_022111358.1 coordinate 12,203,095, forward strand.
ATGGGGGCAGGGAGAGATCAAACATCAGCTGGAGTGAACACTTCACTGTCTATGGCTGCAGTGATGAAGAAGGGGCAGGAGTTTGGTGGTGGGTGGGGAGAGGCTGGGAGGGGAACCCTATCCCGGAGGCCCTAGAGAGAGCTCAGCACCACTACTATCCCCCTTTTTAACCCCTCACCTTTCTTGCTGGGGAGCTTGCCCTGCAGTTTGATTGCTCTGGGTGTTGTTCTGTTTACCACTTGGCAGGCCTACCTGAGCCAGTGTGCATGCGCCAAGGTGTATCAGTAGGTCTCCCTCTACCCCCCCAAGCCGGAATGAACAGGAGTGGGCCCCTGAGATGCCTGGGCATTGGCATGAGTAAGTTGGGCATGCACATGTGTCCCTGTGTACCCAGATGTGGCTGTGATCGCTCTGGGTGTGTGCAGTCCTGTGTTCGAGCCTGTCCAGGCCTGTCTTTGTATCTGTGAGCACGCCTGCGCTTGCACAGGCGTGCATGTGCCCTTGGGAGCCGGGCAGGGCTGGGTGTGCATGTTCGGCTGCGGGCCCTGATTAGCCTTTGCTTGCAACCATTTAGATGACGATTTACAGCCGCACCTGACCCTGGCCGCTCTGCCCTGTCCCTCATGTGTGGCTGCAGCTGCCCCCTGGCCCCTGCCCACCCCCTGCCCCCTGGCCACATAACTGTGATTTATGGGTGGCCTGTGGGGAGTGGCCCCCTCCTGACGGCCCACCTCTCTACAGCTCCTGCACCAGATGGGCTGCCTGCTGCTCCTCGGAGCGGCAACGCCAGGGAGGGCCAGGCGAGGTGACCGGCGGCCAGCCCCCCCAGCCCCCCGGGCCCCTCCCTCACCCATCTCACCCCTCTCAGATGGTCCCTGTCATCCTGTCTTGGGCTTGTTCATGACTGTTGAGATTGTGAGCGAAGATGGGCGGTCGGAGTCTGTGGCATAGAACAAAACTGCCTCGGGTCCTCTGCTCCTCTCCACTCGGACACAGATAGAGAGACAGATGGACAGACGCACACAGATAAAGGTTCCGTGCACAAGGACACTCATAGGGTCGAGTCTGATAAACTCATGCACACACATGTGAGTGTGTGTGTGTGTGTGTGAGAGAGAGAGAGGTTTGCCTATGTGTAGGGGGTGGGCAGAAAGGAAGCCAGGTTCCCCTTTGCAGCCAGGCCTCCCCTTCCCCTCCCCTAGGGTCCTTGCTCTTCCCTTCCTGGAGTCTACACTCCCGGATGCCAAAGGGAATCTCCCTGGCCCGAGCCAACGCACTGTGAAGGTCCACTCCACCAGCAAGGGAATTTCTAGGGGTGGTGTGGATGGTCCCCCAAGGCAGCCCCTTAGAGGCTGGGGCCCAAACTCCTACCCCAGGCTGGTATTGCTGGATGCAATGGAGGGTGGAGAGACCTGGGGGGCTGTGTCAGGCTGAAGGTGAGCGCTGGAAACAAAAAGATTGGAGTAAATTATTATTCCCCCCATGGCTTTCCCAAGGAAAGTGAAAGCAGCAGCCTGCGGCCCGTTTTCCTATTTGATGGGGAATCAGATAAATGGCAGGCAGCTTGCTCTGATAAGGCCTTGCTCTGGGCACAACCTCTCTCTCGGAAACCCTCTTACTATGCATAGAGGAAGGCTATCTGTGCAGCTGCACCTTGACACAAATATATCTGCACCCGAGATGAAGCAATCCCCCGAAATTACAGCGGGGGATTGCATCTGGGGAGGGGGCTCTGGGGAGGGGCCAGGGCTTCCAGGGTGGAGGGAGGGAGGGAAGGAGGGGGAGAGGTCTGGGCTGCACAGGGGAGGAGCGGGGAGGGAGAGGTCAAGAGGACTGCACCAGGGATGGGGCTCAGAAGGAGCATCTTTGTATACAATGACTACCTTTCTCCACCAAGCAGCGTTCACAGAAATGCATCCCCTCCATAAGAGGGCCACCCCCACCCCCAGACTGCTGCCCTCGCTGCACCCTGCTCTGCTCACAGAATTAAAACTAAAACATGAAGACCCAGATGGATTTTACAATGGGGCGCCCAAACGGAGGCTTCCCAGCTGCCTCAAAAATGTCCCTTTGTGCAGGGGGAGTGGGCACCAACGTGAGCTCAGTGTACATGGATAAACACACGGTTTGGGACAGAAGGAGGACAAGGAGTTCTGACTGTGTGGGCGTTCAAAACTCTTCACTCGGTTGTGTGTGTGTGTGTGTGTGTGTGCAAGAATGCTTGCAAATATGCTCGAATGTGGATAACCCTTTGTTACACACACACACACACACACACACACACACGCGCATCCCCTGCTATTTACATGAAATCTGACAGCCCACTGGACTTCCCCTCTCCCTAACGCTTGCCCACCTCAGAGTTCATAGAACCAGCCTCCCTCCTTCCCAGGCTAAAAACCGGAAGATTTCGGCCACATTGGCAGTCTCCAGCAAGCCTCCTGGCCCCAGGAAGAGAAGCTTGAGAGACATCCCATCCAGCACAAGGGTGCCCTGTCTCTTGCCAGACAGCCCCTCCCTTCCTCCTTTGTCCTGGGCTGGGCAAAGGTGCCCGGAGGGCCCTGGCAGCAGGATTTGGCAGGACAACTACATGGGGGAAGGGCAGTGGAGCCACGTGAGATGCAGGCCCCGGTCCCAGAGGCTCTGGGCCTTGGAGGGCACAGGGTGGGCTTGTTGAGGTGGGGATGGACCACAGGGGGCATTATGATGCCTGTGTGGTGTGAGGGGGAGAAGTGGCGTATGAGTGCACATGTGGGTGTTCCCCTCCTCCCCAAATTGGCACCTGTCTTGGGTCTGACTGTCAGAGCAGCTGCGAGACACAAAAGTCAGCCGACAGATGCCATGGCTCCAGCCTTTGTCTGAGCAAGAGAAAAATCACACCCTCCCCTCAGCCCCCTGGGGCGAGGGAGGCTGGGAGGTTTGGCCCATCTCACATCCAACTCCATTTCCAGCCCTGGAAAGCAACAAGGGCTCTTTGACCTGCCCCCCAGGTTCTGGGAATTTGAGGGTGATGGGGAAGATGCAAGAAAGAGAAGGTTTCAGGGGGAGATGCTTTGAACCCCTTTGCTCAAACTGTCTGACAACCCCCTAGAAACGAGCTGTCTTGGGAGGGTGCTATTAGTGGGAGACTTTGCCATGCCAGTCTAACAGAGGTGGAAAAGGGCTGAGCTGGTGGGCAAGAAACCAGGCATCTCGTTCCATCTCTGCCTCTCATCTGTGGGCCAATTAGTTCACTCTCCCAGACCTGGCTTTTCTCGTTGGTAAAACGTGTAGTTCAAACAACAAATGCAATGTCAACCAGCATGGATTCTTGTTGTGTTTGGACAGGTGTCAGACGGATGAGATAAGAATGGGACTGGTTGTGACTCTATGTCGATTTCCCCTGGGCTGGGGGCAGCCTTGAGGAGCTCAAGGCCCCGTCTCCCGGCAGGAAATACCTGCAACCTGCTTGTTTTCGAAATTGCCTGGCCCGTTTTTGAAAACCACTTGCCAAGGGAGGGTGAGATGGGCAGACTTTCGAGTTGTTTGTGCAACAACGCAGTGATCGCTGGCGAATGAGTGGCCTCTTCGGGGCTCCTTGGGTCCTCTCGACTCACTTTCTGGTTGGTGCTGGAGATGAGAATCCAGCCTGTCGCTGCCACAGGCAGGGATTCCCGCTGGGACAGCGCAGGACCGTTCCCTAATGTTTGCAAGGCTGTAATTTTGGTGGAGGTAGACAGTCCCATCTTTCTCCTATGGAAAGTCCGGTGGGTCTGAACCACAGACCTTTTGGTGAGCAGCCAGGTGCTTAACCACTGCATCCCCAGCGTTCTTTAGCCTTGGCCATCACCTGAAAGGTTGGCGGTTGCAACCTACTCGAGAGCACAGTGGAAGCAAGGCCTTTCGAAAAGATTCTAGGCAAGAAAACCCCCGTTCTATCTACTCTAGGATATGGGGTTGTCATCAGTCTGGGACCAACTTGGTGGCAACCGACAACAACAACAACGATGAGGGGCACTGCTGTGGACGATACGGCTGTGGCTCACAGCGGTAAAACACTGACCCTGCAGAAGAGAACGTAACAGGGCAGCAAGGTGAAGGAGTTGGAGAACTTCCATTTAGAGCAATTGGGAGGAGAAAGACCCTCAGAGGGCATGGGAGTGTCCCCTACTGTTCCCCATATGCGCAAGCTGGCCTCTCCCTCCTGATTCAAACTCCCATCCATTCTTATCAGGAGACTTTGACTCTCATTGATCTCACATTGGGACATCAACTGCCAAACCCATCCTTGCATATCATTGAATGCCATTGATGCTGATACTGGGACATTGATCCCCCTCAACTTTGTAGTGGGGCATTAATCTCTACATTGAGATGTTGACTCCCTTCCCCATCCCTTTGTGGAGACATTGATTCCTCTCAACTACCTCTGTATTGGAACATTGATCCCCACACGGGACATTGGTTACCTTAACTAAATCTTTACTGTGATATTGATCCCAGCCTTTGACTGTTGGCTCCCTTCCCAACCAACTCTGGATTAGGACATTGATTCTCCACATTGGGACATGGATTTCTTCATTTCTCACATTATCTGGACATTTCCCACTACCCAGTCCTGAAGAAGGACATTTATTTTTTATTTTAGGACATTGGTGCATCACTCTATCAATCATGTATCAATTTTGCGATAACGGTTGTGTTCTCTGCTTTCTTCTACCTCTGTCTTCACATTAAGACCTCAATTCTTCTTCAGTCCTCATAGCTGAACACTGGTCCACCCCATTGCACCAAAGACTCCGTTCTCCCTTCCCCAGGAACGTCAAGCTAGCATCTCCACTCATCAGTCGGAGAAAGGTGGACCTAACGAAGTTAGAGGAGTCTTGCTGGCGTAGCAGGTTATGTGTTGGGCTGCTAACTGCGAGGCCAGTAGTTCGAGCGCACCAGCTGCTCCATGGGAGTCAGATGAGGTTTTCTACGACGGGAAAGAGTTATAATCCTGGAAACCCACAGGGGCGGCTCTCCTCTGTCCTACAGGGTCCCACTGGGTGGGACTAGACTCTATTGCAGTGAGTTTGAATGAAGCCAGCACTGTGCATGGTAAAAAGCGTGGTCTGAGGCGTAGCGCGTTTGAATTCTGGGTTCCCCAAGTTACTACCCTCAGTTTGTTTGTTTTTTTTTCTTTTACGAGGGGTAGGATAAGAATTCTTCCTTTTCATCATATCATTGTGAATGAGGGGGAGTGCAGATTGGGGACCCAAAGCCTATCTGTACGCAACAGGACATCCCCTTACAGAAGGGTCATGGGGAGGAGATGAGCCAGTCAGCATGCAGTGTAGCAACGATGAAACATACAACTTTCCTAGTTCTTACATACTTCCTCCCCCCATCCCATCATGATCTCAATTCTACCTTACAAATATGGCTAGACCAGAGGATGTACACTCGTACAGATAGGAATGGGAAACACAGGGAATCCAGGACAGATGATCCCTTCAGGACCAGTGGTTACAGTGGTGATACGGGGAGGGTGGAGGGAAGGTGGGGTGGAAAGGGGGAACGGATGACAAAGATCTACATATTATCTCTTCCCTGGAGGACCGACAATCGAAAAATGGGTTAAGGCAGACATCAGACAGTGTCAGGCACGACAAAACAATAATAATTTATAAATTATCAAGGGTTCATGAGGGAGGTGGGAGCAGGACAGGAGGGCGAAAAATGAGGAGCTGATACCAAGGGCTCCAGTAGGAAGCAAATGTTTTGAGAATGATGATGGCAACAAATGTACAAATGCGCTTGACACAATGGATGGATGGATGGGTTGCAATAAGCATTGTACGAGCCCCCACTAAAATGATTTAAAAAACAAGCCTCCCTTCTCAGGCTTCCTGGGATGACTAAGAAGAGAATGTTGAGGCGAACACTGAATGGGTCTGGAGCACAGAGGGCCCAGCGCTCTGTACCAAGGCTTCCTTCCCTGGTCCCTACCCTCAGCCTAGGGAGATGGGCTTTTTGGTGAACAACAACAACAACAACAACAACATGCACAACAAAACACACACCACTGCAACAATTTCACACGACATCCATTGCATCCTTCATGCTGTCCTGCCTTTCAAAGTGATTCCACCATTATTAACACACACCCATTACCTCCCCCCACCCCACCTTCAGTTATCCTTTGGAGTTCCTGTTCTCATCTGGTCACATGCAGACAATTCTTTAAGGAATGTAGACCTTCTCTTTTAATTTGGCTAAGCTATTCTTTGGCTCAAAGATGACTTCAGATGCTCATTTAAGTTGGCTCAAGATCGAAAGACTTCCTCAGGGTAATCGTTTGGCGGGGAGGGGCATCTGGTTTCAGTGGCTTCAGGAAGTTTGGATTCCATCAGAATTCCAAATCGCTTCCTCTGTCCCCCCAGTGTTTGCGCAGGATTTTCCCTCGAGAATCCTGGTTCTGAACGGTCAGTAACGGGGCCATCATTCAGCCCTTCTTCTGGCCTCCTGCTGAAGGAGGCAGTCATTTGGGGAGACGAATGGACACTTCTTTCCCTTGGACCCCCTTTAGGGAGGTCTCTTCTTTAGGGAGTTCGCTCTTAAGTTCTTATATCCACATGCCCCCCACCTCACAAAATGGGACTAAGATGGGATTAAGACACTCCTTCTCCCCAGATCCATCCTGGTCAGCAACCCTCCTGAAGGAGGATCTGCACAAGAGTGCAGATGCGGCGCTCTTTGGTCAAAAAAGATATTTTGTATAGACAGCAAAAAGGAGAGCAACTTTTCGACTCCGGGCCTGTGTGTAATTACATAGTTTGGCTGCATGCTGGGCCTGGGATAAATCTGTATGGTAATGCAGGCTAGGGGCTTAAGAGGTAGGCACACATGCTAATTTTTAAACCACAAAATCGTGGTTGTTTTTCATTTTCATCTCCGACAACACTGGCAGAGATGAGGTCCTATTAAGCACCATGGGGCCTGTCTCCCCTTGGCCACCTGCGGGGCTCCTCCCAGCTTTCATGGACTCCTTGG
>NW_022111358.1:12210288-12216925 GCF_000313985.2 Echinops telfairi
AGTGGGGGGGTGGGGGGTGGGGGAGAGGATTCAGAGCCCACAGCACCCAGAGGGTTGGAAGTACCAGGCTGATGCTCTCTCCCGTGAAGAGTAAGGTAGGCTATCCTTCCTAAAATCTGAGACTGACCTCAGGGCCTGCAGCCAAGAGCTGGAGCCCTTGACCTTGCTCAGCCTTGGCCCAGCCCCATCTCGATGTGTGATTCGTACAAGTCACTCCCCCACCTTGGGCTTCCATTTTCCATCTGCTGTCAGGCCCATGAGAGGCTGAACTTCTGCTTAATATTCTGCCTCTGAGCAATCGGCCCCTCGCTAACGCACAGACAGGGCAGGGATGGTAGCAGCTAATACTGCTGTACACTTACTATGTGGTCAACTCTAACCACTCATCATCTCCTCATTTGATTTTTCCCTGGGCCCCTTGAGGTAGCAGAAGGTTTGAAAAAATAGATCAAATTCCAGTGTCTCCACTCACTGACTAGCTGGTTTCACAGTTCTTATCTGTCAAGTGGGTATGTAATTTGTAACCACGCTAGCTCATAAGGTACTATTGTGATCAAATGAACTGCCAAAAAGTATACAAGACATTGAGGACATGGTCAACATCATACACATGTTGGATGTTGTTGTAATTTTACAGGTGAAGAGTTCGTGTCTGGGAAAGAATAATGAACTCACTCTAGACCACACCACTTGAACCCTGTCTGGAACCCCTGCTCCTATTGCCTCCCCAGGAGATTCTCTGTCTCATCCTGATTTGGAGACCACTCCAGGCCCCCTTCCTTCACACTGAGCAAACGTGGCGGCAGATGGAATATTACGCAGACAGGAAAAAGAACGCCACTCTGAGGTATGCCGCAACCTGGACGCACCTCCAAAAATTAGGCTAAATCAAAGAAGTCACACACAACGGGTCACATGTGATCTGAAAAACATCCAGAAAAGATAAAGCCTCGCTTGGAAGATGGTTAGTGGTTGCCTCTAACAGCCATGGCAGTCTGCCACCACTGTTTCCTTTCCCACACAGGTCTTGGTGGAGGCGGTAGGGGATGAGGGGCGCAGCAGGTAGGTGGCTTTCTTTGGGCGTGCTGAAAATGGTGTCCTGCTGGAGGGAGGTGGCCCGCATCCGTGTGAATGTATTGACATATACTTGAAAGTGGTCCGTGTTGTGAATTTTACATCAATCATGGTAAGGGGCCGCAGAGAATTGCTGAGATGAGAAAAAGGGGCCGAGAGGGGACCCTGCATGGGCCCCGGAGGCAGAGCGGGGGCTGTCCCTCCCAGTCTTGACTCTCAGATGCTTGGGACAGGAGTCCCGGCTCATAGACCCTAAGCTAGGCCAAGGAGCAGGGAAGGAGGGAGGAATCTAGGGAGGGAGGAATCTGGGGAGGGAGGGCCCTGGAGGAGGTGCTGCTCCCAGCCCCCTTCCTTTCTGCTCCATCTGCACCCAGAAGCAGCAGAGCGTGGTGCCCATGCCCGGGGGCCACCCCTCCCACTCTGCCCCCTCACATTCTCCCTCCTGGGCCAGGGCTGTCCCGTGGGGGGAGGGGGGGAGACCTGGTTTGTGCTCAATTTCATGCCATTTAATTCGCAAGTTTGCCCGTGAAAATGGCGACAAATCGGCCCCAACTGGCCAAATGTTCCGTTTCATCAGCTCCTTCGTGCCTTCTGCAGCCCGCTCCGTCTGACAGCGCCTCACCCGTCACACCAGGAAGGGACAGTCCTCCGCTGCCCCGGGCTGAGAAGACCGAGACACTGAACTGGATCCGCTGGGGCCCCTTGCCCTGAACCCCCCACAGCACATCCCTTCAGCACCAGGCCTGAGCCCTGGGCCCAGAGGAGACACCACCCCACCGGGGTCCAGTGCTGCTCAAGGGGCTGGTCACTACTTTATTTGAAGTCGAATGTTACTGCATCATGTTCATTATCTTGTTTGCTTGCGTGCTTTAAGCCACATTTTAATTGACTTGGTTTTAGATATGACAGAAACTTCCAGCGGCATGGAAGGGTGTGGGGAATATGGCTCCCCACCTCCGCCCGGTTCTCTCACAAGGGCCACCAGCCTCTCCAGGTTCTTAGCTCTCGCCCCAGAGCTCTGTTCTGCAACAAACAAACAAACAAACAAACACAAACCACATCTGGGTACGATCCTGCCTGTCCCACCAATGGTGGCGCAGGAACATGCCAGTCTGCCACTTCCGTTTCCTTGTACTCACAGGTCTTGGTGGCCAGTCTCCTCCTCCTCCTCCACTGCCACCACCACAGGTGGTTCTAGTTCGAGTCTCACCTGCTTACCATGAGACTTTTCCAAAAAAAATAAAGCCAAACTCACCGTCATGGAGTCGATGTTGACTCATAACGACCCTATAAGACAGGGTAGAACTGCCCTTGTGAGTTCCTGAGACAACAGGAGTAGTCTCATCTTTCTCCCCTAGAGCGGCTGGGGGCTTCCAACTGCTGGCCTTTCAGACCGCAGTCCCGTGCATAGCCACAGTGCCATCAGGGCTCCGAAACCAGAATCCAAATCTATCCGGGATGCCCCTGACAAGCTCCCTTCTCTATCTGGACCCCAGTCTCCAACTCAGTAAAACAGGGAGAGTAGTCAATGAGATCAGGAACCCTGGTGGCATAGGGGGTTATACACTGGCCTACTCACCGCAAGGTCGGCAGTTTGAAGCCACCAGCCGCTCTGCCGGAGAAAGACTAGGCTTTCTACTCCCCTAAAGAGTTACCGTCTTGGAAACCCACAGGGGCAGTTCTACCCTGTCTTATAGGGTTGCTATGAGCTGGAATCAAGATGGCAGTGAGTTTGGAGTTTGGGGGAGCAAACAAGACAATGGTGGCAGAACCCAGGCATCTCTTCTGCTCGCTCTTCAGGCAAATGTCTACTCTGCCTTCAAGGTGTGGTTCAGTGTCACCTCTGCACCTCTGTGGAGTTTGGGCTTGCCCGGAAGAGAGCGTTTGTCACTGTTGGGTACTGTAGCTGGCCGTACTCACTGTACCTGACTGCCTTCTACTGGACCGTGAGCGACCTAAGGGGCTGTGGACCAGGCAGGAATCAAAATATTAAGGTGACACTTTTTACAACCTTCCTTTAGCTGACCAAGGTGATTGCTGCCGATACAGAACTGAAGAGCCTCCACCCAAGAAAGAACATAAAGTGACCAGTAGCCAAAGATGGATCCAAATAGCTAGAATTGCTCTAGTTGGAGGGCAGTAGAGGCAGGGGAGAGCCACCTGGAACTTTAGGCGAGACAAAGGGTGAAGGGTGGGGACGTGCGGTGAGCTGCAAGGCTTTGGGGACGCAGAAGATTGGGAGAGTTTTGCTGCCTGTGGGGAGCCCCGCCCGGTGAGTCACACACTGGGCCGAAGGCTGGCAGTTTGAAACCACCAGCCAGCCACTCTGCAGGAGAAAGGAGGTTTTCCTACTCCTCTAAGGGTTACAGTCTCAGAACTCCCAGGGGCAGATCTACCCTGTCCGGTAGGGTCGTCACGAATCAGAACAGACTCGATGACAGTGAGCTGTTGTTGTGGTTTACTGTCTATGCAGTCCCTGGGTGGTGCAAACAGTTACGAGGCTCACCGAACACCAAAAGGCTGATAGTTCCAGTCCACCCAGAGGTGTCTTGGAAGAAAAGCCTGGTGAGCTACTTCTAAAAATGAGCATTGAATACCCTATGAAGCACAGTTCTACTCTGACACACGTGGGCTACCAGGAGTCAGAAGTGATTTGGTGGCAACTGCGTTTTTGTTTTGCTGTCTGTAGTGCGGTGTAATTGCCTTGCCTACCCTGCTGCTCATTCAAGAGAGTTCAGGACTGGCTTTGCTGCAAATCAATGCCTTTGGAGCTGCCGAGTACTTCTCTTGGATGCACTCCCAGCTGAGGCTGGCCTAAGATTGATTGGGGTTGCATTTTGCACCTTGAACCTGGTTTAGCAGGAAGGTAGAGACAGAGGATGGAAAGGGCAGGAGCGGGGGCAGGAGGGAGTACTCCTGAAGCTGGTGGCTCTTGCTTCCTTCGCTGGGCAGCCTGTGATGCCAATGTTCATATGTTCATGACAACACGTTTCTCAGGGAGCCCCTAGATTTTGATGATCCCAAATTGTGGATAGACAATTTGATGGTCCCAAATTGTGGATAGACAATTTGATGATCCCAAATTGTGGATAGATAAGACCCTAGGATGTGTAGTTGGCACAACGACTAAGGATGCACCAGAAACGCCTTGTCTCTGTGGTTGTGGGGCAGACAGTGGCGAGCGGAGGTTGGGTGCAATTCTTTATCAGCTCTTCGTTCTCCGCCTCTCAGGAAAGCTTATCAGGAAGCCTGTGAGCCCCAGAGGTGTCCCTAGAGGATAATCACAGGCAGACCTGCTGTTAGTTATGAATGCAAATGGAATCGTTCACCAGCCTTTGTACCATGCTGCTGATAACCAAAGGCCTGTGCCACTCTGGAAGCCAATTGCAATACAGGCAGTCCCCAAATGTTCATCCCCCGGGACTGCCTGTCCCCAACACTGTGGAGAATGTGGGGTTCAACTGGGAGTGGGCAGTGCTCAGGTGGATGAACGAATCAAAAGCAATGAAACATTGTGCTGATTCACACGGACCCACAAGAAGCTAGATGAAGTTGGAGGGCTGAAATGTAAACAGCACTGGATGAGAAACAGAGAGACATAGATGAATCCTGACTTGGCCACTACTGAAAGGTTGGCAGTTTGACCCCACCAGCTTCTTTGTGAGAGAAAGAAGAGACAGACCGTTTCCAGAAAAATGTACAGCCTTGGGAACCCGAGGGAACCGCTCTTCTCTGTCTTGCAGGGTGGCTCTGTGTTGGAATTGATGGCAGTGGGTGGTGGTGGTGTTCGCTGACGTACTGTGCCACTTTCTGTCAGTTTGTTACTCTTTTGTGACATGAAAGGTTGGACAAACTCAATGATTTTCGACCTGCGTTCTCTGGAGCCCCATTTTGGGTTGAAGTCCTTGGGTGAGTTTGACTTCAGCGCTGCCGTTTCCTCTGTTGAGCACGGAAAGCCACGGTCATATCCTGAATGGTGATCTGCCTCATGGTGGGTTTTTGTTTGTTTGTTTGTTTGAGAATTAAATAAATTCTGTATTGGCGGATCACCAGTCTCTGTGCTAGACATTTCTACATAAATATTAGCTCAGGTTACTCCTTTCAGGAGTCTCAGGAGGTGGCATTGTGTCCTCTGTTCAATTCAAACCACAATTGTTTACTGGCAGCAAATAGAGATCCAATAATTTCGAATATTGGCCTTGTATCCTTCAGCCTTGCTAAATCTACTGATTAGTTATGATAGCTTTGTGGTTTTGTTTTTTTTGGGGGGGCGGGGTCCAGTCCTTTAGATAATCATGTTTTCTGTGAATAAAAACAATTTCCCTTTCCTCTTTCCGGTATGCATGTCTTTGATGGCATTTTCTTGCTTTGCTGTACCAGCTAGACTCTTCCATGCAATGGGGACTAGAAATGGTCGGAGGAGGCGTTCCTGCTTTGGTCCTCGTCTTAGGGGGAATCATCTTCCTCTGATGGTTGAGAACATCGAGCCATAGAGATGGTCAGAACCAAGCCCAAGGCCCCCCAGTTAGTCCGTCAGCGATGGTGTTAGGACTCAACCGTTCTGGGCCCAAAAGCACATACGCTCTTTATTGTTGTGAGCTTTGTCGATAGTGAAGGGCTGTTCAAAAGTGTGGGATTATACTGATTACCTCTTTGTAGTACCCTACTTTTCTGTCCGGTTGGAAGTGGTGGGGAGGTGAGCGTGAAGGTGCACAGGGTGACAGTGGAGTTGGTGATTGGGGCGGGGCGCCCTCCCATCCTGACTTCTCATATCAGGAGAAACGCTCTCTCCGGTGGCAGAGAGGGTATCACTTGGGGTCAAAGGAGAGCCTTTGTTTAGAAGACCCATTTGAAGGGCAAAAGAGCTCTCAGGAAAAGAGGTGGTAGATGAAAACACGGGTGGTGGAAGCAGACTTCTGGGGCTCCAAGCCCAGTTTCTCGGCTTCAGTCTTCTCAGCTGTAAAACACGGATGAGGCCTTTCTAGCTCTTAGGTGCCCGTGGGTAGAGTGACTATTATTTTTAGTACATCTATTTTTATCGACACACAAAACTGCCCAGGGTGGGAGCCACCAAGGACGGCTCTTTCTCTCTCTTGGAAAACACACATGCAACTCTTAATTTCCATCCCCACAATGATCCTGCGTGCATGGAGACAGCTGTGTCTCCGCCCAGGGGCCAAGTGACTTACGCTCTCCGAGCCTCAGTTTGCTGGGGTCTCAATGGGATCATTGAGTGTCTGTCAAGAGGCAGTCCGCGAAGGCCTGGCCAGGCACTGTCCGCATTAGGTAAGAGCAAAAACAAGGCCAACTCCCAAGTGCCTCCTTGCCTCGCTGCGAGCCAGCTGGGAATGTTTAATCTCGGTATTCTCACTAAGCCTCACGACCAGCCTGGGAGGTGGCCCAGTGGCCCCGTGTTCTACTTGAGGAAGCCAAGCCCCGAGAAGTCAACTGACAGAAGGGCCTTCAGGTAGGCCAATCTCCAGAGTCTGGATCACGAATATTTGTAGCCAGCTCTCCTTCTGGAACGGAGGGGACCAAGCTATAGCATCTGGGTACAGGTTTC
>NW_022111358.1:12217550-12220770 GCF_000313985.2 Echinops telfairi
GATGCACTGCTCACAGACACACAGATGCACACACATACCTACATGACACATACTGACATACTGCTATAGAGATTTACTTAGACATACACACTCCGCATACACTGAATCATATCCACCCAGACTCACAGAGATACAGGCCCATTTACGTCTCACACACGCACCCCAAGACAGCGCACACACTGCTGTCTGCTCAGCTAGTTTCATGCACACTGATCCACCCTACCCAGACACACACACATGCACATGTCTTCTGCAATACGTCTACTGATAAGATGATCCCTCCACAGTCATATACACACACACAACTTTTTAAAGAAGAACTTTTACTTTTATTTTTATTTTGTATTAATCATTGTACACAAAAAATTCACCAACATTGGTACATCCCACTTGGACACTTACAGATACTCCATATACTTGTATACTGGTAGATATCCACTCCAACACGCATATAAGATCACCCCACCCAAACACACATGCAAACACTCATCCTCCATACTAATACACACGCGCCTAGACACACACTCACTATTCACACATTGATACGCTCTCACCCAGACACCCAGCAATAAACATGCATATCCTTCAACATATGTGAGTAGTAAAGCACATCCACACTGTAACACACTCAAATACTCACTCTTTATGCGGATAACCCATACCCAGACACATATTCAGATATTCATATGCTTTCACACACTGATTCAACCCCACATAGATATTTTCACAACTATACATACTACCTCAACCAGACATTTATGGAGATTCATGTACAGACACTCTGATTCACCCCCACCCAGACACACACTCATTCCCTCACACTTATGTACACCCAGTTATACACACACACATACACACACACTGATATGGCCCCACCTAGACACACAGCGATAGTAATCCTATGGATACTTGATCAAACACATGTACAGACACCCACACATAGGCTGCTTGGTTCCTATCCAGACCCACACATATACGGAGACCACCTCCTGATTCCCACACACAAAGACAGATGTGAGCACACTCACACACAAAGAACAAGAAACACACAGAAATCAACAACATACACAAGCAGAAAGACCCAGTGATGCATTTATACACGTCTACTGCACCCAATGCCACCCTTTTCCTTTCTTTCTCTCCTGACCCCACATCCTAGGTTGCCCTGGCTGGCGAAAATCCTAGGGAGCTCTATGGATAGAGACACATGCACAGGGGTGAAGGCTGGGGCAAGCCCCTACCTCTGCGTGCCTGTATACTCTAGTTCCAGGTTTTTGTTTATTAGAAAGACTATAGCCAAAGAAGAGCTGGGGGTGGGGTTGGCAGCGAGGAGAAGCTGTGTATACACAAAGCAATAAGGGAGGTGGGAAAGGATTTAAGCTTCATCGAGCATTGATTTTACGTTTTACAGATGAAGAAACTGAGACCCACTGAGGCCGAGTTCTTTTTCAAAGACACTGAGATCCCCCACTCAGTGGTGCCCCTTTTCGTCCGAGGGCATGGGTTGGTGACTGGATTAGGGGCTGGACTTTTGCTGCACTTGGCCCCTCACGTCGGGTTCAACGTTGCTCAGTAGCTGGAGACACAGGACAGTTCTCCAAGGGTAATTCCCGGGGCAATGGAAGGCAGGTTGCCCAGTGCTGGAAGATTCCTTGGAGATGGCCCAGGCTAAATACCACTTCGTTTCAAAAGGGAAAAACGAGCAACAGAACTCCCTACCGCTGCCCACCAACAAGTGACAGGGCCTGCAATGGAAGTGCCACTGGCACCCACACCCCTAGGCTCCTTGAAGAGGGCAGAGGTGGCCTTCCCTTGTGACCTCCTACTCTTGGGGCAGAGGACCAGTCCCAGCACCATCTGTATCATGGAAAGTGTGGGTAGGAGCCCAGATCTGGCTGTGGCCAGGATCTAACCCTAGCATGCCACTTAGAAGCATGGAGCTCATGTTAGCATTGTTTCCAAGGTTTATTGCACTGGTAGGATCTCCACTGTACTTGTCCCCGAGCTGTGGAGGAACAGTGGAGCAGTGGTCACCTAGCCAACACACCAAAGAGATGAGATTCAGTCTCTCGGGGAGGGAGTGAAGAGTCTAAATCCCAGATCCCTCTTCCATGGCTCTGGGCTCTGGCCAGATCTGGGATTTCTGAAGATCTTGGGACCTGAGTGTCCCTGGAAACTGCAGATACACGGACTCCTCAGGACAACGTTATGTCCTAAGGACCCCAGACACCGGTCAAGTGAGAAGTTCTAAAGCCAGGCTGCATATTAGGTGGCCTTTAATAAAACCACCAGTGCCCAGGCCCTTGTTCCAGAGATTGGCCTGGGAGGGGACCCAGCGTGGTAGTTCTACAGCGCTTCCCAAAAGACTCTCATGTGCCACAGGGGCCAAAACCTTGAACTAGATCACACACCTGGGAGAGTGTTAGAAATGCAGAACCTCACCCAGACCCACTGAATCAGATGTGCCCTTAGCTGGACCTCCAGGTGAGCGGTTCTCCCGCTGAGGTTTGAGAAGCCCCTCTCTGCAGTGTTCTCCCATCTGTGAGATGAGCCTCAGGGAGTTTCAATGAGTGCAGCAGGATTAAGACCTCCCATTTTCACTGATCTAATCTTCAGAGTCCTATTCTCCAGCAAAGGAAATGAGGGGCCAGATGTCTCTAACCAGCTTCTGCGGGTGAGACTCTCAATCAGTCAGTGCATGCCTGATTGTCGCTCTCTGGTCAGCCCTGCTCATCCTCAACAGCCTCTATCTCGGTCTGGTCTTGGAAATATGCTAATCAGCGTGGAAGTCCACCTTCTCACATAATTATCATATATGGGATAATTTTCTCATCTGCATAATTGCATCTGACTTCCTTCTGGAAGTAAAAACTCCTTTACCTCCAGCGAATTAATCGGCATTGATTGAATATCAAATGCCTTGGAATGTGGGAGAGAGGCTCTTCTTTCTCAGCAGCGAACACTGGGAGGCTGAAAGTCTTGCTCAGCGGGAGGTGGGAGAATTGCCCAGCTTTGTCTCTGTTCTCACCAACCCTTACCCCACCCTGGGCCGGGACCCTCCCTTCTGACCCACTTTCTTCGGAGCTGCATTTTCCCAGCTCCTGTCGCTTCTCTCTCTTGCTCTTTCTCCATTTGCCTCCATCTTTCTATCTCTGTTGCATCTCTTACTATCTTGACCTTTTGGACCTATTTCTTTCTGCTTTTTTTTTTGTTTTTAATT
>NW_022111358.1:12221282-12223772 GCF_000313985.2 Echinops telfairi
AAAAAAAAATCCATGAGTTCATTGCAGAAGAGGTTGAACTTCTCAGAGAGACACAGGGCCTGGGCAGGCATGGCGGTGGGGACAGGGACAAAGAGGGAGGAAGACAGGATGCTCTGGGATCGGTGATGTCCTGGTTCTTAGGCTCCTGTCTGGGAGTCCTTTCTCAGGTTAGAAAGTGTCAATCCTACCCAATAATGGATTTTACAACGCTGATGTCAGTTGGGCAGAATTTTCCCACCTTACAGATGAGAATATGAGCAACATGTTCCAGTCCTACCATGTTTCCCCGAAAGCAAGGCATCCCCCGAAAATAGGACCTACTTACAGTTTTGCCTCTTGCTAAAATATAAGGCATCCCCCGAAAATAAGACCTCCCCGAACATAAGGCCTCCCGGATAATAGGGCCCCCCAAAGCTACCGTAACTCTGGACTCTGGACCTTAGCGGCCCACAGCGCAACCGGAGCAGACAGGAAGTGCCTGTAAATGTACCATAGATTATGAATAAATGTACCAGAGATTGCTTACATGGAAATAATGGTATTAACAAGAAATTCTTGATACTGTAGGATTCACAGTTTGTCTGGTTATGCTGGTTTGTGATGACAACTACTACTGTACCGTATACAGGTAATACATTTCCTTTTTTTGGGTTCAACAATAAATGTGTACTGTATTCTTCTTTATGAAAAAATAAGATATCCCCTGAAAATATGACCTAGCATATATTTGGAAGCAAAAATTAATACAGGACACTGTGTTATTTTGGGGGAAACAGGGTATGTGTAGTGGTGAAGCCGGGATTTGAACTCAGGCTTGTCCAACCTGGAGGCAGCTGATAGTAAACATTCCCCATGATCGTCCTAGGAAGAAGCTGAAGCCAGACTTTCTGTTACCAGCAATCAAGCTGGTGAAAGAATCAGTCTGATAAATCTAGAGCTTGTTGCCTCTCTGCAACCCTCGACCCAAGTCTCAGGGATGAGCCTCACAGGTTCATCTGGCTCAGGGAGGAGTTTTCCGGACCCAGGTTCATCCTCAATCTAGGCCCCTGCGATTGTCTTTGAAGGACAGAAAATAGACTTCCCTATTCCAACTCTGTAAGGGGACTTCTGCTTGAGGCTAAAGTGCTCAGAGTCTGGAACATAGTCCTTGTACCTCATGTTGTTTACCGGCTTATTCATACATTCATTTCTTTGCTGAGCATACTCTATGTTGTAAGTATCTTGGGAGGCACTGGCAATGTGAAAAATTAATGGAGCACAATTCCAACCCTGGAGGAGTCGACAGTCTGGTTGGACAATCAGATACAGGAGCAGATAATTACAATGCCCTCTGATAGGGTCTGTTCTAGAGGTTTCTGTAAACACAGCCTCCTCTGCTTCAGAAAGTCAGGGAAGATTTCAACGAGGGGGCATTTGGAATGGGCTTGAAGAATAAAGAGGTGTTTTCTACAAGGAGAAAAGGGGGCATGTTTCAGGCAGAGGGACCAGCACGCACAACCCCCCACGTGTGAAGAACAAGTTGTGTTATACAATAATGGAAATGCTACGCCTGACCACACTTTCTTTCTAACGGTGGGGGTGGTGTTGAGAGATGGGGCTACAGAGCTGGGGGAATCCAATGGCAAAGCTAAGGCCCACGGGATTCATATTCTTCAGGTCGATGTTATTGTCGGGTGCAATTGAATCCCTTTTGACTCACAGGGAGCCCGGGTGATCGAGGAGAGCTGCTCCAAAGGTTTTTCTAGGCTGAACTCTTTGATAGCAGCAGAGCACCAGGTTTTCCCTCACAGGGGGCAGCTAGGGGGGTTTGAACCTCCAGCCTTTCCGTTAGCGGCTGAGTGCTTCACCATTATACCACCTTAGTGTTCAGGTGGAGGGGCCCATGTCGAAGTTTTGAACCAGGCGAATCGATGTACTATTCCAGGTGAGCTGGTTGGGGTAACTCTGGCTGCTGTAAGTAATAGGCCTCCACATTTCAATGTCACTACCTAAGACTGAGCGTTCGTGCTAATGCAAACCATCCAGTACGGGCGCCAGCTTGCTGAGCCACGTTTTCTGCAGACTGATTCAGGAACCAATGTTCCTTTCCTCTCTAAGTTTGGGGAGCCCTTCACTTCAGCTGGTGTATAGGGAAAAAGAGATGGTGGAGAAGGTACAGCTACTTCCTGAGCAACTCGGCTCAGAAGCAGCACCGAGAACTTCCACTCACACCCCATTGGTGAAAAGGAATCACGTGACCACAACCAGCTGAAAAGGGATCTGGGAAATGTAGTCCTAGTCGGAGAATCTCTTACAGCAAGAATGGCTCCTTTCGGAGGGTGGAACATGATTTTTCTTTCTTTTTTTAAAATGTTTTAACAGTTTTATTAACATGTAACTTGCATATCACATAATTCAGTCATATTAAAAAGAGTTGTGCAATCATCACCATGATCGATTTTCTTATTTCTTGCACTCAGCTTCCTCCCAACCTCTCCTGCCATACCCTTA
>NW_022111358.1:12225075-12234374 GCF_000313985.2 Echinops telfairi
TCTATAAAGTGATAATAATAACAAGCTAATGCAACGGTCATAATGTTGCTGTTGGCCGCTCCGGCTCGTGGTGATTCCATATGCATAGTAGAAGCATGATGGTGGGCACCTCCTGGTCCATTATTGGCAGCCCCGGTGGACTCTGGGTGCCTTCCAACCCCTGGGCTAATCTTCAAACACTCTACTAGACAGTTTGGCTGTTTTCCACGGGGTTTGTATTCGTTTTCAGAAATAGACCACCAAGCCTTTCTTCTCAGTCTGTCTTAGTCTGGAACTGTGCTGAAACCTGCCCACCACGGGTGGACTGCTGCCATGGCTTCCAGTGTCACAGCACACACAAGCCCCAATAGTCTGACAAAGGTCTCACAGGACCACTAGAGAATTAAACTCTAGCAAAGCAGGTACCAATATGCTTGACAGAAATTGACATATGGATTGTTATAAGAGCTGTAAGAGCCCCAGTAAAATGATCTTTTAATATTAAAAAAAACTAAACTGCATACAAGCACCCTAGCATGGCGCGGAGAACACAGTAGGGGTTCAGGGAATGTCAGCAATGCCTTCATATTATTATTCATGTTGATTTTATCATTCACGTTATCATCATCCTCATTAAGATGGCCTGTGAATTCCCAATGTCCAGCTTGCTAAGTATCAAATCCATGGGTGGATGACCTCCGATCAAAGCTCCACGCCCAGTCCCTGACTTCCTGACTTGCTTTCTCCTGTGTGTTTTGGACAAGCTCTGCTTTGTGGCAGTTAGGACAGCGAGTAAGAGACTGGCTGTGGAGTGAGCCAGGCATAGTTGCACATCCCAACTCTGCCGCCTATGAGCTGGGTAACCTCACTGAGGCTAGTGATTCCATCTGCAGAATGGCACTGGATGCCAGTAATGCCTCATTGGGGCATGGGAGGTGCTCTTGAGAAAATGCTTGTGCCCAGGGTCGGTGCCTATCAGCACACAAAAGTTGGCCACCTTCCTGTTTTAGGGGAGACCTTAGAGAGAGTCTCTGGGGAAAGTGAGACTGAGTCCCCCTTCCCAGGCTGCTGGAAAGGGGCCCTGGTCTGAGGGCTTCTCCTGCAGACCTTTGGAGACAGAGCAAGGCTGCTGAAGACCTGCAGGGAGACTCTTCTCTGGACTCAGCTGTCTCCGGCTGGAGCTGGATCCGGCAGTTCAGGTCTGGGGCAGATGGGAGGACTTGGTTTCCAGGGGCATAGGTTGTGGCAGCTGCCTAATTTCTCAGTCACATCTCCACCCCAGCGCAGCTCTTCCTCAGCCAGGCTCTGATATGTGTCAGCATGGCTCTCTGTGTGCTTGGCACAAGTGAGTCCCCAACTGTACAAAGGATATTCTGTTATCACCCCGCTTGACAGATCAGGGATGTGAGGTCCAGACAGGTGGCTGACAGACAGTGTGGGCATCGATGCCCATGCCCATGCTCACCTTCATGCATGAGAGTCAAAACCCAGACCTGCGATGGAGTCGATTCAGATGCAGTGGCCCGAGAGAAAAGAGTAGAACTGTCCCACGGGCTGTCCAGGGCTGCGGTCTTTCTGGAAGCCCACTGCGCCATCTTTGTCCTGCAGAAAAGCTGGTGTGACGGACCGGCCCCCTTGTTGGTTAGCAGCCATGGTTTAACCCCTGTGCCCTCCGGGCTCTCTCGCTCATGCATCATGCCCTCTGAGACGTCCTCCCGGGTTCTGCAGCCCCACTGCCAGCACCAAGCCCGGGGAGGAGGCTGTGTCGGGGGGTCCCATGCTTCACCGAGTTTTGACCGTGAATCCGCCCTGCACGAGCCCGGGCATCTAAGGGGGAAGGCAAGGCCCCCTTAGAGAGAGGCCACGAGACCCTGGTCTTCCCACGCCAGGGGTCTCATCTGAGGAGACCCAGGCGAGGCAGTAAGGGGCCAGACCCTGTGCAGGGACTCCCAGTCGGGTGACCCCAGGCACATGGTGAATCACATCTGGGACAAAGCAGCTCAAATTCTCACGGGTGCCAGCTTTCTTCTCTCTTTCCGGGAACAGCACCTGCTGGCACCCCATGCCCGCTCTCTCCCTGAGATGTGCGGCCTTGGCATGGGTGCCAGTGTTGCTGGCTTCAACTCACAGATGAGAAAACAGCTCTTTGAACAGGGCCCTTGGCCAGTCTTTGATGCCTGCTGGACACAAAAGTTCACCGCATGCTGGCTGCTCCTGTTCCGGGGGCGGGGGGTTAGGGGGGGTGGGGGAGCAGAGGGGGGGGTGCAGCTCCTGAGCCTGATGGTCCTTTCTCCTCCAGGGCGGGTGGCCATGCTGATAGAGCCAATCATTTCCAGGGAGGAGGCCATGTGACAGAGGGACAGACGCCCCCTGCCCACAAGGGGAGGGCTTTGGCCCTCACTAGCTGGGTGACTTCGTGCCAGCTGTCATCTCTCTACCATCTCAGCCATACCAGGGGTGTAGCAGAATTCGTGCTGCCCAGGACTAGCTTGTGAGTCCAATCCACTAGCACCTGCATAAGTCCCATACAGTTGGTGCTCGATTGAGAACACCCCAATTACTACCCCCACTACACACAAGTTCTTGGCTCCCTCGTGGAGCCCGTCCCCCTCCCTCTGTGACCTCTGGCCCTGCCTCCCTCTCCCCTCAATTCCTTCTCAGCAGGGGCTGTGAGTCCCCTCCCCCAGGGAGGCCCAGGGGACCCAGAGAAATTAGACCGAATCAAAGCAGAAAATGAGTTTTCATTCATCTTGGAATGATGCGAGAGGTTACGGGCAAGACAAATAGCAGCCTCCCCCTCTTCCTTTATCACTGTCACTGCAATTAATAGGCTGTGACCTTCGTTACCCAGGCCTCTGCTAAAGACAGCACAGGCCCCGGGCGACGCTAACGAGGGAGAGGAGGCAGGTCCGGTTCCAACCAAGTTCCATCACGTGGTCCTATGCTCACCTGGCCGTTGAAACTCCCTGGTTCATTGTGGATGAGCTAGGAGGGGTGCAACACTCGAGGTGGGGTCAAATAGGTCTATAGCAGTGGCTCTTACCCTTCCTCATGCCTTGACCCTTTCATATAGTTCCTCATATGATGGTGACCCCCCAACCATAAAATGGTTTTCGTTGCTACTTCATCACTGTTATTTTGCTACTCATGAATTGGGCGACCCCTGCGAAAGAGTCATTTGACCCCCCCAAAGGGGTCGCGGCCCACAGGTTGAGAACGATGGTCTAAAGCCTTAGCTCAGGTGTCCTCAAACTACGGCTCGCGGGCCACATGCAGCCCACCGAGGACATTTATCTGGCCTGCCGGGTGTTTTTGCCCCGTCTGGTTTTTTTACTTCAAAATAAGGTATGTGCAGTGTGCATAGGCATTTGTTCATAGTTTTTTTTTTTTTTTAACTATAGCCCGGCCCTCCAACGGGTCTGAGGGACTGGCCCCCTATTTAAAAAGGTTGAGGACCACTGCCTTAGCCTGAGTGAGAGTGCCCCTGATGATCCTTGCAGCTGCCTCACCTTGTCCAGCATTTTCAAAGAGCCAAGGAATCCAGGCTGTTCTGGTTTAGGCTTTCTCGTGACCTTATGATCATGTTGTGGCCTGGGTTGCGGCCACCTGAAGGCTTGACTGGGCTTAGAAGATCTGCTTCCATGACTGGCAAACCGGGGCTGGCTGTGGGGGGGGAGGCCCCAGCTCTCCATCAACGGACCCTCTGTGGGTAAGGCTGTGAGCACAACAGGTGGCTGGCTCCCCCAGGGCTGTGGTCCTAGGGAGGGAGGGAGGAGGTAGAAGCCACAACACTCGCTCTTCATGACCAAGCCTAAGAAGCAGTGTCCTGGCACCTCTGCCATGCTCTACTGATCACACAGGCCACTCTGACTCTGTGGCCGGGGACTATATAAGAATGGGAATACCAGAAGGCAAGGCTCACTGGGAGCCATCCTGAGGTTTGGCTACCACAGACACTAACATCAAAAGACATCTGTGATAGGGTCCTGAAGGGTTTTCTGATTAGCTGGTAATAGTTTATCCTAAAACGAGTCTGCTGGTTATATAAACATGTTTGTTTTGTGAAAAATCATTGAGTGTGGTCTGTGCACTCTTCCCTATGTATATGATACACCAGTACTTTTTTTTTAAAATAAAGAGTTAAAATACTTGAGAAGATTTGGAGCCGCTCATGTGGCTAAAATCTCATTTTCCAGGAGAGAAAACTGCGGCTCCGAGTGACAAGGTTTCTTGGTGGGCCAAGGGTGGGGTCCTGGACTGGCAGTCAGCCCTCCTGTGTCCTGGGGAATGGACCTTAGCAGGGATTGTGGGCACAGGAGCCAGATGCCATCGGAGGGCTGGGATTGGGCGCTCCGTTTTCCGTCTTGCTTGCCCTTCCTCTCCCCAGCTCCGCAAGGTTGCCCAGAATGGATGCGATATGGCACTGGCTTTGCTGGGGGCTGCCACGGTGTGCTCAGCCTGTATCTATCCCTCTCCCAGCCTGCCCTCTCTGTGACCAATGGGGGTCCTCTTTGCTCGTAGACAGCCTGCGTGAGCTCAGAGGAAGGGCAGGTTCCAGGGAAGGGCTGTGTTCTGAGATATTGGGGACAAGTATTGGGGATGAGGGGGTTTCTCGTAGAGCTTGTCAAGGGACAATGCAGCGCCCCCTTGGCAGGACTGAGCCCTTTCAGGGTGGAGACCCAGCCTGGCTCAATTCTGTGTCTCTTGAATCCATCCACGTACCCACCCAGCCAACAAATATTTACTAAGCACATAGTTTTGGAATTGGAGCTAGGATAAAATCCCTGGGCTCAGGAATGAACCTGCTAGTAAGGTCAGGTCTGAGAACAACATGGGTCAAAGGTAGAGTAGGGAAGGGGTGACAGTGTGCATATGGGTGTGCAGCAAGTTAGCAAAGACTTATTGAGAAGATGGCATTTGAGCAAAGTTTTAAAGGAGGTGAGGGTGAGCCTGGGGTTAGCCGTGTCAAGAGGCAACAGCGTGAGTAGAGGCTCAGAGGCAATAGCGTGCCAGGCATTCCAGGGAAGCCCACAGGAAGCAGGCAGTGGACGCAATGAAAACCTTAGAGCCTGGGTGCCCAGCACACCTCAGTCTGAATCCCAGTCCTGCCATTCCCTAACGAGGGGACCTGCAGGCCTGCCATTGGTACAGTCAGGATAATAACACCTACCTTGTGAAGCTCAAACATAATTATATTTCACATGCCACAGATCCTGAACAAGGTCTACCTCCACTGGACTACAAGCTCCCCAAGGGCCAGGGATTTTATCTGTTGTGCTTAACAGAGCTTTGAGTCCAGTCCAGGAACCAGCACACAGCAAGCCTTCAAGAAAGGTTCTTACAGACTTCTCAATGGAACAAAACAGCGACCACACACTGTGATGATGTGTACCTTGAAGGGGAAAGGCAGGGAGCCTGGGGTTGTTGGCAACAGAGCTTGGGGCCACTTGGAGGATGGTAGGGAGGGGTTCCCTCGGAGTGGGGATGGTGGTGGGAACTGAGACCTACTGATGTGTAGGAGTGAATGGCACAAGTGTTCCAGGCAGAGGGAACAGTATGTGCAAAATTCCAGAGGCTAGAGGGAGCACATACGGATTTTGAAAGAATTCGATCAGAGCGCTAGGAGATGAAGGGTAGGGAGGTATGGGGTAGTGGAGGAAATGGCTAGAATTTTGGGAAGCCGGGCACTGTGTCCTAGGAGCTAGGGGCAGGTCAGGATGGTGGTGATTATATGTGTCACCATTCCCGCACCTAAAAATGAGATGGAGTGAGGGTGGCAGGGAAGAGGACGAACATGCACTTGAAGCCTGCCCAGCCCAGCTCCGCCCGGGGCCCTCATCCGCAGCTGTGACCTGAGCATCTTCGGTATGCTGCTGCCGGCCTCCGGGCATCACCGTGCACCAGGCGGGCGCCCAGCCGCTTGACCAGCACCGCCAGACCCCAGGCCTCTCAGGACAGTCTGTCTTGCTCCTCCCTCTGCACTCCCCGCAGGGTGGGGGTGGGGTCGACAGGGTCCCAGGCTCCCAGCAATGGACAGACACACTGTTCTGGTTCAGTGGAAGGACCTTAAACTCCGAGACAAGGACACGGCAGTAAAGGATGATGCGGCCGAACCCCCCGGTTCCGCTGCGAGCAGACCCCAGGTGTGTGATCGGGAGCAGTTAAATTTCATCATTGCCCTTTCTCCGATGGTGTTTTTTATAGTCTTTTTTACTACTGGCACTAAAGGTTCTCTGGACTCATCCCGGTGGAGTGGAGGACATCCGTCGTCGGGTTGACTGCTCCGTGATATAAAAAAATGACAAGTCCCGGCTTAATCTTTCTGATAACTGTGTTCTGCGCCCCCATCCATCTCCACCAAAGGGCTTGGGTGAAGCTGAAGACAAGAGTATCCCAGCATTTAAGAATGAAAAATTAAGTGCCCTTTTTAAGCACAGCGTGGCGCATCCTGGCTTGGTGCTGCTCGGGAGGTGGGGGCTGCCAGGCGGAGGCGAGGGGAGGGAGAGCCAGTCACACTGTGTTTCCGCTGACCGGGAGGTGGACGGAGCCCCACGCGGTGTCGTGGGTGTGTCCGTGGAAGTGTGGGCAGGTCTGTGGGCTCATCTTGGTGGCCTCCTTGCTTCATGCTTCGGAGGGCTGGGCTTTGGTGAGCATCTCTGGCCGTGTGGCAGGTGCTGCATATCGAGGCCTGGTTTAAAATGCCAACTCTGCTTTAATGAGCTATGGAGCCCCCCACCCCCCGCCCCTTTTTGGGGGGAAGCCACTTCTCTCCGGGCCTCAATTTCCTCATCGGTAAAACTGGGGGGATGGGACCACATGGAGAGTCCCTGGTGGTGTACTGGATTATGCCCTGGGCTGTTAAGTGCAAGGTCACACGTTTGAGCCCACCGGCCGCTCCTTGGGAAAAGATGAGGCTTTCTGCTCTGGTAAACACTTACAGCTTCAGAAACCCAAAGGGGCAGTTCCTCCCTGTACTGCGGGTGGCTGTCAGTCTGAATTGCCTCGATGGCAGTGGGTTTGGTTTTTGGTTTGGGACCACATGGAGCCAATGCCCTCAAATTGGACTTGGGAGCCAGGGGATCATGGGCATGTCATGTCTTTGCCTCAGTTTCCCCATCTGTCCTATGAGATGGGGAAACCGCTTTAGACCAGCGGTTCTCAACCTGTGGGTCACCACCCCTTTGGGGGTCGAACGACCCTTTCACAGGGGTCACCTGATTCATAATAGTAGCAAAATGGCAGTGATGAAGTAGTAAGGAAAATAATTTTATAGTTGGGGGGTCACCACAACATGAGGAACTATATTTAAGGGTCACGGCATTAGGAAGTTTGAGAACCACTGCTTGAGGTAAGTAGCTTATTCTGCCAACCTGGCCAATAAACACATGTGGAGTTAATTGAAGGTGGAGGGATAAATGGCTTGGTGAGCCTCATCTTTCTGGTTCTCAGATCTCTTGCTTTGTGATGGTCACACTAGGGTGCAGCTGCCTTAGCCAGTTCCCTGCTTCATTTGGCAAGGCTGACTTCCTGCAAGACATCCCCAACGAGAAGCCACATGGACCTACCCTGATGCACCCCTGGGTGCTGGAACACCCATGTGGAGACCTCTGCCAGTGCTGAGATGCTTACACATTCACTGATTCGGCTTTCTTCCTGCAGTCGGCAAAATAGTGTGTGTTTTGTGAGATGGAGGAGGACTCTGTGGGTTGGTGTCAGACGTATGGGTTCATGTTGGACTGTGGGCTTGGGCAGCAGTGGGTTGGGATGTTTTCTTGATCTGCACTTAACCTTGATATAAAACTCTCTTATACATGAGTTTGTACATGAATTTCTGTGGATTTGTTTCTCTAAAGTACCCAGACTAACACACTGCTTTAGAGGACTTTTAGAGTCATTTGACCTTGGGAGGGGAAGGCCTACCACGGGGGAGTCAGTAAGGGTGTTCCCGCCACCCCGTCCTACCCTGGCCCGTGTGGTAGAGACTGCTCGCTGCTCCGTTTGTTGGGCCTCGGAAAACAGCCACCCGCTTCCTTTCCTTGCCCAGAAAGGGCCAGCTGCAGGGACTGAGTCTGGGGACAGGGCGCAGAGGGCAAGAGCACAGGGTTGGAGTCTTTCGTTCCAGTTTTACTGTAAACTGGTGAAGCATTTAACACAGGGCCTAAGACGCAGTAAGTGCTCTATAAGCGCGGACAGTGATTGTGTCCTTGCAACCCACCCCACCCTCCTCTACCTTGTAGAGCACCCGGATCCCTGAACAGAATTTGCCTGTCTGCCACCACCTAATCCCATCTTCTCCTCATTGAAATCCAAATGGGGAGGGAAGCTTGGGGACAAATGGCCGCTGGGCTCTCCTTGAAGGATGCAAAAGGCAGAGGGAGGGGAAGCTGAGCCAGAGGACCGGTTTGTCCCGGAAGGGGCTCAACATTTGTTGCTAATAAGAGAGGGAAAAAAGAAAGAAAACCTGCGAAAAGCTTCCACCTGGACCCAGGCAGATGCAGCCCCGCACAATCCCTTTATCACCAGCGCCCGCGGTTTGGAAGACAAGATGACAGACTGATTAGGGCCTTGGTTATCTGGGGCAGGTGGTGTTTATCTGGGAAGTTTCGAAGGCCAGTCCCCATTCGGCTGTCTGTGTGCTTGTTATCTGGGCCGCCAAGGGGGAGTGGCTGGGGTCTTGGGACTGCCTCACACCCCCAGCCCAGAGCAGCAGGCTAGCAGGGAACAATGAGAGTCTCCTGTGTGGTTAAGAATGACCAGAGCCTGACAACTGGGAAAGGAAGGGGACAATGATGTACAACGTGACGCGTGTAATCAATGCCACTGATTTGGACATGGAGAGAGGGTGAATTGGTGGATGTTCTGCTGTGTATATGCTCGACAATAATCGCAAAAGAGAATTTTATATATATATATATATATATACACACACACACACATACCTATACATGGGCTTCAAAATGTTCATGGAAAAATGCCATCACTATCTTTGCCGAACAATTTTTTGGTCATTTTTTAAAGTCCTGTTCTGTTTATATATAGAGACTCGGTGCGGCAGTGGGTTAAGCATTGGGCTGCTCACTGCAAGGTCAGTGGTTCAAATCTTCCAGGTTCTCTGAGAGAGGGAAAAAGAAGAGTCTGTTCCTGTAAAGATTTGTAGCCTCAGAATTTCTAAGGAGCAGTTCTACTCTGCCTGTAGGGTTTCGCTATGAGTCAGAATTGCCTCGCTGGCAGTGGATTTGACTTCATATAGAGATGGATAGATGGGTGGATGGATGGGTGGGTGGATGGATGGATGGATGGGTGGATGGATGGATGGGTGG
>NW_022111358.1:12234689-12252410 GCF_000313985.2 Echinops telfairi
GGTGGGTGGGTGGATGGATGGATGGATGGATGGATAGAATGACCAGGGTGCCCTCTGACCTCGGGCCCAGTTCTCCCACTCTGGGCCATTAGGGGTTCGTGGATTGGCTTCACCAATTGGGTGTCACCGCCATGACCACGTCTGCCATAGAGGAGCCCCAGCCGGGTGCAGACAGTGGTCTCATTGTCGTAATACACAATTCACCCTGGGGGCTGCGCATCATTCCACTCTGTAGACACCTGCACAAAGGCGTCCAGCCAGTGAATGGCAGGATCAGGATGTGAACAGGGAACTCTGGTCTGCCTGGTTCCTAAGACCTTGGCCTTGAGTGGAGCTCAGTGCCTTGCAAAGAAGCCACATGTGGGATCTTCAGAGACTGTTCGTTCATTCCACTAATCTCACGCCAACCTGGGGGTAGGGATGTTGAACCTTATTGTTTTTATATTAAACTGTTTTATTGTGGCAAAACAATTAAATTTATTTTAACAAAAGAACATAAATGTGCCACAGTAACAATTTTTCAGTGTGAAGCTCATTGGCATTAATTTTCCAACAGGGCTTCAAAAAGTCATTGGAAAAAAATCCCATTGTCTTTCATGCCTTTTTCTGGGAACCTTTTGAAGCCCCCTCATATTTATAGTGTTGTACAACCATCACCGCTATCTATTTCTAAAACTTTCATCATCCCCAAACCCAAAACTCAGTGCCCAGCAAGCAACTCCTCCTAGGCCCTGGTAACCACTATACACTCTTCTTTCTACGCAGCTCCCGTTGTAGGTACGTCATACCTACATCTTTGTTCATTGATGTCTGATGTATTTCACTCCACATCATGTCTTCCAGGTTCATCCAGGTCATAGCAGGTGTCTATCAACACTTCACTTCTCTTTATGGCTGGATCATAGTCCATGGTATGAATCTACCACATTTTGTTTATCTGCCGATGGTCACGGAGGTTGCCTTCACCTCTGGGCGATGATGACTAAGGGTGCAGTGAGCATTGGTGGGGCTTTATCCCTTTCCCCATGTAATTGGCAAGGAAACATACCCGGAAAGATATGAAGACTTGACCAAATTCACCCGTTAGGGTACAACTGGGACTTAGAGCCCTGTCCCCTGGCTCCCATTCTGCGGCAGTTCTGACCCACTCCACCCCAAAGCCCCAAGATAGGCAACGGCCATCTGTACCAGGCACAAGGCCCTTCACCACTGACTGCCCTTGCAAATAGCCCTGGGTCAAAAGCAATACAGTTCGGACTTGTGTTGCTGCTGTTTATGCACGTGGCTCCTCTCCTGCTGTCTGGAAGGGCCTTCGAGGCAAGAGCCAGGTGGCTGTATAGTTTTGTGTTTTTCCTATACTGCTAACATACTGAGGAGGGTCAGAAAATGCTGGAAGGAATATGCTAACTTGGACCCAATGCCTGAACTATTGGGCAGGGAGCCGCCACGGAGACAGAAATAGCGGAAGAGTGTGCCCCTCTTCGCACTCTGTGGGATGCACCAAAGTTAAAATCGCGCTCGGCCCCGTTCCCACCAGTCAGACCTGCTCTTGTCTGGTGACACTCGTTCTAGGAAGCCTCCCTCAACTCCTACTGGGTCGGGTGTCACATGGAGTATAACTTGTACACACACATACTGTTGTCAAGTGCCACGGAGTAGCTTCTGACCCAGGGTGACTCGTGCAGCCTCACCAATGTCACGTATGAGCCCACGGTGTCCATTCATCCCTCGTTTTGCTGCCCCTCCCCTTCCCCAAGCATGACATCCTTCTCCTGGGACTGGTTTCTCCGGATAATATGTCCAAAGTCCCTGAGATGAATTCTCGCCATCCTTGCATCCCAGGAGCAATTGAGCTGCACTTCTTCCAAAATAGATTTGTTCTTTCTTCTGGCATATTCCGTATTCTCCACCAACGCTGTAATTCAAATGTGTCCTCGGATCCTCCTTGTTCATTGCCCGCCTTTCACATGCGTTTGAAGCAATTTACGGTGGTGGTGGTGGTGGTGTGTGTGTGTGTGTTTCGCACCTTAGTCCTCAAAGTGAGTCTTTGTTCTTTGCCACTTTAAAGAGGTTGGGGCAGCAGATTTACCCAGTGCAGTACACAGTTTGATTTCTTGACTGCTGCTTTCTTTAGGACGGATCTGAATAAAATGAACTTTTGGCAATTTCAATCTGTTCCCTGTTTATCGTGATGTTGCCTTTTGGTCCAGGTATGTAGATTTTTTTGCTTTTTTTAATGTTGAGGTATGATCGGTATGACGGCTGTAGTCTTCGAACTTCACTAGTAAGTGCTTCAAGTCCTCTTGGCTTTCGGTAGGTTGTGAATGCACCGGACGTTGCCTTTAAAACACAGAATGGGGATTACCTGTCTGTCTGTCTCTTCCTTCAGGCCTGAAGCTTCACAACGAGAGGACTGTGCTCCTGTTTACTGAGGACAGTTCTCAGCGACTGTTTGGCCAAGAACAAGTGCTTGACAATCCAGGAGTCTCTTTCCAGATGCCTGGTGCCCCCCAAAGAGTCTTGACCTCAAGAGATCTCTCTGGGTTCTTCTTAACCATACTTTTCCTTCCCTAGCCCTGGGACTTGCTACTACCCTGTCCATTCTGACTACTGCCACCTAGCAATCCCCTCCCCAAATCTGGCGAGTGAGAGCCGCGGCTCCAGATTAGGCCTGTCCCTGCAGACACTCTGGAGTCAGCTGTGTCAGGGTCACACAGAGTCGGGGTGAGGATGCCAGGTTTTTAAGTCTTAGGGAGCCCTCTGGAAGCACCGGGGGTGGGGGGGGTGGGGCTCCAGGGTTGGCTGAGAGCTCACCAGACCTCTCCCCTGCCTGTCCCCCTCCTGGGAGCCTTCCTGGCACCTCCCTCCACCGTCCTTTATGGCAGCTGCCTGGACCTACACCCTCCCTCTCCTCTCTGACCGCTGGGCTCTGGCAGAGGGCGTGAGACTGGGCAACCTGTGTGTGTATCCAGCTGTTGCTCGCCACAGCTGGCTGCGCCAGCTTTAGCAGAACCGGGAGGACAGGCTCTGCTCCCCAATCCTACCCCACTGCCCCCTGCCCCCTGGAGCTAACACCAAGGTTGGATGAGACCATGTGGATGTTCATGGCTGGGGGACAGGGTGCATTTGTTCCATCTCATCCTCTCTCCCTCCCTGAACATCAGGCCCCCCTCGCCCCCAGGGTGGGGAGAGGGGGTGCCATCCCCTCCATCCCCCACCCCACCCCAGCCTCTGTTTTGCCTTCAGCACAATGGACCACAAGCTGCTGCAGGAAGGCTCCTGTCTTGCAGGTTTTCGCTTCACCAACCAGCCCCAGGAGTGGTGGGAAAGCCCCCGAGTGCGGACCTCGGCTTGGGGCCTGGACAGGGAAGCGGTCAGAGGTGGGAGGGATAGGGGGAGGGCCAGATGGGGAGTCAGGCATAAGGCAGCTGGCCTGGGGCCTGAAGTGCTTGGGGCTGCCCATGACCCTGAGAACAGCAGGGGGCCTCAGAGGATGGGTGTCCACGCTGGCAGGCTGGACCCCAGGGACAGTCCTTTATGGAACGCTCACCGTGTGTCAGGGAAGAGGAAGCCTCTGCCCCTGCCAGCGAAATCAGACAGCATGACAACCGAATCTTGTTGGACGTGAGCGAGTGGCTCAGGGACATTGGACGCCATGCATGTGCCATGGGAGGGAGCTCTGGTGGCATAGTGGTCACCAGTTGGGCTGCGATCCGCAAGGTCAGTTCAAAACCACTAGCGGCACTGAGGGAGAAAACTGGGAGGGGCTTTGTACTTCCATAAAGAGTTAGTCTCGGAAATGCACGGGGGCAATTCTACCCCATCGCTAGGGTCGCTGTGAGTCGGCATGGACTCAGTGGCAGTGGCTTGGGTTTGGGGTTTTATGTGTCATGGCGGCCCTGCCTGTCGCAACGGGCAAGGGCTCAATGGTAAACCGACAGATTGGTGGTTTGAACCTGCTCAGAGGCACTCCGAAGAAACAACCTGGCAATCTGCTTTGGAAAGGTCTCAGCCTTGACAGCCCTGTGGTGGCCTTCTACTCCCTGCCTCATGGGGTCGCTGCCACTAAGACTGGACGCCTGCACAACGGGCTTGGGGGTTCATAGGTGCCCCGCATGCTGCTGTCTGCACCTTGTGGGCAGTGACTCATTGTTAACCCTCAGCACATCTCAGATAGGTGCCACTGCCACCCCTTCCCACACCCCACCCCCACTTAGCAGATGGAACGGTGGAGGCACAGAGGAGTGGAGCCACTTGCCCACAAGCACACGCACACGGTGGAGTTCTTTGCCGGTGGGGAGACTGCACTCAAACTTGGGTGCTTTGTGCCAGAGGGCTTTTCCAGCCCCTGTGCCAGCTGGCTTCCTCCCCGAGAGGTAAGGAAAGGCCTCTGAAGGGAGAAGGCATTTGAGGATGGGGAGCTGCTGGCTCCAGGGGGGCCAATGCCCAGGCGTGGAGGAGTGAAAGGCACGGGATGCTTGAGAAGAGAGAGGGCTTCCTGTGGCCGGGGCGGAGCTGACCAGGCAGGCAGAACACAGATGCCCTAGGGTTTGAATTTTGCCAGGAGCCACTAAAGGGTTTTGAGAGGTGGCAGGGTGGCCCTGGACTGTCAGGTAAGGAGGTTCCCTGCTGGCTGCGATGAGGATGAATGGAGGGAGAAGTGGGGAGCCCACACGAGGTTGGGAGAAAGGGTGTGAGCCTGACCTGGGCAGCTGCCAAGGAGGGAGAAAGGGCAGGACTTGGGGTGTTGGCCTCCTGGCCACAGATGACCACATCTGGGGGTGGACTGAATTGGCATTTGCCCTGCCTGAGCCTGAGCACGTCACTGCCACTTCTCATGGTGACCTTGGCCAGCTGCTGTGGGTCATGGACGCTCTGATGGGGGTGTGCACCTGGGACAGAGTTCTACGAGGCTTGGGAGTGAAGCAATGAGGCGACGAAGAGATAGGAATCATAGAAGCTAATGCTGATTGGCCCCTGGCTGTGGTGAAGGGAAATCACGCGGTCTGACTCTTTTATCAACAGGCTTTCTATTTCCCACCCAATCACGGGGTGGGAGAACGCAGATAAGGTGTGGAGGCCTCTAACTCAGGGATTGGTCCGTTTTGCCGTTCTGCTGGGTAGACGAGTGAGCCATCTCAGAAGCAGGCATGGAGGAATCTCAACCATCGAGAAAAAAGAGCGACCCTGGAGCGCACGCAAGATCTCTGTCTGAAGTGGTCGAGGCAGCAGAAGCCGCAGCAGCAAGACCCCGAGACAGACCAGTAGGCTTCCCGGGCTACAGAAGGAGCAAAGCTGAGTGCCTTTGGGCAAGAGGCTAGCTTGCAGAGTGGGATACCCTTCCGTATGGACATGGATCATTATTAAAGGAGCCCTGAGACACTGGCTCAGGCAGGGCAGAGCCCAAAGGGCCCTGTGACTGATGGCATGGTTGAGAGGGGATGTGCTTTGGACAAAAGGACTCTATCTTTAATGTTTTCTGATCGTGACGTGCCATGGCCTGAGACTTCCCTAATCCTCAGAATTGTAAATATTGTCTGAGTTCTGTGTGGCTTTGACAAGGGATGATCAAACCTAGCAGAGAAGTGGAGTGTGGTGGAAGGGAAGGTTGTTGTCAGAAATAGTGTTTCCCCACGTGGGTGATACTGATCCCTGGGGGATGCTGGAACGATCCAAGGGGGCTGCGAGAGCAGATACCTACACTTTATCCTGGATTCTGAGCTATAGTACAAACCTTTTTAATTACCAAGGAGACACTTAAGTAATTGTCTCCTGAAAAGTGAGTGGTAGGAGAAATCCGTTGGGGAGCCTGGACGTTGGAGGGTGGAGGCATGTCTGACTTCTGTCTGATAGGAACCATCCTTGGTCAGATGTGGGGTGGGCTCTCCTCCTTTGGGAGCCAGAGGAGGTCCCCGCATCACTGACTCACTCGCTCTGTGCTTGTCTAGTGGGCACTATTTTTATTCTCATTTTACAGCCGAAGAAACTGAGGGTGGGGAAGGTGAAGTGCTTTGTACAAGGACTCACGGCCATGCAAATGGAAGTCTGGCAGCATTCTTGGACCCGTGTCCCTAAAGCTGATCCTGTTTCTCCCTGGGGAGCTGGTTGAGAGGCCCGTACGATATAGTGTGAGTACACATTTACACGTGCACACACACCCTATCTAATTCCACTTACTCAGGAACCTTTGTCCACAGAACTGAGCCCTCTAAAGAAAACTTTCACCCTGATAGGGTCATAAATGCAAGGATGTGTCACGGTCAATATAGGGTCTAATCATGTCTTTTATTTTATTGATTAGCGCTTGATTGTCAAGGTTTATATTTCAGTGCATTATCTTGTATCCAATAACTTAAGCAACTTTTCAAGACTCCCAATGACTTGCCTTGCCACGCCCCCCCCCCCCCCCCCCCCCCCCCCACACACACACATACACGTCTCTACATAAGTCTTCAGGGAGAAAGAAGACAGGGCTTTCTGCTCCCGCAGAGGCAGTTCTACTCTGTCCTCTGTGCTCTGAATGGACTCAGTGGCAGTGAGTCCGAGAGCCCAGAGGAGGCAGGTGGACGAGACAGACTGTCCGCTCTGGTGAAGACTGACCTTTGGGAAAGACCCTGGAGCCGTTCTATTCAGCCCTGCAGGGTCTCCACAAATCAAATCCACTCATTGGCAGTGGGTTTGGTTTTCTGTTTAGGTATCAGATGTTACTCTGAGTGTAGCCCCCACCCCACTAATTCAGGGGGTTTATTAGGGACGTTTACAGGTAACCACAAGCTAGGATCCATAAACACAGCCACTGGTCCACAGCAACGCCTCCCCTCGGTCAGCAGCCAAGTCTCTCTCCCTGATGCTCAGCCTCTCGGTCACGGTCACGTGGTCCGTGATCTCTGCCTCCACTGCCCAGGAAGCCAGCCCTCCTGGGGCTCTTTCTCACAGCCTCGGAGTCTCGTGCCAGATGAGGAGAAGCTAGCCGTGGTCTTGGTGCTGCAACCCTGAGTCTCTGGGCCTCCGTCCTGGTGCCTTTGAACCTCACAACCCTATCATTACTATTATACCCATTTTACAGATGGAGAAGCCAGGTGCACAGAGAGGCTTTCTAACTTGCTTAAGGGGGTGCAGTGAAGAAGAGGGTATGGTGGGATTTGAACCAGGGATCTGGTCCAGTATAAGGATCCCAGGGTTCCCGTGAACGCCGTGACAATCACGAGAGGTGGCCCCTTCCCTGCCCTCTCCAGTCCTTAGCCCATCTTCTGCCTCCTCTCTGTCCATTCGGCTGCCCCTTCCCTCCTTCCTCTCTCTCTCCCACTCCCTGCCATCCCTTCCTCACTGGTCACAATCCGGGGGACAAGGCTCAGGGAGGAGGGAGCATTTGCGAGGCGGGCAGGCGTGCACGGGCTGAGCTTGTACATGCTTGAGACGTCTCTTCTGTGGCCAATTAAACAAATTGCAGCAAAACAGCATTTTATTAGTATTTGCCCATAGCAGTCTGGGGCTGCAATAAATTTCCTGCCGGCCGCAGTGCTGGAGAGGCAGGCGGAGGGGTGTGTGTGAGTGTATGTGTGTGTGTATGGGGGGGGAGACTCATGCCACCGGTGGGGTGTGGGGAGCAGGGTGTGGGAGAGAATGCTGGCATGGTAAGCAGGAGATGGTGGAGGAGAAACATCAGGAGTGGCCCTGGGGGCTGCTGGGTATCAGAGTGGCTGTCTTCCCAAACAAGCGCTCCGATTCATCATAAACACAGTGAGTTATGAGGCGGCGCTGGGCGCTGAGCACCAGCAGCAGTACCGAGGAGGAAGCCGCCTGGCTGGGCTGGGCCGGGGGTGAGCCGTGGGGATGGGCATGGGAGCCCAGGGTCTGGCTGGGAGACCCACCCAACTCTATCTGCCCTGGGTCCAGCCCTTACTAGGCAAACCCTGGGTCACTGGAGTGGCCTTCCAGTCCACTCCACCCCAGTCCCTTTTCCTCCCAGCTCTGGGCATCCACTCATTTAAGTAGTGTTTCATAAGAGGCTGCTGTTTGCCAAGTCCTGGAGCAAACTCTATAAACGGTGCCATCTTCCAGTTTGAAAGCATTGACAGTTTCCCGACTGTTTTCGGGATCAGCCCCACGTTTCTGAGTCTGCTGGCTGAAGCCCTTCTTGAACCAGCTTCTGCTTCTTCCCGGCGCTTCTCCAGCACCCCCCTTCCACTGTACCAGCAGTACCTAACCTTTATTGACTGTCACGCCGTGCCAGGCACTGCTCTGAGCGTCATCACTCAAACTATTCCCTCATCCCCCTTCCGAGGCAGACACTATTGCATCAGTCAGCACAGGCTGTTATGCATGGTAACAAATAGCCCCGAATCTCAGTGGCTTACAATAACCAAGGTTGATATGATGCTAAAATCACGTGTTCTGTGGATACTGCTAGGGACTCTGCTCATTGGGGAGACTAAGCGATTCAGGCTGAGGGAGCAGTCATATCTCATATGCTGTTGGATACAGCACTGTGCCTGATCGAGAAAGCAAACAAAACAAAGTCTGGAGGCTCTTAGACTGAGCAGGCCTGGAAATGACACTTCTGTGTCAGAACTCTTTGGGCTGGGCTCACCACCAGGACAATGGAAAAGACTCACCTACCTGGGCCTGGAAGAGGAGCTAGCCAGAAGGAGTCAGCCTGGAGCACTAATGACGACTATTAGCACGCTTTTAACAACTGAGGAAAAGGAGATTCAACAAAGGAAGCAGACGGTCCAAAGGCATACCGCTAGACTGGGTCAGAGCTGGAATTTGGGCTCCACTCCTACACAGTAGCCTTATAACTCCTCTCATCACCGCTCCATGCCTTGCTCGTATGTCACCTCTGTTCAAAATGCCTTCCCAGCACTCCTCTGCCTGGTAGACTTCTACTCAACCATGAAGTCCCTCCTCAAATAGTCGCTCTTCTCCTGTGCTGCAGGTACACGGTTCTTCCCATCTCTAAGCCTGCTCAGCATGCTGCAGATGCCTGCACTCTGGCCCCTGGCACAGTCTGCGTGCAATGCCTTCCAAGGACTCATTGCCATTGAGTTGATAACAACTCATAATGACCCTATAGGACAGGTAGAACTTCCTAAGACTGCTACTCTTTACAGGCGTAGAAAGCCCAGGAAGTCCAGGCTTTCTCCTGTGGAGCCGCTGGGTGGTTTCTAACTGATGACCTCACTGTTAGTAACCCAGCTCGGCACCACTAGGTCACCAGGGCTCCCAGGCAGGGCCTGCTTTATTATCTTCACATCCTCCAGGCCTTACTGTGGAACCTGGCTGCCCAGCGTGGCTGGGGCAATAGAGATGGAGGCCATGGTGGATGCAGTGAGAGCTTGCCCCCATCCTGCCTGGAAGCTTACTGGCTGAGAGCTCTCCCTTGAGGCTCCAGGCTGCAGGAAGAGCCCAGTGAAGGAGCAGCAGTCCCTGGGCCTTGTCAGGGACAAGGAGTGGTGGAGGGGTCCTACCCAGCCTGGGAGCTGTCTGTGGCCCTGCTGTCTGGCTTTAGACCCAGTCAGGAGTTCTCAGCCACAAGGATGCTTCTTTATGCCCCCAAAAGACAGTCCCTCCCCACCTCACTCACCTCTAAGCCCAGGGGGACAAACTCACATCAAAGTGGCCCCCATGCCCCAGCATCAGAGGCTGGATGTCCAAAAGCTAGGGCAGCGTTTGTGGGTAAAAGAGAAGCAATGGGGTGAGGCCAGTGGAGGCATTCAGTCTGGGGGCCCACCCCGCACTCACTGTCAGATCACCAGGGGGTCCTAGGGCTCAGGCCACACAGCTCTCCCCACTCACCTGGAAGGTGCCAGCTCTACGTCCCTCCTCCCCTGCCCCTTTCCTTTGGGAGAGACTGTGCCTTTATAGACATGGGTGGGCCTTGCTCCTGTGGGTGCCTTAGGGATTCCTCGAACATTTGCTGAGCGCAAGGCTGGAGGAAACATTCCATTCCCAAGAAGAAAGGTGACATTTGCCACCCATCTAGAGGAACAGCCTGAGCACCCCACCTTCCTCGCGTCGTTAAATGGATCATTGGTTTGCTGATCCTGAGCCATTCCACCCCAAATCTTAATTTTGGAAGCCCTGATGACACCCAGGCCCTGCTGGCTCCCCACCAGCACGGCCACCACAGGCCTCCTGCTTGCAGTAAGTTCCTAGTCCCAGGAACTAGGCCCCTAATTTGTCAAGCAAGGGACATTGATTGAGCACCTACTGTGTGCACATGGTGTCAGGAGGGTGAGAGGTGGGGAGACCTAGCAATGCCACTGTCCCCGGCTGCTCAGAAGCTGAGAGGGGAGCTGCACCAGGTGGCCTCAGGAGGGCAGGGGTGGGGAGGACAGAAGGGGCAGAGCAGTGAGGGGACCAGAGTGAATTTCCCTGAGTTTTCTTGTACTTAAGTGCTTTCTAGGGAGCATGGCTTGCTGTCCTAATTTTCACACAATACTGGGTTTTTTTACAGAGAGAGCATGATGCCTGTCTGCAGGAGGCTTGGGAGAAGTGGGGCAGAACCCCCAAGCCCCAGGCCCAAGTTTAGTCATCCCTGGAGAGGTGGGGCCACAAGCCAGATTAGGGGATCAGGCGGGAAGTATTGGAGGCGTCATGGTGGGGCAGAATTGACGGGGCCAGAGCCGCTGAGCCTGGAGAGCAGGGCTTGGAGGCTGGACTCAAGCTGGCTCAGCCAAGGGGGCCGGGCAGCCAGCCAGGGTTGATCTGGGGATGGGAACCCCATCTCCGAGAGAATCAAGTCAAGAGAGTCTAGGGCAGACACCGACACTGGCAAGCCGGGATCATCTCCTGTCATTCAGTCTCTGCAGCAAGGCTTGGGGGTGACAGGAGGGTTAGGTGAGCCCCTGGTATACCATGACCCATATGGCCCACCAAGTTGACAAAGCACATTTACATTGTGAGGCCGCTTTAAAGGGGAACACCCTAAGGCTCAGAGAGGTGATACACATCTCGGACGCCTACACTAGTTACCAAGTTCATAATTTGTCAGCACCCACACGACCACCAAAGCTCGTCTTTATGCAAGTCCACTGATGTCAGAGTATGCCTGAGGCAACTGGTCTGAATGTTTTGGGTCATGAGGGGGGCGAAAAGTTGCCTGACACGGCCTCTGAGCTCCTTTCTCAAAAGTGTGTGGGGGTGGGGTGGAGGGGTGTGGGAGGGGTACAGTAAGGGCCCTCACCAACTCAGTGGTTCCCCTGTGAAGAATCCAGCTCTTCCACAGACTCAGCCCCTTGGATGGGAGTGTCACTTGGGACCCCGCATTCGGGCTTCTTTTAAGCCTTAATGTACAAACCCGAAGGGGCAGCGCTAGGGAGACTTGAGTTGGAGAACCTGAAACTCCGAGAGATCAAGAGATCCAAAGTCACACAGCAAGCAAATGCCCAAGCCAAGCCTAGAGCAGGAGTGTGCAAGCCATAGCCGGTCCTCCCTGGGGCCTCTCTGCATTGCCTCTCATCTTACTGCCTCCCTTCCCAGCTCTCCCTCAGAGGCAGAGGGTGGCAGCTTCTGGGCATCCCATGCCCTCTTCTTACCAGACAGCAGGGTGTTTGGGGTGTATTCCCAACCTTCCACCCTTCAGAGAGACCCTCTGGAGTCTGGCACAGGCCGCTGTGCCACTCCTCCTAGCCCCTAAGTGACCAGGCTCTGGCTAGGAGTTTGGGCAGGGCAAATCCTCCTCAGTGGGGTCCTCAGCTTCCCCCCACCCTCTCCATGGGACTCTCAGATCCGCTGGGGTGACTGGCAGTAGCAGGCCCTGGTGGCAGGGCATGATGATAACTGCCGGTGACAGATGAAGACGCAGCCCAGGCAAAAGCTACATCCTATTTGGCTTTTAATTTGGCGGTCCCGAGAGTGGATGCTGACGGTCTGCCGGCTCGCCTCCTCACATGCAAAGTGGATCTGACTTTCAGGAAATGACCTGAAGTGAAACCACATTACTTATCAGCGTCTCTCTCCAATTCACAGCCTTCACGCTCCCAACCCCTACCCCCAGCCCTGAAGGGACAGGGCTTCCCCTAGAGTCCCCTCCCATACGCTCTGTCATTCTGAGGGAGGGGGGGGTGAGTGGAGACGGGCGGGGGGCTGGGGGAGGGCCCTCAGCTATACATGGGGGATTCAGAAACTACAATCAACAACTTCTTCTAAACCAGGAACCCGGCCACCCACCACCACCTGCTTTTGGTCGGGCTGTGTCGGCGAAGACTATCTTTCTGATTTTTAAAACACGGTTGGGAAAAATTGAACGAGATTTTATGACCCGTGAAAAGGCTATCAAATCCAAATTCTGGTGTTCGTAAATACACCATTTTTGGAAGCCATCAGCTCTCGTACCTTCTCCAGATGCTTTGACGCCACGCCTGCTGAACTAAGCCGTGCCAAAGGGCAGATGGCCTGCCAAGTCTGAATGTCTACGACCTGACGGCCTTGGACAGAGGGTTCAACAGCTCTAGACACGGCTCTCATTTCTCTGATCTAAAGCATCCGAAGATCATTTCAGGGACAGGGCAGGCCTGGCTCAGAATCCCCCCTCCCCTGCCCGACAAGATGCAGGAGCTGCGGACTGGTCCCACGTCTCTCTCCCAGAGTCGCAGGGAGGGACTCTGATAGTCAAGCATTCAATGCACACCCAACATGTTTGTCGGGTCTGTGATAGGCCGTGGTGGGAGGTGACTGAGGTCGGGGTCCAAGAAATCCTCCGGAAGCAGCCAGGCCACCGCAGAGTTAAGCCCCAGGCACAATGGTGGGTGCTCCTGGCCCTGGGCTGGGCCTCAGTGTGGGGTGGGAGTCCCAGACAGAGAGGTAAACAGACAACCACTCTGTTCTGTGTGGTAGGTGTGATCGTGGAGACAGGGAGGGTGTCTAATATAGCCCTCCTCCCCATGCAAGTAATGCTACACACACACACACACACACGCACGCACGCACGCACGCACGCACGCACGCACGCACGCACGCGAGCGCGCACACACACGCACACACGCTGCACTTGGGAACCCTGAGAACCATGCCAACACCCAGCCCCCAGAGACGCTGACTCTGGATCTGCTAAGGGTCTTGGCCATGGGCAGGTTTTTCATTTCCCAAGTGATTTGTGTCCGGTCAGGGTCAGGGACCCTCTAAGGGTGGGTAGGAGTGTCTGGGCGAAGTGGGCAGAAGGGGGCCCAAGGGCAGAGGCAGCGTAGGGACTCCTTGCCTAGATGTGGCAGCTGTCCAGGCCAGTGGGCCACTCAGATGTCCCCACCGAGCATCCCTTGACCCACCTCCCCCAGAGTG
Source organism: Echinops telfairi (assembly GCF_000313985.2). NCBI lineage: Eukaryota > Metazoa > Chordata > Mammalia > Afrosoricida > Tenrecidae > Echinops > Echinops telfairi. The sequence goes on from NW_022111358.1 coordinate 12,247,971, forward strand.
GTTCCCCCACCCTATGCCTCAGGTCTTCAGGCCCCCCTTCTCCCTGCTGTCCCCCAGAGGGAGTACCCTTCCCCACCAGATTGCCCTCCGCCTATCTCTTCAGTCAGGAAACGCACCATCAGATCATACTCATTCACTTGGACAGAGCCAATTCCCAGACTCCGGAAAAGGAAGGTCCCTGGGTATTAAGATAAGACAGGAAATGGCGATCTACACATCGTCAGGTCAAACATCTCCTTCCCCATCGCTCCATTACCCAGGGCTCTCTGCAGTGCCCAGACCCAGGTGGGAAGAAGTTTTGAGTTTTAATGTCTCCCCACCAAACTATAGGGCCATGACCTGGAGGAGAGGCGAGGGGCTGGGGGCCGCAGCCTCGGGGTCCTCCGGGTGCTGACTGCATGACCGCTCCCCGCTGGGCGGCCCTATCTCTTTGATCACTCACGTAATGGTCTGGCCTCTCTCGGAGGAGGCAGGGAATAGAGTTAGCACCCACGCTCCGGGAGCCCTGACAGCCCGGTTAACAAGGTGTCCAACATCCCATTTCCTCTGCACTTCCTCTCGCCTTAATCCTTTTATGCGAAATTCACTCAGGAGCAAGCCCTGTGAAATTGAGGCCTCTCCGTACACACGCCTGGCCAGGGACAGCCCCTCCCCTCCGCTCCCCTCCCAGCCACCTGGGAAGAGCACAGCTGGGCATGGAGAGGGGGCCTGGGTGCCCCAGAGCATCACCCCAAACTCTGGAGGGTGCCGTGTGAAAGGGGCACTCAGCGAGGGCTTAGTGTCTCTGGCCACACTGGGGCTTCTGGGGCTACAACTCAGGGCTGACACCATCTGCTCACCCTCCTCTGGCCTCCACGGGTCAAAGCCCCCCTTGGGGTGGGGGCCTCCCCATCGGAGTCAGAGCTTGAAGGAGTGGCAGCTCCTGGTGGCCCTAAGAAGACCTCTGACCGCACACCCTCCTCTCCTGACCCTATCCCACGGAAGAAAAACAAAGCATTCATGTCAGCTTTACGATCCTCTAGCTCCATCCTTGCCAGGGCAGGAGATGAGGCGGAGCGGTCTGGGGTGCTGGCCATGGCGGGGAACATCAAATGCTCACACTAAAGAAGAGGCCTTGGGGACAAGGCAAGCGGCCCAGCTCGCCACCTTTCCTGGCTCTGCCTCCTGCCTGCCCTGCCTCCTCCCAGGGAAGCCTCCCTGGACTGCACTCACTGGCCAGGTGAGTCTGGACAAAACAGTCCTGAAAGCAGCTGACCTCATGCTGATGGTGGCCTCCGCTCCTCTTCTCTTCCCAGTAGTTCCTCCCTCTCCCACTCCCTCCCAGGCCTGGCCTCTGTGAGAAGAGGGGAGTGGGAGGTGGGGGTGCGGGGCTTCAGGGCAGGGCCCTCCTCCCCTGGCTTATCTCCCCCGCCTTTGCTGGGAACTAGGGGCATAGAAAAGCCATCCCTGGACTGTTGCTCATAGTGGGGAAAGGTAGCTTTGGCTTTGGCTTTGGCCCTCACCTACAGGCTTTCCCTACCCACAGACCCTGCAGTCCAGCCAGAGCATGTCTTCCTCAGAGGCCTGTGTCCCCCGACCCCGGACCCAACCTCAGACCTCACTCCTGGGGTTCTGCAGCCGTGCCCTGGGCATGCTGATGACCTCAGGGTCTGGTGCATCCTGACACACAGTGCTAGATGACCACCGGGCAGACCAAGTCCATGCCAAGGGGGCAGCAGCCAAGTGAGGGGCACCTGGGCACAGTCTTGGAAAGAACTTAATCTTCCAAAGAAGGTATAACAGGACTACAGAGGGTTAGGAAGGTGCTGGGTTCCCATACACCTGTTGGGGAGCCACGCAGGCATGGCGGCTCAAGCACTCAGTCTTTGGTTCCCACCCACGGGTCCACCCGAGGGGCAAGATGCGGCAGTTAGCTGCGGTCAAGGTGTGCAGCCTTAGATGACGTAGGGGACAGCTCTACTAGGCCCTCTGGTGTCATGGTGAGTCCGGACCAACTTGACAGCAGTGTATTTGCATAGGGCGACGCAGTGATCAGCGCTTGGCTGTTAACTGAAAGGGTGACAGTCCCAGGCCACCCAGCAGCAGCTCTGCAGAGGGGAAGCTTCCACGACACACGCTGCTTCCACGAAAATAACAGCCAAGAAAAGCTAATGGGACACTTCACCTCAGTCACACGGGACCACTCTGGGTTGGAATGAACGTCGCGGCACCCAACCACACCCCCTCTCTATTGCTGAGTTTGTATTTGTTTAAGTTATTTCTGGGAAGGGGTCTAAAGGTCTGGGTTGTGTTTTTTTTCATATAAGATTTTCTTTGTGTCTTTTGGTGTAAGCCCAAATAGTAAATTAGGTTCCCTTCTGGCAATTTATGTACAAGGTATTCAGTGACATCACTTGCATCCCACCCCCCCTGCAGCAAATCAACATCCTCTTTACTTGTATTTTGTTTGTTTTATTTCTAGACTTCTAGCTTCCCTCCCCCTTCATCATCTCATCTTTGCTATATAGGAAAGGTTCACCTTTGGACCTTATAAAGTGGATTGTTTTGTTTTTTAAGTCGATCACCGTGCTTCTGGATAGTCTTCCTTATTTTGTGTGCCTCTTTGCTGTCTCCCGAAAGGGTGATCTCAGGGGACAGTTTCAGTTCAAGCTTTAAAGAGGATCTCGGCTGTAATCTCAAGGAGTCCGCCACTCCCAACGGGTCCAGGAAGTCTGAACTTTTAAAGAATTTCAGTTTTAGTCAGCATGTTTCCCCGATTGTCAGGAACCATCTACTGTGACCATAACCAGAATGATGGACAGTGGTAGCTGGGCACCATCTAGTTCTTTTGGCCTCAGGGTAGATGTGTAGGCTCTTGGCCCTATCAGCTCTTGGCCCCATTGACCTCTTCTATTCGGCCACATGAGGTCTCCAGGAGTCAGGATCGACTCCCAACAACAATACCTGCTTATTGCTGAGTTTCTATTGACTGAGTCTTACATTCCTTTTACGGGGAGAGGATTGAAGACCTTGGTGTGGCCTTGAGGTTACTCTGTCACGGGCTATACTGAGCCCCAGGTCTCTTGCCTCAAGTCTGGACAGGCTTCAGATTGCATCGGAGTGTGGGACTATGGGGCGCTGGGCAGGTCACTTCCTCCTGAGACCTCGTTTGATAAAGGAGGAGCGAGATAGTAACTCTCGAAGGCCCAGCCGCTTCCGGGCACTCGCTCCCTGGGCCAGCCTGTGATCCTCCCCCCCTCGGGACTCATACCTGCTGACTGTGCAATCAGAGCTGTTAACATGATGACCTCCAGGTTTGGTGCGTCCTTTGGTGCATACAGTTAACAGAGAAGGACCCCATCCGTTTTCGAAGGAAGAAACAGAGATGCAGTGGGCTTCACAAGACTTGCCCAAAGAGGTAGGTGGGCAAGGCCTGGACTTGACCCCAGAGCCACCTTGAGATATGGAGGAAGCCTGGCCTGGGGCTGAAGGGCAGTGGACCAGGACAGAGAAAGACGGCGAAGGTTTCCCAGAAATCGGAAAGAAACGCAGACAGAGACAGACGCACCAAGGAAGGGGGTGTGAGATGCGAAGGGACAGAGGGCAGAGGGAAAGGGGGGGTGAGAGAGAGAGAAACGGAGAGAGAAGAAGATGGAGTGGCCCCTTAGGAATTCGGATCTTTAAAGCGGACTGATAAAAAGCTTGTTCCAAAGACAAATTCTTTCAAACCAACAGCTGCAATGAGCCTCTCCGTCATCCCCCTATCACAGCCGAGTCCTTCCTCTCCAGGAAGAAGATGAAAACACATCTTCATCTTCTCCGCCTCCTGGCCCCCTCCCTTCTCCTCTTCCTCTCCATCCACCTGCCCTGAGCCAACCTCCGAACCACCCAGAGCTGACCCCCCTCTACACCCCCTCGCCCCTGCCATCCCGCCTCTCCTTTTCCCTCCCCTCAATTTTCTATTTCTCTGCCTCAAAGGCACCTCCAAGACTAATCCTTTCTTTTCCCTCTCCCTTTCCCTTTTCGGCCCCACCCCCTTTCTGCTCTATCCTGACCTCTTTGAGTGGCCCAAAGGATTCGCTCTGGATGGCTCCCTTAAAGACTGGCAGCTGGAAGGTGCTTACCCAGTGTCATGGTGGCAGAAAGACCTGGCAACCTGTCTCCGTAAAGATGACAGCCCGGAAAACCCCAAGGGGCAGTTCTGTTCCGTAACACACGGAGTTGCCAAGAAGTGGGAACTCACTGGACAGCAATGGGTTTGGCTTTCTGGCACGGCACTGTCATGACTGTTTGGCATTGCCTCTGGCCCCTGCAAGGGCTCGTGCGTGAGGCTTTCGCCATTGGGTTTCTGAAGCAGTTGTATCAGCCTGCTTCCTGGTTGGGGACGTTGAGGTCAGGAGCACCCTGTCTTCTTCCTCAATCTTGGCCATGCTGGTCACTCCAAAGGTCTGGGAAAACCAG
>NW_022111358.1:12252704-12256831 GCF_000313985.2 Echinops telfairi
GATGGGTGCTGTCCCATCTCACTATCTAAGAGCACCTTGGTCCAATACGCACGAAAAGAATCCCATCCCTTTGTGAATTCCCTTCCAAAGCCTCTCCCTCATCAAAATCCCTGCTCTGTTCAACATCTCCCCACCTTTCTCTGGAACAACTCACGCTTGTTCTTCAAGGACCTGGTGAATTGCCACCTCCTCTGAGAAGCCCTCCTCACTCTCCTGTCCTGAGCGCCTTCTGAGCAATCTTTGCACACCACCATGGGCAGCACTGCGACAACTTGCAAGCGGATCATCGTCCTGATGAGACTGGTCACGTCTCCAAACCCTCAACTCTAGCATTTTACTTGACCGTCACTTGTTGAGCATTTCCTGTCCGCCAGGGTTTGGTTGCAAAGAGATCCATTCATTGAACAACTCTTCATTGAGCTCCTAAAAGGTGCCAGGCCGGGGACTTGATGGGGAGCCAAGCTGACACAGTCCTCCCTCTCCTGGGGCGTGCAGTCTAGTCGCTGGAGGGGAGTCACAGGAGTATCACCATATGGGGTGGTGAGTGGTGTGGGGGGGTAAGTGCAGGGCGGGACCTATCCCAGCATCAAGGGCCAGGCAGGCTTCCTGAGAAGACTGAAGGAGGTTCCCTCAGGCCAACAAAAAGGGAGAGTGGCCCTGGGCAAAGGGCACTGAGAACCTGATTAGTATGGGGACCCTGAGGAGGAAGGTCAGAGGGGCAGGTGGTAGAGATGAGGCCCCGTACCTCAATGATCATCTTCTTCCAGGGCTGCACACTATGTCTACAGCCTACACTCAGACCCTGGGAAATTTCTTGACATTTGAATGCATGCTACTCAGCTAACATATACTCCTCCATGCTCACTCTGTCCGGGACCTTGGGAGAGAAGACAAGCACGACCATCATAACAATCGGAATATCAGTCAGTGAGCACTGACATGTATTAAATACACTGAGGCATGGGTGATGTGGGAGAGGTCTTCCCTTCCATTCAAGAGATCCAGGTTTGATCCCCAGGCAACGTACCTCCTGCACAGCCACAACCTGTCAGCGGGGGCTTGGGGCTGCTAGGCGCTGAGCAGATCTCAGTGGAGCTTCTAGACTAAGGTGAACTATGGAGAAAGGCCTGGTGATCTGTTTCCAGAAAGCAGCCAATGGAAACCCTAGGGGATGGCCAGGTGGGAGCAAGAGCGCACTGGTCTCCAGCTCTCCCAGGGAGACAGGAGCAAGGTAGGACCTGACCGTCAGTCAGGACTGACTCCTCCCCAACCACCAGCAGCCGCCGCCATGACATGGGTTAAGTGGCTCACCTACTGTGTACCAGGCTCTGTGCCATGCACCTTACAGATGTCAGCGCTTCTGTTCCTCATTCCTCAGTGTGGAATGATTGGGTTTGTTCCCAGCCCGGCTGGGCACACAAAGGTTCAGAGCGATGAAGTGAATGGCTCAAGGTCACCTTGGAGTCAGTCGCTGAATACTTGTGTCATTGTACCACTGTCGCCTCTCCTCAGACAAAGTAGGCTGGGCCTTCCACCCCTGCAGGCTGCCACCTTGCACAGGCTCTGGTGCCCCAGCCCTCTAAACTGCCCCCTCCTTCCCTCCCTGGGAGCTCACCTCTCTAAGAACCCCACCCTCCTCTTCCTCCCTCCTCTTTCTTTCCTCTGCCGCCCACCACCTGGAGACCTCAGTTCCTCCCCGCCGGCCCCCTCCCCTCAAAGAGAGGAAAAATGGATCTTTAAAGATACATGGTTCTCTCACGATTATTTACATTCTAATGTGCGTCTGTGGCTCAGCTCCAGTGGGGGAAATGTAAATCAGGTGGACATTGCTCCTGAAAGCCCTAAAGAGCTTGGCTCCCCCAAATTAGAATAGAAAATGCTCTTTTAAAATGCACCTTTAATATGTAAAAGCCTGCAGACCTGGGCTTTAAATAAACCAAACTTGAACCAGATGCCAAATAGAGTAGATGAAGGACAGGCGAACAGAGGGTCCCGGGCCGGGGAATGTGGCCTAAACAGCTATTTATATTAATGCAAAGAAAGTTCAACATTCTTCCCCTTGATATATGCTGCAGTGGGAGGCGGTTTTTGTCCCACCAGCGAGAATAAAACGCACAGCTCGTGATGGGCAGGGTCACATGTACGAGATAAAAAGCTCTGGGTATAATATATGTCTCTACCGCATATTCTCTGCAGGCTTCGCGTTAGATTTCGCGGATGACAACAAGAAAACACTTAGTCAAGGTTAGACACCGCTCACCAAGCTCCCAGTCTCAGCTCCTGGTCCCAAGGGACTGCTGCTGCCTCAAGATCCTTTCAGCCCACCCCGACGTTGTGTGGAGCAGGCAGATGGGCCCCTGTGGGGGCTTGACATCTCACAGGGTCACAGACCGGGGCATAGTGGCTGGAGATGTGTCCTAGTTCTACTGCTGCTGGAACAGCAATAGCACATGTGTGGCTTTAAAGAACAGGAATGTATTTTCTCTCAGTTCAGGAGGCTGCCGGTTCAAACGCAGGTGTGTTAGGCCGGGTGGACTAGAGAAACAAATTCTGAAACACTCATATATGTAGAAGAAAGAGTTTTATATCAAAGAGCAAGTGTATATTGAGAAAACATCCCAGCCCAGTCCAGATCAAGGCCATATGTCCGGTATCAGCCCATATGGCCGATACTAGTCCATAACTTCCTCTTCAGGAAGCCATTTGCAATGATGCCAAATGCAGGAAGATCACAGGCCGGTGGGTGAAAAGTCTTGTGGATCCAGTGCCGGTGGAAGCATCTCAGCCCTGGCATGGGTCTCTGTGGTTCCTCAACTGGAATACCAACTCAGAGAGAGAGGGTGGCTCTTCAACAGGAAGGTGAAGCAGAGGAAGAGTGTGGCCCACCTCCAGAGAAGAGAGGAAGTTCCCAGAATCCTCATGAGAAGGCCATGCCCACCAGGAGGTGTCATCAGCTGTGACTTGATTGACAGGCTAGACTCTACCCCTTCACTTTTAATACCCTCAAGTTGACGTGAGATGATGTGCCTACCACAGCAGGACACAGCTACTGGGGAAGGCTCTCTTCTGCTGGCGTGGAGGAGGAAGCACCTCCTCTCCATGTCTGTGACCCCTGCATTCCTTGGTTCCTTGGTGACGGCCATGTGGCATCTATCTTGCCTTGTCTGTGCCTGCTCCTGCGTCTACCCTGCTCTTTTTAGGTCTCAGAATTGACTCGGTTTAGGGCACACTGATACAACCTCATTAACATACCAAAGAAAACCCTCTTCCTAAACAGGAATAAAGACCCAGGTATGGATTCCAGCACATATCTTGGGGGCCACAATCCAACCCATCACTAGGGGGAACGTGCATCCTTCCCACCGTGAACACCTCTGACTGCCCAGGCACCCCTGGAGACTCTCAGCAGCCTCGGCACCCATGAGCATGGGAAGAGATGAGCCACAAACGTGCTGCGCCCCAACCTCTCTTTCCATAGAAGTCAGAATTCATTGATTTCATTTTAAGCAGTCTTTCATGAACATCCACTCATTAGCAGCGTATCATAGAGAGCCTGCTGTTGGACCGTGAGGGAGACAGTACGCTGTCCTATTTCTGGAGGATAGAAAATGAGGACGATAATAGTACTTGTCCAAAGAGATCAGCCACGTAGTGTTTAGCCCAGGGCAGGGCACAGAGTAGGCATTCAATAACAGGTGGTTTTCGTATAGCTGCTGTCTGGCGGTTGGTTGAAGTGAGGGCAGGGGACCACCTGATGACTGAGATACTGGACACCTCATGAGAACCTTACCACTGTCTAGGGATGAAGTGGATGCCTACAGGTTGTTATAGAGCTGCCCATCAAAGAGAGCTCAGAAGGGAGAGTCAGAGAGGGCTTCCCAGAGGAGGTGGCAGCTCAGGAGGGCTTTGTTGAAAAAGTAGAGACATTCAAACGATATCCATGCTGGAAGTATGTGCAAAATGCTCTGTGGCTATGAAGGGTATGATCAGGATCAGTCCAAAGCCCACTGCCCTCGGGCTGCTAACCACAAGGTCAGCAAATGTTCGAAACCACCAAATGTTCCAAAGGAGAAAGCTAAGGCTTCCTGCACCTATAAAGAAGTACAATCTCCACCCAGCCCCCATCA
>NW_022111358.1:12257465-12258229 GCF_000313985.2 Echinops telfairi
TCAATTCTGACTCCTGGCAAACCTAAAGGGTAGAGTAGAGCTGTCCATAAGGTTCCCAAGGCTGTAAGTCTTTGTGGAAGCAGATTGCCTATCTTTCTGCCAGTGGGCTAACTGGTGCATGCTAACTGCTGACCTTTTGGTGAGCAACCAAGCATTGTGACCATGAGGCTGCCAGGACTCCTTCAGAATGGGCATAGGAAAGGCTTCAAAGGACAGGGGACATTTAACCTGGGGCTTAAAAAATCGACATCATTTCTGTAAGAGGAGATGTGGGTGGAACAGTGTTTTCGATCAAGGGAACAGCTGGAATAAGAGATGGCTTTTGACAGGGGCCAGATGTAATAAGAAAAAGAGAAAATCTCAGTGTTTCTGGGCCTTGAAATGTAGGCCAGAGTTGGGAACAGCAGGAAATATGGTTGGAAAGGGCCTTGTAGGCCAAGATGAGGAATTAGGAATTTATTCTGTTGAGGAGGGAGAGCTTACAAATTGAAAAAGTGTTTTCTCCAATTGACCCAAAGGCAGTTAATCCCCACACTGATTCAATGGCCTGGTCTGGGTTAAAAAGATAAGCTGGACCAACCAGCGTCTGGTGGATTAGACAGAACCAGGCAGGTTACACTGCAATAACAAACACGACCCAAATCTCAGTGGCTTAACACAACAGAAATCGATTTTCTGCTCGTGAAAGTTATGCTTTGAACTTATCAACACTGCAGGGCAGCTGCCTCCATCTGGTGACCATGTTAGGCTGGATTGTCTAGAGA
>NW_022111358.1:12258828-12260320 GCF_000313985.2 Echinops telfairi
CATTAAAGAACTAGAGGAATGTTCTGTGTTTTGTCAGTGTACACTGCACCCTGGATGGCTTGTCCCTTCCTTGTGGCCCTTCTGTGAGGGAATGTCCAATTGTCTACAGATAGGCTTTGGGTCTCCACTCCAAACCCCCTCATTCTCATCGATATGATTGTTTGTTTTGGGTCTTCTGATGTCTAATACCTGATCCTGCCGACACCTCGAGGTCACACGGGCTGGTGTGCTTCTTCCACGTGGGCTTTGTTGCTTCCCTGCTAGATGGCTGCTTGTTTACCTTCAAGCCTTTAAGACCCCAGACGCTATATCTTCTAATAGCTGGGCACCATCAGCTTTCTTCACCACAGTTGCTTATGCACCCATTTTGACTTCAGCAATCATGTTGGGAAGGTGAGCATCACAGAATGCCAGGTTATTAGAACAAAAAGAGTTCTTGAGTTGAGGGAACTTGAGTAGAGGCCCACTGTCTGTCTGTCTGCTACAGGACTCTCTCCTGACTCACACAGCTGCAGGCCGATGACACTGAAAGGTGAAGCAGGAAGCAGGGAGATCACAGTGAGGTGGGTGCAGAGTCACGTCTATCCATCCAAGGTCAATGGAAACATCGCAGGGCGCAGACAGCTCAGAAGTTGGCTCCAGGGTGAGTGGCCCACCTGGGCCTGCCCCTGGAGGCAGACCCAGAGTCCCAGCAAGAATGAAGTCGGAGAGAAAGAGCTAGAGAGCTGAGGGGTCCCTGGCGTCTGTGTCATAAAAAGGCCACAGCTCCCAGGAGGTATCCTCAAGCTGTGACCTGACTGACAGGTTGGGCTCCGTCCCTACATGAGTACAAGCTGACAGAATCTTCTAAGCCAGTTCCCCTATGGCAACTCCCAGTCAACATGTACTTCCATGCTTGCTGGGGAATAAGGCATGGCAAATTGTACCTGGGCCCTTCAATACTCTCCCCTAGACGTCACACACCCCTTACGCTTCATTTCATTGCCTAAACACCTCACGCAGCCATGCTTAGCCTTAGTGGGACAGGGGAGCACAGAAGGTAAACAGAGCCATGCATGCTGTTCTGCACTAATAATGTCTTTCGCACGTGGAGATGCAGGGTGGAGGAGCTAGTTATCAGTGAGAGGAGAACCCAAGAGGAGGTTGAAAAGTAATGGGAGGAGTCACAGAGATCCTGGAGGCTGCGAGCTAGCTGAAGGGATGAGGGGGCAGGCATTATGGGGATGGCACTTGAATGTAGGTCTGGCCAAATGATATTCGAAAATGTAGCCATGAGCCTGGAGAATAAGCAACCCCATCCAGCCCTTGGAATCAGTGGTACAACTTCAGACTGGATGCGGCTAGTTGTAGACGACCAGGCCTCCATAAATTCCTCCCTCCTCCACTGGGGAAGGAGGAAGGAGTTTATCAGAAAACACCACACTGAGTCCCTTCCTTCAAACCATACACTGTCCAGGACCTGCCCACTCGCCCTTAAAGAGCCGTGCAGCCA
>NW_022111358.1:12264266-12267638 GCF_000313985.2 Echinops telfairi
CTAGTTCCGGAATTTGAGAAATTTAAGCCTTCACAGAAGTCTTGCCATTTCCACGAGTGGGGGTGGGATTCTGAGTACACGGAGGAGGAAACGGTGTCCTCAAGTCATTCACTATCTAGAATTACACCCCCCCCTCGGAAAGGGCTTCACTGTCGATGGACCCGAGGAGCTGCCAGTCCAGGCTCTGCGAGCTTCCAATAGAGCTTGATTCATACGTTAGAAATGTCTGATTGGCAGGGAAGGAAGGCTTTGGAGGAAGACCCAAGGGTAGGCTGGGTTTACAAGGACTGAGCCAGAAGACCAAATTCCCCTAAGTCACAAGGATGCGAATATAACCCCCTCCCAGGGGGATGAACAACGGAAAAGTGGGTGAAGGGTAACAGAGGACGATGGAAGATATGAAAATAATAATCTATGGAGAGCAAATATTTTGTGAATGGATGTACAAATGTGCTGGACACAACTGATGTATGTATGGATTGTGATAAGAGTTGTATGAGCCCCCAATACAATGGTTAAAAAAACAACAAAAAAAGAAAATAATAATCTATAACTCATCAAGGGTTCATGAGGGAGGGTGGACAGGGGAGGGAGGAGGAAAAAATGAGGAGCTGATATCAAGGGCTCAAATAGAAAGAGAATGCTTTGAAAATGATGGTCACAGCATAAGTGCAAATGTGCTTGACACAGTGGATGAATGTATAGATTGTGATCAGAGATGTAAGACCCCCAATAAAAGTATTTTAAAAATTCCCCTAAGTCTTGAAAGTGATGGCAGAAGGCGTGGAGGGCAACAGTTAGAGAGGTAGAGTGGTGGGGAGTGTTAGGTGGTGCAGGGATGTGAGGCAGGGTCTCTTGGCTCCCTTGGATCCCAGGGTGAAAGATCCATTCAGGAAGCATTTTCCCAGCTGGGCAAACACCACAGCGCTTTGTTTTGCCACCCTCTTCTCCTCTGTCCGTAGCAAGAAGTGTAGTGTGAGGGGGGCTGCCAAGCCCTACCCTTCAAACACGCCCAGCTTGTTGTGGGGTTGGCTCCAGAGGAACAGAACTAGCACCCACGACATGGGTGGGGTAACCAGTCAGGTTGGGTAGTCTCTCAGGTCCTTTCTAAATGGATGGGACCAACAGTTGGATGCTGTGTGCCCAGCTCTCTCCCGAGGGACCATGGGAAGGGCAGGGAGGGATCATGGGGAAGGGAGAGAGAGAACCTGGAAAGGACAGCGCATGGGGGTCCCGGGAGCTGGGGGTAGACAAGAAGAGAGAGGAAGAAGAGGGCTAAGCAAACAGGAGGAGGGAGGCAGCAAGGGGAAGAGGTGAAGCCGTTGGTGGACAAGAGGAACCCAGAAAGGATGGGCAAGAGAGGAGGGGGAAGAGAGAGAGGAGGGAGGTTCAACGAGCAGATCATGGAGAAGACAGAGGAGAGGGGGAGGCGGGAATGCACACAAAAGAAGAGACTGAAGGAGAAAGGAAGGAAGAACAAGGCTGATAGGTGGGCCAGGAGGAAGCAACGTGGGAGGAGAAAGAAGGGGAGGAAAAAGATGAGTTGGAGAAGACAGGAGCCAAGGGGAAGCAGGGAGCCCAGGAGCCGGGGACCAGGAAGAAAGCAGAAGACGGACCAAGGCAGGAGGAGCAGCCTCAGAAGTGGGAGAGAGAAGAGCAAAAGGACAAGGTGGGGGCCCAGGAGCAGTGCAGGAGCCCAGACACTGCCTGGGGGGGCCTCCTGGCCCTGGGAGCGACATCGTGGGGCGCCTGGCCGCCCAGGGGGGAGCCCTGGCAGCGGCCCTCCCCCGCCATAAAGGAGAGCACAGTAGGCCGCTATGAAGATCTATTGGGCCCCGCAGTGCCATTGTCTTCCGAAGGAATTAAAAACAAATTGCTGAGGGCCAGCACATAATTTAAAGACTCACGGCAATTTTATGACTTGCTAATGTTCCTAATTACATGCCCGTGAAAGGCTTAATTAATTGGGGGATGTAGCAAAAAGTGGAGCCTATGTTTGTTATCATGGTTCCACTGCATTGATTTTAGTGCCTATGGAGAATTTAGGGCCTCTTTATTTGCACAAAGAAAATGCAAGTCTCTCGAAAAAATGCACATTAAGATCAACCCCTCGCTGCTATCTAATATACTTTCCTCTACTTAACCAAAGCGCTTGTAATCATATTTCGTAAATGTTGGTGCCGTTAATTGCATTGTGAGGGGAAATAGGTTCCGCTCGGCTGGTTGTGGAGAATTTTATAAAGTTTGTTCCTGGCGCCCCATTCCAGGGGACTCTTCCCAGGAAACTTGGGGAGAAGTTCAGATGCCCAGCCTGGAACGTTAGCGTGGCTGCCCTGTGATTCCCTGGTCCTGGCTGTGGCTCTGGTCCTTGTCCTTGCTGAGGTAGATGGTCACTACTCGTGGCCGCCAGAGTACCAATAGGGAGCCCTGGGCAGCTGAGCCCCTGTGGGACTGGGACTGGGGACAGGGGGCATGGGGAAAGGCCGTATGGGGGACATTTCCCTCGGTCTCCTGCTTCACCCCTTCTCCTCTCAAGAACCCTGTAATGGAAGACTTAGCTCTGGTGTGGGCTTGGCAAGGATGGTGAGACTTCACATACTTTGGACATGTTGTCAGGAGAGACCAATCCCTGGAGAAGGACATGGTGCTTAGTAAAGTAGGGGGCAGGAAAGAGGAAGTCCCCGGACGGACGGATTGGCACCTGGCTGCAGCAATGGGCTCAGGCATAGGAACACTTGTGGAGAGAGCGCAGGGCCAGCAGCATTTCATTCTGTTGGGCGTAGGGCCGCTATGGACTAGAAGCAACTTGATGGCATCTCACAATCACACCCATTTCTTCATCTGGGAAATGGGGTACTGACTCCTGCCCTGCTGCCCCTGTAACACGCTGTGATGGCCAAACAAGAGGGTAGAGATGAAAGAGCCCAGATCTAAGGCTTGTAGTTGCTGTTCTGAGCCCCTGGCCCCACTTCTTCTTCCTCGCTGCATCGCAAGGAAGCTCTCCTTTCAGACCTTCCGGTCCGGGCTCTGTGTGGGAGAGGTCCTTGCCATCAGGGGAGGCCCAGAGGTTCCGCTGATGGAATGGACTGCGGAGAAGCGCATCTCTGCGAGCTTTCCTCTGACCTTGACTTGCATGTCCTTTTGGCAGCCCACGGTATTTTCAATAGTCTTTGCCAACATCATCATTCAAATGCATCAGTCCTCCTTCAGTCTTCCTACTCAATGACCAGCTTTCACGTGCCTGGGAGGCCATTGAAAATACCCTGGCCCTCCCCCCAACCACCAGGACCCCAATTCTGCCTTGCAGACCTGGTTAGACCAGAGGATGCACAGCGGTACAGATGGGAATTGGAAACGCAGGGAATCTAGGAC
>NW_022111358.1:12268335-12274487 GCF_000313985.2 Echinops telfairi
GAGTGGCGATACCGGGAGGGTAGAGGGAGGGTGGGTTAGAAAGGGGGAACCAATTACGAGGATCTGCATGTGACCTCCTCCCTGGGGGACGGACAACAGGAAAGTGGGTGAAGGGAGATGTCAGACAGGGCAAGATATGACAAATTAATCATTTATACATTGTCAAGGGTTCATGAGGGAGGGGGGAGTGGGAAGGGAGGGGAAAAAATGAGGAGCTGATGCCAGGGGTTTAAGTGGAGAACAAATGTTTTGAGAATGACGAGGGCAATGAAGGTACCAATGTGCTTTACACAATTGATGTGCATATGGACTGTGATAAGAGTTTTATGAGCCCCCTAATTAAAAAAAAGAAAGAAAGAAAATACCCTGGCATGGGTCAGGCACACCTTAGTCCTCAAAGTCACCTCCTTACTTTCCAGCACTTTAGAGAGGCCTTGTGCAGTAGACTCACCCAACGCAATGTCCTTTGAGCTCTGGACCCTGCTTCTGTGAGCTTTGATGTGGATGGGAGCAAGGCAGGATCCTCCATCACTTCGCTCTTTCCTCCGTGTGTCATGCTGTTACCTATTCGTCCAGATGTGAAGATTTTGCTTCTTTAGTCACATTCCCTGTTTTGTCTCTGTGAACATGTTAAATAGACACATAGCTGCACTTCTCCGTATGATAACTTTATGGTATGAAAATGACAGGCACCTGTTTGGGCAGACGCTCACCTGTGGTAGCATATTTCCTTGCAGGATATGTAGTTTGGATACGTAGACACATGCTTGGTGAGACTTTATTGAGAATGCTGTGGGGTCTGGGCTCGAGGTTTGTCCCTGCAGAGAGAATCTGTACTTATGTAAATTAATTCTATACATTAACTAGTTGATAACAAATTACCTAAAACGGACCCAAGTTATTTTATAGCCGTGGATTTTCTTGTTCCGTGGGTGGGGGGTATACATTAGAGCCCCAGCCCATGGGAGTCCAGGTGAAGACAAGAGCAGTCCCATTTCCTGTTGATTTCTTTGGCATCGGTAGCTTCGACCAGCTACCCTCCCTAGTTCACCCCGGAGGTGGGAGCTCCTCAAAAGTCTTGGCTTTGTCTCCATTCTATCTTTCACCTCTCTTGTCTCTAGGGAGGCCTTTAAACTGTGTCGTGGCATGCTGCCGACCCCAGGGGCAGAAGCTTTGGCTTGGTCTCACCACTGTGGCTCCCGGGTTCTTCTGTGGGTTTGGCTCTCCCTGTACTAGGAGGTTTGTTATACCGTACCCAGCATTTTGAGGTGTTTTCTACTGGATTGTTTCTTCTTCCTCTTCCTCCTCCTCCCCCCTCCCCCTCCCCCTCCCCCCCCCCCCCCTCCCCCTCCTTCTTCTTCTTCAGGGGGTCCAGGCCATCACACAGTAAGAAATGCAAGTCCCTCAGACACTGTCCATCATCACATTGTCTGCTTTATTGTCTTCCTGGGGCTTATCATTTGGGAGCCCTGGTGTCACAGTGGCTACGGGTCCGACTGCTCACCACTAGGTCACTAATTCAAAACTACCAGCCACTGCTTGGGGGAAAGATGAGGATTCTACCCCTGTCCAGAGTGACAGGCTCGGCCACCCACAGCCGGTTATAACCCGTCCTCCGGGGTGGCTGGGAGTCGGCAGCAGCTCGGTGGCGGTCGTCTGGCTTGGTTTCACACTTGCCATTACTTGAAATGATCACATTCATTTACTTCTGTGCTGTGGATGGCCTTCGCTCACAGGCATGTGAGTTCAATGGGAGCAGGGCCTATCGATGGAATTGTGTCCTCACCCCAAATATGTGTTGGCACCCTAACTCCTATACTTATGGTTGCGATCCCATTTGAAAATAAGGTTGTCTTTGTTATATTGATCAGATCCTACTGGGGTAGAGTGAGTTCTACATCTGATCACCTCTGAGTTGTAAAAAGAGCAGATTAGACACCAAATCGCAGGCACAAATGGGGAAGATCTTGGTAGGATCCACCATAAGCCAACAACAACCGAGGCTGCCGGTGAAGAAAGAGTGGACAGAGCCGAGACTCTGGTTCCAGCCTGTCGTCTCTAGGCAATACCGGTCAGTTCTTCAGGATCACCACATGGGGTGTTTGTGCTGCTGCAGCACTGGGGACTAAGCCCTGACTTTGTTCTCGGCTGCCCTCAGTACCTAGAACGATGCAATAGAGGAGAGACGCTGAGTTTCAATTCCAGGTGAGTAATTTGGGGTAGGAGTGGGAGTCAGGGGGAGCGTGCAGGGAGGCCGACTAGCAATCGGCCACCAAGCCGGGCCTCAGGAGACCAATGATCAGGTCCTACCTTGTTCATCTCCATGTGAGAGCGTGAGCCCATTGAACTCAGCTCCCCCGTGGATTCAATGGGGATGGGAGTTTGTGCATTAGGGAAATCTGCAGAGATGAAATGAGATGGTACATCCACGCTCCGTTGATCAGTGCTGGCCACTCACAATCAGTAGTTGCGATGACTGGTGGCTTCTGGGTCCCCTGTGGTTTTGACCCAGTCACCTCCCACGAAGCCAAGGCCTCTGAAGTCTGCCAGGTGGAAGTCACAACTCCACCTCCCATCACGGTACAGAACTTGGTACCTCCATGTGGTCTGGCCATATTTGGGGGACAATTCTGACATTATTTTAAGTAGACCTGCCACAGCATAGAATCCTGAAATGCTAGCTCCAGAGAGAGCCTGAGAAGTCATCTCAACCAGGCATGGGTGCCCCACGCACCAGAAGCTCTTTCAGATACCTGCAGACTCTGGTCACCTTGAGTGGAGGTGGAGCTAATAAGTGAGTCTGATAGCTCTGCCGGTTGACTCTCCCTAACCAAACCCCCCAACCTCCTACTGCACACGAGCAGCGGAGGCTCAGAGAGGACCATGGTCACACAGGGATCTGTGAATGACATGGGACCTGGCTGCAGGTCTCCTGATTCCTAGTCCAGTGACTTATTACCAGTCTGCCTCCCTGCACTCTTCCCTACCCCCACCACCACCCCATCAGAACCTCCTTTTTCTTAATAGGAAGGGAGCTCCTATGCTGAGGATACCAGATGAACTGAAACCACGGGAGGCAAGCAGCTGGCCTGAAGAGGAGGAGGCTGGGACCAGGCCTAAGAAGCATCAGAACTTTCTTTTTACCTCTCTCTCCTCTTAAATTATCCGAGTCTCTCATCTCCATTGTTGTTGTTTTTTTAATTATCTTTTTTATTCTGTAAGATTTCATGCACAGAGACAGCTATAAACAATAACATAATGAACTCCCATGTATCTATCTTCGACCCAGCTTTGTTAGATCTGTACATTTTGCCACACTGGCTTTAGTTTAAGAAATAAAGCATTATACAGGCACGGAGGCTCCCTGTGTGGTCCTCCCCGGTGTAATACTTCTCTCGCTCTTCCTCGAGGTAGCCACCCTCCAGAATTCAGGGTTTAGTCCTTCAAGTTTTAACGACAGATTATAAAGACACAGCAATAGATTGCATTTGGATCCTACTAAATTTTACAGAAGTGGCACCCCGTATGTAAACGTCTACGCCTTGTGTGCTGCGTTCTGCATGTTTTGAAAATGTATCCTTGTTGTTACATGTAGCTCTGTGCCATAATCAATGAATGATTGAATGTGTCTCAGTGTATCCTTCATTTATTGATAGGCTGCAATAAGCATCCAGCTACAGAGTTTCTTGTGCACACATGCAAACATTTCTCTGGGGCATATAACTAGGAATGGAATTGCTGGATGACAGGTCTATCAGTTACCCGTGGCTGGAACATAAACCATCCCAAGACTCAGTGCTTTAAAAACAGCTCTTATTTGCTCACAATTCTGTTCTCCGATGTCTGGGAGCTTAACCGGGGTAGCCCCAGGTAACAGCAGGCCTCAGGCTGGAATAACTCAATTGGGACTGTATGAATGGGGTCTTGGCTTGATGGTCAGATGGAATCCCTAGTTGTTCCTGCATAGTCTCGCCAGGTGGCTAGCTTGGGCTTCCTCACAACATGGTGGGCTCAGTGTTCCAAGATGGAATGTTCCAGAAGACTAGCCCCTACTGTGCAAGTCTATTTTAAGCCGTTGCACCCATTTCACTCCATAATAACTCCTTGGCCCGAACAAACCAGATGGCCAGGTCTAGAATGAATATGGAAGGGACCATACAGGATGTGACTGGTGTGGGAAATGTAGTTCATTAGAGACCATCAACAGAACCATCTACCACCAAGGGTACGTACATCATTCACTCCATAAGACATTGCCAAAACTTCCCCCAAAGAGAGCGTATGGCTTCATAAACCCGATACTGTCCAGATTGTTCCACCATCAAACCAACACATGAGCACTGTCAGACTTCAAATGTTGGCCGACCTAATCCTGTTTAAAGTTGTTGCCCTGTTGTTTTCATTGTGTTGCCCCGATTACTCACCCAAACCAAATGCAATGCCTTCGAGCCTATTCTGACTCCTGAGGACCCTACAGGACAGGGTAGAACTGCCCCGAGACCATAAATCCGAGACCAGACATCTTTTTGAAAAATCATCTTATTGGGGGCTCATACAGCTCTTATCACAATACATACGTGCATCCATTGTGTCAAGCACATCTGGACATTTGTTGCCCTCATCATTCTCAAAACATTTGCTTTCTACTTGAGCCCTTGGCATCAGCTCCTCAGTTTTCTCCTTCCTCCCCCACACTCCCTCCATTTCGAACCCTTGATAAGTTGTAGATTATTGTTTTTTCATGTCTTATACAGACTGATGTCTCTCTTCACCCACTTTACTGTTGTCCCTTCCCCTGGGAGGGGGTTATAGGTAGATCATTGTGATCGGTTCCCCCTTTCTCACCCCCCTTCCCCTTCCCCTCCTGGTATCGCTACTCTTATTATTGGTCCTAAGGGGTTTATCTGTCCTGGATTCTCTGTGTTTCCAGCTTTTGTCTGTGCATGCTGTGGTCTAGCTGAATTTGTAAGATAAAATTGGGATCATGATAGTGAAGGGAGGAAGCATTAAGAACTAGAGGAAAGTTGTATGTTTCATTGGTGCTATACTGCACCCTCGCTGGTTCATCTCCTCCCTGAGACCCTTCTGTAAGGGGATGTCTACAGATGGGCTTTGGGTCTCCACTCCACACACCCCCTCATTCACAATGATAGGATTATTTTGGTCTTTGTTGGCTGATACCTGATCCTATTGACACTTTGTGATCACACAGGCTAGTGTGCTTCTTCCATGTGGGCTTTGTTGCTTCTCAGCTAGATGACTGCTTGTTTGTCTTCAAAGCTTTAAGACCCCAGATGCTACATCAGTTTTCTTCACCACATTTGTTTATGCACCCATTTTGTTTTCAGGAATCTGGTCAGGAAAGTGAGCATCACAGAAAGCCAGGTTATTAGAACAAGGTGTTCTTGCATTGAGGGAGTCCTTGAGTAGAGGTCCAATGTCTGTCTGTTATCTTGATACTTAAACATATAAATATATGTACATAGATCTACTTCCCTATAGTTACATATAAATATATTTACATATACACATGACTGTATATAGACCTCTATAAATGCTCTTTGCCTCCTAGTTCTTTCCTCTGTTTCCTTTTACTTTCCTCTTGTCCCACTATCATATTAAGCCTTCATTCAGGTTTCAGTAATTCTTCTTGGTTACATTGTCCTTGATCAAGCCCTACCAGGTATCCTACACCCTCCTCGAGGTCGATTTTAGATTATTTGTTGTAATCTTGTCCCTTGTTGTTCCCTTGTCCCTGGATTTGTTAACACCCACTTCCTCCCTGACCACACCCCCAATCATCAGTCCCATTGTTTTCTCCCCTGGATTGTTTATCCTACCTGTCTTATGTAGATAGGCATGCAGAGACTATAATAAGCACAAAAACAAGACAGAGCAAAACAAAACAGAAACCAGGGATCCAATAGAGAGGTTTGCCATGGGGGGGCGGTGTGCCCAATCCCAATTATGTGCCATCCTCCCCCCACCCTCAGAAGAACGCCTTCAGAGGACAGCACTGAAGCTACGGCTTGGGGAGCTGCGTGACTGATTAGAGCACACAGGAGAAATGAAGAGGGGTGGAGAGGGAGGGGAACCCAGGGCCGGCCCCACCACAAGACACGACATCCCTCACTGAACCATAGTGCTATGGG
>NW_022111358.1:12275936-12281894 GCF_000313985.2 Echinops telfairi
GTGACAGAGGACGACGTAAGATATGAAAATAATAATCTATAACTACCAAGGGTTCGGGAGAGAGGGAGGCTTGGGGAGGGAGCTGATACCAAGAGCTCAAGTATGGATTGTGACCAGAGATGTAAGAGACCCCAATAAAAGTTTTTTAAAAACTAATGATAAAAAAAGAAAGAAAAGCCTATAAATAGTTCCAGGTCTGTTTGTTGACCTTTTGGAGTATTTTCTGGTTGAGTCTGCTGGGGTGCCACACCCTGCCCCCAAAGTCTGTTTTTGGTATTCCCAGGGGACTTCATTGCTCTGCTCCCCTTGCTGCTCTGTTGCACAGACCTGGTGTGGTGAGGTCAGATCGGGCACAATTGCCGCACTGTGCCTCCAGTGTGGTCCCCCATAGTGATGTGGGTCAGTGAGGGACGTCTTGAGACCACACATCTTTACAAGAATAAAGAGTCTTCCCTTTCTCCAGCGGTATCGTCCTGATTGCCGGTGAAGCTGATCATCTCTCCCCATGTTTATCCATCATTTTTGGGGGCGTTCTCTCCTGT
Source organism: Echinops telfairi (assembly GCF_000313985.2). Classification (NCBI taxonomy): domain Eukaryota; kingdom Metazoa; phylum Chordata; class Mammalia; order Afrosoricida; family Tenrecidae; genus Echinops; species Echinops telfairi. Next base: position 12,276,479 of record NW_022111358.1, read on the forward strand.
GATTGTCTGTTTCTATTTTTCACTCATCTGGGGTTCCTATTCACTGGGAGTTCTTCATCTATTTCCTGGGTGCCTGACTCCCAGCTGATTCACCCAGGTCCTCTCACTCTCAGCCCCCTGGGAATAAAATACGCGTACGGATGGCCTGGGCGAGAGTTCAGGACTCCTAGGTTCTTTGGGCTCTCCAGGCAGAGGGGGATCCCCGCTAGGACAGTGGTTCCCAATCTGTGGGTTGCGACCCCTTTGGGGGTCCAACGACCCTTTCACAGGGTTCACCAGATTCATAACAGTAGTAAGATGACAGTGACGAAGTAGCCACGAAAATAATTTTATGGCTGGGGGGTCACCACCACATGAGGAACTGTATGAAAGGGTCGCAGCATGAAGAAGGTTGAGAAGCTGCTGCGCTAGGGAGGCCTCATTCCTGTCCCTCCTCACTTTGTCCCCGAAGCAGTTGGACTTTTCTCCTTGCTTTGCCCTTCACCTTCCTTCAGCTCTAGAGGTCAAGACTTCGGGGGCCTCACTGGAGCACTGGGCAGTGGAGCAAGAGGCCGACGGGAAAGCATGGGGAGGAGGAGGAGGGTTGGGAACCCGCATCTCTGTGCACCAGGCGCTGGTGCCTTTGCTTATTCAGTTCCTTCTCCCTGAGATGCATCCCCTCACTGCCTCCAAGATCTGCCTCAACTGTCCCTTCCTGAGACTCTGCCTCAGATGGCCCTTCCCCTCCCCACCATGCCCCAAACCGGACATATCATCTATCCCTCTAGCCACACCCCAGGGAATGTTCTTTGTAGCATTTGTCAACTCAGCCCGGTGCTGAGTTCCAGATAAGTGAGGTGGCTCAACAGACAGCGTGCGTCCCTACAGCAAACGCAAATGGACCCCAGACCCCACAGTTCAGCTTTGGTGAGCTTAGCCAGAATGGTCCAAGCACAGACTCTGGAAGGAACGGGGTGGTGCGCATTTAGCATACAGCTCGGAGCAGTCCCATACCTCAGGGAGCCAGCAAATCTAGAGCATTTCCCTCAGTGCCCAGAGGCCTCAGGACATGCTGATTTTGATAAGTTCTGTGTAAAAGTTTAATGTTCGTTCTCTTTGAAAGGCTGGTGTGGGGGAAGAAGGGAAAGGTCGCCATGACTCATGCTTCCAAAGGTATATGGCCCGCAACCCAGGTCAACCACGACTTTGCTGTGCGACCTTGAGAAAGTCACCCTCCCTTTCTGGGTCTCAGCGTGCTCATTTGTAAAACGAGGCCACGGATGGAAGAGGCCCTTCGGTTTCTGACCCAGTCTCACTTCCCCTCCCCTCTGCGAACAGTTATTTGTGTCCTGACAGGAAGGGAGAAGAAAGGGTGGGGAGGGGAGGAAGAACGCATTCATGGCTCCCATCAGCTTGCCTTTGATCAGAGTGAGGTGAGGGGCCAGGAAATGGGATGGTGGGAGGAAGAGAGGAGCCAAGGGTCAGGTGAGAGGCAGGTGTGGGTGGGTGGGTGGTGGGGGTGGTGGTCCCCGTGGTGGTGGTGATTTTGGAGGTGGTGGTGGCGGGGGGGGTGGTGGGGGTGGTGGTGTAGGGTGAGGTGGGGTTGGGACAGGATATCCTGTTTCCCTTCACCTGGACAGGGGCTGGTCCCTCTCAACACTCCATCGCTCTAAGGAGGCGTTCTGGGGCCAGAAGGGGGTATTTCTGCTCACCCCCTTCTGCACTGGACATGCTAAGGTGAAGCAAGGGTTGGTGTGCTGGGGGGAGAAGCAGACTTGGCCTTCCTGACAGAACCCCAGATGGGTGTGTGTCCCCCCTGCCTATGGGGAGGAGAAAGAAGGAAAGGGGGGGGCCCTCGAAATGAGTGTACTTTGAAAGAAAGAAGGGCAGCCTCTTCTGAGATGCTGGCTCTGATTGGAGCATGCGAAGCCGATGCCTGGGAGTTGGCCACGATCAGCCATCTCTGGGCTGCGGGAGGACTCTTCCAATGGGGAGACGGCCTGTTCTTGAACCTCAGAGTCTCCATCTTCTCATCTGTCAGATGGAACCTGACGTCCAACACCAGCAGTGGGGACACACGCCTGATACTCATGAAGAATCTGCTGTAATCGGAACTGGCACCTTGGTCGGTGACCCTCCCAGCCCCACCCGGACAGTCCCCTCCAGTCCAGGGTTCAAGACTGCACAGTGGAGAAGGGACCGTGACCCTTTGACCTGGCAGGTGGGAAGCTACAGCAATGAGGATGGAGGGCTGTCTGGGGGAGGCCGGGACACAGCAGTAGGGATGGAGGGCTGGCTAGGGGAGGCTGGGCAGAAGGGGCAGGCCTGGCACGGACCCAGGAGACCAGGTTTCAAAGGCGAGCTTCAAAGGCTGCACTGTGTCCCTGTGGCTTCTTTTGTACCTGCTCCAGGAAGGAAAGGCAGGCACCTCCCTCCACCAGGATGGCAGGCCAGGACCCAGGAGGTGCTCCCCACCCCCACATCAGGCTTTGCATAGTTAGTTTGATCTCTCCATCCACAGGATTTTTGTCTCATCAAAGCAGCCATTAAAGAACCGATTAGGGTGGGCCCTACTCTGTCTCACCTGTGGCCCACGCTGTACCAGGGTGGTGGGGGCTCTCCAGTGACAGGGGGCAGGGAGAGCCAGCCCGGGGAGAGGGGGGGTGAGGTAGGGGGGTCTGGGGAACAAGAAGCAAGGAGGTCAGGAATGGTAGCTTTCCTGGAGGGAAAGGCAGGCAAGCAGGGAGGCAAAGCAGGCAAGAGATCGGTTTGAGAACCTGGGCTTGTAGCTGGGTGGGGAGGCACCTGTGTGTGGTGTGTGTGTGTGTGGGGGGGTAACTTCCCCTCCCTCTCTCCTCTTGTTCATCCCTCAGAGGAGACCCCTTATCCACCCCCAGCTCAAGAAGGGTCCTCTCCTCCCCCTGCACTAGCTAGAGCTCACCTTGGTGGGTACAGAGAGGGGGGCCCTGCCCTGCTGCCCACCCAGCGACCCGGTTGTGCCAGCATCTCAGTGACCCCACAGATCCCCTTGTTGGCTGGGCCCCAACCTGAGATGGGGGAGGGGAAGGTGAGCTCCCAACCCCTCTCTCAGTGGGGGCCGAGGCTCTCCAGTGGAACAGGTGGTGCGGGAGACTGTATGACCGTTTCTGTGCAGTCATCCACACCGTGGCTGGTCTCCTGGGGCCTCAGCCTCCCGGAGAAACTCTGGCTCCGGAGAAGAACCTCCCCAGCCGAGTCTCGCCTCTGCCCTCCCCGTGGGAGTTTCCCCGGTTCTTGGGCCTTGGGTAGCCAGAGCTTTCTGGGGAGTTGGTTTTCAGAACTTCGATTTCTGAGTGGAGTGCCTCCTTCCCTCTCAGGGACTGCGGAGCATGCATTCAGCCACTTATCTTTTATTGAACACCTACTATGTGTCGGTCACCCCTACAAGAGCTGGCACTGTCAGGTAAGTGTTGGATTGTTAACCTCAAAGCCAGTGGTTCCAACCCACCGGGTGCTCCGAGGGAGAAGGATGAGGCTTTCTGCTCCTGCAGTAGTTGTTGTTCGGTGCCATTGCACCCGCTCCGACCCACGACAACCCCACGCACAACAGAACGAGACACTGCCCAGCCCTGTGCCACCCTCACTGCCGTTCCGACGCCCTAGCCCATTGTCGCAGCCACTGTGTGCGTCCATCCTGTGGAAGGATTCCTCTGCTTTCCCAAGCATGATGTCCCTTTGCAGGGACTGGTCTCTTCTGACAGCATGTCCAAAGTACGTAGGACCCAGTCTTGCCATCCTGGCCTCTAAGGAGCACTCTGGCTGGACTTCTTCCAGCACAGATTGGTTTGCCCTGTTGGCAGCCATTTTTTTACCAGCTCCATGCCAATGCCTTGATGATTCTCTGGTCTTCCTTACTCGATGTCCAACACGCACATGCATGTGAGGTGATGGAAAAGACCACGGCCTGCGTCTGGCGCAACTCAGTCCTCAAAGTACCGTTCTTGCTTGTCGGCACTCTAAAGAGGCTGACGCGTCGTTAAATCTCTTCGCTGCGCCTTCCATGAGCACTGATTGTGGATCCAATCAAGAGGAAATTGTGCAAACATTGAGAGTCCCAGAAACCCTTTATAAGGACTGCCAGGAGCCAGAATTGACTTGACATCCACGTGTGTGCCCCCTTGATGCTGGGGCTCCTGGGTGGGGCAAAGAGGGAACGTGCCTGGCTGCTCCCGGAAAGGCTGGCACTTGGAGTCTGCCTGGGGGCTCCTCGGGAGAAAGGCTTGCTGATCGGTTTCTGAAGAACCAACCGCTGAAGCGTGGGGAGCCCAGAGCTCCTCTGGCTGCCACTGGTGACCTCTGCCGGTGAGGAAGCCGAAAGCCAGGGAGGTGAGGTGTTGGACCCGGGGCCACACAGCTGCTGGGGGCAGTGCTGTGGCAGCAGGCTGCAGTCCTCCCAGGCACACCCCCCCCCAGCTCCCTGATGCCAGGCACTTGTCCCCGGGGGTGGGGTGTGGGGTGGGGGTAGGCCAGCTACTGCACGGAGGGAGCCCACTTGGGTACATTGGGGTCCTGGCTGTGGGTGCCCGAGTGAGCCTTTCTCTCCAGGAGAGAGGTGTGGGCAGCGGCAGTGACTCTCAGGGCACTGGTACCCTCAGTAAAGTGAGGCACAGGGACCAACCCCGTGGTGATTTGGGCTCTGGATGTAAGATTTGCAAACTACCTACACCTCCTCACCCTCTTTCCCTCTCTGACTTCACTGGCCTGGATTACAGGCATCTGTATGCTGCTTAGAGCTGCCCAGGGGCAGTCAGGGCCGAGGACCCTTTGAACTTTGAGGCTGAGGGTGAGCCCAGGCCCTTTCTCTGGCGTGGGGACCATGGGCACCACTTCATCTTCATGGTCATCAGTGCCCAGCCTGGGTCCTCAGGGTGGTAACACTTCAGACGGACACTGAGCAGCTATTTCTTTAAGGAGATGCTGCGCTGGGAGTCAGCAGAGGGGCAGACTCTGTGGGGGAAGTGTTGGAGGAACCAGCCTGTGGGCCAGGTGGTCTGGGGTAGGCTGGCCAGGAGCAGGTGCCTCAGCAGGAGGCGAGGGTGGCACACTTCCAAAGAGAAGCCAGGAGGCGGGACACTGTCAGGCCTGGGGCTGGGAGCAGGAGCAGAGCCCCCCCCCTTTAAGAGCCAGGCCTGGAACTGGAAGGGCGTCCCCGGTGCCACCTCCTAACCCTTCAGGCCTCCGCGGGCTGGGGGTGGGGGCAGGAGCTGGGGAGTGAAGACCCTCCCCCACGGGTTCCGTGGCACTAGCCACGTGACTGCCTCCCGAAGTTCCGTAATCAGTCTAACATTTTTCCAGTTCTTCAGCCTAACATTCCCAGTCTGTCCGTCTGTCTGTCTGCACCAGCAAGGGAAGACTGGGACAGGGGTGGGGGTGAGGGTGGGGGGTGGATGGCATTAAG
>NW_022111358.1:12282961-12284140 GCF_000313985.2 Echinops telfairi
GCGTGGGAAGCTCCGACCCACTTACTTGCAGTGGGACCTGGGAGAGGGTCTGAAGTCCTACGCCTCCGTTTTCCCATCTGCTCATGGGGGATACAAAGAAAATCTCCTTCCCTGGGCAGTTGGGAAAGCTTCTTGAAAGAGTGCTTGTAAGACAGCATATGCCCCTCGTCAGAGCTCCAAGTATCCTGACCCGCGCGGACCCCGCCTGTATCAGGGTAGAACTGTGCTCCACAGGGGTCTTCGGACCCAGTTTCCAGAAGTAGATCCTCACACCTTTCTTCCCAGGTGCCTCTGGGTAGACCCCACCCTGCGACCTTTCAGTGAGCGGCCAAGCATGTGAACCGTGAGCTCCTGAATGAATGTCCCTCCTGTCACTGTGGCCAGCGGTTCCATCTCTCTCTGCTTCCTGCAGTCCTGCTCCATTGGTGTGTGTCACCAACCCTCCCATAGCCCCACCTCGCCTGCAAACACAACCTGTCCCCGAGGAGAGAGTGCCAAGAAGCAGGTCTTACTCGGACACTGTGTAAAGAGCCGGTGGGAGCCCAAAGCGCTGGTCGGTGAAGGCCAACCTCACCTCTGCCAGAGCGGTGAGCCGGGGGACCACGGAGCGAGAGCAAGGGGACAGCAAGCAAACCATCCTGGTGGCCCAGGTGCTCAGTATTGGAGCCTCACACCCCCCTCCCTCCGCTTCAAGCGGACCGTCTCTGCCGTCAGAACTGTTGTTTCCCCAAGAGCCATAGCAAGCAGCCTCCCATATCCCCAGCAGACCCAACAAGAGTCAGCGGATTAAATTAAAGCAGCTGAGCTTTGAGCGGGCTCTGAGGAAGGCTCTCTTGATACCTGGGATAACACGCCGGGGCCAGGAGGGGAAGGAAGGGCAGGGCAGAAGCATGTGCTGCCCTGTCCCAGGAAGGGAGGCCGAGGACTTAGAACTGGTGCAGGTGCTCCAGGCCTGCTCGTCAACCGAGGACACTGAGGCAAGAGGGGAGGGGGGCTGGCTCTCCTTTCCAGTTCTAGAATGCCATCTGCGTTGCGGTGTGATGCCTGACTTTCCCTTAAGCGAGAGGGGAGATAAAAATCATCTCTGTGGGTTTCATTATTGCTATACTGTACCCTAAGTGACTCATCTCCCCACTACCCCTCTGCAAGGTATGTCCAGTTGTCTAGAGATGGGCATTG
>NW_022111358.1:12284728-12286658 GCF_000313985.2 Echinops telfairi
AAAAAAATCATCTCTGTGAACTTGAATGTGGCATCCAGTCAAGGCCCGAGCTGGACAGGAGCCCCCACCCTCACCTGCAAGTTTCCCGCAGGGACGTTTGGCTAAGAGACAAAGTTCGAGGTGTGAAACCCAATTGTCGATACAGTCACTCTCCGCAATCAGGCAGAATTAATTGTGTGAACACCATTGATCAAACCACTTAATACTTACAGGGGCTGAGAAGGAGCTGAAATGTAATTTCATTACCAACCTGCTCACCTCTAATGAAACTCCTAATAACTCTCTAATTCTTCTCTCAGATAAGGACTTAGAGGCGGAGGTGGAGGTGGAGGCAGGGAAGTAGGGAGGTGCGCATGGAAACGTGCTTTCTCCTCTTTGCTAGATTGAGATAGATGTGAGTTAAATATCTCCTGTGAGAGCCAGCTTTAAGGCCATGGGATCCCTGACGTGGTACCTGGGATGGGGTGGGTGGGTGAAGGAGAAACAGGGCACAGGTGATCCTAAACTGCTAGGGAGGTCAATTTAGAGTTGACTTTGCAGGGTTATACCAGGGCAGCTGGTCTGGTGTCTTTGGGGCTGACTACAAAGCACAGGTGGGTTCTCTGGGCACAGAACAAGGAGTGAGGAAGTAGGGGGCGTGAGCAGAGATGGGCAGACATTCAGAAGATGACAGCGGTGAGACACAGCAGACAGTGTGTGTCCTGGCTGGGGCCTTCCAGGGACCTACACACACTCCCACACAGATACACGGGGCATGCACACACGTTGTAGGCACATGGGCACATCTGCACACAGGGATGAGTGCAGGCTCGCTGAGGACTGAGGCCCTGCCTGCCACGCTCCCTCTCTTGCCCTGTGCTCCATGGGGGGTTTGAAACGCAGCAGGCTGGCAACAGCTCTTGGGAAAAGATGCACACAGAGCACATGCATGTACATCCACACAATCTGCACGTGTGTGTGTGTGTGTGTGTGTGTGTTTGAGACACAGGAGCACACACACTGACTCCCACTCTTTGCTGTCTGGTTGTGCAGTCTCTGTTTGCTATTTTATTCCTGGCACATAGTGGGCACTTAGGGACATCCAGGGAGAGAAAGCTGCCTGTGGCACCCCTCCAGCCACACCCACGTGGCTGGATCACCCCTTATTGAAAGTCTTGCCTGAGACGCTTCTTCCCAGGAGCCCCTTGTGCCTTTATCAAGCTCTCTGGAAGGACCGGCTTGTCTGCCCACTGTCTGTTTACTCCGGCTGCTGTGGGCGTCTTCAGCATGAGCCTCCCTGTTAGACTCTGCCTTCCGGACCACCAGCCCCCCTGCTCCACCTTCGACTCTGAAAAGCACGGATTGACCCTCGGCTGCCCTGTCAGACGGGGGTGGGGGCGGCTAGCTCTTAGCTTCCCCCATTGGCCCACAGAGAACAAGTGCACCTCATGAGATTCTGTTTTATCCCAGCCAATTAAAAACTCATGGTTCAACAAACAAGATAGATATCAAACCTAAAATGTTGGTTCAACATCATTTTATATAAAACATAAAAGTTACTCTCCAGATTCCTTAGCCCTCAAACCTGAACCGCGGTCTGAGTGGAGGAGGAACGTGACATCGAAATGGACTTGGAGTCTTGCGACAAACAAGTTCACTTCCAACAATCACACACACACACACACACACACACACACACACACACGAGAAAATAATACTTTCAAATCTATCAAGGAGCCACAAGGGTGGGTGTGGGGAGGGAGGGAAAAAAGAGGAGCTGATCCCAAGGGCTCAACAGAAAGTAAATGTCTAGAAAAGAATCATTAGGGAACCGATTACAAGGACCTACATGTGACCTCCTCCCTGGGGGACGGACAACCGAAAAGTGGGTGAAGGGAGACGTCGGACAGGGCAGGATATGACAAAATACCCATTTATAAATGATCAAGGG
>NW_022111358.1:12287573-12289029 GCF_000313985.2 Echinops telfairi
AACCCCCAGTGTTTTCCCCAAATCCCACAGCCTCCTTTCCTGCCTTCCTGGTCCTGAGATCGAGGGGTGAGGACGAGGGGAAGGGACAAGGTGAGAGGTGGGGACAGTGGAGGGTAGTTATTTACAAAGTCCATGCCCTCGGGGCCCTTGTCCCGGACAACAATTACAGCCCCTTAATTAACTAGACTGCCGCTGTCTAGTACTGGTTAATGAATATAAATCAGATAGTTTATAGTTAGTGAGCAGGGACCAGGCTGGCAAGGGCCTGAATTCCAATGCAGAGTGCCCGGGGATAGGAACATGCCCTCTGCAGAATCGGCCAGGGCACCCATGGGGGCAGCCTGGCTGGGGAGGGGTCGGTCTGAGTGGACTCAGGCTCTGAGCGCACACACAGGTGTGCCCGCACGGGGCATTCCCTGTACACACAGCACTAAATGTCCACACAAGTCCCCAGCTCACGCAGCCCCTCTCCTCCAACACAAGTGGGAACATTGAAGAGACCCCAGCCCGGTTCCCATCTCGTCGGCTCCGCCCCACGTTGACCCCCTAGGTCAGAGTAGAGCAGGGTTCTGCAGATTTCTTTTTTTTTCTCTGCAGATTTCTAAGGGCTGATTTTTCAGATGTAAATCACCAGGCCTTTCTTCCAAGGTGCCACTGGGTGGTCTCGAACTTCTAACCTCTTGGTTGGTAGCTGTGTGCCTTCACCATTTGCAACACCCAGATTCTGGGGACCAGCCACTCCCTGCACAGCATACTGACCCCCTGACCCCTCTCTAGGAGGAAGGTGCTAGGACAGGCACATTGGGCTGAGCAGGGCTGGGCTGAGGGGGCTGAGCCTGTGGAAACCTGACTCTTGGCAGGGAAGCTTTCCATCTAGGTTCTTACCTAAGGCTTTCACAGCTGTTGCAGGGATCAGCTGTCATGGTCCAGCCCAGGACCAGGTTCCTGGACTTAATTCTCTACTGGCCCTTGGGTGGTGCAGATAGTGAAGCACGGGGCTGATAACTAAATGGGTTTGGAAGTTCAAAAGCACTCAATAGGGCTTTAGAAGAAATGCCTGGTGATTGCTTGCATAAGGTTCGAGCCCAGGAACTCTGATGGTATAAGCTCTGCTCCCTATTGCCTGCTTTGCCCTGAGTTTGCATCGACTGGGTAGCGATGGCTCTGGTTGGATTGGGTCCCTGTCTTGACAGTCTTGATTTTCACAAGGGGCCCTGCATTTTCATTTCGCACCGGGCCAGCCAGATGATGGAGTAAGTCTTGTCCTAGCTGTTGGGACGAGCCCGTGTACAACGTGCAAGATTGGGGGGCTGGTTTTAGGGGACCCCTGAGGGTCTCCCCTCAACGGTGGTTTGTGGAAAGTGCATTTTACACAGACTTGGGGCTCTGCCACCTGGGCTAGCCACCTCACCTCTCAGGGACTCCAATTCAGATGCCCAGGGATCCTTTGGCCACT
>NW_022111358.1:12290263-12291432 GCF_000313985.2 Echinops telfairi
TACAACTTCTGGGGCCCCAGTGAGTCTCTGCAGGAGTACCCCAGCCTTTAACCTTGTCCCAGAGTCCAGGGCAGGGGCTGGTCTTAGCTGCTCTACTTTTCCAACCGTGGGCATGGGTGAGGGTCCTCAGCTCAGTCTCAGAGGGCAGGTCTTTCTCCAAGCGCAGGTGTACCCCGCCCCCCCCTTGACTAAAGTGAATAACCAAACTCATGGCATCCCGTCAATGCCGGCTCATAGAGACCCTGCAGGACAGAGGGACCTGCCCTGAGATTTCTGAGGCGTGCCCTCCCCACACCTAACTTTGCATTAAGGAGCCTCGGAATCCACCCGATGGCAGTTAGGTTTTTGTTTGTGCTTTGAACTTTTTATTTTTTTTTATTTTTGAACTTTTTATTAAGAATTAGGTGGGGCTTACATCTCAGCTCATCGCTTTTGTATTCAACGACTTGTCAACCCTCCCTGCCCCCTCCCCTTTGCCCTCTCCTTCCCCTTCACCCAAGTTCACACCTGTCAACCCCCCTCCCCAGCCTACTGCTCCCCTTCCCTAGTTTCTCCTCCCACCCCTGGTAGCCATCTAAGATGGTTTCTTTTAATATGAAAACATTTTCTTTTCATAACAGATACAATATCTGTCCTTTTGTGTTCAATTTCACTTCTGAGGCTGTCGGTCTACAGGAGCAGAACAGCTCTAATTTCTCCTGAGGAGTGGCTGGTGTTTGAACCTCAGACCTTGTGATTAGCAGACCAAATAGTGAATACACCCATTTCACAGACAGGAGAGTAAACAGACAAGATGCTCCCTGGAGGGAAAAGATCTGGTGACTCCTCCTAGTTCTCTTGTAGGGTCCTGCTCAAGCAGCCAGTCCCCTAGCTCTACAATCACACACCCCCCCACACGCACATACGTGAGGTGGACAGGAACTCCATGCTTGGGACAGACTCCAGAGAGGACAGGGAAACAGAGGGAACCGTGCTTGGACAAGGGTTCTCCAAACACCATGTCCTCATAAAGCCATTCATAGACAGGCAGCATCTGAGCTACCGCACTCCCTGGCGATGGAGACAGGGATGGTGTCAGGAGCTGGATTTACAAAGGTTCAAGTCAAAAGAGGGCGCGGAAGGGACTTACCTTGTCAAGCCAGCTCCAATCTTGACTCCTCGCAGAGAGG
>NW_022111358.1:12292957-12294068 GCF_000313985.2 Echinops telfairi
GGTTGTTTTCTGGGGAAATATGGGAAGTATAAAAATAGAAAGTTTGTGAACCCACTTGTTTTCAACCATTAAAATTTGATCTTTAGATGGGCTTAGACCATGCCTGTAAAGGGCGTTTTGAGAAACTATGCCCCACCCAGTGCTTTAGAGTCCTCAGGAACCAGTGGTCTTTGTCAGAAGCTGGAAAAAATCTGGAACCATGAAGAAAACTCCCCTCTGGGACTGAATGTTAAAGGGAGCCTGAGAGCAGGCTGAAATGCTTGCTAGGTGACCACCTGGATCTATTTGCTGAGTAGAAGTGGGAGAAATGCAGCAATAAAGAGACGGGTTGAATTTGGCCACTGACACCTGTGGATTTGGTTTACAGTAAAAAGAGAAGACCAGAGTGGGTTGACTGGTCTAAAGTTCATGACCTAGCATGACCTTGTTGAGTATTGGTAAGAGCCCATGGTCTGAAGGCAAGGCAACCAATGGGCACCTTGTGAAGGCTGGCTGAGGCAAGCCATATTGAGTTGACCAGAACCCGACCAGATGGAGATTTTTGAGCCTGTGAACTGGTGCATGTTGTTGCTGACTGTATGGATGGCCTGTCAGGATTTGACTTTGCTTATGGATGCAGGCTTCACAAGGTTCCAACTGGAATGAAGACTTTTCATGTTGAAAAACATGATTGTCTCCTCAGAGCACTGGGTTGACGTAAGTGGGCAGTATATAAATTGGATACCCAAATTTGGGGGATAAAGGTGTGAAGTGGTTGGTTTACAAACTTTCATAGGTGGGGGAACATATTCACAGGATTATAGGATTAAAGTGTAGGTGTTACTTAAATGCAATTGTGAAGCTAAATAATTATGTACAGGTGCCAGGTTGGCAAGGGGTGGATTGAGGTAGTTAGTTTGTGCCAACCTGGCCGATAAACATATGTGGGCATATGTTTATTGAAGGGCAGAGGGATAAATGTCTCAGTGAGCCTCGCCTTTCTAGTTCTCAGGTCTCTTGCTTTCTGATGGTCACACCAGGGTGCAGCTGCCTTAGCCAGTTCCCTGCTTTAGCTGGCAAGGCTCACTTCCTGCAAGACATCCCTGAGGAGAAGCCACATGGACCTACCCCG
>NW_022111358.1:12296491-12298097 GCF_000313985.2 Echinops telfairi
ACCTGGTCTGAAGCCACTCTGAGCCAGACCCTGTTCCCGGCTCAGATTCAGCGCCTCTGGGGATGAGCGAGACACCACCCACATGGGGACAGAGACAATACACGGACTCTTTCAGATGGCGTGTGAGCCAGGCAAAAATACCCAGTCTAGCTTCAGGTGGACAAGGGTGGGTGGACAAACATTGGAGCTGAGAACTGGATGGGGAGCAAGAATTTTGCAGGCAAACATCCAGCCAAAGCCAAAGCCCAGAGGTGAGAAGGAGTTGAGAGAGGTCAAGGAGCAGCAGGAAGGCCAGAGTGCGGTGGAGGCCTCCGCTGCCACAGAGGGCTTGGGTTTATTCTAAAATCAGAGGGAAGCCGTGGGCGCAGCGCCGCAGGAGGAGCCTGGATTTGGAGCTGAGGACCTAGGTGTGAGACCTGAGTGAGTCACCTTCCTCATCCGTGAAACAGATTCAGCAAAGAAGCCCAGCTCGCTGGGCTGCTGGCAGTCAACTCAGATCGTTTATGTGAACATCCCCCTCCTCTCAGCCCTGGGTGAACCCTCCCGCTTGGACCATACCTCAGAGAACCGCAGACGACGTCTGAAGCAAGGATGGAAGCAGGTCCTTAGCGACTCATCATTTATTTCATTTGTTTCAGATGGACTCTTTTGTCACGAAAGACTCCAACTCCATTTCAACTTCACTTCTCCTTAGAGGAGCCCTGGTGGCATAGTGGTTAACAGTTAGGAAGTAGTCTGCAAGGTTGGCAGTTCAAAACCACCAGCCACTCCTTGGGAGAAAGGTGGGGTTTTGTATTCGCATAGAGTTACAGTCTCAGAAACACATAGGGCAGTTCTACCCTGTTCTAAAGAGTCAGCCTCGACTTGAGGGCAGTGTGCTTGGTGTGTGTGTGTGTGTGTGTGTGTGTGTGTGTGTGGTGTTTTTTTTAAACAGTCACTCTGATCAGTAACATACCATATATACTTACAACCCATCTCAAGGAATGAAATCAACAACACTAGCCTGTTAAACCCTCCAGCTCTGTGGTTCTGTCCCTCCCCCTCCCAACCCTCCTCACTCCCCCCTCAATAACCTATCCCTCCCCGCATTAAATGAGACCTGCCATTTAACAAACATTCACGGAGCAACTCCTGCATGCCTGTGCTCCGTGCTAGTGTACAGCTGTGGATAGGACGGACTCAGCATATGGGCTGGAGAAGGCTTGATCAGCTCATTTCACAGCATATAACAAGGTCAAGGCCACACAGAGAATGAGAACCCAGGTGCCCTTGCCACCAGTCCAGGGTTCTCTCCTGGATTCAGACAGTGGGCACGGCTCCCCAGTTCTAGCAGACAGGTTCCCCTGCACCAGGGCCCATTCAGGAAGGAAGGCACCTGCTGTGCAGTCTGTTTGCAGTTGGGTGGTTGGGTGGGGGTGGGATGAGAAAGCTGTCTGGAGAAGGTGGCAGCTGTGGCGAATGTTTAACGATAAATGAATGGGATTTGGCTGCGAGGAATGGAGCTAGCAGAAGGGACAGCATGAGCAAAGGTTTGGGGATGGGAATGCATGGGGCATGTGTGCTAAACAGTGGCTGGGTCTTCCGAGGGTGAGAAGAGGAGCGGGGA
>NW_022111358.1:12299154-12300114 GCF_000313985.2 Echinops telfairi
GTCAGAGTGTCCAGGCACAGGTAGCTACTGGCAGTGTCCCCATTTTCCAGATGCGGACACTAAGACCCACATGGCTGAGATGAGTCAGAAAATGCCGGAGCCAGAATTGGAACTCAGATTTTCCAACTCCCACTCACTTTCCAGTGCTTCATTGTGTCTGGGATTTCTCTCTGGATCACCCATGGCCCGGGGTCCTCTCGACAAATGGCTGCCCCCACCACGGAGAAGTCGCACTGCAGCAGGTGGGGCAGTTACAGCCAGGGCACCTTGGTGGGAGGGGAAACAGTTGACGAGCATGACCGAGGACAGGTAGAGAGTGAGCTGGCCATGATGGGGTGAGAGGGACTTTGTTTGACCAGGGCCAAAGTGTGGTGGCCCCTCCAGTGTGACCTGGGGCTGAAGGGTAGGTGCAGGGGTCAGGGGTGATACGGCTATGGGCCTCCTTTCTCCCCATCCTATTGTCAGTTTTCCAGGAAGTTTGGAGCCCTCCCCCCACCACCTCCCCTTCCCTCCCCTCCACCCACCAGGGTGAAGGTTTGTAGGGAATGTTCTCCCGCAGAACTCCGCACGAAATAAATTCCATTCTTACTCTGCAAATGACACTGCACATAAATATTCAGTAAATTAGCAGCACGCTTTTATAGATTTATCAGTCATTGCAGGCACAAAATGACAGGCAATGTTGTAGCTGAAATATTAATGCTGACAAATTAATGATTTCTGAGTAAATGATGTCATTTTTGCACCGTTTCATTAAAATTTACTCACTTCTGCTTCATTTCTGGACCTGAAAAAAAAATTAAAATCATTTCTTTCTCTCTTTCTTCTTTCTTTTCAGTGTGGCATCGGTTCCTAAACCTTGAGAGGCACATAAATTTTCTGCAGCAGCACCCCGGAAACAGAGGTGGGGACACTGCAAGCGTTCCGAGCTGAGAACTGGATGGGGAGCAAGAATTTTGC
>NW_022111358.1:12301887-12303742 GCF_000313985.2 Echinops telfairi
ATCGCAATCCATACACACATCAATTGTGTAAAGCGCATTTGTACATCATTCTCAAAACATTTTCTCTCCACTTAAACCCCCGACATTATATTCATTCCTATTTAGTATTCATAAAGTGGCCCCTGCTACCGGGGCTCCCTCCACCACTGCCTGCTCCCACCTCTCTCAGGTGGGAGAGCCACCCTTAACCACCTCTGCCTTTTCTGTGCCACGAAACTTTCTTCCCCAAGGCGGGCACACATTCTCTTCTCTCAGCCCAGAATACTCTTCCTACCAACTTGCTCATCTTTCCTGATTCAGGATCTTTTTAATGTCCTGGAGTCAATGCACCAAAATGTGCACACTCCCCCCACCCCCCTCCCCAACCCCCCCAGAACCCATCTTGAATACCTAGTCGGTCATAAGAGAAGTCTAAAAGCATTCCAGGGCATTGCCATCATACAGAACATGTTCTCAGCAATCAAATTGTCTTTAATTTTTTTTAAAAAAAGCTAATCCCCTCATGTTTTGGAATGAAAAACCTCACCACTCTACATAATCTAGGCATTAAAGAAGATACCAATGAAAATAATGGAAATTTTAGAATTGAATAATACTGCATGTACTATCAACATATCATTTGATCTCTTGGCAGCTGCTTCCAGGAACATTGATAGTGGATCCAAGCATGACAAAATCCTTGACTACATCAACCTTTTCTCCATGTATGAAGATGCTACCTATTGATTTAATGGAGTTGTTTAACTCAGAGCGATCAGGCCCATCTCCAACTCACTGTGACCCTATATAAGTTTTTTGAGGTTCCAAATCTTAAAGAGAGCAGATAGCCTCATCTTTCTCCCAATGACGGGCTGATGGGTTTGAGCCTCTATCCTTGAGGTTAGAAGTTCAACTCTCACCCAACAGCACTACCAGGGTTCAGTGGAGTTGTTTACAAGGTGAAAAAGGAAAACCTTAGAAAAACTGTTAAAAATCACCTCCATTTATCTACTCAGCATAATTCTATGTCTGTTAGCAATGACAAAAACTTGACAATAATATGAAAATGTATTATTAAGATAATATTGTGACAATATGAAAATGTTTAAAATGCAATACTTTTTTTTTTAATGTAAAAAGCAACACAATATAAAGGAAACTACCCATAAAAAAAGAAATCAGAAAATATGAAAAACTGAGCAACTTAAAAATAGGTCCAAAAGGAGATCAAATGATAAGGTATTACATTTTAATCTAACTACATGTGCCACAAAGCTCTCTGATAGCAAGACTAGTCATATCACATCCCTTGACTGGTCAGAGGGGAGTCACCAGAGGCTCACTCCATGTGGGCACCCTGCAAATGGATGTTGGGCTTCCACTGTCATCCATGGCTTTCTGAAAACTGGGTGTTCACAATTTAAGCTCTGATACCATCCCTCCTTCTTTGGATCACACAGGCTGGTGTGTGCTTCTTCCACGTGGACTTAGTTGATGCCTTACTTCTAGCTACTTGTTTTAAGACAGAGGCTGTAGCTCTTTATTGGAGCAGATAGCCTCGTTTTTCTTCTGCTGAGCAGCTGGAAGGCTTGAACAGCTGATCTTGCAGTTATGAGTTCAATGCTTACCCAACAGCACCACCGGGGCTCATAGTTTTTTAAGGAAAAATTACATTAATTTTTAAATAAACGCACATCCTACCCGCTCTTTCACAACATAGATTTGACATTGGTTGTAATACAGGGTCACTAGGTAGTGCAAACATTTAACAAACCCAGCCGCTTACTGAAAGGTTGGAGGTTTGAGTCTACCCAGAGATGCCCCAAAAGAAAGACGTCACAATCTACGTCTGGAAAATTAACCCTTTGAAAACCCG
>NW_022111358.1:12305033-12306362 GCF_000313985.2 Echinops telfairi
TTACCCTGGGTTTTCTTTACCGCTTGTGGTAGTTACATAACCTGGTGTCAACTTGAGACTATTAAGAGTGAAGGGGTGGAGTTTAGCCTGTTGATCAGGTCGCAGCTTGATGACCTCATTTGGAGGAGCTATGGAGATAAATAACTCACTGGAGGTGGGGCACAGATATACTCCCGTTTGAGACAGTCCTGTTGACAAGCCACATGGAGACACACTGATGGAGCCAGAGTTCTGGAGCTGGAGGAGCCTCATGGAGGCCCAGGCCAGTGCTGAGATCCTTCCACTGCCACTCAATCTACTCAATGGCCTGTGATCTTCCTGCATTCGGCATTATTGCATGGCTGTGTGAGTCTAAAGGGAATTTATGGACTGGTATTGTACATCTGGGCTAATATTGGATTTATGGACTTGATCTGGACTGGGCTGGGATGTTCCTCAATATACAATTGCTCTTTTATGTAAAACTCTTTCTTATACAGATATGAGTGTCCATGAATTTGTTTCTTTAGTCAAACCCTGACTAACACACCTCTAGTCCCTCCCATGTCTACCCCTCGAAATTGTCTACGGATCCCACTGCTCCCACAAGGACCTTACACACACACAAACACACACACACACACACACACACACACACACACCAAATCTAAGTGAATTTCTCCCAATCTTGTTTTATGGACTTCTGTAAGAGCCTTTTCACAATCAGCCTTGTCTAGGAATTAGTACTTGGCCTGTCCCTCCTTCAACTGAGAATCCCTGAAGAAAGTGACTTTGACTTTTCATTGCTGAATTCCCAGGGTCAAGTGCAGTGCCCGGCACATAGCAGGTCGCAAAAATGTAGAATTGGGTCCTTTGACCCTTTGTTAATCTATCAAACCAAGATTTTTACAGAATGCACATCTTTAGTTTTATAAATTACAAAAACAAGAGTAATGTTAAATCATTTTTGAGAAGAGGACAAAAACTAACCAGACTCCCACCCGTACATGTCAATAATTATTTTCATTTTTGCTCATCCTTTTGCAGTCCTTGCTGTTATGCTTGGATAGTTGACATAGCTGCAAATATATCATGTGTTTAGCATTCTGGGGTGGTTGGTTTGTTTGTTTTTTGTATTGTTCATTTCACATTATCTCAAACATTTATAAACTTTCTACATTTTCATAATGATGTTTTTAATGGCATAGAGTAGATGCACCAAAATTTATACATTTTTTTCAATCACACATGGAACAGTGAACATACATTAGCACATAGTAAACGTCTCAAAACATTCTAGAGATTCAGCATTATACAGAACACCTTTCCTTACCACAGTGTGAGAAAAGT
>NW_022111358.1:12308166-12309272 GCF_000313985.2 Echinops telfairi
CCTCCATCGTTTCCTATCCCTTTCTTCTTCCCACCCCATCTGGCCGCTTCATACTCTTTAAAGTCTTATCCTTTGGTGTGAAAACTAATTTTCTTTTTCTTTATTTAAATTTTCCTTTATAATAATGATGTCATAAAATAGCTATCTTTATGAGATTGACTGATTTTGCTAAGCATAATCTTCTCGAATTTCGTCTATGTCTTAAAGAGTGTGACAGAGTCATCGTTGTTTTTATTTTATTTTTTCCATTTGAAAGCAGTTACTGTTTTATTAATTGACCAGATTACAAAACGAATCGTGGTTAGACACTTTAGTTCGTCCTTCTGATAAGCCTGTTGATCTGGTCTTGCCTGTGGCCAGCATCTCCGCCTTCTACGGAGTGGGTGGTCTTTTTCTTCAGCCCACCTCGTGGAAAAGAGAATGTGAAGGGCCACAGGAAGTCATTTGCTTCTTTGAAGCATTTTCCCAACAGTCCAGATCTCAAGAATCAGATCCTCCACGCAGCTGGTGCCATATTGACCAAGAGATCATACGTTCAAAGTCAGGACAATACTCTGCTTGATGTCGCCATAACCCCGCTTGGAGATCAGCTCACTCATGACTTCACGTTTGGGTTCCCCGTGCAACGCGTGGTTCTACCATCCTCAGCATGTTCATCGAACCCTTGTTACGCTTAACAAAGGCACCGCTGTGGAAGCTGCAACATTTTTGAACTTTGGGGTTCACACTATGATACCTCTCTGATCCTGATAACAAACGCCAGCTTGAGTTGTCCAGGTACAAGGAAGGTACCGGCTTTTCTTACCATCGAAGCCATTTGAATTCCAGTTCTGCATATCTGCCTATAATCCTGGTGACAGCGCCTAGCTTTCTCATGGATAAGCTTTGTCCTTGACTTTTGAAAGCATCTTTTGGTCAAACTTCTTTCTCGGGTGCTTGATCTTCAGTTAGCTTATTCATTCCTATAGTCAGTTTTTGATTGTTTCCATATTTTTGTCATTTTTAAGTTTTAGTAGGGGCTCATACATCTCTTATCACAATCCACACATACATCAATTGTGTAAAGCACATTTGTACATTCATTGCCCTCATCATTCTCAAAACAT
>NW_022111358.1:12310989-12311923 GCF_000313985.2 Echinops telfairi
GAACGACCCAAAACAACAACAGCACATATCTGGTATTATTTCACCTCAGAAATGATACGCATTGTTCCCATCAGATCCTAATCAGTGTGGAAGGAGGCTACTCAAGAACACAAATATCAACCTGGAGGCAAGTATCGCTGAGGGTCATTTTGGAGCCTGGCTACCACAGCAGTGTCCAGCAGCAAACAAAATATCATCTTCCTGGATATTCTTTTGAGAGCCAAACACGCTTATACAATTTCTTCCCAACAGACTTCCCCCTAGACCTCCTGGACCCAAATGGGTCCACACCTGTCCCTGGGAAGGGGGAAAAACCCAGCACTGATACAGATTTGGCTTATGTATTGACCTACGAACTGCAAGGTCAGGAGTTTGAAACTTCTAGCACCAAGATGGGGGCAGTTCTAGCCTGTCCTCTGGGGTTTATGCTTCGGAACAGGCTCAATAGCAGTGAGTATGGTTTGGGTTTGGGATTCGATTAATCAGGCTATGTGCCCGCGTTGTGGATGGGGTCAGCCTTCCATGGAGTACATGGGCACGTGACTAGATTCCAGCTGCTATTAGCCACAGATAAGGAGCAGGTCGGGGCGATCACGGCTGGGTAGGCACCAAGCCCTCAGTCACAATACCACTGAGAAGAAGAGAGCTCCGTGCTTTGCTCAAGAGCTAGAAATATGAAGGCGCACACCCAACGGAACTGGAGAAAGAAAACAATAAAAAGCAAAAGCAAGTACTAAAGAATTTGAAAACAGAAGCGTAATTGAGGTGGCCAGAAAACCTGCAGCTAATCCTTTGAAAGAGAATGAGGTCGACACCTTTGCCAAACGTGACCAGGAAAAAGCGGAAAAAAGAGATAGAAAGGTAGATGTGGTTCAGGGGAGCAACGATGAAACATATAACGTTCCTCTAGCTCTTAAATGCTTCCTCCCCCCAC
>NW_022111358.1:12313796-12315020 GCF_000313985.2 Echinops telfairi
GCAACTTGAAGTATTAGACGGGAACCTTAGGGGGCAGTGGGGTTATATTAACAGAGGAAGAACGACTCAGGAAAGGAGGGGAGAGTGGCTGCACAACTCAAAGAAGGGAAACGGCGTCATGGAATTGTACTTGTAGGAGCTGCTGAGGTGGTGTGTGTTCTGTGGTGCAAATTCTCAACAACAACAAAACAAATACAACTTAAAGGAACACAATCAACTGGACGCTTAGAAGGTTACTGGAAACACAGCCAACATGCAAAACTCAAATCTATTTAGTCCTTAATCGCCTATAGAAAATATACAAAGAACATGCCATTGATAATAACAACAAAAACTCATGGCCAATGAGTCGATTCCAACTCATGGTGACTATAAGACAAGTTACCACTTCCTTTTGGGCTTTAGAGGCTCCTTGGAGCCGTTGGTGGGTTTGAACGGCTGACCTTTTTGTTTTGTTCTGTTTTGTTCTTTGAACTGTGGATCTTGTGGTTAGTACCCCAATGTGTAACCCACTACACCACCGGGGTTCCTTACAATAGCAATAAAAGGTATAAAATGCTTCAGAAATAAACCCAACAAATGACATAATACCTTTACAGAGAAAATAGTAAAAAACATTATAGACTCACTGCCGAGTTAATTCCAACTCAAGTCCTACACAAAGGACACTATGTTCACTCAATACTAGAAAGATGCTAAAGGTGTCCACAAATTTATCTAGAAATCAATGCAATACTAATAAAAATCCCAATCGATTTTTCTGAAAGCCTCACAAGTGGATTTTACCATTCTCAGAGATGAGAACGTGTGAAAAAGCCAATTTTGCAAAATAAGAACCTAAAGTAAAAGTTATCCTTACCAGATATCAAACTATATTTAAAAGTGATAGTAATTAAAACAGTGTGACATTGGCCTAAGCATATATGGACATGCTACATGTTCCCCCAAGCCCATACTTCCTTCTTGCATGGCTGCAGAGTTGGGGGCAGCCTAGTGTTTCCCACAGACCGTTTTGCAGGTAGAGAGGCTAGGGTTCTGTGCTCTCCCCATGGAACAGGGCAGAAGTGCCGTGTGCAGCAGAAATGCTTCCTCCATGAGGTCTCTTCTTTCCCCGAGACCAGAATCCAGATGTGACATTGACTCAGCTCTTTAGAGGGGACGACTGAGCCACCACAGGATGAAGAAATGAGGCCCTGAGAGGTCCAAGGACAGAGCTCGCCCGGG
>NW_022111358.1:12316079-12318176 GCF_000313985.2 Echinops telfairi
AACCACAAAAGAAAGGGACTGCTTTTCTGTGCTAAAATGCAGCAAAAAGCTTCCCAGAGAGGAGCCTGGGGATTAGATCAGCTATTGCGTTTAGTGCGAGGCCGCCGCCACACACCACGACTGCTCAATTTTGCCTGCTGACGGCGGTGCCAATTCCGCCCCTCTTCGGAGCTCCAGGGAGGCTCCCAAGAGGGAGGCGCTGTGCGGAGCCCCTGGCCCCGAGCAGAGGCTGCCCCTTCCCTGTCCGGTGTTTTCAGACCCTGGTCTGTGGGTTCGCGCCGGCTCTTGTGGTTGTTAGTAGGGCTGCCGAGTCGATTCTGATTTAGGCTCCGTAGGCCCGAAGGTCAGTAGAACTGCCCCATGGGGTTTTCTTGGGGGCAATTTTTTTATTTTTTATTAGTTGGACAGACCTTCCTCCTGAGGACTGCCGGGTGGGCCGTTTCAATGCCAGCCTTTCCATTACCAGTTGAGCGTTTCGTTGTTTGTGCTCCCGGGGCCCTTAGCAGGTTCTACGTAGGTGACCAGCAGCCTGTTGAACTTGGCTCTTTATTTGAAGAAAGAGAGGGCAGTAGGT
The DNA here is from genome assembly GCF_000313985.2 of Echinops telfairi. Classification (NCBI taxonomy): domain Eukaryota; kingdom Metazoa; phylum Chordata; class Mammalia; order Afrosoricida; family Tenrecidae; genus Echinops; species Echinops telfairi. The sequence continues at coordinate 12,316,654 of NW_022111358.1, forward strand.
GGAGAAATGATAGCAATGACAGGGGACACGTGGCTCGGGAAAGCCCCTCGCCAGCCTCCATGGAGAGGTGAAGGGCTTCTCTATGGAGAGCCAGTAGGCCCGAAGGAGGGATGGGGGTCTCCTACCCCTCACTTAGCACCTGACACATTTTGCAGCCTGCCCAAGTCTTAGTGGTGGGACCCAAGGGGGCGTATGGTCACCCTGCTTGTCTGCACGGCCTTCCTGTACAAACATTACAGTGCCAACAACAAACCCTGGGGCAAAAGAGAGCAGAGGGTAGAGACAGCTGACCCAGGCCCTGCTGGTGATGGACTGAAATGGCCCAGTGTATGTGTGTCAGAAGACCCTGTTGACCTTTGACAAGTGGGCCGCTGTATTCTAGACTATGGAGACCACGGACCTCCCAGATGGTGGGGAGGAGAATCCTTAGGCAAAACCCCAAACCTGTTGTCACTGAGTCAGTTGCAACTCACAGTGACCCTGTAGGACAGAGTGGAACGGCCCTGTGGGTTCCCTGAACTATAAATCTTTATGGAAACAAAACAGATGGCCACATCCCTCTCACATGGAGCAATCGGTGGGTTTCAACAACGGATCTTTGGATCTGTAGTCGAACGCGTAGCCACTGTGTCACCAGGGCACCTCGATAATGCCCTAATGAAGCGGTTCTCCCCCTTCCTAAGGCCGTGGTCCTTCAGTACTATTCCTCGTGTTGTGGTGAGCCCCCCCCACAACCATAAGATTATTTTCGTTGCTACTTCATCACTGTCATTTTGCTACTGTGATGAGGGTCGTTGGACCCCCAAAGGGGTCGCGACCCACAGGTTGAGAACCGCTGCCCTAATGGCAGGTGTCTCCAAAGGGAGTGTCAGTTGCACCAAGGACTCGGAGACGCCGTTGTCCCATCTATGAAATGAATGTGGCAATGGTATTGGTCTCATCAGGCAGTTCAGCGGAGAGACTCGATGGAATAAACCATGCCAAGTATTTTTACCAACTAGTCATATTTGATGGCGCCTACTGTTTGTATTTCGTTCTTTCTTTTCCTGCAGTCTGGGGAGTTTTCAGTGAGGTGGGTTAGATGAGGGTGCTCCTCACTCCTCCTAACCAGAGCTGGCATGTGCTCCTGAGCGGGGGCAGCAGGGAGTGCTGGTTCACCCTGAGGACTGGGCAGAGTAGCTGTAGGAATTCAAGGATGTAATTTAAGCCTTCATTCCTAGTAGCTTGGACCATTGCAGTAGACTCCCGCCTGGGCCCAATTCTCTCCCACCCATCCTCCACAGTGCCATTAGAGCCACCACCCCCCTTCTAAATCATAACACCCCATTGTTTCCATCCCTCCAGCTGCTCTCATGAGCCTCAGCACAAAACCCAAACTCCTTCTCCTGGTATTCAAGGCCCTTCCCAACATAGACTCCAACCTGCCACCCCAGTTTCCCCTGAGGCTCCAGTCATGCTCTCTGTCCTCCAGTCCCCTGTTTGGTGCCAGCACATTCAGGGGTCTCACTGATCCCACTCCCAGG
>NW_022111358.1:12320328-12327282 GCF_000313985.2 Echinops telfairi
GGGACCTCTCTCTCTCTCTCTGTCCCCCTACCCTGGCTTTCTTCCAAGCTGGCTGCATGTGCTGGCTTCCCTTGTGGTTTCAAGGTGGCTGTGACTGTCCCAACTCTAAGCGTTTCTCAGCTTCCAGTCCAGTGGGGAAGAAAGACCGTCTACAGCACATTGTGTTTTCCATAGAAGGTTGCTACAGAATCTCCCATCCTACGTGCTCTTGCTCTTCGGCAATAACCTTGCCACTTCATCAAGGGATGGAGTTGAATTCCCCTCCCCTTGAACCTGAGCTGGCCTTAGTGACTCACTTATAACCAACAGAACGCTGCCATGATTTCTGAAGCTAAGTTGCCAGAAAGCTTTTGTTTACAGCTTTTCCCAGGTGTCCAGAAACACTCACCCTCTGGGGGATAATCCCGCTGGAAACCTGGCTGCTGTGCTGTCAGAAATGCGAGCTACCTTCAGCCCACCTGTGAGTGCTGACTCTGAGTCATTCCAGGTGATCCCAGCCCCTACCGGGTACCTTCCCAGGTGAGGCCCAAGACACTGTGGAGCAGAGATAAGCCCTCCCTGTTGTGACCTCTCTGAATGCCCGACCACTAATTTCATTGTAGAAATGGTGTTGTCTTACACCCAAAGATGTTAGAGAGCTTTGTTATTTTCAACACAGCCTTGCTTGAGAGTTTCAGCTCAGTCCTTGTGGGCTCAGGCTGGCTAGTTCTCTCTGGTCAATTCCCCGAGTCCCAGGCAGTCATCCTAATGTTGGGCTGAGTTTGCTCTGCCACAACGGGGGCGTTGGCGAATTCAGAGGGATTCTGGAGACTGGTGACCAAAAAAGGTGAATGGATGTTGGCAAGCACAAACCGCAGAAGCTACCATTCCCAACACCTGGAAATCGTGGTGAGCACCCTTCCAGACACCGACATCAACTTCAACTCAAATGCACACGATCTTTTGTGACCTTCATTCTTTATTGTTATTGGATACCAATGGATACAGATGTGCATGATCATTTTTAATATCTGCATAAGATTCCAAGATCTGAGGCAGCTATGATTGCTTTTGTCAGTTCTCCATCAGTGAGTCAGCTCCATTCTCTTTGCTGTCATAATTACTGCTGAGATTAACATGCATGGGTGGGGGGCCTTGGAAATAGACTCCAATGTTTAGGAGAAATCCAAAGCAATTGAACTGTGCATTCTGAGGTTATGCACATTTTCCAGGTGGCCTCTCCCAAACTGTACCTTTTCCCATGCCTGCTGTCCCATTAACAGGACAAGAGAGTGGCCACTTTCCCCCATGCCCTCATCAGCACAGAGCCTTTGCCAACTGAAAAAGTGAAAAAATGATTCCCCGAGGCTGCTGTAATTAGAATTTCTTTGATTACTAGTGAGGTCAGACACCTTCTCGTATGCATATTGACTATTCTCATTTCTTCTTTTGTAATATTGCCTGTTCATGTCCTTTGACTAATTTTTAAAATTGCAGCATTCCTGTATTTTATTATTGATTTACAAGGTCTTTCTGCATAGAAGAGCATTAACTCCTTGTTGGCCATACATCTCACAAATGTTTGCTGCTTGTCGTTGGTTGAAGTTTGGCGAGTCTTAAACTAGCTAAGCAACACACACACACACACACACACACACCTCCAAACAAAACAGAGTATATGTCTTCTACAGTAGTTGGCATTTGGCAAAAGAGTTGTTAACCACACTTGTCAGAAGGGACCAGCCACGTCAAGAAAACCAGGGAATGACCAGGAGCGCTGGGGAAATCAACAAAATGGACCATCCTGGGAAGAGCCCCAACACAGGCACCAGAAGAGGGAAGATGTGCCCAGAAAGTCCAGTGCTGAAGGAGCCTCTGGTCAGGTCTAAGGAAGCAGGACACAGAGGAGTCCTGGAGCCAGGGGCTCTGCCTTCCTGTGTGGCAGCCCCTTCCCAACAGGCTCCATTTCCATGCAGGGCATCAGTCTCAGCTTGGTTTCTGCTTCAGGGCTCAGGTAGGAACACGGGACACTGTAAGGGCAGTGCCCAAAGTAGGAGGTTCTTAGGCTCTGCCAAGGAGCAGTCAGAGGAGTATGAGGGTGATTTAGCTTAGGGGATCACTGGGGGACCCATGCCATTGCCAGGGAAATGAGACCAAGTGTTCATTGTCAAGGACAAGGCAAGGAGTCTGGAGTGGACTGTCTGCCCAGATCCTCCTTGCGGCCGTGTTAGTTGCTGTTCACTCAGAGTTGTTCTCATGTCCCAGCAATTGCCCTTGGTGAATGGGAGCTACCTCCCCTTAAAGGTTACATAACCCCATCCCGTAGCAGGCAAGAACTAACTGACATGGGAGGGAGAGGGTCCAAAGGCCTGCCCACTTGTCCCCAAGAGGGACCAGCTCTTAGGTGCAATTGCTGCTTCAGAACTCCCCGTGGAATCAGGCTGAAGCTAGAGTCCAGTTGACACTTCATCCTTTCTTAGCTCCTGCTCTTGCCTCATCCTGCTTCTCCCATGCCCTTGTTCTTGTTCTCTGTCTCACGGTCTGCTTCTCTGGGGCCCAGCCACAGATTAGGCCTGACTGCAAATTCCAGAGAAAGGCAGAAGGCGCTCAAGCATAGGGCCAGAGAGGAGGATTCACAAGGGCAGCTGGGCTAGTCTACTCGAGGCTGGGGGATTCTTTCCTGGTGACTGTTGTCTGCCTGCTCATCCCTCGCTGTCCCCTTATTCTCAAAACAGAATCCAGATTTCTTTTGGAATACTGCTCTATCCCCATTCTTCCAGGTGACTTGGTGGGATTATACTATCCATGGCACCAAAGATAGGATCTAGATTAATTCCACCTTCATGGCTTCACCCTCACCCCCAGTCGCTGTCATGGGTTCAGGGATGGACAGATAAACCAATTAGAATCCGTGAAGTACTGGGGCTTCTGGACAAGGAAGTCCTCTCCGTTTAGATTGGGTTGAGCATCTATCCTGTTGCAGGGCAGTGATTTCTGCCATCGTCTGGGGCAGGAAAATGGAGAGAGCCCTGGGTAACCAACTGAGGGATGGGTCTTGGCGTTTATATTTGGGCCCTGAATCCAATTGCGCCTGAATCCAGACCTATTCTATTAAGAGAACCAGTAAATCCTTCCTTTTTGTGGAAGTCAGTTCCCATAGAGTCTCAAAAGAGGCCTAACAGATAGGCCTGGTGTGTGTACACTGATCAGCCCAACGAGCTGAGAGAAGCCAGCAAACCGATACAAGTTCAAGGCAAAAGAGTATGCCCCAGGCAGCTTCCCGCCTCCCTAGAAACTATCATGTTCACCAGGGGATTTTAACCAAAGTGAGATGGGCCTGGAGCAAACCCACCACTGTTATTGTTATTCCAGTACAGTGGCTGATTCCCTCCAGCGTGACCTCCAGAGTCTCTCCACCTCCCCAGTGAATTTATGGCGCATCCCCACCTCCCCAACAGCCCCCTTTCTGGATCGAAGGGAGTCCATTCTGGGCCAAGAGGAAAAAGAACATTTCAAAGGCCGCCTTAATTAGAGTGCTTCCTGCCAGGGCGAGGAGCCAGGGAGACAGCGCAGAGGCTTTGGGACTGGATAGACTTGGGCTCACGTCCTAGCACTTTCCAGTTTCTCGGCCCGTAAAGGTCAGATAAGGATGCCATCCTTGCAGGGGCCTCACCACAGATCCAACAACAAACTCTAACTTTCATTGGTTGGAGAGGAAGAGCTGGCTTCCTCCGTGGGCTGCCAGGGAGGCCAGCCCCAGCAGCTGGCTGGGTCCGACAGTGTCCTTGGGGATACATTGTGGGGATGGGCAGACAGAAGCAAGAAGGAGATCGGGCCCTGGAATTCACAGTGGGAGTCTAGGCCCTGCACTCCAGGGGGGTGGGAGCGTTGGAGGATTCTCAGCATAGAAGAGACGCAAGCACATCTGCGAGGTATAAACTCAGCAGTGGAGATGGGCTGGGGCAGGTGCGACTGAGAGACAGTCATGCTGATCCAGGTGAGTGCTGATGAAGGTGCAAATTCAAGTGGGAATAGTGAGACACCCAGGCCTGCCTCCCTGTGGGTGGAAGGATTGTCCATGTTGTCTTCACTTGCAAAGCAGGTATCTGGACTTCAAGCCACCCTTCGGGACCCAGCCAGCTCCATTCCCTGGAGGGTCAACTCAACCCTGGCCACCTGTTCCTACCACCAAGGGATATGGGCTGCAGGGATCATTAACCCAAGTCATGAACTCACCCTTCCGCCCAACACATCAGGCGGATGGAGGCCCCTTGAGGGTGGGAGAAAGTGGGTCTCCAGCTCAACCGAGCATTTCCCTTTCTGCGAGAATGCCAGAGACACACACCTGCTACCCATCATCTGAGAGCGGCCACCAGGACCATGAGCATGTACCTGCATCTCACAACACCATGGAAGGAGCACCAGAAGAGGAGTCCAGGGGCCTGGACTCAAGCCCCAGTTTTGCTGCTCATGAGCTCTGAGCCCTAAGCAATGCTCTCTGAACCTGGATTTTCTCACCTGCACAGTGAGAATAAAATCCCTACCTTCCACGATTGCCTTTGTGGATGAAGAGTCCTCTTGGACATCCTCTCATGCTCTGTGAACCTGAGCTCTCCTCCCCTCCTTACACGTTGAGTTGTCTGTACTTCTTCATTCAGTCCCTGGTGAACTCTCTCTGCCAGGTGCCGGGGGTGGGGGGTGACATGCCTTTGTACTTCCATAATTGTGATCCTGTTCCGGTCCCCACACATTCCGAGATGAGGGAGAACGTTGTTCAAAATCCCAGCTACGGCTACATCCTGTCTGACCAGCGGGAAATGACTTAAATGAAAGGAGGAAAGCTGTTATCGGGACGGGCTTTTCAGTGCAGGAGTCTGGTTGGTTTCCTGGAAATCGTCCCAGAAGAAGAGAATCAATTAAGTGTTTTGCCCAGAGTAGACACCAAATAAATTGTTCAGTGGGATCGACTCTGCTGCACCATTTGCCAAAAGGCAGGGGCACAAGGCAGGTGGCTTCTTGGGGATCTCCTTCCATCCGGTTTCCTACGTGCCCCAGGTGGAGGTCTGCATCTTTACTGCATGGAAGGCTCTAGGCACGGCAGTCAGCAGGCACCTCCAGCCAGCTCCGTGACCTGGGACGAATCTCAGGTCTTCTCTGAGCCAGCTTCTCCCACTGTTTATTAAGGAATGCCCCTCGGAATGAGAAAGGGAATGAATCTCCCAGGGTAGGCAGAGCATTTGCTGAATGAATGAATGGTGCCCAGTGAGGTACATGGTTCGTGTTAGCCCCCTTTCTTCTCTGGACCTGAATCTGACCACCTGTCAACCGTGGGCATTGACCTGCCCAAGTTTCCTGTCGGTCTGGCTTCTGTGATCTGCCACTGTGTCTGGGAAGAGGGCTGCAGGGGGATCTGGGGTCTGCATCTTCACGCCCAGCAGCTCCGGCTGCCCTCCCGTCTCAGGGCCTGGGCAGCAGGTATGCACGGCGGTTCCCACGGGCCGCCTGCCTTCGCCCGAGGCTCGCTTTGCTGGGAGAGGAGCCCGGGCTGCGACCCTGCACTGACCTGCTCTTAACCCCCAGGAACGTTACACAAACTGCTCCACGGTCCACTGGGAGCTGGGTCGCACCGGGTGGGGACAGGAACAATGCTTCCCCTTGTGCCCTCGGCTGAGTCCACACCGGCTCGCATGGGAGAGGGGCTCAGGCGGCAAGTGGAGGGGGCAACCCAGCTCCAGTTTCAACCAGGCCTGGAAATTGGATCTTCCTCCCCGGCCAGAGCTCCGTGGGGCATGAAGCAGGGCCAGGGCCTGGGCCTGAGCAGGGACACACTTTCCCCTTCCTGTGATTCCCCCCAGCTCAGCTCCCTGCCTCCAATCACAGAGCAGACCGACAGAGCTGCCCGCCAACCATCTCCTCTCCCTTCAGCAAACACCCCTCGGTTCCCTGATGTCACCTGCATGGAGACAAGGAGCAAGAAAGAGCTCTACTCTGGGGAATCAGGAAGCCCAGGGCCCAGTCTGGGTCTGCATGGTCAAGGTTCTAGCCAAGGGCAAAGACTGCAAGCTCTAGAACCAGACAGAAAGCCCAATTTATGCTGAGTGACCCAGTCAGGGCTCGCAAGGACGGGCTGTTTGGATCTAGATCCCCAGACCTGTCTTCAAGGAGCCTCTGAGTGGACTCAAGCCTCCGGCCCTCCAGTTAGCAGCCATCCAGATTAACCAGTGCCCCACACAGATGGACCCAAGCCAGGCTACCCGGTTCAACCCCAGGCCTGCCGTTTACCAGCTGGTGACCCAGGAACCCCACCCCATACCCCGACACTCTGCTGCCTCACCTGCTGCACAGCGCCTACCTCCCAGGGTCCGACTGAGGAGGAAGCAACTTCCAATGTGCCACGCACTTAGAGCCATGCTCCACAAACATGCCGGGGGCTGCGGGGTGGGCAGGGAGTGGAGGCTCCGATTATCCTTCCTCCATCCAGCAATTGTCCCCATGGCTGAGAACAAGTGAGTACATGCAGCACTCTGTCAAAACTGTGACGTGTAATCACGGTTTTGAGGGCTCGGTGACTGTGAAAATGGTGACTTTTTCATCAGGCTGGAAAAGGGAAATAAAGAGTCACTGCTGTCCGCCCTGCCAGCCCTCCCCTTGGCATCCTGCGTGCCGGCCTGAACGACTTTGCGCATGTTGACCCAAGCACAGCCCCACCTCACCTGGGGCACATGTCTCTTACTCTTCTTCAGTCACTGAATTCCTGGGTGGGAGTTAGGAATCGGCCTTTATCTGAAAACTGTGTCAAAACATACGTTTCTCCCTTTCTCAATAGCTGTGCCCCCCTGGCCCGTGTCCACCTGGCCTCCCTTCTCTTTCAGTTCTCTCCTTCCTCCTCCCGAGGTCCCTCTGCTCTCCCCTGCCTCGGGATTCTCAGAAGAGAATGATTGGGAATCACTAGTGTCCTGAACGGGAGAAATCGCC
>NW_022111358.1:12329952-12343465 GCF_000313985.2 Echinops telfairi
AATGTTTTGAGAATGATGAGGGCAATGAATGTACAAATGCGCTTTACACAATTGATGTATGTATGGATTGTGATTAGAGTTGTATGAGCCCCTAATAAAATGATTTTTTTTAAAAAGGTGGTTAAGGGGCCGCACTGCTCCCCAGGGCATCCACCATTCTCTAACCCTTGTCTGCAAGATCATGCTGTGTCATGGGCATGTCCACCTAACATCTTCAGGAGGGGCACATGTGTAGTGTCTTAGGGCCAGTCATGTCCACACTCGTTCCTTTAATCCACTTCATCACATGGACCCATCAAGCTGCAAGGGGGCTGGGGCATGTAGACACTAGTGGGCAAGCGTGTGCCAAGGCACAACTTTACGATTTTGGAAGCAGAGGATGGACTTAGTTCCACCAGTGGGGTGTGCCATCAATCGTACCTGCCACTTCACAGAGGAGGTGGCAATGGAAATGAGTCCTCTCAGGTACAGGGAAAGGAACTGACTGAGTCAGATGTCATGATCAATGTTTTCTATACACTTACAATGCCTGGGTGCCTCATCTCCCCAGTGTCCTACACCGGCCGGCTAATTCCCAACCTTTCCTTGTATTGTTTTCCCACTTGCAGGGGCCTCATCTCTTGGGTGAATTGATTCCACCTTCTTTTTGGGGTGCACATCCTGGAGTCAAGATCAAAGAGTTTAAAATTGTTTAAAGGTGTGGGGTAGACTATGACAGTGCTTCCAATGATTATTTGAGGACATCATTTTATAGCAGTACTAATAGCATTGCTCATACAGAGGAAACAGAGACTCCTTCAAATACATATTTTTTCAAAGTTTCTGATTTTGACCAGAAGAAAGTCTTAGCCGGGCACTGGCTTCACGCTCCTGCCTCCCCACCACGTGTTGGTCTCCTTTGAACAAGGAGATACTAAGCCTTAGGCTGAAAGCACAGGGGCAGGTGGGAGGATTCAGATAGGCTGAAATAACATGGGGTTTTAACATTCTAATTTATTTGTATTTACCTTCTTTCCTGACAGGCAATTATGGGTTCCATCTTCTGCGATCATATAAAATTTCATTTTAAAATTCATTAAAGTTTAAGAGGTGAGTACACTAGCAATTCTCCTTCCAGAGCTGATAGGGGCGTACACCAAACAAACAAAGCTAAGTGCACACAAGCCTCCTAAGGGCAGCACTGTTGGTAATAATCAAATGTCTATCGAAAGATGCGTGGATCCCTTGTGGAATAGCCATACCTTGAAATAATGCACAGCACCCAGAAAGACTAAGCCACAAATCAAAAGCACAATGCTGAGTTCAAGACACCACAGAGTGTGTCTCACGCAATATCACGTCTATGAAGTCTTTAAATAATCAGAGCTGGAGTTAGGCGCTCTGAGCTCGGCAGTCACCCTTGCAGAGGATTTTCAACGGGAAGGGGGCCTCTGCGGTCCTAGTATGGTTTCATTGTCTCTTTCTGGGGACTGGTCACACAGCTATACTCCCTTGGGGAGCCTACTATTTTTTTTTTTTTGGTGAGCCTACTATTTTACATCCACGTGAGTCCATTACAAATATTTTATATGAAAAAAATTTTTATATGAGCAGCAACATGAGGGGAGGGGGAGCACTGTGACTCAACAATTCTTACCCATCCTGCAGAACTGTGGTCATGTGCCCATCAAAAGGCATGTGCAGGACTGCTCACAGCAGCACTCTTCTGAATAGCTCCGAGCTGCAAAGAGCCCAGATGCCCACCGACAGGCGAATGGACAGATTCATGGAGTGTGGTCTATTCACTGGCCGACACACACAAAGGGCAAATCCTTGCCGCCTCATCTGAACATCCGGGTGGAGAGCACAGATAGGGTGCTGAGGGAAAGGAGCGAGACACAGAAGAGGGCCCACTGGCTGAGCCCATTTATGTGAAGTTGAAAAGCAGACAAAAGGGGTCTCTGGTTCCTTTGGGGGCTTACTAGCTGTGAGGGGGCAGGAAGGAGTCTATTGGGTGCTGGAAACGTTCTCTATTTGGTGGGAAGATATTAGCAGGGTGGATCGTTGGGATGGTCAGCCGCTGCTGAATCAGCCCCGACTCTTAGCAAACTCATGAACTACACAGTAGAACTGGCCCGGCGGGTTCAGTTGGCTGTACTCTTAATGGAAGCGGGTCACCGGGTTTTTTCCTTCCCTGATGGCCCTGGGGCTGGTGGGAGGTGGGGGTGGGGGGTGGGGTTGAACCACCAATCTTTAGGTTAGCAGCTGATTCAAACCCCCTTGCTACGGAGGCTCCTTACAGGGGTGGGTACACATGTAAAAGAAAACAGAAGCTACAAGCACTTCACTTTAGGCTTAACGCACAGGGGAAACTCAGAAAGAGTCCGTGTGATGGAAATAGAACACAGTGCCTGCCGTGTGGTAAACAGTGGATGCGAAGTTCTTCCAAGAGCTCCTCTAACTGCTCCACCACCGCCCCCTGTCCCTCCTGGGGGCCTAGGGTCAGTGGGCGACCTGCCCCTTATCTGGCCTGGCCATCCGTGGAGGCACGAGGTTCAGGGGGTCAGACGCCAGTTGCTCTCACCTGTCCCCAGGGCCAGCTCTGAGCCCTGCAACGTGAGGCTTTGGGATCAGGAGGGCAGATTCCTGCCTGAGCCTTTACAAACAAGCAAGCTGCCACCCCCGGCTCATCCCCGAGGCACCGGGGCTTTCCACTGAGGGTCTTGGGCCTCCCGGGTCTGCCCGCCTCTTGGATCCAAGCACCACTGACCATCTCCCCAAGGGCTTGGCCACCTGGTCTTCAGGGTTCTTTCACCAACTCAAGGCACTTCCTTCCCCACCCTCCGCCCACCGCCCCTCAGCCTCAGTCCCATCTCCGTACCATGGAGAGAGACAAGAGATGTTCAGACTGAAAATATAGGCCGGCTGCAGCCAATGCTGGCCTCTCTTCTTCCAGCCTGCCTCCGAACGTCCTGTGCTGGGAGGCTCACAGTCACCAGATGGAAAGGGCTTCCCGGAAATAAGGAGCATCCAGCATGTGCCCGCTTTGGTCAATGATCATCGTGGATGTATCGTCTGTCTACTGTTGCTGCGGAGTTGATGCTCCCTGACCTTCTTCCGCCCTGCCAGTGTTCACCTTGAGGTATGGGGTGGAGTAGAACTGTGCTCCTGAGATCTCAATGGTCAATTTTTTTTTCTCCCAACTAGATCATCAGGCCTTCTGGGGGTATTCAAACCACCAGCCTTTAGGTTATCGTCAAGCATTTAGCTATGTGTGTTACCCAGGGACTCCTTCCTACCCACCGAACCTCTAGATGCCTACTCTACACGGATAAGGAGCCCTGCTGGCGTCGTGTTTACACATCGGGCTGCTAACTTCAAGGTCCAGCAGTTGGAAACCACCAGCTGCTCCTTGGGAGAAAAACAGGGCTTTCTACTCTGTAAAGAGTTCCAGTTTTGGAAACTCACAGGGGCCGTTCCCCCGACAGTCATATATGTGGATACAAGGAGCTCTGGTGTGGGGGTAGGTTACTTGTCGGGCTGCTAACTGCCAGAACAGCAGTTCAAAAACACCAGTCGCTCTGTAAGAGGAAGATGAGGCTTTCTATCTCCATAGTTACCGTCTCGGAAGCCCACACGGACAGTTGCTGTCTCTGTGAGTCAGAATTGACTTGACGGCCGTGAATTTTGAGTGAGAAGCACGGCTACGGGAGGCTTATCTATTAAACAAGCAATACTGGTTGCTTCCAGGGAGGGCACCTCGGGGGCGGGGGTCAGAGGCAGGTTTACTTTCCATTCTCCCCCTTTGCACCTTTGGAATTCTGTCCCATTTGCGTATTGCCTAAGTATTACACACTAAGTAGAATACACTTGTCAAGAAGTTCAGCCGTCCGTGGCTGGCATGGCTCTGGATGAAGCGGGCCCAGCTGCCCCCTGCCCACCAGTCCACACTCTGTCTAGTAGAGATTCAGGCTCTGGAGACAGGCAGACACCTGAGTCCCAGGCCTCCTCCTGCCATGCCAGTACTCACTGGGAGATTGCAGCAGATAAATTCTCTGAGCCAAGCTCTGCTGGCCCATACAATGTGAGAATAATGATGTCTGACGCCCCAGGTTACTGGGAAGATTAAGTAAGGCAGTGCCTGGCTCAGAGGAGGTGCTTGATAAAGTTTAATTGCCAAGTTCTCTTATTGCACTTGTGTGTGCACTCCTTTAGGAGCCCTGGTGGCATATCAGATTGTAAGTTGGGTTGCTAACGGCGAGTGCAGAGGTTTGAATCCACCAGCTGCTCCCAGGGAGAAAGATGAGGCTTTCTGCTCCCGTGAAGATTTACAGTCTCAGAAGCCCACAGGGGCAGGTCTCCTCTGCCTATAGGGTCGCTGTGAGTCATCATTCACTGGATGGCAGTGAGTTTGGGGGTTGAGATGTACACGTTTTGATTTGCAAAGTATTTTCCACATTAATTCTCACAGTGGGTGTTTTTATCCCCATTGGACAAATAAGAAGTTGAGGGTCCTCGGCTGGCCCAAGGTGGCATGGTAGGTAGGTTTTCGAGCCAAGGACCAGGTCCCCCGATAGCTCCAATGTTCTTTCTTTCCACCAGGCTGCCTTTGCGTCATCGTCGGGGACCTTAGTTAGGTAGGCATCACGATCCTTCTCCGAGGCTCTCCCCCTCTTCCTCCCACTCCAACCTCCACAGCCCAAGAATTCGCTCTTTCCCAATTAAGTCTTTGTCTTGGAATCCTGAGCATTTGGGGAGGTGGGGGTGGTCTCTCCCCAGAGCCTAGCCCCAGACAAGTGTGATCCCAGAGAAAGAAAAGCTGGGGTTCCTGAGATTTGGTTGGACAGGGCTGAAGGAGACACCAGCACATCTAATAGTCCCAGGGCTCCAGGCCATATGAAGAGTTTACCTGCAGAGCCAGGGCAGGCAGTGGGAGTTCAGACCTCTGCCAGAGCTCAGCAGAGGCCGGCAGAGCAGCCCCCAGGCCTCTGGCCCTGGAAGACAGGAAGGTCTTCTCTCAGGCTCCCCTGGCCAAAATGAACTAGAGATCCAGTCTGAGCGAAGATGGCCTTGGGGCTAGTCATTGAAGTCCTTCTTGCCCCTGGGTGCCAAGTGGGTTCCTTTGTCTGTCACTCTCAGCAGCACCTGCTATAGATAGAGTCCGCCAGGCATGTGCTAAAGCTCCTTCTCAATCACTCAATCAGTCCCTCAAAGTCAGCGCCCAGATTGCCCAGAAGGGCAGCCATGAAGCATCCAGAGGGACCAGGGCTGGAGGCATTGGCCTTGGCTTCCTTCCAGGTCATGAAGGGGAAAGCGCACTAGCTGTGAGTGTAGAGGTCTGAATTCTGGTCCCCACTCTACCCAGAGCTCCTTGTGTGCCCCTGGGTAAGTGTCTGTCCCTTTACGGAATTCCATCTCCTCATCTGTAAAAGAGAGGGCTGGGCCAGGGAATGTGTAAAGGTCATATAGAAAGCCAGAGGGGGCAGGTTCCACCTCCATCCACCCTGGAGTCTACCTCGCATCCCCATCTGACTGCAGAAACCATCCTTCAGCTCCACCCCCTTCTGATTTGGGAGGAGAATGCAGGTAAGCAGGAGGCACTGCCATTGGAGCCGTTCTGACTCGCAGCCACCCTATACACAGTCTAGCACTGCTGCTGTGGGTTTCTGAGACTGCAACCCTTTACGGGAGTAGAAAGTCTCATCTTCCTTGAAGAGGCTGGTGGTTTCAAACTGCTGACCTTGTGGTTAGCAGCCCAATGCATAATCCACTATGCCACCAGGGCTCAGGGCCCCCAGGGACCAGAAAGAGGAATGAGAGGCTAAATGACTGATGTGAGGGGACACTCGTTGCAGACCCAATACAAAAAGGTGGCCAGTGCCTTCTGGGCTTTTGGGGCATCTGCTCAGAGTTTCCTCACGTTCCGTAGTCACCACCAGCCCCTTGTCATCAGCTCTTTACCGGCAACAGCTCATGTAACCATCTCAAGGACCCAGAGCCAGGTGGGTGAGTGTTTTCCCCAACTTACAGGTGAGGGGCAGGAAGCACAAAGGGGTTGAGCCACTTGGCCAAGGTGAGAGAGCAGGCAACAACTCCCAGGGCTCCAGAGGGCTTGAGGTCCGCCCGGGAGGGTCCTAGTTCCCAGGAGCCCTGGGGGCTTGGTCAAGGGCTTGCTTGCTGATGGGGAGGTCAGCCACTCAGTGGTTTTGCAGGGGCAAGACCAGGCCATGTGGACCTGTGCACCTGGCAGCATGTGGGGCAGTTCTACCCTGTCACATGAGCCAGAAATCGACTCGATGGCACGTCGCCACTGCCACTGCCACCACCACCTTGGTCCTTCTCCTCTGGGGGAAAGAGAGGCAAACGCAGGAAGGGGACGTTCTCAAGGTCCCACAGAAGGTGAAGTCGTGATTTGCTCCAGCTCTTCTGCGCGCTTCTCCTGGGCGCTCGTCCACCTTCAGTCAGTCCCTGGTGACCCCAGGGTCAGAGGGGCCCCCACCACCCAGACAGATGACGAGGACATGCTCACCCTCTCCTGGCTGTAAGAGAAACGGAGTGTCCTCAGTACATGGCTGGCCCACGGCTCACGGTCAATGGGCCGAGAAGCTCTGTCCAGAACACAAAATCCTTGATCCGGATGGTCCCGGAAGGGGACGTTTTCTGTTTGTATACAAACTTGTGTTTCAAGCATCCGTTGGGCGCTCCTGGTCAGCTGATGATGCAGGTGTCTGCCTACCTGAGATCTCACATGGGAAGTGGGGCCTGGGGGTGGGGGGAGTGTGGGGAGGGGCGTGTGGGGGGCCTGGCTCCTTCAGGCACAGGGGTCAGCAGCCCAGTGACTGTTTGCTTCAGACTCTAGGACACAGAAGACCCCAACTCAGTTCAGTTAAGCCACGGGGGTGGCTTTTCATCTGAATGTGACTTTTTTGCCAATACATATTTTCATTTTTTAGGGCCTAAACTCCCTCTGGTGTCAGAGTGGGCTACCTGTTGAGCCACTAACCTCAAGGTCAGCAGTTCAAACCCACCAGGCAGTCCTCAGGAGAAAGATGAGGTTCTCTACTCTTGGACAGGTTAACAGCCTTGGAAACCCACAGGGCAGTTCCACTCTGTCCTACGGTCACTATGAGTCACCACTGATGTGACTACAGAGAGGTCTTAAACTCCCCCGGTCAGAAGTGTGTCTCTCCCCAAGGCTGTCTCCCCCATGTGACTGGGGCTCCCCCAGGACAGGAATTGTGTGTCCCCAATCTGACTGCAGGCTCTCCCAGGCCAGAGCTCTGTCTCCCCCATCTGACTGGTAATTCCCTAAGAGCAACATTGTGTCTCCCCCATCAGGCTCTCTGGGGAAAGCACTGTCTCCCCCATCAGACTGGGCAAGAACTCTATCTCTCTCCCGTGAAGCACTGAACCACCAAAAAGCTCACCCATACCTCCCACCCCGTCTCTAGGGAGCCAGACCAGAGGGGTCACTGCTAGGGAACACTGGGGGTCTGTCCCAGGCCAGCAAGACCCAGCCAGGCCCACCGGCTCCTCTCCCCGCTGTCATCCCCACTGGGCAGCCCGACGCCCCCTGACCCCATGGCCTTCCATCAGGGGAGATCTATAACATTTACAATCCCAAAACAAAAGGCCCCGAGAGCTGAGGACAGAATTCATCTTCCCAGCTGACAAGCCCCGTTAATTAACGACTTGGAAATCGATGACGAGAAGGGACAGGCGGCAAATGACACCTCACTGTGGGCCAAGAGGAGGGAAAAAATGTCCGGGGACTGGCGGACACGCACTGCGGGGCTGGCCGGGTGCCTGGGAGAGCCACCTTGCCCATCTGTCACTGTCACTTCAAACGCGGGCACCTACCCCCCAACCCTGAAATTCTCATTTCCCACCGCGGCAAGCCCCTGAGACAGAGGGGGGTCCCTGACCAAAGAGTGAAGGGGACGTAACTCATGGGCACGAGTGTGTGCCAGGCCTGTGCTAGAGGCTTCTCATCCCTAGCTACTCCTTGTCTTACGGCTGCCCTGGGGGCAGGCGCTATGACTCCCATGTGAGGGAGGAGAAGAGTAATGGCCAGAGGCCAGTCACACTAAGACTGGGCTTCTGTGTTCTTCGCTGCGCCATGGAGAGAGCTTCCACCTGGCTCCCTCGTAGAAGGTTCACTCACCCTGGTGGATGACCTTCCGGGGGAGTCCCAAGACTTACAGCTAGGGGTCAGACGGACATTAGGTTCTTGCCACTGCATCCAACTCTGGGGCAGAGGTGGGGGATGAAATGGTAGCAGGGGGCAGGGAGGGCTGTGCTGGAGAAAGAAGACTCCAGAGGGCTTAAGGGTGGGCATCCAAGCTGTGAGGGCAGGGCAGGGAACAAGCCCCCTTGTGGAATTCAATCTTCCTGAAGAAAAAGAGAGAGAGAGATCAAAGCACCTATTTCACAGGGTGCCGTGAATTTTAGACAAGTCATAAAAATAAAGGGCTTAGCAAGCACTCAGCACATAGTAGGGACTCTTAATAAATGTTCACAAGTGTTTCATCGTCCTAGTCGGCCTCCTTCTCCTACACACAGTTTATAGTGGGCATTGTCCCCCCACCTCTTTTGACTCCCAGTGCCTTAAGAGCAACACTGTGTCTCCCCCATCAGGAGAGAAAATGGGGAACTGGATCGCCGAGAAGGCTGCACAGCGTAGAAGACAGTAAGCACCTGCTTGGAGCGCCTGCCTGAGCTGAGGATTGGAGCCGAAGGCCCAGGGAGAGAGTCTAGCCCCGTTCATGGAGAAGACCCCCGAGAATGGGCCTAAACCACCACTTCTCACACCCTGTGGCAGCAAGCTCACTGTTGGAGCCAGGCTGGGGCTCTCTGGGAGGCCAGAGGCGGAAGGTGGAGTTGTGCTAAGGGTCAGGGGAGGCCTTGGAAGAGAAGGGGCTGTCAGAGCTGGCTCAGAAGGATGAGCAGGAAGCTTCCAGACGGGGCTGGGAGGCAGAGGCTGCCACACTTCCTCCTGTTCCCTCAGCAGATGCCACGAGGTGTCCAGGAAATGTCGGACATCTCTTACCATCGGGATTTGGCCCCTGGTGGCTGCTGGGAATGTGAGAATGGGGCAGAATGCGCACCTGGAGGGCACCAGAAGGGGAGCAGCCCAGAATGCCCGGACACACGAGGTCTGGAGCCTCAGGCCCCTTCTTTCTGAGGAGAACCAAGACCCTTTGGGTAAGACCCCCCTGCTCTACATTCATCTAAAGGACAACCCAAGTGTCCATCCACAAAAGAATAGGGAAACGAAAGATGGTCCGTCCATACAATGGACTGTCTGTCATTCATCCGGGAAGATAAAGGAAGGCCTAGTACAGGCGATGCTGGGATGGGTGTTGGAAAACATCGCGTGGAGTCAGCTGCCCAGCAACGAGCCCTTTAGGAGCCCGCTGTAGGAACTAGCCCGAATTGGCAAACCAAAGTGTATTTGTGGTTGTCAGACAGGAAGGAGAGGAGGCAGGAGGCAGCCTCACTTAGGGGACACGGAGTTTCTGTTAAGGGTGATGGCAAATCCAGGCACCAGATAGTCGTACAATACAATAAACATAATGAATGTCAACGAATTGTCTCTGTAAAAAACGTTGAAACACTTGGTCACACCTATGTGAAAAAAGATAATAATCCTCCCTGCTTTAGGTGCCTCTTGGGGACTGCCCTGGGATCAGGGAGGCCTTACACCGGGTGGCTTAGTGGTGGGCGCTGGGAGTTGAAGGTGGGAGAACTTGCCCTGCTGCGCTTGCCTCCTTTTCGGCGAACCTCAAATCCCCCACCCCACCTCTGGGCCCAAGGCATGGTGGCGAGCCGGCCAGGACTGGCCCAGTCGGGGTCTTCCACTGAGAGCAGATGGCTCCACTCTGTCTACCCGCTCCCCCGACCCCCAGCCCCTTAAAGAAGAGGAGACCTTTCCAGAATATCGGATCTCACCAGAGCTCTCAATGTCAAATTTAAAATTCATACTTTGTCTCACCTTTGATTTCAAATCGGATTACACCTCAGTGGTGAAAGAGGGCCGCCACTCGGGGCGAGCAAGGCTCTTGGGCCTCCACGGGGCCCCAAAGCATTGTTAACTCCTTCCAATTCATTAGGTCTAATCCGAGTGGCGCTTAGTAAGGGGCCCTGCGCCGGACCTGCCCTCTGGACCATATGCGCCCATTGTATCTCTCCACCACTAATCCAGCACCCAGCCTGGGCACCGGCCCTCTGAAAAGGGGATGTGGCTGCCGCCCGCTCCCAGCTGGGAAAGAGTCTTAGCCCTGAGTGTGTGTGTGTATGCGTGGGGGGGAGGGAGGGTGGAACACAGGTGGGGACTAAGAAGAGACCCTTGGCCCCAGAACCCCCACAGATCCTTTGTAGATTGGGCTGACAAAACCCCAGCACAGAGAGGAGGGGGTGGGAGTAAGGGGAGAGGTGGAAGGACAGACAGATGTCCACCCGTCCTATTCTTCTTTCCCTCAATATACTCACATATAGACGAAAGCAAACAAATCCCTTGCCACGCAATTGGTACCCAAGGACCTGATAGGACGAGCAGACCAACCCATAGGGTTTCCAAGACTGTCGTGCGCTTCTTCAAACGGCCAACCTGTCATTTCATAGCTGAGCGCTTAACCACTGTGCCACCAGGCCTCTTCCCAACCTCGCAGACACACCCAATATGAACACACACTCCACACCAAGGGCAGTGGCTCAGGCGGCCTGTTTCCTCTCCTTCAGCAGCCTCAGGCCACTCCTCATGACTTGTCATCTCTACTTGAGTGGCCTCAGAGGTGCCAGTTCTGAAACAACAGGCTTATTACACACCTGAGAGTCATCACAACACCCCCACCCACCCAAAGCCTTCCTTCACGTTGTCATTCTCCCCAGGGCCTCTCCTCTTTCTCCCGCCCACCACGACAGTCACCAGAAACACCCTCTCCCTGACACGCTCGAGAGTTCCTCTGATTCCAGCACCCTGAGCTGGCTCACCACCCCAGTCCAGTCCTATCCCTGGTGGCAGGTGGCAGGTGTCCACCACAACCTTCAGCGGGCCCCCACCATCTCTAGCCTGAAGTCCCAACGCTTCTATTTTTTAAACCATTTTATTGGGGGCTCGTACAACTCTTATCACAATCCATCCATCCATCCATGGCGTAAAGCACATTTGTACATTTATTGCCATCATCATTCTCAAAACATTTGCTTTCTACTTGAGCCCTTGGTATCAGCTTCTCACGGTTCCACCCCCTCCCCACCCCCCTCCCTCACAAACCCTTGATAATTTATAAATTATTATTATTTTGTCATGACCGATCACAAGGATCTACATATAACCCCCTCCCTGGAGGATGGACAACAGAAAAGTGGGTGAAGGGAGACGTCGGACAGTAGACAGTCCCAGCGCTCTTGCCCGGTAGGCCATTTCCTCCCTCAAACAAGCCCTCTGCCTTAGGCCAGCATGTCCACCGTCCCAGTTCACTATGCCCAAGGAGGCCAAGGGCCGGGCCAGGCCAGCTGAGCGCCTGCTTATGTGCCTCAACACTTTTCTATGCATCAAGGTCACACGACACTACCTGCCCCCTTCCTTGTACACGCTCCCTCAGCACTATCCCTGCACCACCCCAAGGGCCAAGAGAACGTTGTGGCTTTTAATTCATTACCTCCTGAATGAGGGGCTCCCCAGACACGGGCTGTGTCCCGTCATCAGACTGGGGGGTTCCCCAAGACAGGGCTGCCTCCCTGTCACCCTGGGAACTCCTCCAGGGCAGGCTGTCTCCTCCATTAGACTAGGAGCTTCAGCAGGACAGGGCTGCCTCCCCATCAGATTAGGGATGCTTGTCATCTCTACTTGAACGCCCCTTGAGGACCTCAGATGTAATGGTCCTAAAACAAAGGGTCCTCAAAACAAACCCAAGAGATTCCTCACGGCACCCCCACTGCAGATCAAGGGATGCTCTGCCAGGGACTGGGTCTCTCCCCCACTAACCCGGAACTGGTAACACTGACTGTGTCTCATTTGTTCCTTCTGCAGCTCTGTTCACGGACCTGGACCTCAGGTGGGGCAAGGCGGAGCCCCTCTCCCACTAGGGACCCTTGGTTCCACCTTTTGCCTGGTGTGGCTGGTCACTGTAACCCCACAACCACCCCTGGGTGAGAAGGCCTCTTTGCCCAGGCATGCCCAGGCAGGTCAGTCTGGAGTCCAGGCTTGTCCCTCTCCCACCCTCCCCAAGTCCCTCACGCCACACCCTGTTCACAGCGCTGCTCCAGCACGCTGACAGAGCCCAGCACTCCCACAGCCACGCAACAACTTCTTAATTAATTGCACTAATTAGCAGAGATGAGGCTGGACATCTGAGCCCTTTCCTGGGTGCGGTGAGACCTCAGCACATTGGGATTGAGGACATTTGTCCCGTAGGGGCACCATCTCCAGTCGGCTGACACCAATGGCCCCTCCATGGGCACCGAGCCCCTCCCACACACACGCTGAGGGACCCAGAGCCCAACCCCCCAGGCTGCTCTGGGGCGCCCAGGAATGGCTGTGTCACGCTGGCTCCCCCGGCAGAGGACGGACTCCGCGGAGTCTCGCTGGCCTAGTGAACACAGGTAAGGAAGTCTGAAAATCCCAAACCCTCCAGGTCTCCCTGGCGTCCACCGACGGAGCCATTTGCCTCCTCTGATTGGACAGTCTTTCTCTGGCCACACCCATTTTCCAACTCCTCCCTTCTTCCAGCCCTGCCCAAGCGCTCGGGCGGGGCTTCCCTCCTGGGTCCATCTCCTTCGGGTTCTGGTTCAGTCTCCCCAACGGTCACCGTGGCGCTGCTGCAAGGGTCCAATTTGATTAACCCATGGAAAGCACTTGTTCAGTGACTGGAAGCAGTGAACAGTCAAGAGTGTTAGCCGATGGGGGGCGGGGGGGGGCACAGAGTGAAACTGGAGGAGGGGCCGCCCCAAGAGGACCCATATCTGCCCCTCTTTCCAGACCCTGCAGGCTGAGCAGAAAGGACAACAGTGAAGGGTCTGAGAGAGCGAGTGTTGGGCTGTGAGGGGAACTGTAGGACAGGGGACGAGAGCTGGCGTTCCCCGAGCAACTATTAGGTGCGGAGAACCGTCCACTATTAGCTGAGATGCCAGTCCCAGGCTCCTGCCGAGGCTCACGCCCCTGTCACAGAGCACAGGGCATTTTGCAGCGCTGGAGTTCCCCTTCGGCCTTTGCTGCGGGCCAGTTCCTCGGAGGAAGGCCTGGACCACGTGTGCCTTTGCCTGGGCCCCAGTGCCTTGTAAGCATGAAGGGTCAGTGGCCTCTCTCTCTTTTTCTAGGCTAAGAATTGAAGACATGTGAAAAGTCAGTAGCATCGATGTCAAGGAACAAACTGTGTGTGTAGGCACCTGAGTTAGTTAATTGTGCCAGCCTGGCTGATAATCACATGTGGGGCTGGTTGAAAGGTGGAGGGATAAATGGGTGGTGAAGCCTCGCCTTTCTAGTTCTCGGGTCTCTTGTTTTGTGATGGTTGCACCGGGTGCAGCTGCCTTA
>NW_022111358.1:12347377-12348669 GCF_000313985.2 Echinops telfairi
CGGACATTATGCAAACATAGGATGGTGGGGGAAGGCCCAGCCTGCCAGGCCTGGTGAGCGCTGGGTCTGGAAAGTCCCCTGGGGGCCCATGGCCTCACTGGAGAGGAACAAGGCAATGGGAAACCACGAAGAGGCAGTTTTCATGAGATGATAATGGCTTCAGCCAGGAGATAGCGAGAAGGAGAAGGGAAATATGATTTCTGGTCCACCTACTATGTGCTGGGGATTACACAGGACATTTTCCACTCGCCCTCTTGCCTCAGCCTCAGAATGTTGTATTATCCCCAGATTTCCACACCTCCAGAGCCGAGGGCGGGCTGGGCTGATTCAGCAGCAGAATCCTCGCTCTCCGTGAAGAGAGGAAGCCAGGAGTTCAAGCCCCTGCCAGTGCACCACCAGCAGAGGCTTGCATGTTGCCATGTTGCTGGACCAGTTTCAGTAGTGCTTCTAGACTGAAACAGAGCAGAAAGTAAAGCCTGGTGCTCTACTCCCCAACATTATTCAAATGTGGGAAACAGAAAGATTTCTCCCATGTTGTCTCCCCCAAATATATTAGACTTAGGACACGGCTTGCAGCTAATGGTAAAAGTTATTTTCCTTGAGGCAATCGGCTACCAGACTGCTGTCTCTCCCCACCATGGGGTGGGCCTGCTCCCTGCTGCTGGGGACAATAGATTACTTCTCCCTGAGACTTGCGACCATTAGCTTGGGACATTCAAAGTTAAGCTGCCATCCTGAATCTAGGATCAGTCCATCTTGTCACATGCATACCCCCAATCCCTCCTCTTCCTATTGCGTGTTTACCCCTAGACCACCCACTTCCATTACTGTATTACCAATAGCACAATACTTTCCTGTGATGTGTCTTCACCTGTAATTAGGGGGCTTGCATGTCCCCAGAGAATATAAAAGCTTTGGTTAGCATTAAATAGCATGATCTCTCTCCAAGTGGGCCACCAAGCGGGGCTGAGGTGAGCATTGCTACCATGAAATGTGTCTGACTCCATTATTTCTCTCTCTCTTCTATATCTCATGCTCTCGATGACTTTGATATAATATTTATATATCTCAACCATACAATTGTGCCTATCGAACCCATGATTAGTGGGGGGGCTGGTACCTCCTACAACCACAAATGGTGCCCAACGTGGGGCCGTATGAAATGAACTCTTATGAGTTATTTCCCATGTAACAATTGTATGGCCCCACCAGAATGTAGAGTGAATTGGAAAATTGTGTGAACTGAGAATCCGGTGTGGGGATTGGCTGAGTATTTTAAAGAGAACAATGGG
>NW_022111358.1:12350071-12351481 GCF_000313985.2 Echinops telfairi
GGGGGGTCTTGTCAATCACAGGAGGGCTGGGAGCCATGGGTGGGCAGCTTAAGGCCCGGTGACCCTGGCCCGGCTTATAGGGGCGGGGGAGGGGGGCACGAAGAGCTTTTCTCTTTGGATCCAAGATGGCAGGCACCTTAGAAAGCATTCATCTAAACTCTTCTCCCAAGTCAAGGCCTGACTCCCCCGTCCCTTTCCCCCAGTGGTCACGTAGCCTGTGTGCTGCCGAATCGCGCACGAGGAGGAGCTCACTGGCACACACTGCCCCACAGCAGGCTTTTTTTCTTAGCTATTGCCTCCAAGATCATCATCTGCTTCTCGCTGCCATCAGTCAATTCTGACTCCTAACGACCCTATAGGACAGGGTAGAAGCGCCCCTGTGGGTTTCTGAGACTATAAATCTTTTTTTTAAATTATTTTATTGGGGCTCATACAACTCCTATCACAATCCATCCTTCCATCTGTTGTATCAAGTATATTTGTACATTTGTTGCCTTCATCGTTCTCAAAACATTTTCTTTCTACTTGAGCCCTTGATATTAGCTCCTCTTTTTCCCCCTCCCTCTCCCACCCTCCTTCCCTCCCTCCCTCACAAACCCTTGATAATTTATAAATTATTATTTTCCATGTCTTACACTGTCTGATGTCTCCCTTCACCCACTTTTCTGTTGTCCATCCCCCAGGGAGGAGGTTAAATGTAGATCCTTGTGATCAGTTTCCCCTTTCTCCCCCACCTTCCCCTCCTGGTATCTCCACTCTCATTATTGGTCCTGAGGGGCCTTTATGAGAGTTGAAAGCTTCCTCTTTCTCCTGTGACCGTGAGCTTAGGGAGGTAAAGAATCAGGTCCTATAGAATGCCCTCGTGTATGTGAACATAAAGGAAATGGGTGGATGAATGGATGGTTGGTAGGAAGGTAGACAGAGACAGGGGTAGAGAGGTAGAGCGTCGCTATTGGGTGCTGTGAAGCCAATTTTTGACGCATACTGACAGAACCTAACTGCCTCCTCATAGACTTCTCTAGTCTTGTCACCTTTACCAAATTCTTTACTAAATCTTGACTAATTCTTTCTTCTGCAGAGCCTCTGGGTGCATCATTATGTCACCAGGGCTCAACATCTGATAATGGATGGATGGATGGGTGGGTAGACTAGGGATAGATAGATAGATAGGTTGGTAGGTAGGCAGGCAGGCAGGCAGGCAGGTAGGTAGGTAAGTAGGTAGATAGACAGACAGACAGACAGAAACACAGACAGACAGACACACTGATAGATCAAACTCTAAGTGAATAGCTAGATATGCTTGCATGCAGAGTACATTTCTGAAAGAAAACCCCAACACTGGTAACAACAGTGGCTGCTATTAGGGAAACCGGATGACTGAGTGGAGGCATCTGCGTGGCGAGAGACCTA
>NW_022111358.1:12352527-12357190 GCF_000313985.2 Echinops telfairi
GAGGTGGGAGGGTGGCTGTGCCAATGCTTGCATGTGCTCATTCTCAGGTGTGTGCCATGTGCATACACGCATGGACCTGTGTGAACATCCGTGTGTGTGTGTGTGTGTGTGTGTGTGTATGCCCATGAGCACTTATGCCTTCAACAGCCCAGGTGGGTGAGTGTGCATATGTGGGCGGCCTCTCTCTCTCCCACAACCCTCAACACACCGACTTGCTTGAATTTCTTCACAAGACGACCTCCTCCCTGGGCCTGGGAATTGAGATTTCATCTTTTCTTTTTTTTTTTTTTAATCTCAATATTCTCGGTGACAAGCACAGTCCCCGGCATCCAGTAGTCAACATTTGGAGGCCTGAACTGAGCAGAGCGGAGCTGCATTTCCCTGGTGCATTGCTGTGTGTCCCAGTCAGCCCAGGAGAGGGGAGAAGCGTGTGCCCCCTGGGGCCAGGGCCAGGGGAACAGCTGTGGATGCGCATCGGGGGCCTCCCCCAGACATGGGTCCATGTGGACATGGTGATCATGCCCTATAACAAGTGAATTCAAAGCTCAAGGAGGGAGTGTGTGCATGTCTGTGTGAGGGAGTGTGTGTGTGTGTGTATAACAGCTCCGACAGCTTGCTCATGCATGTAGACAGCCCAGCAATGCCTTGCTTCGGCTGAGCCAGGTTTCTCCCTGGTAAACCTGGAGCCGCTAAAATTAGTATGAAGAGGGTAGTGTTCGGTTAAAAGGAAGGGGGGTAGGAAGAGATGAGGGTGCCCGTGAGTGCTATTTTATTTCTCAGTGAGAGGATAAAGTGATTTTTCCTACATAATTTTTGATGTAGAGGCTAAATTAGGCCGGAGAAGGGGACAAAGCAACTTTCGCCTTCATTAGTATTCTGGCCGTGTTGGCCCAGCCACGGCAGTTATGTATTTTTGCAAGTATGCATATAATTTATTGTGGAGAACACAATTTACATGGTAGTCGATGCCTGTTTTATAGCCTCACAAATAGATGTATGAACTCAAGCATATAATGGCCCAACCAGCAGGCGCAAATACGTTCTAAATCTTCTAAATGTGCTTCACAAAAATGTAACTGAGGAATATAAAACAGATCAATTCTTGCATGTTATATATTGGTTTTTGATTTACAAATCTAATCTGGGACATTTCTTCAGAAATGAGGGGATTTTTTTTCACCCTCCTCCTCTTCCTCTTCCTCCACCAACTTCTCGGGGCACAGAACTCGCCTGCTGGCCAGGTGCCCGCAGGCGCTGCCACCTACAGGACCTGGACACGAGGGCCCATGTGTGTGCCCATGCGTGCGGTGCCCATTCCCACACAGCTGCCTGTGAGTGCACTCGGGTGTCTGGTGGGAGGCTGCGGACGTTGGGTGGCAGGCAGGGGTGGGACCTTTGCACGTTGGGTGGCAGGCAGGGGTGGGACCTTTGCACCGTCTCCTATGGTGCAGTGGAGAGACGTGACCGCTCCAATCTGAGAGAACCCCTGTGGTGTGGGTCTCTCTGGTCTCCTGCCTCAGTGGCCCGTTTCCTCTGCGGCCCCAGATTGGTTTCATGGCTGACTTGATCAGGAAGAGAAAGGAGGAGTTTCCGATATGAAAAGTCAACTAACATTTGTTGAGTGTTCTTTTTTGTTTTATAGAAAAGATTTCCTTTCTTCTTTTGAGCCGTTTTCTTGGCACTTCATCCACATATCATGCAATGCAATCGTTCAATCATATTCAGAAGAGTTGTCCAATCATGACCATAATCCATTTTAGGTCTTTTTCTTCTTCCTTGGCTTGTACTCGTGTAAATTCTTTTTTAATTGTGGTAAAAATACACACAGCAGAACATTCTTCAATGCAACAATTTCTACATGTATATTTGAGTGCCACTGATTACGCTCTTCATGTTGGACAACCATTATTGATAGTCTTTTCCAAATTACTCCACCGCCATTAACACAAACTCAATGTTCCCTAAGCAACAATTCCCCCTCCTTCCCCCATGGTGACCATGGGTCACGTATGGTTTCTTTCTTTCCTTCTTTGTCAGTCGTTCTCTTGATAGAATGTTCACATAGCATACACTTCCATAGTTAAATCACTTTTTTAAAGAATTGTACATACATCGCCACAATCAGTTCTAATGCCCCCTCCCACATTCATTGCTTGCTCCCCAGTTCCCCTCATCTTCCCCACCCCCAGTCCCCATAAACCAATGCATTAGTTGCTGTCTCTGTTCTTCCACTCCTTCTGTGCTTCAGAAACTGGGAAACCAAACAGGAACAATAAAGAACAAAACCAAAATGAAACAGAAAGAAGAAAATAATAATAACATAAAAATAAAGAGTAAGAAAGAAAAGACCACCAACCATATTTTAAAAGCCAGAGAAGAAAGTCGTGGAACAAACGAGAAATATTTGAGCCTAGAGCAAATTCAGGTTGGGTCAAGAGGGAGGTCAACTGAGCAAGTATCATATTCTACTATGGTTCGATCCACCGTAATCAAGTTTATAATCATCTCTGTCTTATAGCAAAGGTGTTCGAGTCCCTCATCTGTGGCTAGAGGGGATCTGCCAGAGGCTTCATCTGACTAGACACTCTGCAGATGGGTTTTGGGCTCCCACTGTCTTCTACAAATCGGGTGTTCACAATGTAAGCTTTGATACCTTTCCCTTGACCATAATTGGATTTTTGTCAGCATCATCTTTGGATCACACAGGCTGGTGTGCTTCTTCCATGTGGACTTAGTTGATGCCTCACTGAGATGGTTGCCTGTTTGAATACAAGCCTTTAAGACCCCAGACACTATTCCAATTGATAGCCAGGCACCATCTGCTTTCTTCTCCACACTTTCCTCTTGCACCCTTATCTTCAGTGATCTCTTCATGAAGGCAAGTATCAAGCAGGGCCATGTTATAAGAACTAACTGTTCTTGGATTGCTAAAATTATGTGGGAGGCCAGAATCCATCTGGCTGTCCATGGATTTTGAACGACGTTGATGCACTCTTGATGCTGAGCATCTTGCTGTCTGGAAGTGTAGGAGATCCCTCTCCATGGCCCCTCCGCACTGGTCTCCATGGAGTCTCTCCTGTGTGTGCTACTTGGTCATCATCTTGTTCCAGTCTTTGAAAATACTTTTCTAAAATCAATTTACCTTCATGTAAACATGACTTTTCACAAACCTGCTCCATTCGCAATGGCATTAAATGAAATGCAAAACAACACAGAAAACGAAGCATGCTACACAGGGGTGGTTCTTGTGAACATCGTGTTCAATGTAAGAAGCAAGACCCTAACGAAGATTTGCTGCATGGGATGATTTATAGAAAATTCAGGTATGTACTGAAGTGAACTCTAGAATGTCAAGCTCAAAAACTCACTACCATCAAGTCAATTCCAACTCATAGTGGCCCAAAGGACAAGGCAAAACTGTCTCTGTGGATTTCCTAGACTAACTCTTTACCGGAGAAAACCTCACCTTTCTCCCAAAGAGCAGCTGGTGGTTTCGAACTGCTGACCTTGTGGTTAGCAGCCCAGCTCGAAACACCCTACATTGCCAAGATCCTAAACTAAGTGTGTAGAGAAAAGCAAAGAAGCAACTTACCATTAAAGTCAGGATGCTGATTTCCTTTGGGGATGGGGCCAGGTGAGGGGACAAGAAATGCATCTGGGGTGTAAGTGATGTTCTATTTCTTGACCTTGATGGTGTTTATTTGGTCTGAAATTACTGAGCTGTACTTCATTTTATTTGCTTTAGATACATGTGTTCTATGTTATAATAAAAAAAACCGTGTACAAAGATAACCCTTAAGGGTTTATAATAAAAAACAAATGACCTTGCTTCATCTTCCCAGCCCTGCTCCCCGCAAACAAAATCTCTATTTCTCCATATCTCTAGACATGTTGTATAACTTCTTTTTAATTCTTTTAATGGGAGTTTTTCATTTTTGTAAGGTCGCTAGCAATGCCTTCGTTTTTATTTCTGATTTTAGTCATTTGAACCTTTTGCTTTTTAATTTTTCTTCATTAGTCTAGCTAAAGGTTTGACGATTGTGTTGCTCTTTTCAAAGAACCAACTTTTGGTTTAATGATTCTTTTGTCTTCCTAGTCTCTATTTTGTTCATCTCTTCTCTAGTTCATCATTCCTTTCCTTCTGTTGCCTTAGGTTAGCTTGCCCTTTATTTATTTATTTAGGTCCTTAATTTGAAACCTTGGAAACAAGTATTCATCGCAGGATTCAGAGGCAAAGACAGATGCCCCCAAATCATTGTTCTCCTCCACTGGTCTGGCCAGAGTCGAGCTGCAAGCAGTCAGAGCCACTACAGCTGCAGCACACTGTGCTCTCCGATATCCTGATCTAGTAAGGTGGGCCGGGAACTGGCTCACTGAACCCAGGGTGTAGTTTGAGACCATCCACGGCTTCCTCAGATTTCAGCACTCCTCGTTCTTGTCACCGGCAGTGCTGCTGGACCAGAGACTCGAGCATCCCTTTAGCCCATAACTTGTGTAAGTAGGAGCCATAGACCGCAACCTCGGTGAAGTTCAAGAATTCCAGAACCTTCAGCTCGAGCATGGTCTTGCTCATGTGCTTGAGGTACCACATTTGAGATCCATTTGGGCCACATGTGGTTAACAGCTGTTACGTGGGAATCTGAAACACTTGGGGTCTTTAAAA
>NW_022111358.1:12357771-12359593 GCF_000313985.2 Echinops telfairi
TTTTTTTCTTTGATCCCTTAGTTATTTAGTTATAAGTGTTTAATTTCCACTTATTTGTGATTTTTCTGAACTTATTTCTGCTATTGACTTCTAATTTCATCCCAGTATGGTCAGAAAACATACCTGGTATAATTTCAACTTTTAAAATGTATCGAGACTGATGCTGTTACCTGAAATAGGTTCAATCCTGAGGATTATTCAAGGAGTACTTGAGAAGAATGTATATTCTGTGTTGCCGAGTGGCATGTCTTATCGATGCCTATTAGGCCCAGCTGGTTTACCATGTTGCCCACGTCTTCTACTGCTTTGGTGGTCCTCTGTCCAGAGCTATTCATCATGCAGTTAAGGAATTTTGTGTCCCACCTACGTCTGCTCATAATGTGAAAGCCACAGCTCCACCTACAGTTCAGTGGGAAGGGGGGAGCTTCAAGTCTACTGAGCCAGGTTACCCTACCTCTGTTATCCAGTACGTGGGCTCCCGACGTCCCGTGCTATCGTAAGACTTGGGATCTTCTGCTGCTGTGAAGCCTCCTTCTGAGTTAGCTATTCATCCACACAGCCCGGTGTTGAGCAGAGCAGAATGAGAAGAGCCCTTCAAGACCATATCAGGCCTGGAGACAGGAGGCTCTTGTTCCAGGTCTCCTGAAGTCAAGCCTGCTGACATCCCAGCATAGCTCAGTCCCACAGACTGACTCACTGACTGTCAAGAAAAGAGAGAGCTAGTTGATAGGATCCTTTTTGTCCATTTGCGTTATGTGGTGGTGGTAACTGGAGGCAGGATTGGAGGAGGCAAGACAGATTGTGATGGAGCAGACATTCATGGCACGGGGGAAGGCCTAGGCTTCCATCCTGGAGCCACACTGAGCTGTGTGACCTTGGGCAAGTCACTTTCCCTCTCTGAACTTTACTTATATACAGACTGGAAAACATCATGGTCGTGAGACCATTTACTGAGTCTGCACCTTGCATCCAATACTGTATGCGTATGATTGCATTCCAGCTTCCCCACAGCTTTGGAATATGTAGGAACCTGAGGCCCCTGAAGGCAAAATAACTCACCCAAAGCCACGGCGAATCAGTGCCACAAGCAGCAGTCAATCATCACTCTCTGGTGGCTCCAGAGCTGCAGCACAGAAAGTCCCACCAGCCCCTCCTCCACCTGCCACGTGGCTTTCCGTTGACACGTGAAGCTTGGATTTTATACATTTAATATGAAATATGCCACCCAGACCACCTCATTTTACAGCAAGTTTGGGATCATGGTACATTTGTCCCCAGGACTCCCTCACTCCGTGGACCCTGTGTCTTACAGCCCTTTCCCTCTCCTTCCCTTTAGATGACAGCTCCAGTGGCCCTTCCCCCCATCGAAGTGTCCACTCCCCCTCCTGGCTCCAGCAGCAAGGATGCCAGCAAGAGCGTCCTGAGCAACCACGACAAAAGCAAGCCTATCGCTGTGCTCAGTGCTGGGAGGTGGATATCAACACCTCAAGGGTAAACTGAGGCTCAGAAGTCAGCGACTCTGAAAGGACATGTGAGAGTCAACCGGGGACTTGAAGACGGACCGAGGATCAGATGACAGCCATCCCTGAGCTTACCGCTGACATCAGTAGGTAGGATCAAGGCATTGTCAGTTCTCGGGGAACAGGGTGGGGAACACTCGCTGAAAAAGCAGTGACACCAGCTGACATCATGCACCTCTCCAAAGAGAAGCCCTTCCAGCCAGCACATCAAGGTGAGCGAATTAAGTCTCTGACCCGTATGACCTGCAAATGATGTCTGAACTATCCAAATGGCTCTTGGCAGAGAGAAAGGTTCTCTCCGC
>NW_022111358.1:12361567-12363110 GCF_000313985.2 Echinops telfairi
CGCACACCCCCTCCCTCTCTCACACACACAGCCTGCCAGGTCTAAGCAGCCAGATCTCCCTCCCCAGAGCACACACCTCCCTCCGCAGCCGCAGCCGGGGAAGGCTCTGGCTCTGGTGTCCGATGTCAAGAACCATCGTGAGGGATGTCCTGTCCGCCATGTGGCAACAGGCAAGTGGCTGATCCTCTTTACCACGCCATGTTCTCGTGGGAAATAATGAAACACCACTTAGCGCCGTTGTATACATTTCATAGCATTCCATCTCGTCACAAGGGCACAGTAGGTGCCCACTAGCTGCTCCCCCATCCTCCCACTGAACCTGAGGCCAGCTCTCTTTGGCAAGCAGTTCTGGGGTCTAGTTGGGTTAGGCTCTGGGATGGGCTAGGCTGGCAGGGGCCAACTGGATGACCTGAGCAGTCTTATCATCTCTGGGTGGCTGTGAGGGTCAAATGGGTTAAGAAAACATTTATACAGAGCTTGGTACCTGCCCTCCTCCTAGTGATTGTAATAAGAATAGCAGTCATCATGACGATGATAGTAATAAGCCACGATGCTGAGGGCAGCACACACTGGCCGTGTGAGCGCTCACAATGACTCGGACGCTCTGCTAATGCGAACGCTCACCAAGGCTCGGAGGTCCCTGGAGTTAGCCCAACTTCCCGGAGAGGCACACTGAGGTACGGAGAGGCGGAGGACCTTATCAGCTGCCCAGAGAGAAGGTGGTGATCGGGAAGTGGGGCCACTCTTATTCTCAGGGGAAGGGATAGCTTGCAGGCCTGTGAGCCTCAGGGACAGTCCCCTCCCTTGGCAGAAGACCGGACAAGGTTCTGAGGGGGACAGTCCCTCTCCGAGGTCACCCATGCAGAGCTCTGTCCCTTCACCTGGCTGATACCATTCCCCAATGTGTACCCCTGGAGTGGGCCTGGTGGGGGCTTTATGGAGAACAGGGGTCTCTGTGGTTGGCTGAGAAGAATTCTGGGACCCGGGAGTCTGAGTTGGGGTCTGCAATAAACACCCCCCACTCTTTTTCTCCCCCGCCTTCCTTTCTCCCTTAAATGGCTTAGACTGAGTTTCCCTTCCATGTAAACAATCTCTCACCTTCACCAAGACCACCCCCACCCCCACCCATCCCTTTCCACCCACCAAGCTTCACCAGCAAACAGCGCTCCAGACACTTCCATGGACCCTGGACAACTCCCAAAGCCCTTTGTTTCCTCATCTGCAAAATCGGGGTCTTAAAGGAAAGCAAGCCCACTGCTGCCAGGTCAGTCCTGACTGGTGCGACCCCTGTGTTACAGAGGAGGACCCCTCGAGGGACTGACAGGGGCAGATCGCCAGGCCTTTCCTTCGAACCACTGATCTACCTCATGGCCATGGGTCCATTCCGACTCATGGCGACAATGGATCGGACTTTGGAGACCGGAAGTCTATTTGAGAGCTAGCCTCATCTTTCTCCTTTGGAGCAGTTGGTGGGTTTGACCCGCCAACCATGTGGTTTGAAATTCATTGCCTTCCCCATAGCCCCACCACGTGTGCCAACCAG
>NW_022111358.1:12367160-12384915 GCF_000313985.2 Echinops telfairi
TAGGAACCTCGAGGTGGGAACTCCCCACCAACCACACCTCCAACTGCTGCCATCACTATTACCCTCCCTGGTTTACCTGACAGCCTTGTGGCATAATGCAGTTCGTGGGTTTATGGTATCTCTAAGTACTACCACCTGCCCGCCAGCCTGAGGGTCTGAGGCAGCTTTCAGTAACCATGCAACAGCATCAAAGAAAACTTTCAAAAGTGGAGGGGAGACTCAGAGCAGGCCCCAGGCTCCTTGGTAAACTGAGCCATTCTCTTCCTCCAGAGACCTGGGGGTCCTGCAACCTTGGAGTGAAGTGGCTTTTGAGCAGCTTTATCTCCTGCCTGAAGGGGAGTGGCAAGGGCATGGCTCAGGCCCAGGTGTGTTTTGAAATCAGAAAATGCAGTGTTTAGTCCTGGTGTCTCAGAGAAGCAGTGAGATCGAGGGCAGGTCTTTAAGCTTCCTGTGCTTCCATTTCCTCATCTGTAACTTGGGAGGCAAATAACAATACACCCTGATCCTGCCTTCCTCTCAAGGAGAGTCTCAAATAAGAAAGGGCACCCAGTTCTGAGTTTCTACACCTCTCCACCTCTCCTTGGGGTGGGCTCTGGAGAGGAAGTGAAGGCACTTTTGGGGTCCCACGTGGGACCTTCCTTGCCTCTCTCCCATAGAAGCCTGCGGTTTCACCTGGGGCAGCACTGTGTTTCATTCACATTCGATGGCCAAGGACCTGATACAATTACCAGTAGAACACATCAGTGGTAGCTCCTCCCAACCAGGCGCGAGTCTCAGCACTTTACATTATAACGCAATCCTTACGTCAGCCCAGGAAGGCCTCAAAAAAACAAAACAAAAACGGCACAACAACAAACTCACTGTCATCGGGTCAATGTTGACTCATGGTGGCCCGAGAGGACAGAGTAGAACTGCTCCTGTGTTTCCAAGCCTGTCAATCTTTAGGCAGTGGAAAACCTCATCTGTCTTCTGACCCTCTAAGGTAGGTTTTATTATTCTTATCCCTGGTTTATCGATGAGAGAGTTGAAGCTTTCTCAAAGAGATGCCCGGAACTCTAGCTAGTGCATAAACAAATGTCCAATCATGGTTTTTGTTAGATGACAGACAAGTGGGTGAGTGGAATGATGAGGGCGTTGCTGGGTGGGTCAGTTCATGGCGTGGATAGATAGGTGAGTGGGTGTATCAGGAGATGGGTATGTGGATGGAAGGAAAGATGGATAGGGACATGGGTGAGTAGGTAAACAGAAGAATGTATGGATGAGCGAGTGGGGGATGGCGAGGCATGTGGAAGGATGCATGGATGAGTGGATGGGTAGATAGGTGGTGGATGGAAGGAAGGAAGGATGGATGGATAGACCGATGGATGGATGGGGCATGGTAGAGTAGGTACATGGGAAAGTATAAGGGTGAGTGTAGATGGGTAGGCATATGGAAGGATGCATGGATGAGTGGGTGGATAGGCAGGTAGGTGCAGGATAGATGAGTGAAGTGAAAGATTACTAGAGGGATGGATGGGTGATCGTAGCTGGGTGGTGGATGAAGAGATAGGTGGGTAGATAGTTTGGTGAATCGGGCAAGTGTATGGGGGTGGGGGGAATGCTGGTGGCACAGTGGCTAAGCACTATCGTGAACAATTACACTAGTCTGTAGTGAACAATTTCACATTCCCCCACACACACACATTCTAGCTGCTGCCTTTAGAGATGGCTGGCAGCTGTCTCTCTCCCACCCGCACAGCCTTTTCCCATCAAAACCAAAGCCTCACCAAGAAATGTGCAGTCCCTGACAGGGAGGGAGAGCCCAGTAAGCACGGGTTTGTGTGTGCTTCCTTCTTAAAGAATACTGAGCAGGAGCACATTAGCAAGTAGGCACAAGGAGGCCTGAGCTCGCCTTGTTTTCTGGGTAATCCATCCCTGGAAAGGTAAGTAGGGAGAGGAGTGAGTGGGGGATAGGTGGGTGCGTAGAAGGTGGGTGGAGGTGGATAGACAGCCGCTGTATGGGACTCGGGTGGGTGGGTGTGTAGCAAATGGTCCTGAAAGGGCTGTGTTACTGAGTCCTGTGGGGGTGAGAGGTAATTTCGTGAACACGGAAGGGCGGGAGCTACTTAGAAGTAGCTAAGGAAAGCCCCGCACCGTGCAGCTCCCCCGGCAGGCCGCCATCTCCCCGGCGCGCAGGTCTCCCTCTCCGCCCCCCACGCCCGCGGATGAAAGGTGCGCAGAGGCAGCGGGCGGGCGGGCGGCTGGTTCCCTCCTTGTCGGCGGTAACCTTCCTCGCGGCGGCTTGCTCTGCGTACTGTTACACTTGTCTTCCCGCAACACTTGAATACCCGAGCCAATTTTGTCATGCAAATGAATTCAGCCCATTGTAAATCCCGCAGAGGGGGCGGCGGGTGTCGCTGAGCCAATGGGGGCGGGGCTGCGCGGAGAGCGCGGCGGCTCCCAGCCCCCACCCCACTGCACCCCACCCCACCCCAGACACAGATCTTCCCAGCACCCCGACTGTTGGGGGCCGAGCAGGCTTTCGCGCTGGAGCCTCTCTGATTAAAGGTTAGAAATCCGAGGTCCAGAGAGGGGCAGCGACTTTCCCCGGGCCACACAGCCATCGGGCCAGGACTCGGCCAACTCTCTGGCCTCTCAGCCAGCGCTCTTTCCATGGGGTCGAACTGCCCCTGCCGTCGTCCTCATTCAGAGCCCAAAGACCACCAGGATGACCAGGTCTCCTCCCCTAGGGGCCCAGAGTGACCCTGAGACCCTCCAGGGCCCAGCACCCCCAGTAGCTGACATGGAAGAGGTCTACCCAGGAGAGGCAGGAGGGCCTGGAGGAGGGACGCTGTGGGTCTAGGCAGGCGAAGGTTACATGGGGTGTGGGGGCTGGTAGGTGTTACTGGCAGGGAGACAGGAAGTTAAAGAAGTGCAGAGGCCAGGGCCACCGCCAAGATCAGTCTGGGGCTGATGCCAGGCTGATGTCAGCAAAAAGCAAGTGTTGAGACCCAGGACAAACTGAAGCGACTGAGATGTGGGACTGCCTGCCCCCCTCTCCCCACCCCCGTAGGGCGGAGGAGTCCTGCTGGAAGCTGAGCCCAAGGAGGGCAAGGGGAAAGGTACCAGGGTACACTGGCCCCAAGTGGAAGGCTGGTAGTGCTGAGGGGTGTGGAGAAAGCGGGGAAGCTGGCATTTGTTGCAAGGCTGCGACACAATGGGCACTTTATACCAGCAGTTGCTAATAAGGGAGCCGGTTACACATCCAGCTGCTAAGGGCCAGGCCAGTGGCCGGAACCCCCCAGTCCCTTCTGTGGGAGAAAACTGAGGCTGTCTGCTCTGGTAAAGATGGGAAGTCTCAAAAGCCCCAGGAGGGCAGTTCTGCTCTGTCCTACGGGGTCTGTAACTGAGACTAGACTAGATGGCAGTGGGTTTTCTGAGAACCCTCCAAGCAGACCTCAGATAGGGGTTCTCTGGCCATGTAGGTCAGCACACAGAGTCCAGGGGGAGGGTAGGCCCGCACCTCCAGGCCGCACAGCCTGCAGTGGGGATTTGAATCTGGGTCCGGGGCACTCCATGGTCTTGCCACTCCATGTCCTGCCACTCCTGCCAAACTCGGCCACCGGGAATCAGTCCCTCCTCACGCTGGTCACTGCTGGGGAGCAGGCGTGTGGGTGGTGGTGATGAGGGCATGGTCACTGACTTGAGCTGGTTTCCCCCAAAACCTCTCCATTGTGCGTGGTCTGGAATCC
Organism: Echinops telfairi; assembly: GCF_000313985.2. NCBI lineage: Eukaryota > Metazoa > Chordata > Mammalia > Afrosoricida > Tenrecidae > Echinops > Echinops telfairi. The sequence goes on from NW_022111358.1 coordinate 12,370,892, forward strand.
TGCAAGTGCTCCCAACGATGCACTGAGAAAGCCCTGTCTCCACACCCTGGCATTCAAGGCCCTTCCCAGTGGGTCCTCATGCCCCCCCACCCCAACTCCTGGCTGCTCCTCAACATTCATCCCATGCGCCTCCTGGACTCTAGGTCTTTGCAGAGCCTGTTCCCTCTGCATGGGATACCCTTCCTGGCCTGGTCCGCCTAGAGAGTTCATCGGACCTTTAAGGGATGACACAACTATCCCCTTGATCCTGTCCTTTTGACCCTGGCCCTCCTGCTCCTATAAGTCTCTCGTTCCCATCTAATTGGGAATTTACAATAAATACATTGTGCTAGTTTTCCCCACCAGACCTCGAGGGCCAGAGTGGTGTATTCCCTCCTCGCCCCATGCCCGGGGCATGGCATGTGCGTGCTAAGTGTTGCACAAGAGAGAGGGAGGGAGGAAGGAGGCAGGAGGAGAAGAGAAAGGAAGAAGAAGCAAAGAAAAGGAAGAGAGGAAAGGGCGGTTCTAGAGCCAGTTAACCTTAGAAAATGGGGCCAGGTGTCAAATGTATAAATCTGGGACTTGGAAATCACAGTCCGGAGTTCAAATCCCTGTTCTAATTGGCTCCCTGTATGATGTTAAGCCTATGACTCAAGGAAGACCCCAGATAAATGGGTGCATTTGAATTATGGCATTGGTGAAAAATATTAAAAATACCATAGATTGCCAAAAGAACAGAAGCCCTGGGGGGTGGGGGGTAGTGGCTTCCATGCTGGGCAGCCAACCACAAGCTTCGAAACCACCAGCCAGCCGTTGGAGAGAAGGATGAGCCTTTCTGCTCCTGTCAAGGTTTACAGCCTAGGAACCCCCTGGGTGCAGTTCTACTCTGTCCTATAGACAGCGTCACTGTGAGTCAGAATCCACTTGACTGATGGCTATGCGTTTGGTTTGTGGGTTTTGCAGAAGAACAAGCAAATCTGTGTTGAAAGCACAATTGGACTACGTCTTAAAGGCGAAGGTGGCAAGACTTTGTCTCCCATACTTTGGACAGGTTATCAGGAGAGGCCAGTCCCTAGAAAAGGACTTCATGCTTAATGTACCAGAAGAGGCTGTGTCTGGTCTCCATGGTGCAGACGCGTCGGTGATCCCCAGCTGCCCAGGCTCCACTCCCGTGTCTGCTGTAGCCCATCCCCCTGCCCTCCCTTCAGCCCTTCCCCCCTTCTCATCCATCACTATATACCTGTGTCGGTGGGGCTGCCTGGCCTCAGTCAACTTGAGCCAGATGTGGGAGCTCAACTCATGCTAAAGCACTCATGCTCCTGAGGCTGGCCCAGGGCCTTCAAAAGAATATGCAAACCAGAAAGGCGTCCCTGGGGTCAGTGACAGGCCTTGGGGCCCTCCATCTCACATCCCCCGTGGCTGGCAGAGCCTTGGCTGCATGCTGGCCATGGCAGATGAAGGGAAGCAATCCCAGTGGCTACAAGATCAGGCCCTGGATCCAGTCCTTCCTGCACTCTGTGTGCCCGGGCCAGTCTTTCCTTCCTCCCTAGGCCTCGGTGCTTCCCAGCGCACTAGGAGAGGTGCCAAGCCTGCCTTCATGGGCACAAGAGATGAGGGAAATGCATCCACTTACAGCACCGGCACCTCTCCCCAGAGCCCCCACCCTGGGCCTGATCAGAAGGAAGCACAGAACCACACAGAGGGCTCTTGGGGTCACGGGAGGAACCGTTGTTGTAAAGATGGTAGCAGATGGACGCGGCCCTTAGGCTTTTCAGGCACAGTGTGAACAAGCCTTGAACACTCACACATCTCATCCAAGCCTCATAACCAGCCCAGAAGTGGGCTGCCTCCTGATTATTCATTATTATTCCCATTTCACAGACAGGAAAAAGGCTGAGAAGGTCCTATGCCAAAGCTGCTCTAAGCCTGGTCTACACCCCCCACCCCTCCTGGTCCCCACTCTTTCATTGCGGTGCTTGGTCCCAGTCTGACATAGCTGGAAGGCATGTAGGAAGCCGGTCCACAGTCGATGGGAGCAGGAGGATGGCCTGGGGGGCTTACACCCCATTGTTGGGTGCTCATCACGACACCAGGTGGCAGAGTAGAACTGCCCGGTACGTTTTTCTATGTTGTAATCTTCATGGGAGCAGATTACCAGGACTCTTCCCCCACTGTCAGTCAAGAGGGTCCAAACCACCCATCTAATGATTAGTACCAGAGAAAGGGACCCTTGTGGCCACCAGGGGTCCCTTTGTACAGTACGCACCCCAAAATGAGACTCTGGCCTTGGGAGGGAACTCTATGACCCTCTGCTCTACACCCGCCCGTGGACCGTGGTCTGGGGTGCTGGATTGCGCTCCAGAAAGACCCCCAAATCTGAAGAACCCCACTAGAGGCCCCAGGCCCAGCTCTCCCTTCTCTGAGTCTCCGTTTCCCCTAAGTGGGCAACCACAAAACCAAGAACCACCTCTCCCCACCCCACCTCACTCCACATTGCTCTCCCACAAAGAACCCAGCAACTTCTTGGGTACCCCTGCTCTCACCCCATCTCACGGGGGATGGGCTCGCTGTGGTGGTGGTGGTGGTGGTGGTGGGCTTCATCCATGGGCCCAGGCCAGGGACCCTGCCGGCAGAGCCCCGCTCAGCCATTCATCGAGGGCCACTGGGTCCCAGGCTGGGCCCTCGGGCAGGCCTGGGCCTCGGCTGCCCACAGTCATTCCGCCGCCGTTTGCTTTTGCCGGCATAATGTATGCCCTGTGCCGCTGCCCCAGTCACGGTCTCCCAGCCAGTCTGCGGAGGTAGAGATAGTCCTTAATGAGAAGAGCCCAGGCTTTATCTGCTTTCTACTTCAGCCATTATCTCTCCCAGTCTATAGACACGCAGTTACCTCTGACAATAATGCTCAGAGGCAACAAATGCTGATGAGTTTTCTATGCAGTCCGCACAATAAGTCTATCAAAACAACCTCGGAAAATTATGAACCCCCGTGACAGACAAATACAACCGGCTCCGGCGTGAATTTAGAGCCCCCAACGCTACGTTTCTTTTAATTCTTCAGGCTCCCCTTATCTCTGCTGTTCCTCTTCTGGTGGGGAGATAACAGTAATTCTTCTCTGTGCTGGCGCTTTTTTTTTTTTTTTTTCTTTCCCTCCCCCCACCCCCTTCTTGCTTTTTTTTTTTCCACCCACTGAGTGAGATGTTTTCCGTGTCTTTCTGCTTGCTAAAGATAAAGGGTTAAAGACCAACTTATGTTGGGTGCTGGGGGAGGGGGAGGGGTCGGGAGGAGTGGGGAAGTAATCAGCATTCAAGAGATTGCTATCAGAGAACTCCGCTGCAGAGAACAGTAATTTTTGCTGGCTTCGGCAAGGGCTCTCTCCACTCCCCACCCCCCTTTTTTTATGAATGCACATAATGCCTGGAGTGTTGGGGGCAGATAAAAGAATTAGCAGCAGCCAGGGGGACGGAGGCCTGGAGAACAGGGGAGAATTAGAATGTCTATCTTTGTCTCTTCCGGCTCATCCAGCCAGCCGAGGCTCCCAGCTCGTAAACAATTTAATCTTTTTGCTACAGTTAAAATACAAAGACAGCAAGCCTCCTTCTTCCAAATGGAAAAGGGAGGAGGGGGAGGAGGAGGAGGAGGATGGAGTTGGGGGCTGGCAGGAGGAGCCGGAGAGGGAGGAAAGGGTGGACACCACAAACTTTTCTGCTCTAGCTTAAACCCAGCAGCTGCGGAGACCCAGACCTAGCCGCCCCTTCATCTCCACGTGGCCCCCACTAGGGGACATGCTCAGTCCAGGTCCAATTGGGTCCTGTGGGTCTCTAGGACTGGAGGCTGAGCCACCAGGGGTGAGTGGGGAACCTGTCCTTGACTTGCTTCTGCCCTGTGGGGTTCCTGGTTTTGGGGGAAGTGGCAACTCTTGGCCACTTGTCCTGGGTTTCTTCCCTCCCACAAGCCAAGGCCTTTGGACACACATCTTTCTTAGCCCTCCCCTCCAAGCTCCCTCTTCCCCAGCCTCCGCCCTTGCCCTGAGACCTCTCTCACCAGGTGCCAGGCTCCCCAGGGCAGGGGCTGTGGCCACTGTGCTCTCCACATGGCCAACACTGGGAGACCACCCAGCTGAGACAAGCCCGTGTCCATCTCAGGGGGCATGCGCGCGCGCGGCGCGATAGCTCTAGAAGGAACACAGCTGAGAGAGAAGAGCCCTTCAGAAAAGGCAAATCATTTTTGAGGGAACTGAAAATGAGCCGACGGGTCAGACTTGACTTGATGGCAGTGAATGTGGTTTTCTGGGTGACTTTTTGTTTGTTTTTAATGAGCCGGAATAAAGAAGCTTTCGGAGGGGCCATAGGTTGGGGGGGGGGCCTTCAACCCTGGAAGGCCAGCGGCCCAGGCACTGACCCGGTGGCTGTCTCAGGGTCAGCCAGGCAGCTCGTGTCCTCACAAGCTCACTGCTCTCTCCACATTGCACGCACTTGGAGTCATTACAGCTCAACTCCTATCACGTGCAATGCGAAAAAATGCCCTAGTCATAGAGCCGTGGTGGGAGCTGCTTCCTCATTTCTCTGGACCCCCAAAAAGAAAAGGAATTTTTAAAAAAGCCTCAAAGTCACCTTTAATCCTGGGGGGTGGGGGGTGGGAGGGCGCTCTGGTCCCAGTGTCCTGGCATTGAATTGAATGCCCTTTCTTGACTGAGAACTCCTCTCACCACTTGAGCGCCCCACCCCCACCCCCACCCCTCCAATGCCTGCCCATGCTAGGTGCATGCTTGCTGAGGGATTGGGTGGATGAAGACACAGATGTGAGTGAATGAATAAAGTTAAATAATACAGGGCGGGGTGGGGGAGTGGGTGAGAGGGGGCGCTTCAATGCCTAGGCTCCATTCCACAGACCCCGTCTGTGAAGAGCACTCATTCAGGAAAAGCAATAGGAAGGAGGGACCAGAGAAGGATGGGGTGGAGGCCAGGGAGCTGGGCCCCTGTCCTAGGCCCTAAAAACCACAGCAACTCAGGTAACAGAGGGAACAAAAGTAGTGATCAGGATCCAGCCAAATCCTGGCCAGACCTTAGTCCCATTTAAGAAAATTCTCCAGTGCTTGGCTTGAGATCCTTCCCAGGACCCAGGGGGCCAGAGGGACCTCGGGCCTTGAGATCAGACTGACCTTTCAACTCTTTCTTGCTGGCTGTGTAAACTCGAGTAAGTCACTCGATCTCTCTGAGCCCCAGCTGACTGTCTATAAAACGGAAATAATACATACTGGCCTCCACCTTACTGGGGTGGGTTAGCACCTAATAGGGACCCAGCAGGAGCCAGTCCTAGCTAATTAGACAAGGCAATGCTCTGTGAAGACAGGCCCAGCAGACACAGTAACCCGAGGAGGAGCCGATAACACCGACACAGCACCGACACAGCCCGAAGCCCCTCCAAGGTGCTTTCTTTTATTGATTTTGCCATTACTGGGCCCTTTTGTTGTTGCTGCTGTCAGGTCAACCCCAATGCACGGAGACCCCCACGCACAATGGAACAAAATGGTACCCAGTCTGTGCCACCCCCATAATCATTTGCAGATCAGACGGCTGTGATCCCTGGGGTGTCAGTGGGCTGATCTTCAGTAGATCAGCAGACCCTTTACTCCTGGGATAGCTGAAGGTGGACTGAACCACGATGTGATGTAGGAGCCAAAGCAGTAGCTCCAGTTCCAGTCCCCAGCTCAAGGCAGAGGGGGGAGGCAGGAGAAAGCTCTTTGGAAACTCCACTGAGGTGGTGTCCTGCTGGAAGGAAGAGAGTGTAAAGAGTGGCCCCTCCAGTGACTCCACGTGGCTCTTCTCTGTGGCCCCTTCAGATGCTGCGTCTGGACCAATCTCTTCCTCTGGCCCCAGGTCCACCCTCTGCAATGTTCATTCTTCCTCACCCTGGACTCCAGTGTTACCCTGAAAATGCCACCCATGGATTTGAAACCAGAGGCTAGAGCATAGGGTATGGTCATTGGTTTTTATAAGCAATGTTCAGATAATAATGAGTGCTTAGTGTGTCTATCCTCCAAGCAGAGCACTGTTATTTTCAGATGTACGTGAAACACATACAATTTTGGTCGTGTCCTAAAGCAGACTATCCCAAATGGTCAGAATTACTTGGGCCGCTAAGCAGATTCTGGAGCTGGTGATTCTGAATTAGCATTGGGACATTGGGGGGGGGGGGCGGCACGGTGGGGGGAGACAGCTACCTTGAAAGATCCCAAGTGATTCACTGGAGAAGCCTGGCTCAGGATTGGCTGTCTAACGCTACCTAGAAATAGACTTCATTTTACTCATTAAATCAGCCAATAATTTCTGAGCACTTGTCTAGCTCTGTGCTACACGTCTCCTGGCCACTCTCTGCACTTACTTAAGTCTGTTGGGAGGGTAGAGGGTGGGGGGAATTAAAGGAAGCTGAAAAACCCTTACCCACTCTTTGCCACTGAGTCCATTCTAACTCAGTTACGCTACAGAGGGAGGCTGCTGATCTTTACAAGACACTCCCTCAGAGTGTCTGATGGGTTTGAACCACAGAACTTGTGGTTAGCAGCCCAGTACTTACCTGAGAGCACCACACAGCCTCCTAGGGAACAAAAGAGCAATGCATAACTCTCCAAGAAAAAGATCCCCTTTCCAAGCCTCAATCCCAAAACTTCACCCAACACAGTTCGCACCCTACTGTTCCTCCAGTATCTATAAAGTGGGGTGGATTCAGGTTAGATACCATTAGGATTACATATAATTAATGAGTAAAGACAGATGCAAAGAGGCTGAAGAACTCATTCAAGTAGACAACGCTAAGCTAGTGGCAGGGGCATCTCCCCTAAGAATTGTGTGTTGCATAAATGCAAGGTCTTGAAATTCTTATTTCTTTGTTATGCATCACCACTCCCAGCATCCAGTCATCTACTCAGCAAACTGGTGAGTCACCTACTGTGTGCAAGGTACCTAACTGAGGGGACTCAATAGGACCCTGCCCTCAAGAATGTAGGGTTAAGGGGGGATACTTGAGCAGTTACACAAAGAATTCCAAGAGGAGGAGAGAGGCAGTAGAAAGTCACTGGACTTTGGTGGAGAGAGATTCCTTCCAGCCTCAGGGACTCAGAATCCCAGAAGTCCCTGGCCAACATTTAGGTCTGATTTCATCAGAGAAGTGAAGCACCTTACCCAAGGTCACACAGCTGGGTGAGCCATAAATACGTGATGAATTGAATGCGATTATTCAACAATTCCAATTACTTCTTAACCGATGATAATAACTTAGCTCCAGCTCTCCTAGTAGGATTTCCTTGTTGGACATCAGCTTTCCCCTTCCCCTCCCACAGATGTCAGCCACTTAGAGAAGAACAGGCGTTGTGACTTGGGGTCACAATGAGTGCGTGGAAGAGACTGGGAGGGCCACAGCTCAGCCCATCCTAAGCTGAAAAGGTAGCCACGGTCTCTTGGAATGAACAGTCTGGGAGAACCTTGTCCAGGTGGAGAGAGGGGCACACTTGGGAGTCCAGGTCCTCCAGCATCAATGCCCGAGGGGACACCAGCTCTGGACGCAGCACCCTGTTCTAATTCATGTCTGAGACCAGCCGACCTGAGGAGAGCTGTGGGGCCACAGACATGTGTTCAGGCAGACCAACCCCCCTGAAGACAGACAGGGCAAAGAGAGGAAGACAACGCCAAGAAATACACAGATGTGGGAAGACACCAGACATCGCTAAGACCAAGGCCCTTAAAAGCACACTTCCAAGGAGTCTTAGGGACCCAGAGAGTCACAGAGATGTGCAGATACCAGAGGCAGACACTAAAGGATTCTCAGGCAGCCAACAATCTACTCATTTGTTCCACTAAGTGCACCCGCGCCATGGCCCCTGCGTGGATTCCATTCTGACGGAGAGTACAGAGCTACCCCAGAGGGCCAGGCAGAACTGCTCCTAGGGTTTCTGAAAGCATCCATCTTTCCAGGACACATCTCTCTCCCGGAGAGAACAGCCCAACGACTAGCCTACTGCGAGAGCTTAGGCACCTGCGATGTGCAGGCACAAGAGAATACAAAGATCAAAGCACAATCTTTGCCCTCACAGAGCACTGGGTGGGGTGGGGGGAAGGGAACGGGAAGAATGAGTATGAGAATTATAACACAGGGAGCAAGAGCACAGAGGTGCAAAGGAGACCTAAAGGGAAGGAGGAAAAGAAATCCTGAAAGAAAAAGCACCGAGAGAAACACAGCGGTGCCGAGAAAGCGCAGGGCAGACGCAGAACCCAGCAGTAGGTGCTCCAAGTGAGTAGGGAGACGCCCAGAGATGTCCATGAATCCACACACACACACCTCTGGGCGCCCAGAGCCCTCTCTCAGAGCACCCCCAGCTTTCCCCGCGGGGGTGCAGAGGAGGTGGAGCTGTGTGTGGTGCGGCTCGGCCTTCTCTTCAAGTGTACCACAGCTTCCTCTAGGAGAGGAGCGAGCCCCTGAGGGAGGCCAACAGTTCTGCAAAGGTGCGATAGGGCAGGTGCCAAGGCCAAGGCCACAGGTGAGGCTGCCTCTTGTCCCCCAGGTCCTAGGAGCCCAGGCTGAGCCCAGCTGTGGCTGGGATGGCCGTGCTTGGCTCAGCGCTCAGGCCCTGCCGGGAACCAAGACCCCTTTACCTGGTGCCGGTATCATAAGGTGGGTCCCTGACCTTGAGGGAGAAGGAAGACTTTGGAACGTGAAGTCCTTAGAGTCTCCTTTAAATCCCTCTTTAGGGCAACCCAGGTCCAAGCCCTCAGGTTCCCGGGCAGGTCTTTCCCCGCTGCCTGCCTCTTGATCGCCTGCCAGAACCTGCCAGATCGCCTGCCAGAATCGCCTGCCACTGGGGTCACAAGATGGGGAAACCTGCCCAAGATTGAGCAGTGGTGGATTTGGAAAAGGGTCCCTCCAACCCTTTGCTCCATCCATAGCACCTGACCCTTGGTCTACAGGTCCCTAGGAAGGTGCTTCCTTCCCCATCCCCCTGGGGGAGTGCGCGCGCGCGCGCGCACACACACACACACACACACACACACACACACGGAGTCTGGGGAGGGAGGGCTGGGGTAAAGCGGTGGGGGATCGAGAGGGGAACAAGGGTCTGTGTATCAGGAAGCCTCACGGCCATGACACCCAGGTCAGCCCACGCCCCAGCCTGGATCTTGGTCTGTAGCCCCTCCCTGCACCTGAGCTCTCTGCCACGTCCTGCCCCCAGACTCTGCTCACGCAAATTGACGTTCCTTTGTTCATCCAATAAGTATTTGTTGAGGACATCTTCCCTGGCCTAAGCCCTGGGGTGGGGCGGTGACCAAAAGACAAAAGTCCTTTAAGGAGCTTGCTCGCTGGCTCGCAGGCTGCCCAGGGAGGGCCGGGGGAGCAAACAGCCCCACAGACGGCTCCTGGTGCCAGATGGGGACGCAGCGCGCGAGGTGGCAGTCCAGGCAGACAGAGATCCCTCCTCCCCATCCCACCCACCCTGGGGCGGCCAGCCACCCGCAGTTCTCACCGGACGCTGCACCTCCCTCCCCCGCATGCCGACCCCCCGCCCGGCACCCCGGGGGGCCCTCCTGGCCCTGTTCGCCTGACGTTAGACTCCCACCAACACTCCGCCTGGCTTTCAGTCTCCGTCCCTGGCCCTGGCCCAGCCCAGTCGGCCGCTGGGTCCTCCCAGCGCGGCCACGAGCACGCCTGCCCCAGAGAGCGCGTGCGCAGCAGCCCACTCCCGGGCCGTGCGGCCGCTCTTCTCCCCAAAGCTGGGCCGGCCTGGGATGTTAAGTGCAGGGCCCAGATTTAAGTCGCAATTAAGGCTGCCAAGGAAGAGGGAGAAGGCCAAAACGCCTGTTTATGTTCTTCCCGCCCTACCCCCATCTCACGCACGCAAGCACACACGCACACACGCACACACACATGCATCTCCTGCTTGGAAGAAAAGAGAGGAGTGAGGAGAGAATAAACACACACACACACACACACACACAAACAACTAAACCAACCTCACTGCAATTAGGAGAGCTGGCTGGGGAGAAAAGATATGTATTAAATGGATGTTTGTGCACAAAACCCCAGGCTGACAACATCTCTGGCCTTGCAAGGGGGAAATGACCGTGCCTGGGTGTTTACATAGCCGAAATCAGGGGAATTATGCTGTCATACTGACAACTGTAGGAGGACAATTTTAAAATTACACCGTTCAACACCTTTAATGATTTGTAACAGAAGAGGTGTGGCTACTCCTATTAAATGTGTTGCCAAATCAATAAAAGGGATAATTGGAGTTGTTAGAGCAAATTATAGCGGCGTCTCTTCTGTTGCTGTACAATGTTCCCTTGTAAACTGCTATTACAGGCAGGCCGTATTTCTCTCTCTGGCCGCTTTGTAATGAGTTGGCATTTTGCAGCATAATAGTTCCACTTTCTTTTATGGAGCTACCACTTTAACTTTTCTCCTTTGTGCAGCCTGTAATTTCCTCGCCCTCCCTGCCTCCCTGCCTGTTTTCAGAGGTGGCTGCGCTGCCTGCCTGTCAGCAGCCTCTGGGTGATAAACTATATTATTTCACATTATTTTCAGGCCTTTTCAATTGGCAGTTGGATGGGGTTGAGGGGTAGATGGGTCTGAAGGGGATGGGGATGTGGACGGGAGAGAGGGGAGATGGGGCCAGGAGGAGACTCAAAAAATTTCACCCAAAGGCAATCAGGCTGGGCAATCACCCTGGGGTGGGTGCCCGTACCTTTCAACACAGGACTTTGGAGAAGATTTAGCTATTGAGGTGACGGGCAAGGCCCCGCCCTGCCAGGCCTCAGCTTTCTTCTTCGCACCCAGGACCTCTGCCTCTTCCTGCTCGTCAAACAAGCCCTGAACAGCTCAGAACCAAGAAGTTATTGATTCCCCCAATGCCCCTCCCTGGCCTTCTCTTCTGGGGGGCAGACACAGACATAAGAGCCTAGGGCACACCAACAGGAAGGGGGTGTAGGGGGGTGATACCCCTGGGCGGTATCTTGAGGCTCCCAGATGGATAGGTCTTAGAGGCTAGGTGAGCCATCCCCACTTCAGGCACCACTGAATGTCCCAGAGGCACCATGGTCCCCGGCAAGGCTGGAAAGGAGGCACCATCACAACCCTCTCACCTGTCCTTGATTGGGGGAGGGGGAGCAGACCTGTTCCTGGGGAAAGAGCACTGGACTAGGCTTTCAGAAGCCCTGATTCCAGGCCTGAAGGTTCCTCCTCACCTTACCTACATCCAGGCCTTGACCCTGGGAGGGGAAAAACAGAGGCCCTGGGCAGCAGAGGCCTCACCTTCTGTAAATATCTTTCAATTCCTGAGACAGTAATGAAAATCCTGGCCCAGACAAACCTCACTCAGTCAGGCCCGGCGTTGGGCTACAGGACAATCAATCCGAATTACTGAGAGGTCTCAAAGAGAGACAATTGGAAAAGAAACGCCACTTTATTACTTCCAAGGAGCTGCCATCCCTGGGCCCGTCTGTGCCATGCAGCGTAGCAGCAACACTGCTACAGGAGCCGATAAGACTTAATGGTGAACAAACAAGAGTCATTTGCAATGAGCAGCATCAATTTGCTCGCCCACAATGAGCGCAGTCCTAATTCTCTTTGGTGGCTTCGGGTGGTCTTTGAGCAGTCTCTTGCTTCCATCCTTCGTGATTCTCGCTAAGTTTTTTCCTAGGAGGGCAAATGAAAGTCAACCTGAGTAGGTGCAACCAGACGACGTTCGGGATTCCTGAGATGAGAGAGTGCAGGTTAACCCCTCGGTACAGTCAACAGCTTCGTAATTGTAACAATACGGGTAGTCCCCAACTTCTGATGGGTTTCTTTCTGAGGACTCTGTCGGAAGTAGGTTCAGACATAAGTCAAATACCTCTTCTTTTTTTTTTTTTTTAAAGTTTTCACTATTACTGCCTCTTATTAGCAGTATTTTTACAAGTCTGATCTTTGAACATCTGCAAGTGAGCTTCTGAGCATAACATCAGGCAAATGGCAAGGTGCAACATTGTGTGTAGACCTATTCCTTTTTTTTTTTTTTTTAATTCCTGTGGTTTTGAACTGCCGAACCTGGGCATTGCAGCCCAATGCATAACCACTATGCTAGCAGGACTCTCGCTATGAAAACCAGACCTATTCCTAATGAGAAGATGTACACAAAGCACAAAACAGATGGTAGGAAGTATGGTCTGTCATGACTTGAATACCTCATATGTCAGGACGACCTGCAATTAGCTCCGTCAGCGTGCAGACAGCCCCATAGCACCTGGCATTGTTCTTTATATTGGTCGAGGCTAACAACGCTTCAATCCCATGAATATTTCAATGGCAATCCAACCAATGCTAACTCCTATCTTCCAGGCATTGTCCTGAGGGCTGAGGACCCAGCGGTGAGTGAAATCGGCCCCATCTCTTCTCTCTTGGAGTTGACATTCTGGTGGGGTGCTGTTAACAACAACAACACCAACAACAATCATAGCATCACCATCCTTACGCCAGGATTCTGAAAGGTGAAAACAAATAAACACACTCACTGCCATCAAGTCAATTCCAACGCAGAGTGGCCCCAGAGGAAAGGGTAGCACTGCCTCTGGGTTTCCAAGACTACAGATCTTTATGGGAGTAGGAAGCCTCGTTTTTCTCCTCCGCTGGTGGTTTCAAACGCCTGACCTTGCAGTAAGCAGGCCAACTGGTAGCCCATTACACAACTAGGGATCCAGTAAGAGTGCCAACAAAATACTTTGACTTGTGAGCTCATCAGAGGCAGTAGGGCACCCCAGAAAGAGCACCGAAGAAGCAATGCCCCGAGTCTCACCCCAGGCCTGCACTCTGAGGGCACTGTCCCTCTCAGTACAGCTCAGTTGCTTCATCTGTAAACTGGGGGTGTACCTATTCATTCATCACATACGAGGGGTCTTCCAAAGGGTCATGGAAAAACCGGCACTAGCTTTTCATTCCATTTACCTGCAAACTTCCTGCAGCTCCCTCGTATTGATTGAGCCCCTACTGTGTGCCAGGCCCCACATTAGATGTTGGAGACGCACCGATGAGCTTGCCAAGCATGGTCCGATGGAGCTGGCAGTCTAATTGCAGAGACAGACATCAATCCAGGAGTCACATGAGCATGTAATTACAGAATGTGATGGATGCCGGGAAAGAGAAAGGCACGAGCTTATTTGTAATCGTCCAAAACTGGAAGCAGCCCAAATGTCCAAAAGAGGCCTGTGTGGCAGGAGTGTGTGTGGGGGCGGGGGGGTGGTTCCTGAGAGGAGGCTGGAGAGTTGGGCAGTGGGGCAGGTGGGGACAGGTCAAGGATTTAGGCCTTGATCCAAAAGACAAGGAGAAACCACAGATGGGCTTTAAGCAGGGAGGTGCCACGATGTCATGTACCCATGAAGAACACCATTCACGGCAGCTGTAATGGGCAGGAAGGGTTAGAGAGGACAGCAAGGAGCACTTCCGGTGATACAGGAGAGCTTGTAATTAACATTGAAGAGTATGCGCAACATCAGCAGTCATCAAAGCAGCACAAATTAGAGCCACGATGAGATCCTACTCCATTCCTATCCAAAGGGCTACCCTAAGAAAGCCTGGTGAGGCTCAAGCATGGGGAGGCTGTGGAGCAACTGAAATTCTCATCCACTGCGGGTGGGGATGTAAATGAGGGTAGCTACTTTGGAAAAAAATAGTCAGTAACATCTACTAAAGCTAAGCATGAGTATATCCTACGACCCAGCCTAAGTTCCACCAAATGACATGAGTCTTCATCGGAACGTTGTCCAGTCCTGGAAACAACCAGGTGTTCGAGAACTATAGACTGACCAAATAAAGCTGTTGCTTATTTGCATAACACAATGGCACATTACACAGCAACGAGCAACGAACCACCGAGTGACGCCACCTATGTGGATGACCCTCCCGGCACAGGAGGAGACGCGTGGTGTGTGTCTTTTTATATGATGTTCAAAGCCGGGCAAGAGAGATGGTGAGCAAGGGCAGGGGGCGTGGTTGATTGCCTTCGAAGGGATAATGACGCAGGGGG
>NW_022111358.1:12385391-12422792 GCF_000313985.2 Echinops telfairi
ATGAGGCTGGGGTGGGGTCCCCTGTGCTTCCTAGCAGTAAAGACACCTCTTGCTTCCAGCAGCAGCCCAGCCACGAGGGGCTGTCCCCTAGTCCCTCGCTATCCTAATTGCATCCTATCACACCACTTTCATGGGATAACGGGATTGCCGCGGATGACACAGGGTGACAATAAGATTGGATGGAGCTGCTGCCAGTGAAATAGGCCCTTTGGGGAGGCCCCGGGGAGCTTACCACGTGTGTGAAGTCAGTATTTATACAACAATGAGGACCTCAGGGCTGAGAAGGGGCACGTGGATTGGCCAACACACACTGGTAAGAGCAGAGTTGACCCTTGAGCCAGATTTTTCCCACTTTCGAGCACGGTGTCACCCCCACCACACTGTGGCCACCCTGCTGGGCCACTGGTGTGGTCCCTTCTACCCTCACAGCTCCCACCATGGTAAGGCCAAATTCACTGTCCTCGCAGAGAGAGGCTGACCTTCACACGGTCACCGGTGAGTAACTTCCCTCAGCACTCCTTCACCCTGGGGGTCCATTTCATGGCTCACTCAGCCTGAAGGGCCCCCAGGGAGCAGTGCTGATCAAAGGAGACCGTCCCCCTGGGCACTAATGAGGTGGACATGGGCAGCCCGTCATTGCTGCTCTGAAAGTTTTTCAGGCCAAGCTCATTCTTGTCTGTCACGGTCGATGGTGTGGAACGGGGGTCTAAATCAAGTTCCTGTGTGTGAGCAGGATGGGTCCCAAAAAGACTTCTTTGAGAGAAAGCTTAGGCTCGCCCTCAGCACACCTGCACACGCAGGCAGGGAGACCTCCCAGGTGAGGAGAAGGCTTGTTCATCTCTTTGACTTTTGTCTAGGAAGACCATCCTCTCGTAGGTTCTAAATCCCGAGGCACCCGCCCCCTTCACCATGGCTGGGTGGCTTGAAGCTGCAGGTTTGCTTCTGCACGTTCAGGAGCCCATGCAGCCTCAGAGCGGAGCAAACTCCCGGCTCTGGGCAGGGTAGAAAAAGTCTCAGCCCAAGGACTCCAGGTACAGGATCAACTTTTCTTTCTTTTTCTTTTCTCAATACATCTGGGTACCCCTTCGGAGCCCCTCTTCGACGGACAGTGGAAGAAATCCAACCTCTGTGATTCCGAGATTCCCCTGGGCTTTCGTCCCTTTCTCCAGGAACGACTCAGCGACTCACTGCCATCCAGCCTTTCCGACTCCTCCAGGGCCTCCGGGTGCAGGGGCTCCCATGGGGCCTGCTCACCACAGTCACAAGTTTGAACCCACCTGCCTGGGAAACTCACGGGAGAAGCTCTGCTTGGTCCTTCAGGGTTGCTAGGAGCCGTTCCTTAGGCCTCCAGCCAAGTGACAGAGGGCTGGTGTTGGGGTGAGGTCTGGGTGGGGGAACACCACGCGATCCTCTAGGTTACTGGTGCATCTAGGCTCCCGCTAAGAAGATCCTTGTTCTTGCCCAAGTAGCCTCTTCAGCTCGGCACTCTTCCGGGGGCCAGGATGGATGGGAGGCACAATAGCTCCCCCAACGGGGCTCTATCATCCTTCAGGAATCATCTTCCAGGGCCCACCTGTCAGCCGGGCCCTCTTGCATCTCAGGGTTCTGCCTGGCCTCCTCCTCAGCAGTCTCGCCACACCCAGACTCTCCGTCTAGAGAGATTGCCCTTTCGAGCCTGGGAAGGCCCAAGACCCAAAGTATTCGTGATTTCTACCTTCTCCTCGGCCTCACCCCTCCGTTGAGTACCAAAGGGGTGGAGAAAGAACAAGCTATGGGGGGGAGGGGGGAATCAACAAGCATTAAAAAAAAAAGCCCACCACAGAAATGTCATTTAAGAAGACATACTGTATGAGAATGTGGGGTGGGGATGTCGGAGCAGAGACCCCAAACCCATCTGTGGACAGTGGGACATCCCTCACAGAAATGTGATTTAAGAAGACATACTGTATGAGAACGTGGGGTGGGGATGTCGGAGCAGAGACCCCAAACCCATCTGTGGACAGTGGGACATCCCTCACAGAAGGGACACAAGGAAGGGAGGAGTCAACCAGGGCGCAATATAGCACCAATGAAACACACAATATTCTTCTGGTTCCTTGAGGCTTCCTCACCCCACCCCACCCCACTATCATGACCCCAGTCCTGCCTTTCACTGCAGGCTAGACAGGAGCATATACATGTTACAGATAAGAGACCCAGAATCCAGGAACAGGAATGGGAGTAGGCATACCAGGAGGTAGGGAAAAGAGAGGGAGGAAGGGGAAACTGATTGCAAGGATGATCACACATAACCACATCCCCACCCACCACCACCCAGGGGGATGAATAACAGAAACTGTGGGGGAAGGGAGACAGCGGTCAGTGTAAGATATGAAAATAATAATAATTTATAATTTATCAAGGGGACACAAGGGTAGGGTGGGGGAGGGAGGGTAAAAAGAGGAGCTGATACTAAAAGCTCAATAGAAAGTAAATGTTTAGAAAATAATGATGGCAACGTAAGTATAAATATGCTTCATACAATTGATATATGATCTTAAAATTTTAAAAAAGAAAAATTTAAAAGAAGAAGTCATACTGTAGCCTCTCTACACTTATAGAATGCTTAGAATATACCAAGTACTATACTGGGGTAAAAGGAACCCCGGAGGTGCCGGGAGATAGGCATTGGGCCAACAGGTCAGTGGTTCAAACTCACCAGTCCCTCCTTGGGAGAAAGATGCTGCTGCTGTTCCGGTAAGGATTTGCAGTTTGGGAGAAACCCTATAGATGAGGGTTGCTATGAAGATTCAATGTCAAGGGGTTTGATTTGGTTTTCCCTGAAATAAAGCATGAACAGATCCAATGTACAAAATAGGAGAGACTGTGATGTGACGTGATAGAAAACCCAAAGTCTGATGTCAAATTCTCTGGATTCTAATCACAGCTCCCACTCGAGCCCTGAGACCCAACGCAGGTGATGTCACCTTGGAAACACCCATAAAATGGACTCCACGTGTGCTTCCGATGCAGTCACCTTGACACCTGCCAGCTGATGCAAAGGAACCTGGGAGCTCAGAGGAGGTGGGGCGGTGACAGCCTGCAAGCTGGCAGGAAACATGAAGTGACTGTATTTCCAGTTTTTTCATTTGAAAAGTGTGCTCAAGAAGAGAGGAGAGAAGCTGCCATCCCCCACACAGGGCGACTACCAACGACAGCCTCTTGGGGCTGTTTGTGCCAGACCTGTTTTCTCAAGTGAAATCATCCTATCGGCGTGGCGAACATGCGCCATACTTGTCAGGAAAAAAATCCCAACAAGAACTAAACATTCCAAGCTGAGACCAAACAAATCTCCGCCAAATCCCACGGAGAGATCACTGATGGATCTTAAGCTCATGAGTGATGATCAGGTCTGCACATTAGAGAGATCTCCCCGTGGAGGAGCGTCTGGGAGGAGGCCGGAACCGCTGAGGACCCACCCAAGTGTGACAGTGATGGGAAAGTGAGAGACAGCTTCATGGTCCCCTCCCATGGGCATTCCAAACTCTTTCCTTGCTTCAAGCTGCGCCCCAGACAGCCAGAGATCTGCAGGATTACCTTCACTGAGTCGAGCTGAACACTGCTCTCCTCTCACCTCTTATTGAGGGTGGAAACCAAAAACAGCCCCATGAAGGTCCTGATGCACTTGCTATAAATCTGCCATCGAAAGCTTCATCCATTAAGCTTAGCACCCCCTTGTGTGATAACTGCCTGTTTGCATATAGCACCATGGACCAGCTGTCTCTCTTGGGGGCGAAAAAAGGTAGCATGTATTTTGTCCTCAGATGATGGAGCTAACGTCATCCAGTGTATTGCCCTTTTTGCTGTGACTGCCAGGCAGCTCAGAGCCTAATTTCATGTTCCATTGGCTCTCTAGGCCTAAACATCTTTTCCATCTTCATTTCAGTGACTTTGTTGCAAACCAATCTTTTTAGAAAATCATGTGAAAGTATGATGCTCAGAGTCTGGTGCATGACAGGTATTCACTAAGTAGTGGTTGAATGAGAAGAGACAAAAATTTTCGTTAATGCCAAATTTCAATTCTGCATGGCAACTAAGTAGGGCAATTTAGAGGCAGACACTTCTAGCAATCTCCAGTAACCGTGAGCCCAGTCCACTGGAAATGGTGGGGTGTTTAAGGAAATCCATGAACAGCCTCTTCTGGAGTGTGGACGTGACCTGAGCACCATTTAGGAGACTTTGAGAGAAAGAAGCCACAATGTGATGTGAGTGTTCCGGTAATTCCTCTAAGCCTCAGTTTCTTTGTCTAAAAAACATGTGTGTGTGTGTGGGGGGGGGGGGTCATACATCTGATCAAAATGGCGGGGAAAGCAAGGAAGGTGTGGTGATTAGCTTTTATGCTAAACTTGAAGGTACCTGGTGGTGTACTGGTGATGTATTGGGTTGCTAACTGCAAGGTCAGCAGTTTGAAACCACCGGCCACTCTGAGGGAGGAAGATGAGACTTTTGACTCTGCAAAGAGTTACATTTCGGAAACTCTGTGAGTTGGCATTGACTCCATGGCCATCAGTTTGGAGAGTACCTGTGTGGAGCAAGGGTGAGAAGTCCAGCCTTCAAGCAGGTGGTAGGTAGCCTGCTGATGCTTCTTTGGGGGTGTGGCTTTTTAATAAGCGAGATCACGAGAACTTCCTTCTCTCTTGCCCTTGACCCTTCCTGCTGGCTGGGATTGTGTGTCTACCTCCAAGGGGCAGTGCTGTGTGGGCCTTGGACTCCAGAGCCCTGCTAGGTTCCCACCAACCTTGGATCCACCTGACTCTGCATCCACAGGCCTGTGTTCTTCCCACTTCCCACTTCTGCTTCATCAGCCTAAAGCTGCATGAGTCTGGCGAGGGCCCGGCTGGGATCAGACCCGGGAACTTGAATTGGACTGGGCTGGGATGCCTTCTTGATCTAAAATTACTTTGTGATATAAAGTTCTTTGTAAGACATACATGAATAGCTCTGGGTTTGTTTTTCTAGATAACCCAGCTTCACACAGAAGGTCAACTCACAGATTCTGAATGGCCAATAGTGTAGAAAATATGCTTAAGCTCACTGCAAGAGACAATGAAAATTAAGACAATAATAAGACAAATTCACCTCCCTACTGAAATAAAAATTTAATTATAAAGCGTGCACTGGAATGTCTGTCTTGTGCATAGTTAGTGGGGATGTAAATCGATATAGCCCTTCTACAAAGCAATTTGGCAATATGAATCAAGATTCTTAAAAAATTTATACCCTTTGACCTAGTAATTCCAGTTCGATGAATCCAACCTAAGAAATTATCAGAGATGTGGGCAGAGATTTATGTCCAAAGATGTTCACTGTGGCATTATTTATAATAGTGAGAAACTGGAAGCAACTTATACATCTATCAATTAAAATAATGGTTGAATAAATTTGGATCATCAATGTGATCAATACTGAGCAAACAGAAAAATTGTGTCTAAAATATTTCATAACAGAGGAAATGTGCCCCCCCAATGTCAAGTGGAGAAAATAGTACAAAACTGTACAGAACATGTTATGATATGAGTGAGGGTGGTAAGCACATATATTTGCATAGGGGGAAAAAAAGATGGCAAAAATGCACCAATATGTTACCAAATGTTATCCCAGAACAGTGGGATTATGTGTGGTAGTTATTTCCATTCTGTATTATTTCCTATGTTTTCATTTAGCAGATATTACTTTTATAATCAGAAATATGGTATTATAAAACCCTTAAACCCTCAACCCAATCGAAAAATGGACAAAGCGTATGCATAATGAGATATAAAAAGGGCAAAGAAGATAGTTGGGGGGGGTGGAGGCAAATAAATATAAAAGTTCCCAATCTCATCAGGAATCAGGGAAATTAGAACAACCAAGATCTTTATTTTTCATACATCCCCTTAGCAAAAAAGGGAGGAAATGTGCATAATAAACATTCATGACTAAGAGGTAAGGGAATATGGTCCTCTCGGGTACGTGGGGGTCGCGTACAAGGCTTCTGGAGTCCAGTTTGGAAAGAGCTATAAACATTTTAAAGGCACACTCTGTTCCATTCGGCAATTCCACTTCCAGGTATGGAGCGAGCACGCGTGCATAAAAGGCTGTATTAGAAAGTGCAGGGCAGCACTGCTCACTGCGTTCAATTTCACAAGATGGGAAACAGCCCACGTGTCCATCAATGGGAGACTTACGGTGGGGGATTCATTCTGTGGTAGATTGGGTAGAAGTTGAAAGAATGAAATAAATCTATCCATGCTGACATCAAAAGGGGGGGAACTAGTTGCAGAATAATAGGACAGAAGGAACACAGTCACGGAAAAAAATATCCCCCTCTACATTGGAATATATGGCATGTATGTGGATGTACATGCATGGATATAGACCTATGTCTGGGTGTAGTTGCATAGAAGTGTGTGTGTATGATGTATATTTATATATACTGGGAGAAAAATGAGGCTATCTGCTGCTATGAATATTTACAGTCTCAGAAACCCTTTCATAGGGTCACGATGAATCAAAATCAACTCGATAGCAGTAGTTTTGTTTTGTTTTGGATAGATCGATATAGATATACAAATATATACCATACATTGTCATATACACACGTCTAAGAATACATATTCTTAGAAGAAACACAACCAGCATGCTAAAATGTTCCTTACAAGCAAGGATCATGAGATTTCCATTTGCATACTTGGGGCAAGTCAACAGCAAAGACCAATTGCTGACAAAGGACATCCGCGTTGGTAAATCAGAAGGCCAGCACAACGAGAGAGGTCCTCAGCGACACAATAGCACCAACCAGGGACTCAAACCTACCAAGCGTGATGAGGGTGACCTAGGGCTGGACAGCATCTCATGCTGTTACACAAGTCACCTGACTCACAGTCAACGCAACTCAACAGCAACCAACGCCACCAACAATCGCATGAGCAGGCAATGATAATTATATTACATTATATTACACACTCCGTCCTTGTATCCATATACTCTCTATATGGAAATGCACAGAAAGGCTCAGGGAAGATGATACCTAGCTCTCAGCTGTTCCCTGTGAAGGGGAAGGAGCGTGTGACAGGTGGCGGGAGGGACAGCGGATTCCTCCCTTTGGTTCCACCGCTTCTCTCTCATTAGAAGAGCTTCAGCTTGACAGCGCAAGCTCTGGGGATGCACAGCTGCCTGGCCTGAAGTCCTGGATCCACCACTTACTGTGTGACATGGCAAATGGGTGAACCCCTTAAAAATCGTAGTTTTCCCGTCCATAAACTGGGCACAAGAATGTTGAGAAAAGAAAATTAGGTAATGCCGATCAATATTTAGCACAGTGCTGGCAGACGTTTGACCCTCAAATGTTAGCGCACTCAAAACGCACTGCCATTGAGTCATTGCCGACTCACAGCGACCCTATCCGATGGGGTAGAACTGTCTCTGTGAGTTTCTGCAACTGTAACTGTGTACAGGAATAGAACAAATGTTAACTACTATTCTTTTAACATTAAAAAAATGATTTATTAAACAATTTTGTTGACATATAATTCACATATCATCCAATTCAATGGTTTAATCATATTTTTAAGTTGTGCAATTATCACCACATGAATTTTTGAACACTTTCTTCTTTCTTGTACTCAATATTATTAGCTCCTCATTCACCACCCCCCACCCCGCCAAGCTCCCTTGCCATAACCCTAAAAAACTGTTAATCCAATTAGTGTCTTTGGAGATTTACCTTACATATGCAGAACATACCCAAAACACAAATCAACAATAACAAAATGAAACAGAGAAAAACCTCAATCAAAAAGAAAGCAGACAATATTAAAAACTAGAGCAAATTTTAAATGGGTCAAAAGGGAGAACGAACGGTAAGGTATTAAACTTCAACCTAACTACATCTGCATTAGTCCACTTCCTAAGGCGCTTTCTGATAGCAAGGCTACTCACATCCCTGGTAAAGGTCAGAAGAGATTCATGGGAGACTTAATCCATGTGGGGGCCCTGGAAATGGATTTTTACTGTCAGCCAGAGCTCAGAATTTAACCTCCAGTCCCTTTCTCTCCTTGGCCTTGGATCACCAAGGCTGGTGTACTTCTTCCATGTAGACTTAGCTAAAACTTCACTTGGCCGTTTGCTTTAAAACAAGCCTGTAAGTCCTCAGATTTTATTCTTTCTGAGAGTTGGGCACCATCTGCTTTCTTCACCACACTTTGCTCCAGCACCCCTATCTTCAGTGATCTCTTCATGAGAGCAAGTATAGTGTAGGGTCACATCTGAAGAACCAGTCATTCTTAGGGTAGGGCTGCAACTAAGTGCAAGCTTAAATTCTAGTCACCTCACTATGGTTTATCTGTGTTCCTGCTTCACTTCTGTTAACTCATAAGTCATTACGATCAGCATGGTGACACGGCACTTAGAGCATCAAGAGAGCCAACAAACTCACATGTACACACACCTAATGCAAATGAGGATCCCAAATGGGAGCGAGCTGGCCATGCGAGAGTTATTTCACTTCTCTGTACCTACAGATGCCGACCTTATGGGATTCTAGGATACAACAAATTTGTGTGGGGCAACATTCTTGGGAAAAATGCCTGCCACAGAGTAAGCTCGTATGTTTTCTGTCATTGGTATTGTGATTAGTAGCACCAGTAGTGCGCAGCTGGTGGCGGCTATTGGGTTGTATTGGGCTGCTCACCGTGAGGTTGTCAATTCGAAACTACCAGCCACTCCACAGGAGAAAGACGAGGCTTTTGACTCCGTGAAGAGTCACGGGATCCCACTGGGGCTGTCCGTACAGGGTTGCTGTGAGTCAGAATGGACCCCATGACAGTGAGTTGGGTGATTTGAGGAGCACTAGCAACAATGACACCACCGCGGCCGCCACTACATGTCTCATCTACATGTCTCCCCGAGTGGGACAGCAACCGCATCTCATTCCGCTGAGCCCCTTAGATTCCCTAGCCAGGGCCTGAGAGTAGCAGGCATTTAGATATTGGCAAAATGGCTATCGCTGCCTTTGTTTCCTGTCTCGTTTCGAAAACAGAGTGACAGGCAGCGGAGGAAGAGTGAAGGATAGGAGCTCCAGAGTCACATAGCCTTGAGTCTCAACCCTGCTCCTTATCACCGGAGTGACCGCATGATACAACACACAAGGTCATGAAAGAAATCAGGTAATGCAAATGACACCCTCTGCCCTCCCTAGGCGCCCAGTAACGTTGGCTGCTTGATGCTACTCTCCATCTTGTAGCCAACTGTCTACTAAGCTTTGATGCCTGCGCCCTAACTAGACAACACTGCACACCTACCGCTGTGTGCCACGGCTTGCAGCTAAGTGCCTGAGAGGAAGCAATGACCTGGACTGCACACACTGCACCTTGTGGAGGGATGAGCACTTCACATGGGTGGGAGTGGGGAGGATCTACATGGGTAACAATGGTAACAATAGCAGTGGAGTCTGTCAGCCACTGTGCTGAACACTGGACATTGTCTCAATTCCTGGGACCTTCACAGCCTTCCTATCAATTTGCACTCCCAAGATAATTACCTACGGATAGGAAAACTGAGCCTAAGAACCATGAAGAAACGCTCCCAAGGTCACAGAGCAGGTGGTAGAAAACAAAGGACCTGAATCAAGGCCTATCTGCTTCTAGAATTCAAGCTCTTAACGTCTCCCCTTGAAGGGTGATAGCAACACACACACACGGCCACCGGGAGGCAGGTTTCACTGGACATGCCGGCCATCAATTGGATTTTGCCTTTCCTGGTGGAGAACCCGGGGATGTCATCCAGCATACCTAGGCAGGCCTAAGACCCTGAACCCCAGACGCTGGGCTCCCAGTTCAGCAGGAACAGCCCTTGGCATGACTTTCTGTGGTTGAGTGCCACTGAGTCAGTTCTGATGGTCGGGTCTTTCCTCCCAAGGAGCCCCTGGTAGGTTTGAACCTCTAACCTTTGGCTTAGCAGCCAAGCATTCAGCCACCATGCCTCCAGGGCATCCTCCCAAAGTGTCTGTCCTGGTAGCACAGTGGTTAAACACTCAGCTGCGAAGGAAAAGGTTGCTGTTCAAGTCCCCTAGCAGGTGACTCCTTGGGAGGAAAGTCCTGGCCATTGACTCCCTGGAAGGTCCCCCGCCCCCAGGGAACAGTTTCAGGGTGTCCCACGGGGTCACTAGGAGTCGGGGTTGACTCAGTGGCACAACAACAGCAGCAATGATTTGCTGTATTATTTAAAACTATTTTAATAAAAGACTGTACAAAATGAAGGCCCCAGAGGGCTGGGAAGCCAGGCTCAGGCGGTCAGGATCTGCCCGACGAAGGCATGCTGTTCTGCCCTCTTGGGGCCAGCAGATGGCAGGGCGGGGGCAGGAGGCCTGGACAGCATCAGATGCAAACAGCAGCCCTCAGCCTCTCCAGGTCTAGGGCCCCCGCAGGCCCAGGGGTCACCTTGGCATTGGGCATCCTGGGCCCCACCCCCACCCCTAACTTTCCAGGGCTGGGTTGTCTGGTTATCTGACAGTTTTTCTTTCCTGCCGATGGACAGGATCTCAGCTCCAGGCATGAGGGCAGTTGGTGTCGTTGACAGAGATGAGAAACCTCGGCGGCCAGTGGGAGCCATTCCTCTGTGTTTTGTGAATGAGCACGAGGACTACAGGAGGATGTGACCGGGTGGGGGGCAGGAGGGGCAGTGTATAGTCGAGTGACAAAGCCAGCCCATGTGTGTGTGTGTGTGTGTGTGTGTGTGTGTGTGTGTGTGTACGGCGGGTACAAGCATCCATCTGGGAGTGTGCCCAATGAAGCTGGCCACGTGAGATTACAGGCTTGCTCCAGACTCTGGGCTCCAGACCTGGGGTGCTGCTTCAGAACACGCGGATGCGAGCTGAGCCGGAGCCTGGGAGACCGTCGCTCCCAAGAGCGGGCGACAGGGTGGTGGATCGCTGAGCGCCAGAGCCAGTCGGAGAGGCCAGCGCCCCTTTCCTACCTAATCAAACCTCCTGGCATTGACAGAGGTGACCTGGGGGAGTGGGGGTGGGGTGGGGGGGTGAGATCTGCCTCACCATTATCTCTGCTCTCTTGTGGCACCTCCTCCTCCCTCCCCTCCTCCCTCCCTCCCGCCCGCCATCCCAAGCCTTGCTCCCGCCTATGAAAAATCAGCAAATAAAAAGTTACATTAACCCCACCCTGACCTCGCAGACATAATACACTGCAGGCTGATGCGCTGCCTTTGGAGGCTCGCTGAGAACCTGTCACTCTCCACTGTCCCAAGCGCAGCCTGGGGAGCATTTACCAGATAATTAATATATTAAATGCATGAAAAATAGTTACACAGACTTCCCCCTCCCCGCCCAGGGAAGGGGGGGCGGGATGCAAAAAAAAAAAAAAGACAGATTCAGGCTGTATACCATCAATATAAAAGCATCCCCCGAATAGCCGTCATAAAAACTGTTCATAATTTTATAGCTTCATTCCTGTTGGAGCACCATAAAGGCGAGTCATATTTTTTACACTCAGGATGCCCATAAAAAAAAAAAAGGAGCGAGCGAGAAAAGGAGAACTTGGCAGGAGGCGCCTTCCCTCACTCACCTGAGGGCGAGGGGCACGGAGGCACCCCCACATTTGTCCTCTCTGACCCCCCCTCATGCCACCCTGCCCTTGACCTGGTTGTGGAGTCTGATTCTGAATCCTTCAGGGAAATTATTCATTGGATGATTTTATTAATTTTTCGTGGGTCTCTCTTTTTTTCCTTTTCCCCCCTTTTTTGCTGATTGCATATTTGCCTTTTAGGAGGATGAAGGTGGGATGGGGATGGGGCATTCTGCTGGGTCCAGTCCCCGCCCCCCTTTCTTCTGACAGGCTGGGATATGAGGAATGAAATGATGAGGGTTTGGATGGACCTCGGGCTCTGTTGGAGCCCAGGTGCAGGGGGAAGCAGGCGCTGCCAAAGCCTCTGCTGTGGATGTTAGGGAACCCACACTGGCTGGCAGAGAGAAAGAAAGAAGGCCGGTGGGTGGGACTGAGCCCTCAGGGGTTTTGCCTCACCCCAACATGCAGGCTGACAGTTGGACCCAAAGCAGACACAGAGCCAAGCCTCAACCTCCCTGCCCCAGACAAAGATTAGAGGGGGCTGGTCCTCTCCCTGCCAGCCCTGCAGGGCCCCCCAAAAACATGAACAGTGAGATAGCCCCTTTACCCTCATTTGAGAGCACGCACACACACACACACACACACACACCTAAACCTTTAGAGAGGCCTGTCCCCCTCCTGCCCCCACAGACCCCCAAGAGGAAGCGACTGTAGACTGTGTGGAGCAGAAAGGGAGTATCCCCCTCTTTGCAGGGTCAGGCCGGGCACAGAGGGAGAAACTGGATGCGCACACCCACTTCTCCGGGAGCTTCTCCATGAGGAGCTGCGGACGCTTGGGGGAGACAGATCCTCGCGGAGAGGCGGCAGCAGCGAGGGAGGCGCCCACCAGCCTCTCACGTGTAGACAGGGAAGCGCAGAAAGGCCTGGTCAGTGGCAGAAAGCAGCCCCCCACCCCAGGGGCAGCGGTGAGGCTGCTGGTGTGGTGCCGAAAAGGGGGGCTGTGGGTGCTTCCAGCCTGCCGTGAGCGCTTCGGTCCACTTGGATGGGCTGGGGGTTCTCTTTTACCAGCTAGTCTGGGAGCTTGGTGCCTCCCCTCCCTTGGGGCTTCTGAAATTTGCCTGCCTCTACTCACCCTGCCAACTCTGTCAGATGAAAGCTACCCAGAGAGAGTACCAGCCTCTGCAGTAATCCTGAGGGGGCTGCCACCCTCACTGCAAGTGCCTGCTCTGCTGCCCCCAGATTCCTGGGGCGACCTAGGATGGTTATGGTCTCCCGTCGGAAGAGACTTCTTCAGAGCAGGCAGGAGCTCTCAGTAGGCTGAGCTCTCTCCCACGGCCAACACTGTCTCCCCCACTAGACTGGGGGTGTATTTCCACTAGGGGCGAGGGGCTTAAATCCTTTACTAGACTTTGAGCTTCCCTGGACACCACTTTGCCCCGCCATGAAACTAGGGGTCCTCACCCCCTACTACAGAGACAGTGCCTCTTCTATCAGATTAGTGTCCTGCTCAGGATTGGGGCTCCATCTCCCCCACCAGACTGGAAGCCCCACCCCATCATGACCATAAATTGTGTTTCTTCCCTAAGACGGGAATGCCTTCCAGTCAAGGGGCGGCACCCTGTCACTAAACTAGGCTTACACTGTAGGGACTCCACCATCAGAGGGTGGGGGCAGTGGGGGGGGGGTGTCTCACCAGACCAGACAGTAAACTCTCTGGTAAACTGGCCAGTGTTTCCTTCAAGATTGGGGCCCCCAGGGCAGGGACTGGGGGTGCCTCCAGGGCAAAGGTTTCCCCTTTGCAGTCCCCTCCGTCAGGGTCTCCCTAGGCAGAAGGTGTGTGTCCTTTGTTCAACCTCCCTGGCTTGCTTCCTGCCATGGGGGAGTCTGACTGCACCATCTGTGAACTGGACAAAGGGGACTAACATTAGCAGCCCCTCCGTGTGCCAGTCACAGCCCCAGGCCCTTCACACCCATTATCTCATGGCCTCGCCACCCCCCTGTACAGCAGAGTTACCCCCTTCCCGCACGTGAGAGGAGACTGACCCACAAGCCCTGGCCTCTCGCACCAGCCCCCTCCCCGATGACTGCAGCCCAACCCTGCAGATCCATTCTTAGAAAAGCAGTCATGCAAGCCAGAGCCCGTGGGCTTGAAAGATGGCAGGCTTCATGAGAAGCAAAGGCTTCTTGGACATTCAGGACGGTGGGCGTGGGGGGCCAGGCACCCAGGTCACCAGAGGACGCGTGTTCCCTCCAGAGGCTCCCGTCCACTTTGCGACTGTGCGTCCCCTGTGCAGAGAAAGAGGGTCACCAGGATACTCTTTGGAAATCAGATTTCCTGATTCCACTTTGCCTTTCCCCAGCCGCCCCCACCCCTCACAAACAAAAAAATCAAGCCCTCTCTTGTCCCCTCCCCAAGCCCAACACAGTCTCTCAACACGTTAGGCTTAGAACGATTATTCGTATTTCTGTATTACGCGTTGTTTTCTGTGGTGTGTGTTTTGTTTGAAAAAACAAAAAAGCAGGTCCACCTCTTCTCGCAGTTCAGAACTAAAAATAGAGGTGGAGGGGGTGACAAACACCCCCCCCCAAAAGGAAAAGCATCAACTAATTTGAAAAATATTTAAGAAACTCTGGGTCTCCATCCGCTCGCCTCTCCCTGCTCCATAATTACACTGCAGTGCCTGATATTTTCATGGGACATTAAACCAGGAGTCAGGTGATGGGTTCTTTCCGTCTACGCCTATCCGTTAGCCGCCAGGCCCCCGCGGACCTTGACATTATTAATAGTCCTATTCATTAAGTATTACTCTTGTAGAATGAGTAGCATAATATTGGCCTGGAGATAGGAACAGGCAGAAGGAATAAGTCAAATTAATTTTCCGGAGCAAACGCCCCGGTTCTGTAAATGACATTCTGTACTGTTAGCATTTTAAATGTGGCACAAATGGCAGGAGACACAATTTGAAAGCAAAATACTAGAAGACATGGCTCAGGGTGGAACGTGGCAGCAGGAAAATCTGGAGACCGGCCGGTGCAAGGGGCTGGCCCATGCAGTGATGGGGAGAGCAGGGTTTTCTTTTTAATGAGCATTTATTTAAAATGCAGTTGAGGGAGGAGAAGAGCAAGAGAACAAGTAGTGAAGTGTGTGCGCATGTGTGTGTGTGTGTGTGTGATGGTGTGTGTGTAGAGGGGTGTCTTGTGGAATAGGAAGGAAGAATCGATTACGAGTTTCCTTCCCCCCCTTATTCCCCAAGGGGACTGGGCTGATCTAGGGCTGCAGCTGAGAGCTTTCTGCCACTTCTTCCCCCCCACACCCCCCGCACCCCGTGAGAGGTTTGCCACCCCTTCCAAGGCTAATTCTTGCCCTCTTACTGCAGGCGAGGTTTGGTCTCAGGGTAGGGGACATTCACTCTTATACTCCCCCAACCCTCCACGTGGCCATTCAACAGTACGTGTCAAATCGGGGGCAAGCCTTGCATTCGGTTTAAAGGGTGGACTATACGCAATGGTTAGGCAAGACTCGTGATCATCAGGAGCACGCAGAGAGTCCCGTGATTGCGCCAGGAGGAGCCCAGGGAAGGGTGGCACAATGCAGGTTGTGTTAACATGAGGGAGGAAATAGAAAGGGCTTGAGAGAGCCCCTCCCATTAGGTGAGTCAGAGGGTACTTCCTGCAGGCGATGACGTTGACCTAGGCTTGGAGTTGTTGT
Source organism: Echinops telfairi (assembly GCF_000313985.2). Lineage (NCBI taxonomy): Eukaryota > Metazoa > Chordata > Mammalia > Afrosoricida > Tenrecidae > Echinops > Echinops telfairi. The sequence continues at coordinate 12,400,695 of NW_022111358.1, forward strand.
TGTTGTTGTTGTTAGGTGCCATTGAGTTGGTTCTGACCCACAGCAACCCTGTGCACAACAGATCGGAACACTGCCCAGTGCTGCGCCAGCCTCACAATTGTTCCGATGCCCGAGCCCATTGCTGCAGCCACTGTGTCGATCCATGTCATTGAGGGCCTTCCTCTTGTTTTGCTGCCCCTCCACTTTGCCAACTGTGATGTCCATCTCCAGTGACTGGTCTCTCCTGACAATATGTCTGAGGTATGTAACATGACGTCTTGCCACCCTTGCCTCTAAGGCTTTGATGACTGAGAAGAATTTGGGCATGGAGCTGTGGAGAAGGGAAATTCAGGGGAAGGGATAAAATAACCCAAGACGGGGGGGTCTCAAAGGGAAAGACAGGAATAGGTGTTAATGGGGATGTCGTCCAGGAGAGAAGGCTTAGAAGGGTAGTTATTGGCGATGAGGCTGGGAAGGGCACTTTTAGAAATCCAGTATGTCAGGCATCAGAAAGAACAGAAGCTAGTCTGAACTGATGGGGCCTTCCTTGCATTCCCTGCTCGTGCCTCATCCTCCCTAAAGACTCAGGGGCAGGTGGTTGCCAGGAGCAGGGGAAGAGCACTGTAGACTACGGTCCATGCCTTGGATGTTGCCTGAACCTGTACCAACTGGCATCTAAGCATTCCAATCAGTGGCTTGCCAAACAAGCAGCCCGGTGAGAAATCAGATTGCATCTCGGTAAATCAGGCTTGGGTGAGTGAGCAGGTGAATGTCAAGTCATGTTCATCCATTAGTCCCACCTGAAGCCAGAGGAAAGACCCCAGGACCCCTTCATCTTCAATACTCACTCACCAGCAGGCTTTTCAAAGCCTAGAACCCATCACCACCTCCTGAGGCACCCTTATGTGTTTCAAGTATCCCTAGAGAAAAAGTCTAACCTTCTTCCTGGCACCATGCTAGAACTGGTTTTCTTCACCGCTGTTCCTGTACTCACCCAAGTTTCAGAAGGCTTCCTCCTCTTCCTCTTTGGGGAAGAAAATGTCTGAACTCACCTAGATCCTAACTAACACCTGAGGCCATCCAGGTCCTGAAGGAACCAAGCCACTAAGGTACAGACTCCAGAGACTTAGAGTTGGAAAACCATATGGGCCTTAAAGTTGAATAGCAGATATGAATACATACACAACTTCATGCAATGAAGTCTATAATAGGGAGCACATAGAAAATGTTAAATCAACAAGGGCTATCATTTACATAGCAACTACCATATTCCAGTCGCTGTTCTAAAAGTTTTTATGTATATTAATTCTCACATCAACCTTATGAGTTACTATTACCCCCATTGTATAGATGAGGAGAACTAAACCACACAGGAATGAATTAACTTGCTCAACACGTTACATGGGTATTAGGAGACAGATTCCGGAGGTAGATCCATATTCTTATTGGAAGGTGGAAGTCAGTGAATTCCAAGAAGATCTGGAACCAGGAAGATGGTCTGAAAAAGCCTTCAGGATCAGAAAATCCATGGCTTTTTATATTTCAGGCAGGGCTGAGTGAGCAAACAAAGAGTGCCTTTTCCCTAAGTCCAAGGGCAAAAATGCAGCCTTAGAGCCATGCGAGGGCATGGCCTGTTTGAAGCAGAGAGCTGCAGCATCAGGATGCTGACTTCTCATGCTGACTGACCTTGTTCATACTACCAGGAAAGGGGAACAGGTGCAATGGTTATCGCTTTAGGTTGAGAGTCAAGAGCCTGGTCCCTCCCTATGGATCTTCTCTGATCTTCAACTTCTCATCTGTGAAATGAAGAATTCAAACCAGATGCTTCCCAAGGTATCTCCCCAGCTCTGACACTCTACTGAAGGGATTCTCCTTAGGTGCACGTCGGAATCACCTGGGGAGCTTTGTTAAAGCATCACTGCTTGGAGCAGTTGACCTCCAGGGGCATGGGGACCTTTGGGGGAAGTGATGGCAGTGTTATATATCATAGTTACAGTGGTGTCTGCACAACTGTGTGTGTTTGTCAAAACTCAGAACTGTACACTAGAGAGGGCAAACTTTATGCATGAAATTATACTCTAATACACTTAACAGGAAGTGTGTGTGTGTGTGTGTGTGTGTGTTTGGCCCATACCCAACTGAATTAAAATCTCTTGAGTTATATCCCAGACACTGGCATTTTTAAATGATCTGTAGACCCCAAGGTTACATTGCAAACCTAAGGCTGTGCTATCGTGGTCTACTTGAAGGTCTTGGAGACTGGGAATCTCAGCCTGAGGAATGGCTTACGGGAAAGCACTCCGGAGTCTCAGAGTAGCCCCGGGGCTTTTCGAAAAGCTGTTGCTCAAACATCACTGGTAAAAATCAAGCCATTTTTCTGGAGCCAAGTTTCCAAGCTGGGAACCACATGGGGCCTCTTGGGGCAGTGGGCCTGACTGCCTCTTCTGCCCATTGGCTTTCCAGATCCTTAACACCTAGCTTATCCCCACTTTGGGGAGTCATGTTCTCCTATAAGTTCCTCGGGAGATCTGGGGTTCCCAACCCCCTTCCTCAGACCCCTGGGGTTTTAGGGAGCAGATCAAGGTGAGAGACATCTTCCCTGTACACCAGAAGAAGAGCCATATCTTCCCCCGTACAGAACAGAATAAATACATTTAGCACCACCTCCGCCTTTTTTCCCCCAATTTAGTATTGTTTAATATGCATTTAATCAGGCCATTCAGTATTACAGCGGCCATGTAGCGTGACTCCCCCCGTGGGCGCGGGGGGGAGGGCGTTATAGGCCATTAGGCTAAAGTAATATGTATGAGAGTCACTTTTCCCCAGGGCGCAGTAACTATTTTTGCTCCCCAGTCGTCCCCATTAAATCATTAAACCTCATGACTATACTTTCTGAACTCTACCATGATCTTTAAAAAGCCAAGCATTAAAGGGCAGCTGTCACCCTCCACCGCCCAGGCTTCAGCCGCTTTATGTATTCACAGCATTAAGTCCTTTGTCAGTCTATACATCATTGGTGCGGGGGGGTTACAGTGCACGGCGAGGCGGCATCCAGACCCCCCAGTTCTCCCCTGGGAAGGGCCCCCGGGGTCCTGGTGATGGGCCCTCATCACCAGGAGCGCCTGGGAGACGTGGGTTTTGCGGAGTTGAAAGGGTACCAGAGGCGGAAAGCGCGCGAGCAAGGTTGGGAACTGTCCGAGGTCCTGAAGTTCGGTCCCGCAGGGGCACACCGTACCTGTCTCTCACCAACTACACTTGCTTTTCTTGGCTCGCAAGAGTCATTTTATCACCAAACATCTACCGCAGCTCTCACCTTTTCTCCCTCTAAAGTGGGTATGATATCGTTCGGTGTGGTGGCTCCGTGAACAGATCTGTGGATTAGCAAGGAGAAAGCGGCTGGGAAGACAGTTCTGACTGCGCCACGTACCACAGGGTTGTGACATCGTGTCCGTGCGAAGCGCTCTGTTAAAGTTATTTGCCAGGCAGACACACTTCACGTGCCCGCATTTATTACTGTGCTGATAAATAGCGATTAATACCCGCTCTTATTATTTAGGAAATAACCCTTTCTATTGGGAGTGCTGTTTCTATTGTTTATGATGAACTCCTTCTCTGGGAACAAGACAGTTGCCAAGAGTAGGAAAATGAGAGAGGTGATGTCTTTCTAAACCCTCTGCTTTGAACCAGAGGACCTTTCGTGAGTGCCTTCTTCCAAGGTCCCGGTCCCAACCCTGGGGGCCCCCAGTCCAGCCCTCACCGCCACCTCTCTAACCCTCCTCCCCAACACACAGGTGTTTCCTCACTTCGCACCCCCATGCCTGCATCGCCACCAGAAGTCTGGATAGGGAAGGGTTAAGCATCTCAGCAACCCCGGACAGGGTCCTCCTCACAGGCTGGGAAACAATGGAGCCATCAGTCTATATTTGACCTCTGCCCCCATAGCGTTTATGACTTATTCCTCTCCTCTACTGCCTGCTGCGATTCAGCCTTCAATCTCCCACCCCTTGCCAGAGCTGAACTGGCCCTCCCCCAGCACCCTCCCCAGCTTCTTCACCCGCCCACCTTCTCCTCTTCTCTCCTTCCACCCTCACCTCTCCCGGATTTTTTTTTTGTCTGTCTTACAGCTTTGTTTGTTTTGTTTCGTTGTTTCTTTTTATAGTTTTTGTCACACTGGGATTTCCCCCCTCTTTCCCTTACTCCTTCTCCACATGGTCCGACCTGGCTTCCATCTCTGTCTTTCTGTCTTATTCCCTTCCCTTCCTTATCCCTCCTTTCCTCCTTTTCCCTCTCGTTTGATTTTCTTTCCCTCCCTACTCTGTCCATCCTCTCTCTCCAGTTTTCCCCTCTCCCCTCACCATTCCAATCTAGCGGTTGACCCGCCAGATTTGGGTGGGTTTTTTTGGAAAGTCTCAGCTTGTCCCCCCTCGCTGTCGCTCCTAAACCACTGGGTCTCTCTCTCTGCATGGCCCCCTCCCCCTAATACCACTGTGTCCACACGCACAATGAAGGAGTGGGCCCTAGGAAGGTGCTGCATACGTTCATGGCACAGGGTACAGGGGGGGGGGGGCGGAGAAAAGCATGTCACCCAGACCCCTGCAGTGATGAATTGAGGAGCTCATCGGAGAGAAGAAATTGTGCTCTATAGAAACAAGAAAAGAGCACACAGGGGGGAGCAGGTTCCAGTCCTAACTCACCCACTCATTGACTCTTTAAGCTGCTTCTTCCTGCCCTGCAAAAACAGAATGCCCTGATGTCTACTGGGGCCTGGCTTGCAAGGCTGTTGTAAGAATAAAGAGGTATAGAGTATGAAAGTGCTCTTTGTAAATTGTAGCGGGCTCGATAACTCCAGGGGGTAGTGGTTTTTTTCTTGAAGTCTCCTCTGGCTGCCCTGCTTGCCACTCCACCAACACCTCCACGCCCCTAAGGCACCTTCCAGTTTGCAAAGCGCTTTGAAAGCTTTTGCCAATGGCCCTGTGGTTGGAGGCCACGTCATCAGTCCCATTTCATAGATGTGCTCACTGAGGCCTAAACAGGTTGTCAGTGAGACTTGACCACGGCCATGCTATTAGTAAGTAATAAAGTCAGAACTCGAGCCTAAGTTTTCCACCTCCAAGGTCAGCATTCTTTCTACTATCCGCTGTGGCTCCTTGCTTTCTCCCAGATCCCTCGGGTGGTGAACATCTGTCCATGCCCATCACTGTCCTCGTGGTGAGATTTTTTTCAAGGGACTTTACTGGTGGGCACTCGGTAAATTTGTTCACCAAAGGAATGAAGGCATACCCCTGCCCACCCCCACCCCCCAACCACACTGTACGGCACCGACGTCTGCAGCCCTTGCAGCTGCTTTGGAAGTGGGGTGCCTGGGCTGTGGGGGAGCATCCTGGAAAGGGAGGTACAGCTTGGCCCTCTCCCTATGGAGCTCCTGAGTGCAGCTGTGTGGCCAGAGGGTGGGCTCTGGTCTCGAACTTGAGAGTCCCTCCTTGTGGAGGGGTCCCACGCGCCACCTTGCTCGCTCAGCCCCTGCCCCCAGCCCCGTGACAGCAGCCTCTGTAATGAATGACTCTGCAGTGGGGCCCGGCAAAAGGACAGGAGGGCACGAGACAAATCATAGCTGCCAGGTGGTAATCTTCCCCTGGGAAAGTCACCTCCACCCCCCTCATCCATCACCGGGCACTCGGCTGCCACCGTACCCCACACATGCACTTGACACCACCGCTGGGCCCCCTGGATATGAGGGCGAGTGTACTGAGCGGCGGATCTCTGCAGCCACCACACCAAAAGGGAGTGCCGGCCCCACGCAAAGCCCCTGCCTACAGTCCCCCAGCCCCAGAAGAAAGGAAACTCTGGAGATTCCGAATAAACTCTCTCAGCCACACCTCCATTTACTTGCCTTAAAAAAAGGCTGGTTGAGAATCTGCTTCAGGTAAAGCAATGTGGCGCCGAGGACACCGAGGTGACCAGAACAGGGTCCCATCCCTCAGGAGCCCACAGCCCACAGAGCACACGGGAGGCAAACAGACTTGAGCTGTGAGAGAAGAGGAAGAGGAAGACTGGGGGGGGCGGGGCAGGAGTGCATCCTTGAAGGATGAGAAGGATTTGCAGATGAGAAAAAAGCAGGCCGGGAACAGGGAAGAGGGTGGAGGGTGCACATGAGAGAGGGTAATAATAGTGCATCAAGGGGAGCAATGAATGATGAGGGTGGGACCAGAAAAGCACTGAATTCCAAGTTTAAGTGACAGATGTTCACTCATCTCACACACACACACACACACACACACACAGAGTGCCCCAGCTGCCTATAAGGAAGGAAGAGCGTTTAACTCCTGCTTCAGTTCAATTTCATGGGGATGTGTCTAGCAAGTGTACATTTCCCCAAGAAGAAGTTAGAGAGGTGAGGACCTAATCCCATAAACCATGTCACCTGTACCCCCCACCTGTCCACAGGGTCCCCTCCCGGAACAACACTCAGAACACTGTCTGAGAGCACGGCGTGCCTTCCTTCCCACTAGAATGTAAGCCCCTTGGGGACAAGGGCGTCGTGTGTCATACTCATTGCTGAATCACAGAACCCAGAGCAGCACAAGGCACCTAGTAAGTAGTGAATCAATAAATGAACGATCAATCTCATGACTTTGTTTCATAGTGCTGCTATGCTACGAAGGAAGTACACATTCACCCCATTTTATAGTCAAGAAAACTAAGTCTTGCAGAGATTCAATAACCTGACCACTGGGCAGGAACCCAGCAACCAGTGGATCCTAGATTTCAGCCCAGCCCCCTCAGCCCGAGGAGCGACAGCCGCACCGCAGACTTTCACATTGTCTGCAGTCCCCGGTCCGCTTCAGGAAGCATAACTTGAACTTACTCTCTTGGAATCTGCATAACCATGGACTATTATATCAAAGCACTAATATATACACTTACACCTTTCTGTGGTTATACATCCAGTCAGCCCACGTTAAGAAAACCCAGGACAAACAAAAACACCCAGTTTCCAAAGTAGATAAATCTAGGAGGGCTTATTTGCTTTGCAGACAAATTCGCTGCACTATAAAAAGAGAGAATTCATCAAAGAGTTTTTTAAGTAGCAGAACCACTCCAGGCACCAGTGCTTAACTTCTAGGGGGATAGGAGGGATTGTGCCTGAGGTGCACCAGGCATTCAACAAATCATCCAAAAACTCACTGCCATCAAGTCAGTTCCGACTCAGAGACATTAGAGGAGGGGGTGAAACTGCCTCTGTGGGTTCCCGAGACTGCCATTCTTTATGGCAGTAGAATGCCTCATCTTCCACCTGCTGAGTGACCAGTGGTTTCAAACTGCTGACTTTGTGGTGAGCAGCCAATGAGGACTCCACTATGATACCAGGGCTTCTCTACTCTTTTGTAGTGGAGGCATTATTTTTCCCATTTTAAAAATAAGAGACTGCGTGTCAGGTTCAACAGTCATTCGTTCAATGCATATGTATGGAACCCTGCTATATGCCACCAACAAAGCCCGCCCGAGGGATCAGATGCATACAGACATAGTCCTTACCCCCCCCCCCAAAGAGTGCCTGTGCTAGGGGACGATAACTAACAAACAAGTGTCTTTGGCTGGGTTCTCTGAGACGTAAAATCATTGAAGCTTATAGATGTATATATGAGGGAGCTTCAAAAAGTTCATGGAAAAATCAAATTAGCACATACTAGGATTTTTCCCATAAACGTCCTTCTAGGAAACAGTTCACACAGCTGTAGAGACTGGCAGGTTCCAAGTCCATGAGTGACATGCCAGGTGGGAGGCGTCTCCTGGCTTCCATGGCTGCGGGGGCTCATGAACCCGAGACCAGCCAGTCAGATAGCAGCTGCTGGTCGCAGAAGCCTGTGAATTCAACGTTGGGAGGTAGGATGGCAGACTACCTACTCATAGGCTGCAGAGGCTAATGACTCCCAGGATAGGCAGGCAACATAGCAGGCCACTGGCTCAAGTCCAAAGATCTCAAAATCAGATGACAAGCCAGCTGCAGAACCCAGATTTAGCAAAAAGCAAGAGAGGTTTGCCAGAAAGTTCGTATATATTAGCAGCAGGCCAACACCCCTGAGGAAATTCCCTTTCAATTGATTGGCTGATCACAGCAGATCTCATCATAAGGGATGACTGTATTACTGCCAAACCACCAAGAATCATGGCCCAGCCAAGTTGACACACAACTTAAACCATCACAAGTAAATGAAGACGTGAGTGAACAAATGCTTGGGGAAAGGCCCCGTTACGGGAAGTGCTATGGAGAAAATAAGTAAGGTGAGAAGGGAGGGCTGGGGTATCCAGTGCAGATATGGGACATTGAGACAGGCCTTGTAGTCCTCATTTAGAAACTGAACTGGACCATGAAGGATGGAAGAAGAGGAGGAAGAGAGGAAAAGAGGGAGAGAGGAGAGCAAGGAGGGAGGGAGGGAAGAAAGAAGGAAGGACAAGGCAGAAGGACACCTCAAGAGTAGAAGGGTCAGGTTGATTGCTTCCCTCCCTGCGACACTAGGCAGAAGTCCAGGCGAGGAGACTTGCTAGAGAAGGCAAAGTAGAGCCATTGTCGTTGCCGACTTCTCGGAAGTTGACTCAGAGACCTGGCATCGAGACTGGGAACAGTCATTTGGTTTGTAAACTTCAACTCAGCCAGCTTGGAGGTGTGCGTGTTGGGCTGGTGTGGGCTGAGCAAGGTGAGGTCTGGCAGGAATGAAGTGCCAGACAATTCAGGTTCAATTTCAGACTGAGTCACCACTATGAACCCTATTGTGCCCACCCCCCACCCTACGCCCAAAAAAGATATGTCGAATCCTAACTATTGGTACCTGTGAGCATGATCTTGTTTAGAAAGAGTCGTTAAAGATATTCCGAGTTAACAGTAAGACATACTGGGTCGATTTCCGACTCGTGAGCGCCACAGGGTTTTCTTAGCTGTAATGTTTATGGAAGCAGATTACCAGGCCTTTCCTCCACCATGCCGATGGGTGCATTCAAAGGACCAATTTCCCATTAGCAGTCAAGAGCAAGCCATTTGAACCACACCCCAAGCAAGACCCACTGCCATAGAGTTGATTCTGCCTCATGAGTGAGGAGTGTGGACCTTTATAGATGCTGACAACCTGGTCTTTCTCCTGCAGACTGGCTGGTAGGTGCATACCATTAACAGTTAATGACTCACCTATCTGTAAGCAGCCCAGTGCTTCACCTGCTGCGCCACCAGGAACCTCTCTGTTGTTGTTTCCCAGGAGGCACCTTAATCTAGTCTGAGTGGCGTCCTTAGAAAAGACGAGACGCTGAGAGACAAACAGAGGAAAAGCAGCCAAATGACAACAGAATTCCGCAAACCAAGGAACAGCTGGGGTGACCAAGCCTTCCCCAGACTAGAGGCTGAGAAAGAGTGTGGCTGGTGGGTTCATTGGGACTTCTAGCCCCCAGCACAGAGACTATGCATCGCTGGTTTTAGAAGCCCCAGGTGCTGGCACTTTGTTAAGGGAGCCCTGGGGACCTGATGCAGCTTCTTGAGGACGTGGAGCTTCAGATCAGTCCAGCTCTTGCACCTCAGTTTCCTCATCTGTAGAATGGGGTCATGATAGCCACCTCCTAGGCTGTGATGCGAGTTACCTGAATCAGTGCCTGCTCAGTGGTCAGTCAGTGTTCTCAAATGCCATAGAGGGAGGCATCAGCGTAATTAACCTTCTAAGGCAGTGGTTCACAACCTTTCTCATGCCACGATCCTTTAATACAGTTCCTCATGGTGTGGTGACCCCCAACCATAAAATTATTTTTGTTGCTACTTCATAACTGTCATTTTGCTACTGCTATGAATCGTCATGTAAATATCTGATATGCAGGATGTAGTTTCATTGTTACAAATTGAACATGATTAAAGCATAGTGATTAATCACAAAAACAATATGTAATTATATACTGTGAAATATTTATTTCTAATAATAAATGAAATTTTACCTTGAAGCATGGTGTAGCATGGGTAACAGTCCACGCCAGATAGTTGTAGGTGGACGTATCTGCATGTGGGCGGACCTGCCTGGAGATGGATAGAGGAGTGGTGTCTCGGTTTTTAAGCCCATCGGAAATATGTATTTTCTGATGGTCTTAGGCGACCCCTGTGAAAGGGTCGTTCGACCCCCAAAGGGGTCGTGACCCACAGGTAGAGAACCGCTACTTTAAGGAGACAGGTCGGGGTGGGGGATTGGGGAGGACAGGAAGACGAACTGGGGAGAAGAGAGGGAAGTGGGGGAAAGAAAAAGCCAGTATGCATCTAGTTACAAGATTTCCCTTCAACTTCCCTCAATGCTTAATAGATTTCTAAATGGGCTTATTATCACCACCTATGAATTCTCTTAAAGGAGCTAATTATAAAACACCAAACTAGCTAATTGGGTTTCCTGAGCGCGCCCTGACACAGGTGCAAACAGGCTCTCTGGATGGCAGCCCTGGCAAAACCCGCAGAGCTGGCGTGGAATCGTGGCCACACAATTAGGCCTGTAATTGTAGGCGCCCTCTCGCCACTGCTGGGCTGCCAAAGGTGCCCACTGTCTGATCCCTCTCATCCAGCAGGGAAGATAGCGACCTGCAGAACAGGGACTCAGCTTCCTTAGGGCCCCTCCGGGCTCAGGACTGAGGACCCAGGAAGTGAGTGCCGCCAGCAGCCAGCTCTGCTAGGGAGATGCTGCTAAGGAATCGGCCCCTGGTACTCCTACACCCCACCCTGTTATACAAATGCCCAGGGGCAGCCCCCCTCCCCCACCCCAGGTCTGCTGAGAAAGAGCACTGAGATGCTTATACAGTCAAATGGCAGAGACACTGCCCCTCCCACACTGAGCTTCCCCAGAGAATAGTTATCCCCTCCTCCCACTGGGTGGGCAAGGGCTGCCTGAAACCCTGCCTGGCTACTCTGCGGTGCTGATTCTCAAAGGTTGGTCCCCAGACCAGGAGCATCAGCAACACCTGGGAACTTAGTAGAAAAAACTAATTTCCAGGCATCCCCTTAGTTTAAAGGTAGGCCTAGCAGACTGCTTCCCCGAGTCCTCCAAGTGGTCAGACAGACTCCGGTGTGAGCGCCTCTGCTCCCCTGGACACAGCAGGCACCCATCCATCAGTGCTGCCGCTGCCGGCTGAGAGGTGTGCCGAAGGGCCTGTTCCTTCCATGGAGTTAAATGATGGGCATTAAGGAGGCATCGCCCGCACACCATTAATCCTCCTTCTGCTAAAAGAACTGGACAGCCTACAAGGGTCACCACGAGCCTCACCCTCACCCCTCCTCCACCCACTGTGTCCCCTGGGTCCTTCTCTCTAGGTTCCACCACAGCAGTCTGGTCTCTTGCCAGGGGTGACACCCCCAGTCTGAGTTTTCTGAACTACATTGCCCTCGCTTCCTTCGCCAAGCTCCATATCGCTTCTCCCAGCCAGGCACCCCTCTGGCCAGCTGTCCCAGTCTCCCCACTCCTCTTGAGCCATCCTGGGCACCCCTGCCAAGCCTCAGACCAGCTCTAGAAGAATCACTGCACTGTTGAATGATATCCCACCACCATCAGGGGGGGGGGATTCACTAGTGGAATTTCCTCCCAGATGTTGAGGTGAGGCTGGGTGCAAATCCAGCCCCTCTCCCCAGATGCCTGTCTAGTGGTTGCTTTGTCTCCACTTTATACCAAGTGCCCAAGGCAGGGGTTTTCACATCCCCCGGCTATTGGCCAGTCTGGAGCTCAGAGCTCAGTTTTGCACTTAGAGTCTCCATCAGCCTGCTTCGAAAAGAAAAGAAAAAACCAGAGAGACCACTTGAGGTTTTGTCCATTTTGATCTTTCCATCACACTGACAGTCAAGGGTTGGAGACCAGGTGAGGGCTGAGGTACGGGGGAGAAGCCCAGGGGCATGTCTTGGCCATGCTGGCCTCTTGACAATCATTTGGGGTGTGGTGAAAGGGAACGGGCAGAGGCTCTGTCCTGCGAGCCCTGTCCCTGTCAGCCAACATGTCCTGCTCTGAGCTGCCAGAGGCCAAGACTCATGAGATGACAGCTCTGGATGAAGCATCAGTGAGGCGGGGACCACTGCCAGCCCCCCACCCCAAGGCCTCTCCTCGGGCATCTGCCGGTCCTCGTGTTAGACTGAAGCTTCAGGAAGCAGAAAAATCGGGACATCTGAGTTGCATCTGCCTTGGAAACAAGTTAAGTCATCGCCCAACCAGGCCAAGGGCTCACAATACTCTGCTGTGTAACTCACAACAGACAACGTCCATGCTGGGTCTGTGTGCTGTGTGACGTGGGGCTAAGCACTGTCCTTCTCTGGGCTTTGACTCCCTTCTCCATGACTAGGAGTGAAGGCGAGAGGCAGTGGTTTTCACATCTGGCTCCGTGAAACCCAAGGTCCCCGGAAGCCGTTCCAGGAGCCACTCAGTGGATATAGAATAGGGCCAGACACACGGCATTCCAATGTCCCACTTCAAGCAACTTGTTCCTTGTCACACACTGAAGTTTGATGCAGAGTCAGGGGGCGTGGGTGCCAGAGTTTCCCAAAGGGTGGATGTCTCTCGGAATCGCTCAGACTGCTTAAGGCAAACCAGAAGGCCCAGGGCTCCGGACGCGGGGCTTTGGACTGAGGTGAAGTCCCAATGATGCAAACCCTTGATGCCCTCGGATGCCAGCCAGAACCAGGTTCACCCAGGGGCATCTCGGAAGCCAGGCCTGAAAACACTGGAAACCTGGTGTGCTCGGGGTTGCCACGAGCTGGAACCGACGCCACAGCAAATGGGTTTTGAGGTGGACTCACGCAGGCCATCCTCTCTTACTCGGGTGACCCCAGATGAGCCGATTCTCTCCCTGGGCTCCATTTCCACACCACCAGTCTCTTACAGTCCTGGGGGGATAAGCAGAAACTACATGTAGAGACCACAGAGCTGGTGCCTATGACACGGAGAGTTAGGGCCCCCTTCCCTGGGCCCCCCTCTTCTATGGGTTCCAGGTAGGCTCAGACAGGGCTTATTCCCATTAACCCAGAGATGTCCCTGGCTGCTACTAACTTCCCACTCCCCCTTTCACTAACACACCTCAGAGTCTGAGTGCAGATTCAAGTTCAACAAACCTCTCCTGAGCACCTGCTGGGTGCCAGGCCCCCTGGTGATGGCCAAAGGGAAAGAGGGGGAGAACAAGGGAGGGCACAGCACACGAGAAACTCATGTCTGGCCAGGGAGACACATGTATAAAGCACCCTTAAGAAGAAAGTATAAACTGACCCGAATATCCTAATTTTACCACAAAAACTGCATTTAAAATGTGCTGGAAATCTCGGCTTATACAAGAGTATATACGCAAATAAATAAATAAATAAATAAATAAAAATAAAAATAAAAAAAAGAGTATATACACTAGCTTAGAGGTCTAATGGATCCCTTGAATCCAGAACCCCGGGACCAGAAGAACTGGATGGTGCTCACTCTGAAAGGGAGGGCCTGGATACCGTGGGAGAAAACGTGGCACACGCTTCAAACAACAGCAACAAAACAGGCTGACTGGTCTGATGGAGACAAGTGGAACATCTGAGACGATGGCCCGCATCACCCGTGAGCCCTTTAAGGCAGCGGTTCTCAACCTTCCTCATGCCGCGACCCTTTCATACAGTTACTCATGTTACGGTGACCCCCAAACATGAAATTATTTTCAAATTGCTACTTCATCACTGTCATTTTGCTACTGTGATGAATCGGGTGACCCCTGTGAAAGGGTCGTTCGAGCCCCAAAGGGGCCGTGACCCACGGGTTGAGAACCGCTGCTTTAAGCCATCCTGGTGGCTCAACTCCCAGCCAAAAACAACAGACGCGCCTGCAAGTGCAGGAGCCTTGGTGCCATCGTGGTAACTTGGTGGGCTGCTAACCTCAAGGCCAGTATTTGGAAATCGCCAGCCCCTCAGAAGGAGAAAGTCAAGGCTTCTGACGCTGTTAAAATTACAGTCTCAGAAAACCACAGAGGCAGCGCTCCCCTGCCCGATGGGGCCAATTCGGTTTTTTAATAAGATGAAGACTCGCAGCAGAGGGTTCTGCACAGCCAACCTTGAGAGAGCAGAGGGCAGCAGAGGGTCCCAGGCTGCGGCCGGCCGGGCCCGGAGGCAGGACAGGCCAGGCAAGAAGGGCCAATGACAATGGAAGTGCAGAGACAAGAGGGAAGAGTGTTGTGTCATGGTGGGAGTGACAATCCTGTCTCAAATCAAAATGCGCATGGATAGCCCAATGGAAAACCAATTGGCTCTGTAACCCTTCACCCACATCACAATAAACAGTTTAAAAGGAGAAGAAGATGGGGCAGGGGAGGAGGGAGGAGGCAGATTGATGGCTAAGATCAAGTGTAGAAAGAGGCTCCAAGGGTGAGGTGCAGGTACGCACCTGGCCCAGGGTGGAGGCTCACTAACTGGTGGTGACACTGGGAGTACCAAGCCACAGGCTCTCCCCACCTGCAGGATCCCACCCAGCCTCTGCGGGGATCCGATCAGGACAGTTCTGGTGACCTTGGGCTTGGGGGTTAACCAGGTGATCCTGTAATACACAAAGACCCCAAACAGCTTACCCTCGGCTAAGTCACAGAGGGCCCCCGCCACCCAGCTAATGCTGGCCCCGAATCCTCTTCTCCATTATTGCGTCTGAAAATCCGTTAAAATTTCACACAATTTCCTGCACAGCAGTGTGCTTCATAATGCTGGGAGCCAAGCCGGCCCAGTAATTGGGACTGGAGTGGGGCAGAGTCCAAAGCAATTAATCCAGCCTCCTTCCTTGTTTGCGCCAGGATAAGCCTGACGGGGTGGAGAGTAATTGGAAAGGAGCGGCCTCCATCCCCAACTCCAAATTAATATTTTCCTGTCCTGATTTAATTCCGCCCGGGAACAGTGACACAGAGACACGCCGTGTCAAGCACTAAGTAATCCGCCACAAGCCACCTGAGGAGGAGGAAAAGACTTTTCTCTTTCTTTGCGGTTGGAGGGGGGTGTGTGCTGACGAGAGTGTCGCCTAACCAGCCGGAACCTCTGAGGCAGAGGGCCTTCCAAGGGCACCCGGAGCCGGCCCTCCTTCCCGGTGCTGCCCCACGCCACAAAGGAGGGAGAGATGCTTGGGAAGGCAGTCAAACCTGAGCTCAAGTCCTGGCTTGATCACTTAGTCCCAAGCAAATCTTTTAAGCCTCTTGCTGAGCATCAGTCTTATCATCTGTGAAGCGGGCCTAACCGTATAAGCGTTGTGACGATTTGTTATCATAAATGTCCTTGTGCCGATTCTGACTTGTGCAACCGCCTGTGTGAAGAGTAGAATGGTGACCCCAGAAGGTTTTCAATGTCTGTGATCTTTCAGAAGTAGACCGCCAGGCCTTGATTCCAAGGTGCCTCTGGGTAGATTCGAACCACCCACCTTTCAGTTAGTAGCCACGCTCTTAACTGTTGGCACCCCCCCCCCCCCAGAGACTCCATAGTGCAGATTTCTCTCAAACTCACTGCCAAAGATTCATTCCAACTCATAGAGACCCCAGAGGGTGGAGTTTAACTGCCCCCTTGGGCTTCCACATCTTGATATAGGAGCAGAAAGCCTCGTCTTTCTCTCACGGTGTGCAGTGGATTTGAACCACCAACCTGGTGGTTAGCAGCCCAACTTGCAACCCGCTTCACCACCAGGATAACACATATAGTGCCTCCAAAAACCAACCAACAAAACAAACGCAGCACTCGCTGTCACCCTGTCCATTCTGACGCATGGGGACACTATAGGACAGGGTAGAACTGCCCCTGGGGGTTTCTGAGACTGTAACTGTGTATGGGAGTACAGAGCCTCATCTTTCTCCCTTGGAGATGCTGGTGGTTTTGAACGGCTGACCTTGTAGTTAGCCGCACAACGCAGAGCCACTGCACAAACCCGTTGCCATCAAGTCAATTCTGACTCGTGGTGTCCTTGGGTACCAGACCCCACTGCCTCCTCGCGTCGGCACCGCTGCGATCTTTCTAGAAGTAGCCCTCCAAGCTCTTCTTCCACCGGGTGGGCTCAGCCTGCCGCCACCCTTCGGTTAGTAGTCAAGCACAGGCCAGTTGGGTGGTCGGACGCGGTAGCTCTTTCTTCTCGTTGCCTGGGTTTCGCAGGCACACATAGTACCGACAACACAAGAGGAATAAAGCAGGGGGCCCAGTGTTGCAGCAGCATGCCTTCTGGTTGCATGGATCTGGGGCTGGTACACAGTAGGCGTTTAATACATGTTAGCTCCCTGCCTGCTGCCAATGGCATCTCTGGGCGGATGCTCACCATAACTTCTACCGCTGCCCATGCGGTTGGCGGTGCATTTGCCTATGAGTCGACCTTTCTTCCTTCGGCTTCTACCAGTCACCCTACAGCCACTGGCTCTAGCTCTGCTGGAAAGGGTAGGAGTCCAGGTGCGGGGCTTAGGACTCCTGGGGATGTGTGGATTTCGGCTAGAGTCTTCCCTTCCCTGGACCCCACTCTTGGAGAGGAGAGGTCTCCACTTGAGGTCGTGTCAACCCTAGAGGGCAGGCATGTCTGGGCCTCTGGAGAGCTGGACAACTGCCCACAGTGAGGTCCTTCCCAGCCTCACTGCCCCTCCCTCCCCGGAGCTTCTTTCACCTTTCAAATAAACCACATGCCCTGGGTGCCTGTCTCAGATTGACTTGGAGGGGCCTGCAAACTAAGACAACCAGGTGTTCCATCAGCAGCCCTGCCGGGGCCCCTCTCTAACAAAACCAAGGGGACAGTGGGTGCCCGCCTTGCCACTGGGATGCTCTGCCACCCTCAGTGTTCCAAGGTATTGACAGGATTATCTGGTAGGATGGCAGAGGGCAGACTTACTTAGGCACACAGAGAACCCCGGGACACTCAGGAACACTGGCACATCACAAGCTAGGCACCAGGGGCAAGAGCCAGGGCCATGAGGCTGTGTGGAGATGAGTCGGAATCAGCTCCAACACCGATGGGTTCCTTGGTTTGGGTTTGGCTTGATGTGGCTTGGGGTTTCGGGTTTCCCCCCAGTGGATGGGAAAGAAGGCAAGTCCTAGATAGAGGAGGAAGAACAGACTCTCCCAAATAAAACCACCGAAGCGAAGGCTGGGAGTTACCAGGAACACCACACGCTCAATTCGACACCACCTCAGGAAACTATGCAAATGTCAAATTGGTGCAGGGCGGAGGGGGAGGGACAGGAATAAGCCAAACATTAAATCAAATCAGTTGGAGAATAATAGCTCAACTCCTTCCTGCTTGTAGCACTCAATTCTGCAGTCGATACCGTCTGTACTGAGTGAATGCAGCTCGGGGCCACATCTACATTCAGTGGCTATAACACCCTAAACTCCCCCAGAGAAGCCAGCCCACCAGTGGGGAGCCCTCCTGCCTCCACCTTCACATGGACCACGCACAGGGGTAAAGGCACCGGGGAAGGGGACCAGACCCAGCTACGCCCATGCAATGGGGGCAGAGAGGAGGAACCCTGCACAGGGGCTGGGGGGGCGCTAGGCCAGTCACACCCCCTCCCTGAGTCCGTAGGGGGCAAGTTGGGGGTGTTTGGACATGAGGGAGGCTGGAGGCCTACTGGGGATTGTGTGTTGGTCACCGTGCAGAAGCAGGTCTCACAGGACTGACTCACAGTGACCCTGTTAGGTGGGGGGGAGGGGGGGGCATCTGAGACTGTAACTCATTACAGGAGTAGAGAGCCTCAGCTTTCTCCTGTAGAGCAGCCGGTGGTCTCACACTGCTGACCTTACGATTAGCAGCCCGATGGATAATCCTTGGATTTTTATTGATTGTATTGTATTGTTTGGTGAAAGTACATACACCCAAACCGCTTCCTCCACTCAACAATTTCCACACATCACGTTCCGTGACATTTGGTGTCAACATTCTCGTGATTTCTGCTCTCCATCTTCCTCTCCCATTAATTCAGCCTCACGCGGCCACCCACTGCCCCTCGCCACTAGTCTTGGACTTGATCCAAAGGTCCACGCTTGACTTGGGACTAGGAGAGCCTCACTTACTCTTCTTCTACCCTGCCCACGGCCACGTCCCGGACCTCCAGGGCTGTAGTGGACATCAACGAAATTCTCCCACTGGCCCAGGTTACACTGATTAGTTCCTGGGTAGGCATGAGACCTAAGTTAAACCAATGAAATTCAGTCTTGAGAATTTTGGTGCAAAGAATTGCAGTCTCAGTCTGGCTAGACCAGAGGATGTACACTGGTACAGATAGGAAATACAGGGAATCCAGGACGGATGAGCCCTACAGGACCAGTGGGGTGAATGGCGAAACAGGGAGGGTAGAGGGAGAGTGGGTAGGAAAGAGGGAACCGATTACAAGGAACTATATGTGACCTCCTCCCTGGGGGACGGACAACTGAAAAGTGGATGAAGGGAGATGTCGGACAGGGCAAGATACGACAAAATAATAATTTATAAATTATCAAGGACTCATGAGGGAGTGAGGAGCGGGGAGGGAGGGGAAAAATGAGGACCTAATGCCGGGGGTTTAAGTGGAGAGAAAATGTTTTGAGAATGATGAGGGCAATGAATGTACAAATGCACTTTACACAATTGATGTATGTATGGATTGTGGTAAGAGTTGTATGAGCCCCTAATAAAACGATTTAAAAAAAAGAAGAATTGCAGTCTCAGAAACCCAAAGGGGCAGTTCTACCCTGTCCCGTAGAGTTGCTGAGAGTCAGAATTCACTCAGTAGCAGTGAGTTCGAGTAACTGGGAAAGAACTTGCAGCCTTTCCACCAGATCCTAGAACTCTTAGAACGTGGGTCTCTCCCTCCTGGCAGCCATCTTGGCAGCCCCCAAAGAGAACGCCACTGAAAGAAGCCATGGCAGACAGAGCTGAGAGGTGAAGCCTGATCTCAGCTACTATTCTTAGAACTTCTAGATTACAATGCCTCTCAAGACTCCCTTCCCCTCCTCAGTCACAAGGCACTAGCTTCTTCATTTTTGCTTATGCCAGTCTGAGTTTACATTGATATCATTGTCTTTCCCCCCAAACAACAAAATTCTAGTGGTGCAATCAGGTAAGCATTGGACTGCAAGGTCAATGGTTCAAATCCACCAGCTGCTCCAACGGAGAAAGATGAGGCTGTGCAGTCTTGGAACCCTATATACAGTCCCTATGATTTGGAATCAACTTGATCACAGTAGGTTTGTAATTTTCTTCCAGACAGAAAAGAACTAGGACTGATATAGGCAGCCCAGATAAAAGAATTAGGACTGGTGTGGGCAGCCCAGATAAAAGATGTCACGTATCCAAGGGCACAGAGCCCGTTAGCATTAGAACTGAGATTCAAACCACAAGACTCTCACTCCTGTGCTCCTTCTGGGTCACCTGGCAACTCATCTTGTCCAGTTCTGGAAAGATTTGCATGCAGAGTGCATACATGAGTGTATGTGTGTTTGTGTGTTCCCCGGTAGACAATGAGGTCCCTAAGGGCTAGGCAGTGCCATTGATGTCCCTGACATCTCCTAGACCCAAGTTATCACAGCGGGACCCACCACTACGTGATCCCGGGACATCAAATATAAAAGAGCAGGAATGTGACCCTGGGAGTGGCATTCTGACTATCCATGGGCAGAGTTCAGCCTCTCGGAGACTCAGGTCGGTGTGCAGTTGAACACAAAAGGATCAGAAGACCAGCACAATAGAGGACTTACAAGAAAGTGAGACTCAGTAAAAAAGAAAGCTGACAAGTTTGGTCCACTTGGGGTCCCTGGGTGACACAATTACTATGCTCAGCTGTTACCTGAAGGCTGGGAGCTGTGTGGCCACCCAGAGGTGCCTCAGAAGACATGCCTGGTGATCTACTCCCACTAAATCAGCCACTAAAACCCTGTGGAGCAGAGGCCTGCTCTGTCACACATGAGGCCGCCACGTGTCCGTCAGCTCCACAGAAGCTTTCTGGAGGGTCACATCAGGAAATCAAACATGCAAAATTTAAATGCACCTTCTGAATGTAGAGGGTAAAGGGCAGTTTCAGAAAAGGATTCCCAACATTGAAGTAGTTGCACTGAGGGCCCAGGGGGTTATCTGCAGGCCTCCCTGGCAGGGAGACACAGATGGGCGAATCCAAGACTCCTGGAGCCAGAGGGTTGAAGCTGTGCCCACTGGAGGCCATGGAGGAGGGCCAGAATCTCTGGCTGGTAGAGGATGGACTCCGTTGGCGTGGAGACACGTGATTGTGTAAAATGGACACATTTGGGTAGTGTGGCAGCCCCCTAATGGAGCTGGGCCAGTGCCCCCTGTCCACCTAAACAGATCTTGGGCCCAGATTCAAGACTGCCCACTAAGCAAGGTCAATGTGTGCTTACGTGTGCTTATTCACGAATCTGTAGAGGGCATTTTAAAAGTTCTTCGCCACACCAAAGGTTCCGCTTCTAAGTCTGGCTGGCATATCTGTCTCTCTCCCCACCCCCCAGCACCTTCTGACAGAGTCAAAGTCGCTTCAAGTTTGCAGTTCCTGACAGCGACACAATACCTGTGCTGGGTTACCCCTCAGGCTGCTAGCCACAAGGTCAACGGTTTGAAACCACTAGCTGTTCCTCAGGACAAGGAGGCGGCCCCCTACTCCTGTGAAGATTCACAGCCTCAGAAACCCATGGGGGCAGTTCTACCCTGTTCTATAGGATACCTTTGAGTCAGCATCTACTTGATGGCAGTGAGTTTGGGTTTGGGGGAGGTGCTTCTTTGGTTTGTATGTTCACTGCAGATTAGTAAGCACAAGTAAACTAATGCTTACTTTGCTTATTGGGGAATCTTCCCTGTCTGGAGCCCAGATCCTGGGCAGCCTAGTCCCAGACCCAAGGCTAGGAGGGTGGGGTATAGCTCACTGCCTTAAGTCAATACTGAGTCATAGCAACCCTATGGACACAGTAGATCTACCCCTGTGAGTTTCCAAGACTGTAACTCTGTACAGGAGTAGAAAGACCACCTTTCTCCCGTGTTGTGGCTGGTGGTTTCGAACTGTGAACCTTGGAAGTTAGCTATCCAACTCATATTCACTACACTGCCAGAGCTCCTCGGGTGGGGTACAATTTGTTGCAATACCTGCTGCCCCTCTCTCCCTGTGGGAGGAGTATAACCCCTGCTTCGCTGGCAGTGGGCAGTGGTGTCGCTGGGGCTGGTGACATCCAGTGCGGTAGCTCATGAGTGTCACCTCCTCCCAAGAATCTCTTGCCATGTCACATCATACAGGCCCTGAGTCATGCTTATTATTAACTTTGCTCATAGAATACCATGTGATAAACACAGTTGTAATTTACTTAAATGCAAAATTGCTTAAGAGCATGTTAATACTAACAATGAGATGGTTTTGTAAAATCTTTCCCCATTGAATTACATTAAGTACACCATAATTAGTAGAAGCAGCTTTTTTCACTTTCTCCTTTTCTTTCACTATTTCATTCTCCAAAAAAGTTTTTGACCGAGGCTCACAAGTACTAATCAGCACCGTGTCGTATCTAAAAGACCCCTCAGTACCTGTACCGACACCCAAGGCAATGAGGCAACAGCAGGTGCCTGCGGCCGCAGCTGAAACCACGTGACTCCACGCACCCTTGCAACTGGGCAGCAACTACAGCTCCAACCAGAGCACTTCCAGAAACGCTGCAAAGTCAGTTGACTGGGAGTTTGACCTCATGATTGACACCTGGAAGCTGAACTTACCAAACATACTTCTGTTATTATAACTAGCTCCGGGATAGTTAAGAAATCGTGAATTTCTGCTGAAAAACTGCACAAATATTGTATAGACCACCCTTTCAGTGTCACTCCCACCCGGGCAGTTTCCCCCAGGAAAGTCTCCATCCCCTGCACCCCCGGCTGAGGCCACCGACAGTGGCTTGTGGTTGCCTTCTTTCAGGCTAAGGGGCGGGAGGAGAAGTAACGAACCTCAGGGCCAAGCAAACCATTCCATCAGCTTTCTTGCCCCGCTGCCTCCACCGGCTGCTTGGCTCCTGAGGCCGAAAGGAAGCCACGGGGCAGATCCGCCGGATGTCACGTGAGCACGACATGTGCTGGTCACTGACTGAAGAGTGTCTAAATTGTTGAATGGAACGGGTCACCTGGCAACTCATCTTGTCCAGTTCTGGAA
>NW_022111358.1:12424885-12440386 GCF_000313985.2 Echinops telfairi
AACTCTTTTTAGAAGTGAAAAAAAAATCAAGAAGCTATAATGTAAGGGAACGCGTTTTGAAGTTCAAGTGTTTTAGACCTGCCAGTCTAGACAACAAGCCTCTTGTGAATGGAGAGACAGCATGTCACCAGGGCTGTTGTCAGCCACCACGGAGTGACCTTAGGGGAGGAACCAGGACTCAGTAGTCGTGACAAGCTCTGACAACAGCCACGCTCTGAGAAACCCTGACCTGGGGAGGCTCATGTGTGCCACCACAGTGCTCAGAAAGGCGCAACAACCGCTGAGGTCACATACCAAACCAAACCGGAAACAGACTTTTGTCTCTTTCCCCTGAATCAGCACACTGCCTCTTTCCACGGTCACACGAGTAGAAGAACAGAAAAAGAGAACGTGAGGGTTGAGAAAGCAGCCCCAGAGCCAGAGAAAGACCAGCAGAGACCAAGGACGGGGGACTGGGATTCCTAGTGGCAGAGGAGGGGACGGGCTGCCCTCTGAGGATGCTCTTAGGTGGCCCCCTGGGGCCTTTCCTGGAAGGAGCAGGTGGTGGGGAAGGGATTCGGTGTACAGAGCAGGGAGGCCAGAGGAAAGAGAAATATAAATATAAAAATAGGAAGAAGGGGGCGGGGGACAGCCTGCGACAGCCCTGGTGAGCCCAAACAGCCCAGCGTCGCTGCAGGAGCCGCCCCAGCCCGCTTCGATTTTGATGTACAGTTTGAAACAAATCAATAGCGGTATAATAATACTCAGCACGCTGTGTAATTTTTATATCATTAGTTTTCATTTTCTGCTCCCCATGCATCAAAAAACTTACAACGGGCTCGTAAAGTTTATTTAGTATTCCATGAATTCCTAATCAGTTTCATTTCATAATGATTCAGGAGTCGCCCGCTGCCTAGGCCCCCGTGTCAAAAAATCGATAAAACCAACACAGTTTTCCTGATGGCGGCTGCAAAAGGATCTATTGTAGGGGAATTATGATTTATGCCCCGGCCTGAACCGTGAGCAGCAGCCTCCGCCCGGCGGCTCAGGGCTGAGGTCCTCGCCAATAATGATTTATGCACCTGCTGAGGGCCCCACCCTGTCTCCCCCGCTGCCCCCATGGCCCGACACTGAGGGGAGGGTGCAGGGCCCAGCCAGGAGGAGAGGAGGAAGGAGGCACTAGCAGGAGACCTCCAGATGCGATATGGAGCCCAGTGTCTGCCTCCAAGCCCCCCACCCCCCCACCCCCACTCATGAAGGCCCAGCCAGAGAGCCGTGGTGTCCTCAAAGCCTCGGGGACAGGTGTGCACGGGTGGTGCACATGACCCGCTTCCATTCCACCTCCCTTCCCAGCCTCCTGCCCGCTCCACCTCCTCAGACTCTAGGGAAGAGAAAGGGATCCCCAGGGTCACAGGGCCAGAGGAACTGGGGGTAACTCAATGGGATAGAGTCACAGCAGGCCCACCGGAATTCTGAGCCCTCCAGGAGGGAACAAAGGGGTGAGCTGGAGGATCCAAAGCCCCTAATGCTCCCTGAGGTGGGCCCACTTGGTTTCTGTGAGCCCGCCCACCAGCTCCATCCCGTCCTCACTTGGCATGATTAATAGGTCTAGAAGATGTGTTAGTGGGATGGGCATGACGTCCATCGATGGGTTGAGATAGAGCGAGATCTCAGGTTGACCTCCTATTGGAAGGGACCACCTGAGACGACAGGTGGCTCACCAGAATGGGAGCCACCAGTTGGATGTCCCCACACACCACCTGCCAGTGAGGCCTCTTGGCCTCTGTCTGGTATTTCTAGGGAAGAGGGGAAGGCCTTCCAGGTGGGCTGAGGGGGTGTGCAGGGTGGAGCCTCAGGCGCTAGGTCCCTGCAGGGACTCTATCCTGTCAAAGTTGGCACTGCAGCTTAGGCCCAATGAGTGGGTCCCATCGGCACACCTTCATCTGCTTTCTTCATATGTCATTTGTCCACTTGGTATGACCATGCAGGAGACACCCACAGGGAAATGGAGGCTTGCCCAATGTCATACAGCGGACAATGGCAAGGCCAGGATGCAGTCCAGCTCTCCTGCACGTGAGGACACCAGGATGCTTGCTGACCTGCCCATGGCACCCCCACAGCCCGCTGACCTTCTGACCTGAGCTCCCTTTCCCAGGCCTCATTTGAAGGACAGGGGGAGCAGAGGAGGTCAGGCAGTTGCACCCCTCCATCTCCACCTGTAACCCAAGGCACACTGCAGCACAGAAAGAGCCCACATTTTGAGGCAAGATCTGGATTCGAATCTGTTTCTACCACTCACTGGCTGAGTGACCTTGGCCCATCTAATTAACCTTTCAGAGTCTGGCTCTCCTCGTGTATAAAATTAGAGCTAGCATTTCCGCCCACATAGACCAGGGCTGAGTCAGAGGGGTGGCCTATATAAAACACCCACCTGAAGGGGAAACGATCACGAAGATCTACATATAACCCCCTCCCACGGGGACGGACAACAGAAAAGTGGCTGAAGGGAGACATCGGTCAGTGTAAGACATGAAAAAATAATAATAATTTATAAATTATCAAGGTTCATGAGGGATGAAGGGGGGGGAAATGAACTGATACCAAGGGCTCAACTAGAAAGAAAATGTTTTGAAAATGATGATGGCAACATATGGACAAATGTACTTGACACAATGGATGTATGGATGGATTGTGATAAGAGCTGTACGAGGCCCCAATAAAATGATTTTTAAAATTAAAATATTTAAATAAATAAACAAATAAAACACCCACCTGCAAGAGACCCCTTCAAATCCTCCCCGGCCCTTTGTCGAATCCCACATTACCTCTCAGCCTCATGGCTTCCCAGAAAGTCATCTTGTGGTGTGACAGCAGGAATGGTCCGGCGACTCCCCACTCCCCCCACCCAGGATTATCAGGAAACCTCTAGCCTACCAGGACGTGGCATGGAGGGACTTGCAAAAGTGGCTGGAGGAGCGGCGGCAGGAGCTGACGGCCCTGCCAGGGCCTCAGTGTACGGATCTGTGAGCTCAAGAGTGGTTCCTGGTAAAGCGGAAGTCTGGCATCCCACGTACAATAGCTCCGCCTAGCTCAGGAGCCAGGGGGTGGGAGGGGCTGCGATGAGGAGCTCTGGATGAGGCCAAGAGCTGGGTGGGTAAAGGAGGAGCCCCAGCCTGGAGAAGCCCTGCCTACCCTCCTCCTTCTTGTGCAACACAGTCCACCCCCCACCTTGTAAATCACCCGAAAGGGTGCGCGTTCTTCCCCACAAACACAGGGGTTCGAGGGCCCAGCCTCACTCTTGAGAGCTTCATCTCTCCATCAGACCTGCCACTCCAGGGCAGGCTGCCACTAGTCTTCCTGCTCCATCCCCTCCCCAGCACATTGCCCATCCTTCTTGCCCCTTCTCCTCCCCTCCACCACCCACTTCACCCACTAGGGGAATAACCAGTTCACTTCATAAGGCCAGAGGGACTCTAACACCCTGACCCTGGATGATGGTGCTAAGAGCCCTGAGATTTCAAGGAGTCTGTGTTCGCTCTCCTCTGCCCCCCTTTCCACTGCCAGGTGCCCCTCTGTCCCCTTCGCTGTTCTATCACCTCTGGGCTGAGTGGCTGATGAGGGCTGGTCAAGGCCCAGCCACTAGCCAGCACCATAGGGTAAACATTGGCTTGGCTCAGCAGCTGGGCCAAGGTGGCGGCAAAGGAACCAGACCATCTTGGCCCCTTCTTCACCAGTGCAGGTGCCATCGATGCCAATCCACGATGATTCCATGTGTGGCACAGGAAAGCTGTGCGCCACATGGTTATCAGCGGCTGGTTTTTAGAAGTAAATTCCTAGGCCTCTCCTCCAAAGTGCCCTGGGTGGACTTGAACTTCCAACCTTCAGGGTAACCGTTGAGCCCGTTAACTATACCACCAGGGACTCCAGCTCTCTGTTGTGGCTGTTGCTTATTGCCACGGGCACATTCTGACTCCAGGCCCCTCAATGGACTGAGTCCCTGGAGAGCGGCTGTTCATTCCAGCGACAGAGAGTAACAAAGGAAACCGGGGCGAGGATCAGAAGGTGTCTGAGTCCCGCGGAGGTCAGGGGGCCACTCCAGTAGGAGAGAGTGGGGTCCCTGGGTTGAGAGGTGGATTTGGGGCCCTGGTGGCACTGTTGGTCAAATGTTTCTCCGCTAACAGCAAGGTCAGCACTTCAAATCCACCAGCTTCTCCACAGCAGGAGGAGGAGGAGGAGGAAGCCGTCTGCTCCTGTGAAGATGTACAGTCCTGGACACACAGCCACTGCTCTCTCCTATAGGGTCACTGTGGGTCAGGACTGACTCGGTGGTGGTGGGCTTGGTTGGGGGGGCAGGGCCTGTGGAACTCTCAGGTCCTCGGTTGCAAAGAGACAACAATCCTGAGCTCCCAAGAGTGGCTTGTAGAGCCAACAGGCATTGAGAGAACAGAGTCATAAGGAGATGGGGCTGCAGATTAGAATGGCCCCAATACGACTGTGCTCCTGTGTGACCTTCAGCAAGTGACTGTCCTCATCTGTAAAGTGGGGGTGATCATAATGCCTCTCGCACAGAGCAGTGGTGCAGGGGACGGGGGACAGTGCATCGTTTAGAACACACAGCTGGTGCCCAACAAGCATTCCTTAGAAATTTGGTGACATGGCGCCTTGCTGGCACAGAAGTTGAGCAAGGTTCATTCAAGTTTGCCCTGGGGCACAGGGTGAAGGCAAAACCATGAGGGAACCCCAGCTGGTCGGACGAGGGTAGGCTCTGGCTATTCACACCCAGAACACCTACGATACATTTCTGGCCATTGATTGTACTTTGTTCCCAGAGAAGGTCAGAGACTACCTCTGGTCATTAAAGAAAGCCCTGAGCTCATAGTGCTGCTCATTGAGCTGCTAACCACAGGTCAGACAGTTCGAATCCTCCAGCTGGTCCGAAGGAGAAAGATGAGGCTTTCTGTTGACAGAAATATTTACAGCCACAGAAACCCTCAGGAGCAGTTCTACTCTGGCCTTGGGCGTCACCAGAAGTTTGGTTGGCTTTGATTTGAGGCCCCGAGAGGAGTGGTGGAATTTCCTCACAGGAGGGAAGAAGAACCAAAAACGGAGCCGGAGGTCCCACCAAGGGAGGCCTTCAGAATCAGCTCATGGACTACCCAGATCATTCAAAATCGTAATTGCCACCTACCGGGATACTTCAAGGTCCCTGGTAGTGGAAAGGGCTTACACTTGACTCCTGACCTAGACATTGGCAGGTAAGACCCCCCCACTGGCACAGCTAAAGAAAGCCCAGGCAATCCACTTCCCTAAATAAATATTAGCCCATTGCTGTTGATCCTATTCTAACTCGGGGTGACCCTATCGGACAGAGGAGAACGGTCTCGTGGGTTTCAAGGCCAGTGGATTCGAGCAGCCAATCTTCTGGTTAGCAGCCAAGTGCTTACCCGCCATGCCACCAGGCTCCTTTCCCCATAAACATTACAGTCCCAGAAAACCCTGTGAGCAGTTGGACTCCGTAACTCAGGGGGCTAGTGGTGAGTCAGAATGGATCGGGGGTTTGGGTTAGGATCATCTCTCTGGGCCAAGCACTTGACTAAATGTCACAGAATGCTGATCTCATTTCATGCTCACCGAACACATTCACCCATTGCTTCAAGTCCACTCTGACTTAGAGAGACCCACTAGGACAGAGCAGAACTTCCGTTACAACGCTGTCATCTTTACAGAGGCAGACCGCCACATCTTCATCCTGAAGATCAAACTGCTGACATGTTGGGGTACCACCAGGGCTACTTTTAATGCTCCATCCCCTGCGAAAATGGTTTTCTTCTCATCCCCAGTTTATAGATCAGTAAACTGAGGCAAAGAACATTCAGGAGCTTGCCTAAGGCCACATGGCTTACAAGTGCTGGGGATGAAATATGAGCCCTGGACCCCAGCTCTGGAACCTGTGAATTGACCAGTAGCTGCACCAGTCAAACCTGAGTGACCCACCTGTCCACGTCCAGCCTGGTGGGCTCCTGCAGAGGGCAACCGACCACCCTTACCCTCCTCCCCCATCCAAAGCAACTGTTTGAGAGGGAGCCTGAACTCCCCAGAGACCAGGTCACAAGGGTCCCTACACCCTGTTACCCCGGGCACTCAGGGCTGTCCTCCAACCCTAACCTACGGCAGTCTGGTGGCTTAGTGTACCATTGCTAACAGGAAGGTTGTTGGTTCAAAAACACCCAGCAGCTCTGTGGGAGAAAAGACCTCTCACAGAGATCACAGCTAAGGAAGCCCTATGCAGCCGAGTCGAAAACCAGCTCAACGGCACCTGGGGGTAACCTCTGTAAAGGGCAGGAAGTGAGGTCAACAGCCCTATTGGGAGCCAGGGGACTCAACCATCAGGGCCCCACAGAAAAGCCCAAGCTTTGGAATCAGCTGGATCTGGCCTCTCACCGGGCTCTGTACTCTTTAGCTGTGTGACACTGCACAGGGGAGTTCAGTTTCCCGAGCCTCTGTTTCCTAATCTGTAAAATGGGACCAGCCACCTTCCTGTTGGGGGGACGAGAGACCACAATGCGCTGAGGGCTCGGGACAAAGCTCTCCTGAGGTCCATGGTAGGCGCACCGCAAATGGTGCTTTCCTCTGTCTCATCCCAGCATTCTAGACATTTTGGCCCATCTACCCAGAAACCCCAAACCCAACTACGAGTTCCTCCAAACAGCCCTCCATGGTTGCTCCCCCTTGGGGAAGGAAAAGGCAGCAGGGCTATGGCCACCCCGGCCCTCCTGCAAGCCCAGGCAGGAGCCAGAGAGGGTGTGTTGGGAAAGGAGACAGCCCCACACTCTGCAGTTGGAGCCCCTGCGGCCCCAACCCTTATACCCCAGTCCCATGTACTGCGGAGTCCCTCAGAAGTTAGGGGGATGCAGACGGGGATCCATTTTCTATGGAAAAGAAGACAGCCAAGTGGTTCCCAACTAGGCTTGAAAGTCATGTGGGCGGGACTAGTGACACCTGGGCTCCCCATCACTGGATGCCGGGCGCTGGGGAAGGCATGCCTCGTGGAGCGTCTCCCTCATCGGCTCAACACCCTCAGGTGGCAGGAATTGTCCCAGAAGATGACCGTGGCCAGGAGGGCAGTGGCTTACCCAAGGCCACACAGTGAGTGAGAGCCAGGGCTGAGAGCCAGGTCTGTCTGCAGGTTGCTAGAGGCTGTCGTGATGGTCCAGCAGGCCCCCAGCCGGGACCCCCACCATCAGGCTACCCCACTAGCCTGTCAAGGACTCTGGTGCAGACACATGGTGCGTCACGTACAAGAGGTGGATGACCATCTGCTCCTCCACTCTCCAGAGGAGGAAACTGAGGCCCGGAGAGACTAAAGGCTCAGCCTCAGTCACACCACTGGGAGCAGTCCAAGCCAGCCTGACTCAGTTAGAAGGGACCAAACTCTTCAGCTTCCCATATCGGTGTTGACCTGCATTTTTCTAGCACATGGAATCAACCCCCTTGTCCTGCTAAGCCAAGCCAGCTGGTGTTTAGAAAGACTACTGACCTCATCCCCTAACCCAGCAGCCACCACTGAAAGTGGCCCCTACACACACACACACACACACACACACACACACTGTGGGTATTCCTCAGGGCAGAGCCTTCTTAGGGCATGGCTCTTCATGGTTTTGTGTCTGAACAGTTGCAGGATAAATATCCTTCCATCAAAGTCAATACAACCGAAGTCCCGGTACTACCAAAACACTGCCAATACCAGGCCAGGAGACATGCATGTGGCTCAAACACCAGCCTCCTGAAGTACTGGGTGATCTTCACATTCTTGCTCCACTAGTGAGGGGACAGAATAGTCCGTGTGGGTCCTGCCACACCACTTCCCAGGCTCTCTCCGTGGGGAGGCATGTGCACTGACTCACTCTGAGAGGGACATCCATGGCGGTAGGGGTGGGGGTGACTCCTGCTTATGCACATGATGCTGTGCCTGCCCTCAACACATACACAGGGGACAGGCACCTGCTCAGGTGCACATGCACACATACACACCCCAGCACACACTGACCTTGGGGCAGTGGGCTCACCCCAGGGTGCACAATGGTGTCACCAGGGAACTTGGAAACATGCCCATGCTCATCTGGAGGCCTAGGGGCTCCTCTGAGGATTCTGATGGTGCCTTAGACATTGAGCTGCTAATTGCAAGGTCAGTGTTACAAACCCACTGCTCTGAGGGGGGAAGACGAGGCTGTCTGCTCTCATAAAGATTTAGTCTTGGACACATAACAAACAAACAAACACATATTGTTGAGAACAAGGGGGAGTGGAGCAGAGACCCAAAGCCCATCTGTAGACAATGGAACAATCCCCTCACAGAGGGGCCACAGGGAAGGCATGAGTCAACTAGGGTGCAGTAAAGCATCGATCAAAGACACCATTTTCCTCTGGTTCCATGAGGCTTCCTTACCAGCCCCCCACCTCCCACTATCATTACCCTAGTGCTGCTTCTCAATTCAGACTAGACCAGATCATGTACACAGGTATAGGTAAGAGATGGGCTCACGACACATGGAATCCAGGAACGGGAACAGGAGTGGGAATAGTGATACCAGAAGGTTAGGGGGAAGTGGGGGAGAAGAATGGAGAAAGGGGGAACTGATCACAATGACCTACATATCAACCTTTCCCTGGGGGACAGGCAACAGAAAAGTGGGTGAAGGGAGACATCAGACAGTGTGAGACACGAAAAACTAATAATAATGTATAAATTATCGAGGGTTCATGAGGGATGGAGGGAGGGGGGAAAATGAGCTGATACCAAGAGCTCAAGTAGAAAGAAAATGTTTTGAGAACGATGATGCCAACAAACATACAAATGTGCTTGACACAATGGATGAATGTATGCACTGTGGTAAGAGTTGTACGAGCCCCCAATAAAATGAATTTTTAAAAAATTATAAGCAAGGCCCACTAACTTGAAGTAGGGCTTGGATGGACACTCAATAAACCCTCTTGACCTGAAAAAAATAATAATTTATAATCTATCAAGGAGGTCTAGTGGGGGAGGGAAAAAAGAGGAGCTGATACCAAGGACTCACTAGAAAGTAACTGTCTAGAAAAGAATGAAGGCAACATATGGACAAACATGCCTGATGCAACCGATGTATGGATTGTAACAGGAGTTGTAAGAGTCCCCAATAAAATGATCTTTTAATAAAATAAATTTTAGTCTTGGAAACTCTATGGAGTTGCTGTGAGTCAAAACCAGCTGGGTGGTCATGGGTTCTAATCAGCACAGAGGCGGCCCAGAGGGAGGCATTGCCGCAGGTGACGTGCAGGAATTCTCTGTGTCCACTCTGAGAAGCCCCCCAGTGCCAACCAGCCCCCCCTGCAGGCCACCCTGGGGCCTGAGAGCTTTCCCTCCAACAGTGTCCCAGGGGGAGGGCCCAGCTGAGGGGGATGCAGGTGAGCCAGGAGAGGAGTCTGCCCTGGGGCCCGGCCCATCTCCCAACCACTCCCTCCCCTAGTCCAAGCTGGACCTGCTGGCCTCTCAGACCCCCAGGCCTCCCTCCCTCATCATCATGGTGTGTTCTGTCCCTGCCTCCCCCTGTCTGTCTCCCTCGGAGGGCAGCAGGCCCTGGCCACCCCTCCGAAGGCTGTGGAAATGAGAATGACGGCCACCCCTCACCATGACAGTAGTTGTGCCCCAGTAATGAGGAGGAAAGAGAACTTTTCTCAGGAATTAATGAGACCACCAAGAACAAAAGAGCCGACCAGCAGAGGCCGGAGAGGCGGGGCCCGGTTAAGCCGTCCCCGCAGAACTGCACGCCGGCAATAATAGAGTGAGGAAAATGGAGTCGAGATCCCTGTGGTAAAAACTATTAGAGGAGGCGAATTATAAAACTATTAACCAGAATGTAACTCCCAATTAAAAGATGATTTAACACTGGAACCTGATGGATGAATTTTGATTAAATGGAGAACTATTAGGAGCCCAGGGATAAGTCTGCTCCTGCCAGTTCTAAAAGTTAAAAGGCAGTTTGATATAAAAATTTATAAATTAAGGTTAATTACTTTAAATAACATGGCTGGAAGCAATGAAAGGAAACTTGTCAGAATCTCCAGAGTTTGGGGCAAGATGGCTACAGACGTCCAGGGTGACCCCAGGGACGCCAGGGTCAAGGCCGGGACGGCGGCAGCCAGGAGGAGGGCAGATGAGGTCAATGCTGCCAGCTCAGCCTGCCCAGAAGAGAGGGTCTGGCTGAGGCACCAGGGCGGGGGTGCCTGTGGAACACACTCTGCCCTTAAACTCGGCCCTCAGAGCCCCTACCTGAGGCTGCAGCGGGAGCCATGGGTTCTGGGAAGGAGGGGCAGGACGCTGGACGTCAGAGCACTCCTGGAGCTCATCTGATGGACAGGGCACAGCCCTGCCAGCTAAGCCCTCTGACAGCAGGAGCCTCACCAGGAGTCCCCAGTTCATGCCTCAACATCGACTGAGCACTTACTATAGAGGAGGAGCCCGACGGGTTGGGCTACTAACCCACAACGTCCAGTGTTCAAGCCCACCAGCCGCTCAGAGGGGGGAAGACAAAACTCTCCCCTCCCATAAAGACTGACAGTCTCAGGACCCCTAAGGAGCAGGTCTAGTGTGTCTCGCAGGGTTGCTACAAGTCAGCATCAACTCCCTGCTTCACCCATAAAATCAGTCTGGCAGGCTGGGGCCCTGCCAGGGTTGTGCTGCTTGATACCCAGACTTCTACAACATCATGGCCATTCCACAGGCATCCTCGCTGTATGGCTCTGGGTCTTGCCTGCAGCTGAAAGACTGGGCTTCCCAAAGGTGGGGGCACTCCCCACCCCAAGGGCGGGCTAAACCCTCTACCATCCAGCAGTTCCTCCTGTTCAACTGCTCCCAGAACCCTCACCCCAGGCCCCAGGAAGATTTCCCAGCATGCCAAGGGGGTCACCTCTGTGGTCAACACTGTCCTTCCTTTGGCCCAGCAGAGGAGGGTATGGAACTCAAGGTGACCACCAGACTTTAGGGGACTTTGAAAGAATGTGGTGAAATGAATCCAGGCTTGCCCAGTGGTTAGGCGGGTGGGCACTACAGCCAAACTGCTTGGGTCTGAGCTCCACCTTTGACCCTGACCAGCTGTTTGTCTGTGAAGTGGAGCTAATAGCCTCTCCTGGGGGGACTGTCAAGAGGATGAGAGGCGAACCATGGCGTTGGTAGGTAGTTTAGGTAGGTGCTCAACAGAGGGCTTTCGATTCTCACCCCACGTCCAGGGCGTCTTGTGTTAATAAGAAACGCAGTTCCGGGGCAGATCTTGACTGAGGCACCCCGGGGCACGGTTCACACTGCACAGGTGTCAGGTGAGAATCCCTCATTCAATCCTCCTAACACCTTTGAAGTTGCTCCTGTTATTGCCCCGATTTCACAGGTGAGGAAGCTGCAGGTCTCACAGCTGGCAGTGCCAAAGGGCAGGTCTCGCTGCCCCTGACGTCCACCTCAGCCTGCCTCACAGGGTGCTCCCTCTTCAGACGGCACTCACTATAAACCTCAAAGGCTGGTCACAGGTAGAAGCAGGAGGGAAGGAGAGAATAAAAGAGTGTGGCGAGGGAAGAAGAAAGAGGGGGTTGTGGTTTGAGGGTTAAATAAATCCCTGGGGTCACCCAGCCCAAACCAGACCCACAGTTTTAGAGTCCATTCTGACTCACAGCAACCCTGCTGGGCAAAGTCCAGCGGCCCCTGTGAGTTTCCAAAGCTGCAGACTGACACACCTTCCCTCACAGGGTGAGGGTGAATTCGAACTGCTGACCTTTCGGTGAGTTGAGAGTTGAGAGTTTCGCGACGGAGCCACCCGAGCACCACCATGCCTGCTCTGGGAAGTCACGCAGCAAAGAACCTCTTTCCCCCTGTTGAAAACAACCATTCCCAAACAGAATTGACCACAGACTGCCTTTCCGCCCTCTGTAACACTGATTAGCTAACTCACCCCAGGAGCTGAGGTTTTCGAGCAATGGGTGGGGGCGGGGGTGGGGGCGTGAAACACATCCGAGTTCCCTTTGTTTCAGGGAGGGGTGATTGGCTTCATCCCTCGTGCTCTCATTTCCCCAACTGTTAAGGTGGAAGATAGGGTGCCAACTTTCTAAGGGTCTGATGAGATCTAAATTAAATGTGACCCATCAATAGGTACTCAACAAACGTGTGCCCATTTTAGAGATGAACAGCCTAAGAAGACACTAGCATTAAGCAGCAGCCAGGGCTGGTTAGTGTGGGCACATGAGGTACGACGTCGCAGGCCCCTGCTGTCGCAGAAGAACTCAGGAGCCCTTCTGAGAGGCAGAGCAGTCCAAACCCTATACCTGCCGGTCAGGGATTTCGTCATGGCTCCTCCGCTTAGCAGCTCTGGGGGCATGAGAAAGTCTCTTAACTTTGTTTCATTTCATTTTAATAAATCATGCTATTGGGGGCTCTGACAGCTCTTCAAACAATCCATCTATCCACTGTGTCAAGCACATTTGTACCTATGTTGCCATCATCCTTTTCAAAACATTTTCTCTCTACTCGTGCCTTTGGTGTCAGATCCTCATTTTTTCCTCTCCCCTCATCACCTCCCTCCTTCATGAACCCTTGATAAATTATAAACTATTATTTTCATATCTTTCATATCATTCACTGTCTCCTGTCACCCATGTTTCTGTTGTTCATCAACAGGGGGGGGGGCTGTTATCCATCCATCATTGTAATCAATTCCCCTTTTCTCCCCCCACCTCCCCTCTACCCTCATGGTATCCCTAGTCCCATTATTGTTCCTGAGGGGTTTATCTGTTCAGGATTCCGTGTGTCAAGAGCTCTTATCTGTACCTGTATACATGCTCTGGTCTAGCTGGATTTGTAAGGTAGAACTGGAGTCAGGATAGTGGGGGTGGGGATGTAAGGAAGCATTTAAGAACTAGGAAAAAGTTGTATGTTTCATCGTTGCTACACTGCACCCTGACTGGCTCGGCTCCTCCCCAAGACCCTTCTGTAAGGGGATGTCCAGTTGCCTACAGATGGGCTTTGGGTCTTCGCTCCGCTCCCCCCCTCATTCGCATTGATATGATTGTTTGTTTGGGGTCTTCTGATGCCTGATACCTGATTCTGCTGACACCTGGTGATCACACAGGCTGGTGGGCTTTGTTGCTTTCCACCTAACTGTGGGTTTCTGTCGAGTGGAGGTGAAAAGAGTGACGTCTACGTGGGGCTGTTACGCGTCAATGCAGGTAAGATGCAGAGACTGCAGACCGACATAGGAAAACCCTGCATAAACATGCGTTGTATTATTATCATGATGATGATTGCAGCTCATTGCTGAACTTCAAGTCAAACAATGGGATTCTTTGTCTCAAGGGTCCTGAAAAGCAGTGAGGGTCGTTCCTGTGTGCCAAGACCCCCCTCCTGACTGTCCTTCCAGCTGATTCCAGCCCTGCTTCTGCCCATTCATGTGCTATGGAGATCCCACTAATGACACCCCCTTCAGAGGGCTGCAGATGTTGAGGGTGAGCCTGGGGTCCACCTGTCCTCACCGGCTTCATCTCACCAAGCTGTTGCTGTGACCTCACTCCCACCCCAGGTCATGTTTGAACAGGAGACTTGACCGCTCAAATCATTGTTATATCTGTGGCATCCTTCTGAAAGAAGTAATATCAACGCTTGCTTTCTAGGGTTACGGTGAGTTGTAATAAACTCGACAGCACCCAGCAACAACATCTACAACCTCAATAGAGAAACTGAGGAACACAAAATGTTAAGGGGCTTTCCTAGTGCCAGATGGGACCCAGAACCCAGATATCCTGACCTGCAAGATCAGGTCAACCCTCCCACCCATGCTTACCAATGAGGTCGCCCATGCTAGGAGAATGAAACTCACTGATACAGTGAACAGGGCAGTCGAGATTGTCCATGGTCATAAGGACTCATCAGTCCTTGTTAAGTCCCTAGGACCAGTCACCCAGCACCCCCTCTATGCACCTTTCCCCACATCACCCCATTTCCTGGTGTGGCGGTTACTCAATCCGCAAGGCCCCAGCAGTTAAAAGCCACCAGCCTCCCCACAGGAGAAAGATGGGGCTTTCTATTGCATTAGCAGTTACAGTCTTGGAAACTCACTGGGGCTACACTGTTCTATAGGATCGCTGTCAGTCAGCATCGGCTTGAAGACAGTGAATTTGTTGTTGTTTGTTTGGAGCGTCAACGGCATCAAACTGCCATCTGGGTTCTAGTGGTGCAGAGGCCTTGCCTGAGCCATCTCTAGCCCAAAGGACAGAGCTGCCATAGTCAGTCTCCAGCCCAATGAGCTTTATACCTCTTCCTAACTCTAAACTCAACCACAGTGGCTCCATCCTGAGACATACTCTCGAGTTAGCGGCCAAGGGTTAAACATCTAAGTCAGGGCCAGACACGGCCTTCTCTTTCCCTCTCCTCTCTCTCGCCCTGCAAGGTTTTTAGATGTTCAGTAAAATGGCCTTCATGACCCCTATCTGGCTGGGTGACTCCTGTGTAGACTGGAAACAGCACAGGTAGATGTAGCTCCTTTCCCCAGATAACAGAAACCTGTGGCCAGTTTCTATATGGCCCTTGTTCAGAGAGAAAATACCAGTCCAATGGCTAAACCATATCAAACACAGCTCCAATTTTCACCGAGGCATCTCAAAGGACCTTTGCATTCCTGAGATAAAGTACAGGTTCATGAAGCCAGCCTTCTTTCCCATCTTCTCTCTCCCAGAGCACAGCCAGGTGCCTCACCAAACACAGCCTGCCTGGCCTTTGCTCCCTGCCTTCCATCCTCTCCAGCCCTTCTCTGCAGGAGGCACCCTCTGCCCTGCCTGGAAAAATCCACCTGGGGCTTCTGGGCTTCCTTGTCTTTCCTTCCAGGGCCTGTCTAATCAACCAGGAAGTCAGGGAAGGAAAGCCAGGGAATCCTTGAGTTTATTTATGTATTTAGGCCCTCCATTGTTTTAAGGAGCCCTGGTGGCAGTGTGGTTATGAGTTGGGCTATGATAGGCAAGATCAGCAGTTCAAAACCACCAGCAGCTCCTCAGAAGAAAGACAGGACTTTCTACTCCCATAAAAAGTTAGTCTCCACTACCTCTCAGTGTATTGCCATATAGTTATATGTACATAGGCCAATACCTCTATTTTTATGAATTAATATATTTAGATACATACTCACCTATGCTTCTATCTCTAGCCATAGCTTTGCTTCAGGCCTCTGCTCATGCCCTCCCTCAATGCAAGAACACTTTGTTCTAACAACCTGGCATTCTGTGATGCTCATCCTCCTGGCACAATCACTAAAGACAAAATGGCTGTACAGGCAAATGTGGTGAAGAAAGTGGATGATGCCTGGCTATCAAAAGATATAGTGTCTGGGATCTTAAAGGCTTGAAGGTAAACAAGCGGCCATCTAGCAGAAAAGCAATAAGTCCACATGGAAGAAGCACACCAGCCTGTGTGGTCATGAGGTGTCAACAGGATCAGGTAACAGGCATCAGAAG
>NW_022111358.1:12441877-12442893 GCF_000313985.2 Echinops telfairi
AAAAGAAGAAAAGAAACAGTAACAGGAATAATGGTTGCCTGAGGGTATGGAAAGTGGGGGGCAGGTAGAATAAGGAGCTGATGGCATTGATGATTGTATAACCCCACTTGATGGGATCAAACAACAGAACTGTATGTATATGAATATATTGGTCATGTAAGATCTGGAGAAAGAAATGTTTATAGGGGAAAGATAACAATAAGGGTTCCTTGGGGGGGTAGGGTGGAGGAGGGAAGGAATAAAGAGGAGCTGATATCAGGGAGTTCAAGGAGAAAGAAAATGTTTTGAAACTGTGATAGTAATTGTACAATACTGCTTGATGTGATTCAACTATGGAATGTTATATCTGTAATTCTCCCAATAAAATGATTTTTTAAATAATAAAATGAAGAAAAAGTTAGATAAAAAAAGAGAGAGAGACTCAAGGGCAGTGAGTCTGGGTTGTTTTCTGCTTTGAGGTTTGGAAGCCTTATGGGGACAGGTCACCAGGTCTTTCTCTCACGGAGCAAGTGGGTGGATCCACAGCCTGGGTGGCTGGGGTAGAGACCTCGTGCCTCACCACGGTTTCTGCTCTCCCAAACGCAGGCTCTGTGGCTAGGGGTGATGATACCCCTTTCCCTCATCAGGAAACAGAGGCTCAGCAAGGCCAAATACCTCGTCCAAGGTCAGGTTGCTGGCCCCCAGTGAATCCTGTGCTTCCCCAGGCGAACCTTGGAGCTCTCCAAAGAAGCCCTTGTAGGAAGCAGGGACCACAGACCTGGCAGTTAGCAGCCTATCACGTAAGCACTGCCCCACCTGTCAGCCTATCACCATCAGGCGGATTCTGACCCATAGCCACCCTACAGGACCGGCTGGAACTGCCTCACCGGGTTCCGGGGCTGTGACGATTTACAGAGGCAGACTGCCATATCTTTCTCCAGGGGGAGGTCAGTGAGTTTGAACTGCTGGCTTTTGGGTTAGCAGCTGAGCACTTACCTCCTGTGCCACCAGGGGCTCCTTTATCAGGTACAGCAGCA
>NW_022111358.1:12444079-12458901 GCF_000313985.2 Echinops telfairi
GGGGAGGGGCGGGGTGGAGGACAGAAGAGGAGAAGGGAGACGAAGCACGGGGAGAGGAGGACTGAGGTATTCGGTTACATGATCTAAATTCTAATCAAACATCATTTAAAGCGTGTTTTATTTCAGCCTCGGGAGAGCCGGTCCCTCCTGGCTGCTCACCATGGCAACGGGCCGCTCATTTCAGAAGTGTCATGCCACATTATCGTCCCGCCGCCTCACACGGCTCTGCCCCTTGCGACAACCGTCCCCGCTCCGCCGGTTTATTTTTGGTGTCAGCCGCCCCCCACCCCCATCATCAGTGGATTGAAAGGCAACCTCGGCCCTCCAGCCCGTGTGCATCACAGCCTGTTTGGTGATAAGAGATAATTTGAGAAGATATTTGCTTACATGTGTATGAACAATTTGCTGCATTAAGACAATTCTGCCTGGTACACAGGGATGGAGAGGGGGTGGCCAGTGCTCAAACTGACAACACCTCGGGGAAGAGAAGGGAGGGGGTCACCCCTCACTCCTCAGGGCCCCTCTAAACTGGGGGCCCTGGGAGATTCTCATCTGGCTGCTTCCCCCACCCTACCCTGGCTTCTTCCATGCCACTAACTTGCTGTGTGACCTTGGGCAAGCCATCCCCTTCTCTGTACCTCCAATTCTCTATCAATAAATGGGGTTGGACACACTGGAATCTCAAATGCCTGCCCACTGGAATTGGGTGAATCAGTGATTCTAAGCACAGGGTCAGGACCCAGGAAGAAGACAGTCCCCGTGTCCCATCACCAGTGTGAAGGTGAATGAAAGGGGGAGAGGCTAGCCAGTGTTAATCCGCCTGTGTTCATGGCTGCCAGTTCTGAAACAGCACATGGGGTGGGGGCGCTTCCAGCCCCCTAGTGGAGACCCAGAAGGCCCCAGACGAGGGTTAGACCCGGTCCTGGGCATGAGTCTTTTAGGGGACCCTTCCTTGCACCCTGCCTGGCTGAGAGATTGTTCGTGAAAACACATGTACACACACACACACACTCACTCCCTCCCACATGCATTGTCCCAGGCCATGGGGCAGAACACACGGACAAAGACAGATTCAAGAGAAATGTACCGAGTCCCCAATAAGAAAATGCGGCCTGGCTCTCAAAGGTGGGCCTTGGAACAAGGCAGCCCCATCCCAAAGCCTCCATCCACCGCAAGTCAGGAATAACAAGTGCTGCCCTCTCCTGAAGGGTTCTTGGCCGCCAGCTAATGCTGAGATTAACAGGGTTTGGTGCCCCCTAGACGCCAGTGATGGGAAAGCAGGCCTAAGAGAGTCAACTGGGGGAATCTGTGCCTCTACTTACTCATCTGTCAAATGGGACTCATGGTGTGGGCATGCCTCTGAGTCATGGAGGTCGGGCTCCAGAGCCCAGCCACTAAGCGAATGTCACAACAACCGTCCCAGGTTTCCCCGCACATGGACAAGAGGGCTTCAAAAAGGTTGTGGGGGGGGAAATCCACTATCTGTCTCATTCCATTCTTCCACTTTTTAAAGTCCCTCCCCCTTGTAAAAGGGTACATCCCCACTCCCCTGTAGTCTAGTAAGCGTGCAGCTGCATGGTGAACTGCCTGGAAGGTTGTGGGACTGACGGGAATGTGACCCGGGGACACAAAGTAAGGAAATGGTGCCCGCCCGCAGACCTGCTCAATGCACGGTGACCACAAGCCTCCTGACTGAAAAAGAACAATCGGACAAAACCCAAACCACAAGGCCTGGGAAGTTTCGATGGAGAAAGCACGGTGTGCGTAGGGTCCCCAGGGCACATGGTGTGCAGCCCGTGTCTGTAAATGCCAGGAATTAGACATTCTCATAGTAAGGGGCTCTGAGGACCTCGGGGTTTTCTGTTTAGCGGGCCTCACTCCTCCATCTCCCACCCTAGTGTGCCCCGGGGTCCCGAGGCTTGAGGGGCTCTCACCTGGGCCCTGTCGTAAAAAGGGTGGGCTCTGAGATATCTCCGCTTGCCTCCTCTTCCCAAGAATCTCTCGACTTGGTCTGGGCCTCTCCAGAAGGCTCCAGACCCCTAAAGCGGGATTCCTCACCCCCCATAGACTCTCCTGAGCCCCCAGCTCCCTCAAGGCACTGTCCACAGGACAATCCTCTTGTCTGCCTTTGCCACCTCCAGTTGCTCAGGGTTGGGGCTAAGCCCCTGTCTGGAGCCTACAGAGCCCCTGAAGCCATAAGGTCCCATGACAACTGGACCTCTCCTGGGCAGCTGCACCTATTGCCCTCTGGCTTGACCCAGGGTCCCATCCAGACTCCTCAGCACTGACCCACGGAAAAACCACAGTGGAGAGGCAAATGCCTATCTCCTCTGCCATCAAACTCTGGGCAGGGCTCTCCCAGATCCAGACAGTTCGGGGGTTGGGGGGCGGGGAAGCAGGCTGCTTTCTGTGGGAACAGTGCAATTTAAGTCTAATCCCAGCCCCATGCCTTCTCAGCCCGAGTCTTGGGCCAATGGTCTTATCGATACAAGAGGGATAACATCACCTACTTCACAGGGTTACTGGGATGATTGGAGATAAACCCGGCACATAAAACAGAGCTATTGTGGATAATAATGGCCGGAGTTGCCCCACATGGAATCAGGGAGCTAGTTTCCTCCCTGCTGCCAGAAGCTCCAGTGGAGCCTGGCGGGAGCTCCAGGCATCCCTCACCAGGACCGTGCACCCTGGACTTACTCTTCCTCTCCTCCTCTTTCCCCACCCTGCCCCACAGACCTCCCAGAGCCCAGCAGGGACACACTGGAGGGAGCAAGGAGATGGGAGAGGGGGGGTGACTGCCTTCCCCATTATGACCCTACTTAACCAATGCACATGGACGCCCCCAGGACAGCTCTCATTCTTTTTCCCTCTCTTCTGCAGCAAAATAAGAAATGAATCAGACTGCTCATCTTAACCTTCCATTCATATACGACTGGCTCAGAAGGTACAAGCTCAAGAGGCCCAATACCATGTGGAGGAGGCTAGGGCAGGGGTCTCAATGGAAGAAGATTTGGCCCAAAGAAAGGAAAGGTTGAGTGAAGTTTATCAAAATCACACCCATATAAGTAGCTGTCTAAGATGCAACTATTGGTCTCTCCCCATCTAGAGCAAAGAAGAATAAAGGGCATCAGAGATGCATAGGAGCAATCAGGCCCAAAGACTAACAGACCAGGCAGACCTCAGCTTCCCTGACTCCGAGGCCGAAAGAACTAGATGGTGCCCAACTACCCTGCTGACTGCTCTGAAATGAATCACAACAGAAGGTCCTGGGTGGAGTGGGAGACAATGTGGTACAGAACTCAATACCATGCAAGAGGTAAAGAACTCAAAATCATAAAATAAAATAAACAGACCAGACAACCAAGCTTACAGTCTAAAAGAGACTGATGGAACCCCTGAAACTATGACTGTCAGTGACCCCCCAAACCTGAAACAGAACCCACCCTCTCGGCCAACTATTAGCCAAACAATAGACAGGTCTATAAGATAAACAGTAACACCAAGAAAGTCCACACTCCCAGGATCAGGGGTGGGAACTTTGGAGATTTCTAACATCATTCTTTGGCTGTGCTGGCCAAACAGTTCATCACCTCACCCCGAATATGATGCTGAGGATGCCCAGCGGCGCCACAGTTACCCACTGGGCTGTGATCCTCATAGTCCACAGTTTGAAACCACCAGCCACTCCTCGGGAGAAAGATGGGGCTTTCTACTCCTGTACAGACCAGGAACTCACAGGACAATTCTGCCCTGCCTGTGCGGTGGTGAGGAGTCAGCACGAACTTGATGGTGGGGAGTTACTCTTGACACCGGGAACGGCTTCGGAGGTTTGGGCTGTTAGCTGGCATTGGTGCCCCCACTCCTGCTCTAGAACAACCAACCGCAGGAGATCAAAAAGGCAGCGCTTGCCTGGAGATGGAGCACAGAAGGTTGGAAGGGCTAGGGGGGAAGGAGCAATGGAAAGCACGGGGGAGCAGCGGGGTGAGGACTGTGCGCTGTGGGGCTGGCAGTCAACACCATGAAACCAAGCGGGATGGACAGTTGACTGAAAACCGAACTGCTTTGTAAACTGTCATCCCAATCACAACTTAAAAAAAATCTTTTAAGCAATCATACCCATAGTTCTGAACGTGTAAAAACATGACAAGCATGTGTTGTTTCTATAACCAGGGCTGACACACACACAAAAGTGGGGTGAGCTTGGCAGGAGGTCCCCTTCTCCTCGCACCCCACCCCCACTTTGTCCAAACCCCAAGTTTCCTGGAGACTACAGCAGAGGGGCCTCCACGTGGGCCGGGCAGCCCGGGTCCCCTGTTTCTCTCTCCTCTTTCGGCCGTGTGGATGTCACTCGTCTTCCTGAGTCTCAGTTTCCACATGCCTACAGGGGTCCTGATGAGGGCCAAATGACACAGGGCAGGGGGGCCCTCCCAGCCCTCCCACCCACTCACTCCGCGCCGCACCCAGACAAGTGCCCGGAGGCGCCCGGTGCCCGCTGTAAGCTTCGGCTTCTCAACTTCTGCCGTGAGGCTGCTGTGGGGAGAGGTGCGAGGGGGGAAGGACCCCCCACCCAGATGGCCTTCTCCAGGCCTGCAGGGCGCTGCCCTGCCTGCCGCTGAGATCGGGGGGTGAGGTCGGAGGAGAAGCAGCAGCAAGCCCTCGCCGGCCCCACCCCCTGCAGGGCCTTGGGGGAAGGGAAGGGGCGGGCGCTCCCGCTCACCTTCTGACGGTGAAATGTGGCCATTTACCTTCACGCTCCGCTGCCGGCACCTAAATCACTGTCTCCGCGCGCGCCGGCGCTCAAGGTTGCTCCCGGCCCGCCGCCAACAAAGCCGCCGCCGCCCCCGCCCGGACCCGGGGCGCGCCTCGACCCCACCCACCCCAGGAGACCCCAGGGAGGGCCTACCGCCTCCGCCGCTGCGCCCCTCCGCCTGCCTGCCTCTCTCCCTTCCTGCTTCCTCCTTCAGTCCCCAGGACCTGTCCCGGGGAGCAGGGGAGCCCCAGGCTGCCACCAGCCTCAAGTTCAGGCTCCTGACCCAGAAGGAGGTTGTATAACGCACGCCAGCGGCTCCGTGGAGAAGGCGATCGTTAAACTTGGGGTACTTGTCCTGAATGTAGCGCTGGGAGCCCACTGTACAGAGAGAGTGTATTACTGACTAGCACGGGGGGGGGGCGGGGGGGAGAGAGAGAGAGAGAGAGAGAGATTGTGTTCAAAGGGCTGATCTGTAGAAGGTAAATATTGACTCCCTCTGTGACCCTGTTTTGGCATTTCTTCATTCACTGCTGCCTCTTTCTTCGCCTGGGTCCTGTCATTTTCTTCTCCCCAGGGGTCCCTGCTTGTCATCCTGGCGGGCTGGCAGAGAGGGGGGTTGGGGCTAAAGGAAGCGGGCCCGGTAGCAGGGGCAGTTGGCAAAACTCCAGGGGGGTGTCTCAGCCACTATCCAACCAAGCTGTGATAGAGGGTCAGCAGAAGGGGGCAAGAAGGGGCCCGAGAAGTGTGATGAGGTGCTAGAGAGGCCTGAGTCCTGTTCCTCACTTTACGACCCCCCACCCCCAGCACTCCGAGTGTCCTTTGGCATGTCCTCCTCCTGTCTCACTTCCTAGCACCCTACTTCCCTTTTCTCTGAGGATCCCTGTCTCCTCCATCAGACGGACTGTTTGCATCATCAGACCAGAGAGCTCACTCTGCCCCAGGCTGGATGCTCCAGGACAGGGCCTCCGGGAGGTCCCCACCTGCATTGGGCTGGAAGCAGCACCTGACTGTTAATTCCCGGGGCTCCCCCTGTGCAGGAGTTGAGTTTCCTCCATCAGACTGGGTTCTTCTCTGTCAGACGAGAAGCAACACCCACCCCCCACCCCCACTTGACCTAGTGAGCCAAGCGTCAGGATCCCACCCCCTCCGAGACACTCTTGGTTCTGGGAGACTGCCAGTCTCGGAACACATCCCACTTTATCATGGCTCAGCTTTGTGACCTTGGACAAGTCCCTCAACCTCTGAGGCCAGCACTGCCACGTGTCTGCGCAGGGGCTGTGTGGCTCCAGTGAGGCAGGACATGGTGGAAGGGGCTGGCCCAGGGCCTGGTCTGTAATAGGTTTTCAATAAGTG
Organism: Echinops telfairi; assembly: GCF_000313985.2. Lineage (NCBI taxonomy): Eukaryota > Metazoa > Chordata > Mammalia > Afrosoricida > Tenrecidae > Echinops > Echinops telfairi. The sequence goes on from NW_022111358.1 coordinate 12,450,183, forward strand.
CTGCTCTCATTCCTTCCCCTCATTAGTCAGAAAGTGTATCCCAAGCCTGCTCTTCCAGCCTGGGCTGAGAAGGCTGGAACCAGAGCTGAAAAGGAGCACCTACCCCCACCCCCACCCCCACCCCACCCCTCACCCCACATATCCCAAGCAACTGGGTGGTGGCCTCCTTCATTAGGGGATGGGGCGGTGGCGAGGAGTTAAATGTATTAAGCAATTTACAATTAATATAGAAGTCATTCCAGAGATAGCTACTAGAAAGAGTACAACAGGGCAATTAACCCACTAATACACTAGGCTATTACATCGCTATGTCTCTTATTTTAGCCCGAGGTGATTTGAAACGCATTGGATTAGAGGATATTACAGGAGATAGCATGAAAAATAGCTTAATGTAATGAGCCATCCCATGATGTCTGCTATTAAAGATGATTTGCAGTTCAAAACTACAACATAGAGTAGTTCAGCTATTTGAGGACCAAAGGGATGGGGGCTGGGGCCCGCGCTGTTAACCCTTCCCTCCTTCCAGCCACCCTCATCCCCATCAGGCCCTCCACCACCTCCACGCCAAGATTACCACGAGCATCTTATTAGGCAACAATGGTTTCAGTGGGAGATTAGAGATTGGGCCCCGAGGTTGATAAAGAACCAATAATCTGCTAATAACCTTTAAAAAATAGATTCCCCCAGGGAGCTGTACTAATGGGCTGGAGCTGGGGAGGGAGGTTGATTGGCAACTGGGTGGTTGATACGGATAAGGATGTAGGATTAGGAAGGGGAAGAGGCTTCCCTGGATAGGAGAGAGTCAGCTGACCATCCTCCCTGCTCCACCAAGGGAAGAAGCAGGAAAGTGTGCTCAGGAGGTGTGCCTAGGTACACGTGTGTGAATAATCACAACCAAAAAATTTAACTTACTGAATTTCTAGAGGTCTTCACACGCATTAGTTCTCTAGCTTTACACCCATCTCAGGGGGCAAGGGGGTGGGTCTTCGAGCTTTGTTGCACAATCAGGCATCTGAGCTCTCAGAGAAAGCAAATAACTTACCCACTGTGAATGCAGCCAGTTGCATAATAAAACAGGGCTCGGTTTGCCGATTCCACAGCCCGTGGCTAGATTCTACCTAAGCCTTTACTTAATCTTAGGATTGCCAAGTTCACTGGGAGATTTATCAGTTCACATTTTACATTTAAGCCTATGATTCATTTCAAGTTAATTTCTGTATATGGTGTGAGGTAAGGCTTAATGTTCATCTGTTTTGCAACTGAACGATGTGTATATTTGCACTTCCATGTGTGCGGAGAAGAGCACACACATGTGCTGATTGCCAAACAGAGGAGGTGGCCCGACCTGGGAGGCACACATGTGGGGACACACTGAAGATCAGGGATATGTGGCCATGAGGGCTGGGTGTCATGTGCTGGTAGGAGGAATATTACGGGCAGGCACATGAATGTACATTTGTTTGGGTGAGTCTACGTGTGCGTGTCACATGTGCATGTGCAGGTATATGTCTGTGTCTATCATGGATATGTGTGTTGGCATATGTATGTGCATATAGGGTGGGTGTGTCCGTGTGCACACGTCAGCCTGTGCCTCTATATACTCACAGCTGTGGTGTCACTGGGCATATATGTTTGTCTCCAGCATTTGTGTACCTGTCACTGTTATAGTGGCATCTGTGTGTGTGCATGTCACTGTGTGTGTCAGGCTGTATCCCATGTGTTGCTGTGTGTCTGTGTGCGCATAGCATTGTGCATGTGTGTGGACAGATGACTGCAGCTGTGTGTACACACACCACAGTGTGTCCATCTGTGTGGGTGTGTGCTGGTGTGTTACATGTGCACACCGTTGTGCCTGAGTGTAGCTGTGAGTCTGTGTCTCCCCTGGTGCTGCCACCTCCGACAGCTGCAGAGCCCGCCGGGAACGGCCCCTCGCCCCCCTCATCGCTGTCTTTTATCATCATTTGCCACGAAAGGGAGCCCAGGAGGACGGTGATAAATAAGGACCACTTAAAATACGAGACGGCCACTCTGACTTTGGGGAATATTTCTTCTGTGGAGCAGCTGGTGCCGCCTCTGTCCTTGTGGAAAGGGGTCTCAGGGGCCGCCAGCCCCTGCCCAGCTTCCTCGGGCTCTCTGCCCCTCCCATGTCCCTCTCCCCCGCCCCTGCCCTGCCAGCCCTGCTCCTGGGGACTCCAAGAGGGCTGGGGAAGACTGGTGGAAAGGACCTACTGGGGGCCAGTGGGGCTGAACAGGCTAAGGGAGGCCCCAGCTCTCCTCTTCCAGGTGCTTTGTGAAAGGTGTGGATATTGTGGGGGAGAAAGAGGAAGGGGCTACAGGCCAGGAAGAGGCAGAGCAGGGATTGGAGGGTGTCGGGGCTCAACCTTGTGGAGTCCTCCCTCTGATTACTTCTCCCTTCTCTGCTCTGGTGAGAGCACGGTTGGACACCCCAGACAGCAGAGACACGCACACATACACATGTTTTGTGCCAAGCCCTGAGAATAAGACACAGACACACATCCCACACAGATACAGTAATGTGCACACACACTACAGTTGCTACACAGAGACAGACACAGAACTGCAAAAAGCCCTGTGGAGAAGACTTACAGAAGCCCGGGTGATGCAGTGAGTTAAGCATGGCGCTAACCAGAAGGTGGTTGGTTCAAGCCCATCAGCTGTTCCTCAGGAGAAAGACGAGGCTCTGTGCTCCCATAAAGATGTATAGCAGGTCTATTCTGCCCTGGAAGAGTCGGTGAGTCCAAATCAACTCAACCACGGAAGGTTTGGACTTTGGGACATCAGACTTGTGCATCTGTGAGCTGGGAAGAGAGAGACGAGAAGGAGATGGAAGGGCGCGCTGGGAAAAGGGGGGACACACCTAACGGGGTGAGGGGGCACGAGTACATCAGGTTAGGGTGGCCCTGGTGGGTAGGCCTGGCCCATCTGGGTGTGTGGGTTGTTCACTGCACAGGGGACCAGGCGCCAGGAAAAGAGGTCACGGGCAGGCTTCTCTCTACGGGGCTGACCAGGCTCAGGGTGGGGCTGTGTGCACCAGGAAGAGGTCAACACCAGCCAGGCCCTGGGTCCACCCGAAGACCCTCCTTTTCCCAATTCTCAGACCCTCCTTTTCCCAATTCTCAGAGTGAACCACGCATGGCCCATGAGGCCCTTCAGCTGTGTCTTGAGACTCTATTTCCTCAAAAATAGAGACGGGAGATGGGGAGTGGAAACAGCAGAAAGAGAAAGTGGAAGATAAAGGAGGGAGGAGAGGGCAGAAAGGAAGGAGCGGGAGCCCAGGGAGGGAGAAAAACAACCACAAAGCAAGCTCGCTGCCATTGAGTCAATGCCGACTCGTGGAGACCCTCTAGGACAGGGTAGCACTGCCCCTGTGGGTGTCCGAGATGGTGACTGCTTATGGGAGTAGAAAGCCCGGTCTTTCCCCTGCAGAAGGGCTGGTGGTTTCAAACTGCTGAGCTTGTAGATCGCTGCCAAACGCAGTACCACTGTGCCACCAGGGGAGGGGCTTACAGGGGCTCAAGCCATGGAGACAAAAGTCTGTTTTTCTAATCAAGAACGTGCCACTGCCACTCTGTGAGTTGATGGCCAGGACCAATCTGAGCCTGTGAACCCCCAGAGGTGGCATGGGGTGGGGGTGGCTGAGGAGTAACAGGTGACACACACACATGCCTCCCACACCCACGCTGCCTCCCTGCTCGGCCCATCCCACAGCCAAGAGCCTGTCATATCTCATTTCCTTCTCCCAGAACAAGCGACGGGAGGCGGCCGAGAGAGGCCGTCTGAGCTGACCTTTTCTCTTTCAATTTCCCTCCTGAGCTCCTCAGCCCTCAGTGAGGCACGCTGTCACCCTCCTCTCCCGTGACACCCCACCCCAACACTCACAATATCATGTCCTTCCCCAGGGCTGTCCCTGGGGAGATGAGGCCTCCTTCTCATCTGGAGCTGCAACTGCCCAGCTCCCCAGATGGGGGCCCTAAGACCCCCCTCCATGCCTCTCCTTGGAGATCCAGATCCCTAAAGATTCCCCACCAGGCTCCACCCCGTCTGATGGACACTCACCCTCCAAGTCCCTGGGGCATCCTTCTAGCTGTGCTACGGGTTCCTGAGCACCTACTGTGTGCCCGGACCCGCAGCCCTTCCGTTGGCTGTCAGCCAGTGCTCACGGGAACCCTTTGAGGGACCTTGAAACTCGGGGTCTCTAATTTACCAACGATTCCCACCAAACCCTCACCTCATCTCAAGCAGGGCCTCTCCGAAAAAGAGTCCCGATTTCTCCACATCCAATTCCTGCTGTCTGCGGCACGGCATCAGGCTGCTTCTCTGAAACCTGCCCCTACCCAATCCTCTCGGTTCCGTACCTGAGGACTGGCTAGATGCCAGACACTGTGCTAAACCATTTACTACGTTTTCTCATTAGCCCCACGTCGACCCGTGAGATGGATTCTCTTCTTCATCCTCAGTGCACAGCTGAGGCACTTGAAGCTAAGAGAGGTCGAGTGCTTGCTCAACGTTACACAGCCTGGGTCTAACCAAACCAGGACTCAGATCGCATCTCCCGCCTAATGCGATAACACAGAGACTGTGGGGGCTGCTGGCAGCCTAGGTCCCTCAGTGCAGGCCCCTCACTGCTGTAGGCTCAGCGGAGAGAGATTAAAGGGGCTGAGGGTGAGGGGTGCAGGCATCAAACCAACAAAGGGGAAGGCCTTATGGGGTCGAGGACCCTACCTTCCCAGGAGCTCAGGTCCCATTGTCCCCACAAGTGCCAGCTCTGGGGCGCATCTGGCCTTCAGGATATATGACCAAAGAATAATATGACAGAGGAGGAGGGGTGGGAGGCTAGGGTGGAGGGGCAAATGAAGAAGGCTTCACACAACCCCCAGAAGGAAACTTAATAGTCTGGGGGCTCCCTTGGGTCCTTCTCATTAAAAAAAAAAAAATCTCTATTTAAATGCAAATGTGTCCTGGAGCCGGATGGGGCAGTGGGAGGCAGAAAAGCATAGAGACACTGATGCTGACATAGGCAGAGCCATCAAACCCTGCTCCCCAATCTTGTTTTATAACCTGGGACTCTCCATGGGAGTGAGTGCCATCCTCAAAGAGTGTCCCCCTACTTTCCTCCTAGGCAAACCCTATGCAACTCACCCCTCACCTTCTCACTATCTCCCACACACAAATACACACACACTCACATGTGCCCTCCAGTCTAAACAGCAATGTGTTGGGGGTCTGCAGGCGGCAGGCTATATGCCTAGATTACATTTTCTTCCTCTCTCTAGGAAGGGAAGGGTCCTGGTGGCACAGTGATTAGGCGTTGGGCTGGGGGCTTCAAGGTCAGCAGTTTGAAACCACCAGCAGCTCCACAGAAAAAAAGACGGGGCTTTCTACTCCTGTAAAGAGTTCTAGTCTCAGAAACTCACAGGGCCAATTCTACCCTGTCCTACAAGGTCGCTATGAGTTGGCATCAACTGGGTGGCAGAGTTTGGGTTTGGTTTCCTCTAGAAAGACAGGGGAGCGGGGAGGCTCCTGAATTCGCCCCTTTCTACCCACCTTCCTCCAGGGGAAGTTTGCAGAAGGGGAGTGGAACATATAGAGCTGCGCTGGGTTTTGACCCACCCTCTACTTCTTCGCCCCACACCCCCCCCCCAGGAGACCACCCTTGACTTACACACAGACAGGCTTTACACCAGGCAACAGAAGAGAAGCCCAACCCTGAAATCCAGTCCTCGAAAGAAGTTAAGCTTCAGGCAAGGAAAGACTGACTCGGTGGCCAGCAGAACCCCTGCCTCCCCACACCCTCAGTCCAGCTCAGTGTCACTGCGGGGGATCAGCCGAGCGTGCCAGTTGGGGTCCACACAGCCCAAAGCCCCCATTCTGTCCCTGTCTACCTGCTACACATGCCCCCTGTTCCCCTGCCTCAACAAAGCCCTTGGCCTGAGCTCCCCACAGCCACCACCCCAGCTCACCCCATCTCTCTAAGCCCATTACCTCCTGGGAGCATGATGTGGGTGATCCCCTGGCCCTGGAGAGCTCTTCAGTAGCATTAACTCCCGAGAAGGGGAGGGAGGGGAGGGAAGGAGAAGAGGGTTGCCTTTGGTTACCAGCTTTCCCCTCTTCCTCACCACTGCATCGCTGAGGGGGCCGATTTAGGGGGGGAAACACAGAGGTGCTGTGCTCATTCACCCAGGGCCCAATACTTTGCCTGACCTCCAACGTTGCCTATACTTCTCTTTCTGGCTTTGTCAGGGGGAAACTGAGTCAAGAGCCCTGCCCCAGGGCAGGCATAAATGACCTGGTCTTCAGGGTAAGAACCCCACTATCCTCTACTTCTTCTTGTTAGGTGCCACCAAGTGGGTTCCGAGTCACGGTAACTCTGGGTACAACAGGGCAGAACACTGCCTGGCCCTGCACCAGCCTCCAATGTCTGCCGCAGCCCCCATGCCAGCCATCTCATGAGGCCCTCCCTCTTTTCCACAGCCTCTTCCGCTTTAACCTAGCATGAGGTCCTTTTCCAGGGACTGGTCTCTCCTGAAAACATATTCAAAGTGCAGGAGGCGAAGTCTCACCACCCTTGCCTCTAAGGAGCATGCTGTCAGTACTTCTTCCAAGACAGATATGTTTGTTCTTCGAGCAGTCCGTGGGACTTCCCATGTTCCTCGTGGGCAACACAGTTCAAATGCATCCTTCTTCTGCGGGCTTTCTGATTCAACGTCCAACTTGCACATGCACATGAAGCAACTGAAAATACCATGGCTTGGGGTCAGAGGTTAAACTGGTCTTAGTCTGGAAGCTCCGCTGAAACCTGTTCACCTTGAGTAACCTTGATGGTGATGTCACTTCCAGCATCACAGCAGTAGGCAAGCCACCAAAGTCTGACAGCCTGACAAACAAGCGATGGGATTCTCCACTTAGCCCAGCCTGAATGCTGATTCTCTTTCTAGCTTGTCTCTTGCCCACTCCACCTACTCCTGCCTCTGCTGACCTGCACCATTGTTGCTCCCAGGTAGTTAGGCAGGCAGTCTTTGCCCTTCCACTGTGTGGAGAACAAGGGGAGGATCCAGATGAAGGCGGGGCAGGCACCCAGGAGACCCCTGGAAGCTTCCAAGACTTGCCAAGAAGCAGTCTTTTCTGGCCATGACCTTGGCAGTTGTTGAGAAGAGGGAAGAGCCATTGGCAATTCACTGCCTACTTCCCAATGTCTGTGGCCTGCCCCGTGCCCTCCGGGGACAGCATGGGCTCTTGGCATTGGGAGTAAAGGGCCCTGGGACAGAGAGTTGCAGAGGACTTGTGAGGCCTTGAGTCGAGGAAACAGATGAAGGAGGTCAGAAGTGGGAAGAGAACTCCTCCATGCCTACTCCTGAGAGATGATGCCATGGGGCAAGAAGATGGGATCCCTCGCAGAGGTTGGGGCTAGTAGAGCATTTCAGCTGAGCAGCTGAGAGGGAACAGGGCCCAAGAGGGAAAGGAGCATCCTTATAGCACACGGCACACAGGGAGAAGGAGATGGGAACTCGGAAGCCACAGCGTGACCTCAATTGGTGGGGAAAATGGGTTTGCTATGCACACATGTGCAGGCAGGGCCTGTGGGCACACGCATCTGCATGCATTTGTCTGAACACAGTGGTTTGTCTGAGTATGTGTGTACACCCGGAGGTTGGGGTGGTTGTGTGTGTAAGCATGTTCCTGCACATGGGGTTGGGTCACATGCAGAGGCTTCCATGTCACCTAGGGAGACAGCTGAGGGTGCCAGGAGTAGATTGCACCCTCAAAGATGGCCCAACCTCTGCCCTGGATCAGTTCCCTTCCAGACGTCCCTCCTGGACATGGTACCACTGAGGCAGAAGGCAAGACCACTTCCTTCTATTACATCCCCCCAATACGACGGAAGAGATGGCTAATCTCCAAAGGAAAACATGTCTAGATATAATGTGCTTGCCTCCTAATGGGACTCTACCTGAGCAAATATATTGTCAACCTGCCTTTTCAAATTCATTCTATAGTCTTCGGCTTTCAAAAAAATGGTGAGGTGAGCATTTCTCCTGTGGTCATTGTCACTCAAAACAAAGAAGTGCTGAGAAGAGGACTGTGGAGATCCTAGGAACAGGTCATGCCCAGATCGGTCCCGGAGTCCCTCATAAGCTCTGTCCCAGCGGACGTGGTCCCAGGAACCCTCAGGAGACCCATGAGAGGAGACCGCAGGCCAAATCTCCCACCAACTTGAAGGTGAGCAGGGGCCCTGCTACCTGGGCAGTCCGATTGGCCCAAGGAATATTCACAGCCCTTCTGCAATGCCTTCTGCCTCACATGCTGACACAACTAAAACACACACTCTCACACACCTACACACAACCAGCCGTCCACACCCTGCCCTCAGGAGGCCCTCTTGCTTGGAGAACGGAGGCGTGTGATTGACAGCAAGCCCCAACCAGCGGTGCACAGAGAGTGGCCAGACAGACACTTCCCTGTCAGACCCCCAACCTTCTAAACGGTCCCTGAAGAAGCAAGAACAGGCTCCTTCCCTGGACCGCCTCAAAACCGCTTGGATTTGGGCAAATTGCTGAATGCTCAGGTCACAGTTGCCGCATCAAGAACTGTGGCAGGTGGGCTCAGGAACTAGCTGGTGTCTGAGATTTTTAATTATTTTATTGAGGGCTCATACAACCCTTATCACAGTCCATACATACATCTATTGAGTCAAGCACAT
>NW_022111358.1:12460267-12468200 GCF_000313985.2 Echinops telfairi
TCTTGGAAACTCACAGGGTCCGTCTGAGTCGGCATCATCGCGGTGCGTTTGGTTGTTTCTGTGTTGAAGAACCTTTCCCTTTTCTGGTTCTTCAAACCCCTCTGCCTTAAATCTCCTCCCCCAGTACGTGCCTCCTCCCCTATGGTCAGAAGCCTGGTCCCTCTGGCACCAGGCCGACTCCCATCCCTAACCCTGCTCGCTGCTGCGGAACCCAGGTCTCTCTGGGCAGTATGGCCCCATCTGCAAAATGGGAGAAGGACCCGGCTTGCCTTGGGGACACTTAGGGAAATGCCAGGTCAGCCAAACTCTGTCCTCAGGCAGCGGACATTCTCACTGGCATCCTGGTAAGCATTGGACTGCCAACAGCAAGTCTGCGGTTCAAACCCCCACCCCCGAGGGGCTTTCTGGGGGGAAGAGGAGACTCTCTTCTCCTGAAACGATGCACAGCCTCAGAAAGCCTATTAAAGTAGATGAGGCAGACTCTACACAACCACAGTGGGTATTGGGATTTTTAAGAAGGGGAGGGCGGGGGGACCCCGCTGTGGGCTCAGCGCTGGGCTGCTGAGGAACTGGGGTGGGTGGAGGAGGGGCAGGACTCAAAGCTTCCAGCTGCTCTGTGGGAGGAAGATTTACAGTTTCAGAAACTCTATGAAGGGTCACTCTGCATCCAAATCTCCTCCCTGGCAGAGCCTTTCACTCTGTTTTTATCAAGTGCTTTAGTCCCTGGGAAATCCATGAAAAGCCCCTGAATGCTCCCCAGGGACACATCCAGCCAGTGCTTAGGGACTCTGGCAAATGCTGGCCAGGAGCAGACACACACACACACACACACACCACACACCACACCCCACACCCCTACCACCTACTGCTCAGCTCCTCCACCTTCAGTCTTGCAAGCAAGCTTTGACACCATGGCCAAGCCAATCACTTCCTTGTCACCCACCCCCTTGTCCAGATCTAAGGGCCACATCTGCCAGGCCACAGGGGCCACAGAGCCACCACAGATACTCAAGTGCCCCTGACTCCAGCCGAAGTCATGATGCTGTCACCACAGAGCCGTCCAGACCAGCTGAGGGGCCAGGACCATGACCCAGGCTTTCCGCCCTTCTCTACTAACCCAGCAAGTCCTATCAAGACACATCAAAACAAGGCATAATTTTTGCGGGAACAATGCGGGTGATGTATGCCCGGGACTGGCACACAATAAAACTGTAGGAGGACGCAGAAAAAATGCACCCAGTCAATACAATAAAATCAGCACAAACACACCCACATAAAGCAAATAAATCTCCCAATCCAAATATTTTACAGCTCACACACGGCTGCAAAGGGAGGGGGAGAAGTACGGGTGTCCGCACCTTTCCAGTTTTCTTCGGAATTCTCCCGGGGAAATAAATAAAACGGCCAATGAGCCTGCTCCCCCCCCCCCACATATAAATAAGCAAATATGCAGGGGGGCTGGTTTGCATTTCTGGCCTCAGACAGTGGCTGGTGAGGCAACTGGGGGCTGGAGGCCCCCAAATTGCCATTCATCTGGCCTTGTTGTGGAAATTTTCAAGGGATTTGCAGTAATTATATGACAAAATGCTTGCAAATCTCACTCGTTGCTGAACAGAAACAGGCGGGTCAGGGATTGAACACTTTCAGCTGGGTAATTTGTAAATGTCAATCAGGCAACGGGGCAGAGGGGATGGGGGTAGGCACAGCGGCAAAAATGCTGCGGCCACCTCAAAGCAAGGGGTCTCTCAGTCCTCTCCCAGAAGCCTGGGATGGAAAGGCCCAGGCCAGAGGCTGGAGGGAGAGGAAACAGAAGGGAGGGAGAGGGGTGATGGAAGAGAAAGAGGTAGAGAAGGGGGGAGGGAGAGGGAAGAGAAGAGGAGGAGAGGGGAGGGGAGGAAGAAGGATGGGGAGGTAGAAGAGAAAGGGAAGGAGGGGGGAGGGGAAGGGGAAGAGGAAGGAAAGAGGAAAGGGCTAGAGCCCCACCCCCCAAGCACAGGCCTTGGGAAAGTGGATGGGACATGAGGGGCAGGGTGGGGATGGGGAGGACCAGGGAAGGGGGGTGTGGGGGTGTGGATGGAAAACTGAAGAGAGTGGAGCAGGAAAGACAGTTTAAATAAACCCAGGGAGATTAAATTAACTGATACATACATTCCAAGAGGTGGGTGGTGGGAGCAGCCATAAATACCAGCTCCCTATCTCTCCTGCTCAAGGCAGCAGGGGGAGCAAAGCAAAATTAAAAGATATAACAATAAAAATTACAAATGCATCTCGAGAGCCCTGTCCCTGAGGTCTGCGGTGGAGCCCAGCACACAGTGAGCTAGCTGGGGGCAGGGGCCTGAGAAGCGCAGCCTTCCCCTGCCCCAGGGGCTGGGTCCTCATTTAGACATGACTGTCCCATGTCTCCTGTCTCTTCCAGCAAACCGAGCAGCGCGTCCACTGCAGGTCCATCCAGGATTTGAGGGGTGACAATAACCACCTCTCCAAAATAAAAAAAATAAAAAAAGTGGCAATGACTGATGTGCCACTTCATAACTGAGAGTTTTTTCCTGATCATCACCACCCCTGGAGCGAACTGATTTTATTCACCAACTCTTGAGGGAGCTGTTTTACAGGTGTGAAAAAGAGGCTGGGATTTGAGTTGAATGAATACTTGAACCCAGGCCCCTGACTCCACACCCTTTCACCACAACCTTCAAGGACCTCGTCCCTATCAGTCTCCTCTGAGAATCCCAACACACTAGCGCACACACTTCACACCTGCACCACAGTGAGAGAGGAACCCCACAGACTGAGAGCCGCCGAGAGACTACGCCTTCTGAAGCAAGAGTGTCTGACTTACCCAGACGCTAGAGGTCTTTGTCAACATCGAAAAGTGGCTCACCACCCCTGCCCGCACATGCTGTCTCTCTTACACACACACACACACACACACACACACACACACACAGTCAGTTCTACTTCTAACATCTGTCTATCGAGGAAATGCCTAATGACCCAAAGCTACAATAAATCCAGGTATACCTTCAAAGGAATTTTAATTGTATTCATCACCCTCTTCTTGGGGACCACAAAGGACTAACAGACAGTCCCAATCTCTAAGCAATGCTAGTCAGTCTCCATTGGGGGTAGAGTCATCTGGACCCCCTCTCTGGCCAGGGTCAGGAGCATGTGGTGAATTTCTCCATGACTCCTGCCAACCCTGCAAATAAGGTGGGTCGGTCACTTTTCCCATTGCTCTGAATTTAAGAACGTCATCTCAAGCAGGAACAGGGAAAATCCCGGGACATCAGGGAAAAAGAACCACTGGCAGAGTGCATGTGAGACCCCCATCTGAGCAGCAGAGGCCCACAAGTCCATGAGACTGTGAGGCAAAGGAGACACGTGGAGACAGAGCAGGGCCTGGGGGGCCGGGGGCACTGAGACCATGTGACAGTGAAGCAGAGCAGCGAGCAGACCAGAAAGCCTACAGAGACAGAGGCCAAGAGATCGAGGGACCAAGAGACAAAGGACCAGAAGGAGACGTGGCTTCAGGACCGAAGGCTGTTATGCTGACTGTGCACTTCCCCAAGAACCCCGCATCATCATGAGTGTTACCTGTGAGTCCTGTGTGGCCATGCAGTGAATTCTTGAACCCAGCCAGAAAGTCAAGAGCTATAGATTGGTTGAAGTAAAGAGGGACGGTTGGTTTAAAGCAAGGTCAAAAAAAAGTGATATAGTTAAAGTTTATTGTGCCAACCTGGCTGATACACACATGTGGGATTAATTGAAGGGTGGAGTGATAAATAGCTCGGTGAGCCTCACCTTTCTAGTTCTCTGGTCTCTTGTTTTGTGATGGTCGGACCAGGGTGCAGCTGCCTTAGCAAGTTCCCTGCTTTAGCTGGCAAGGTTCATTTCCTGCAAGACATCCCCAAGAAGAAGCCACAAGGACCTACCCCGATGCAGCCCTGGGTGCTGGAGCAGCCAGCCGTGTGGAGACCCTTGCCAGCGCTGAGGTGCTTACACGCTCACTGACTTGGCTTTCGTCCTGCAGTTGGCATCATTGCGTCTGTTTTGTGAGATGGAGGAGGACTTTGTGGATTGGTGTTGGATATATGGGTTAATGTTGGACTTGTGGGCTTGGGCAGCACTGAGTTGAGATGATTTCTTGATGTGCACTTACCCTTTGTATAAAACTCTTTCTTATACATATGAGTTTCTGTGGATTTGTTTCTCTAAAGTACCCAGACTAACACAAAAAAGGAGGGAGGATGTGAGCCTGTCTGACCGGTGTCTTGTGGTAATCAGCCTTGGGACAGTGCACAGGTGGGTTCGCCTCCTCTTTGTGTAGCCCAACGGGATCAGATATGTGCCGTTTGCTTAAAGGGAAGCAGCTTCAAACCAGCCAGGCCCAGGCAAAACAAGCGTTGGGGAGTCAGGTGCCCCCACAGCCATCAAAGGCCCCACTTACACATTTGTTATGATCCCCAGATGGGGTTATATTGACTGCCAACAGAGACACCCCAACATCTTTAAACCTGAGTCTCCCTTGGGCCCCGCTGCCTGAGGTAAGCCATTCACCCCTCAGACAGCAGCGGAACCGGAGGGGGCACCTGCCGGGTGCCAAGCAACCCTTGCTCTAGATCAGCGGTTCTCAACCTTCCTCATGCCACGGCCCTTTCATACAGTTCCTCATGTGGTGGTGACCCCCCAACCATGCAATTATTTTCATTGCCACGTCATCACTGTCATTTTGCTACTGTGATGAATCGGGCGACCCCCCAAAGGGATTGTGACCCACAGGTTGAGAACTGCTGCTCTAGAGGCGGACGCTACAGCAGTGAGCAAAACGGGACGGCGTGGTGTCACCTGGCCAGGTGGAGCGTGGCTTGCCCTCACCAGGTCGGCACGACTTTCTGCAGGTGGAAATGAGCTGACGAGCAGCACACTCATAGGCACTGTCTTTTGTGAACTGAAGGTGGCTTCACGTGTAGAATGTAAATCAGATGTCATTTTTGCAACCCTGCTTGGCATTTCTTATTTTCTCAATGAAAATAGAAGAGGCCTAGGATTTCCTTAGGCCCCTGGGAAGCTCTTGAATGTCAGCCAAGCTACCCTGTGGATGGCAGGGGTTCTTCAGGAAGCACAGAGGCTAGGGGAGGGCTGGTAACTGGAACCACAAGAGGTCTCGGTGCAGGACGTCATATCCTAAAGCTTCACGCAAATGGTTTGAGAATGTCGAGGCCAATGAATGTGCAGGTGTGCTTTACACAGTTGATGTGTGTATGGGTTGTGATAAGAGTCGTATGAGCCCCTAATAAAATGATTTTTAAAAAAAACGAAAAAAAAGCTTCGCAAATCATCCACTTAGCGTTGGACGCATAGATGCTGTCCCTTCAGGGTACAGCAGCCTTGGGGCTCTCTACCCCAGGTGGGCCACTCTAGCTGTGCACCCTGAGTACCTATGTGACTCAATCTCTCTGGGCCCCTGTGTCCTCATCAGTAATCTACCAGGGCTGTTGTGGTGGGGCGGGGCGGAATACATGTGCTCTCTCATGTTAACTATTCTGCTCTCCTTGCAGGGCTCAGAATGGATCACAAAATTGGGGGCAGGAGACAACATTGGAGAGCAGGTAAAGGTAGGAAGCTGATTCTGGGAGCCCAGAGACAGCGGTGTGAAAGGCCTGGGCGGAGCGTGAGGAGCGAGCGTGAGTCTGCTGGTCTCGGAGCCCCTCTATACCACAAAGAGGTTGGGCTGTGTGATGTGGATGTGGAAGCTGAGGCCTCTAATGCTGAGACTTGGTGTTGGAAAGGAGGCCCTCCGGAGGCAGGGAAGGGGTCCTGAACAAGCCCAGGGCAGACACCGTGTGTCGCCAAGGACCAGCGTTCCGTCTGGACAGTCAGTCTCCTGGAAACCCACGGGCAGAGCACAGCTCGCCCTAGAGCCCCACCCCTAACCCCCACCAGGCAGTCAAAGGTCAGAGGGGGTGACCGCTGGGGAGAATAGTAGCATCCCACCTTGCTCACCTGCCACCTTCGAAGCTGGTACCTGCTCCCATCATTAGGTCCACCCTCAGCTATATTTAATGAATCTGAGAAAAATTATGAAGTCCCATAAAGCCACAAGTATCATAAAAATGTATAATAAATTGAGAAAAGCTATTAAGTTATAAATACAACCAATGCATGCAACATCACTCAGTCGGGGAGGAAGTCACTATGAAATAAAGTCATTCCACAAGTGACTAATTCTCTTCATTTACAGGGCAGCCGCTTCCCTTGGTGCTGCGAACTCCACTGTCCCCTCCAGGTGCTTTGGTAACATGAGCTTCTCTCAGGGCAGAGACAGAAGAGGAGACCAGAGACAAGAGACAGCCGAGACACGGACAGGGCCAGGTGACCCCAGATGCAGGCCTGGGAGCAGGAGCCACCTATGGGAAAGGACCAAGTTTCTGGTCACGGTTTGGATCTGTGGGCTTCAGGCCACGCTGCCACCATCACCCCACCCCACCCACCCTCCACTTGGCCACCCTCAAAGCCAGGACTGCACCAGGACCCACAGAGACCAGTGCCCCCAGTCTCCCTCAGCCTAGGGTCACCTCCCCTCCGTGTGATGACTATTCATAGGTGTAATTAGAGAGCTCCCTCCACCCACCCCCGCCCCCAACCCACGCCCATTACAGTTATTATTCTATTGTTCACCCAATGAAAACAAACACATTAATGAAGAGCTTTAATGCTGAGCTGGCTGGGCCTGGGGGTGGAGGATGGGGGCACCACCCAGAGCGCCACCTCTCAGCTCACCTGGTCTGGTGTGAGGCTGGGGGTGGGGGCCTCAGCGTGGCTCCCGAGCAGAGGGGAGCCAGGGAAGCCCGGGGGAGAGGTGAGGGGCCAAGATGCCCCAGGGGCACCTGAATGATGGAGCCCCTGCCTGAGGGGCCCACCGATGAGACACTGGGAGAGACCTGCAGGGAATGGGTCTGGGCATTGGACAGAGGCCCCTGAAACACAAGTGTCCAGGATTTCACTCCCCTTGTAAGTCTGGACGCACCCTGGATGCAGCCAGGTTAGACTTGGGGGCTACAAAAGATCTTGCATTTTCAAAGACTTTTTCGGGTGGTCCGGCTCTGCATCTGGGATGTGTAGGAGTGCTCCCAAAGCCGGAGCGCTCTGGGGGGGTGGGGGTGGGGGCGCATTGGAGGGGGGGTCCATTGAGAGGAAGTGATGGTGGATTTCAGGAAATGACTCCCAGGGGGGCCAAGGAAATACTGTTCCCAAGGAAAACATGTGACAGGAAGAGACATCAAATGGAACCGTGTCACTTGACCTACTGGGTCAAGGGGGAGCCCTGGTGACTAGCAGGTTAAGCATTGGACAGCTCACGGAAAACTGAGCAGTTCAAACCCACCAAGCGCCTAGCAGAACGGTGACGCTTTCTCCTTCCATAAAGATGAACAGCCTCTGACCACCACCACCATCACCATCACCACCAGGCAGCTCTGCTCTGCCCTTTAGGGTCCCTGTAAATGGGGGTGGACTCAAAGCCGATGTTTGGAGTTTGCTGATCAAGGATGTGTGCTTTGAGTCTGGGCTCTTTTCAGACGGATCTCTCTGGGATTGGATCCAGGAAGGCAACTGCAGAGATTTGGTGGGAGCCTTAGTGGGCAGTGAATTTATGCTAATGGAGGAGGAACAATTCTGAAAAGGGGGCCCAGAATGGTTGCCCAGCAGGAAAAATGTCACCAGTCCTCTGACGTGTGTGTAGAAGGGGCTGAGCTGCTGCTGTGTGTGTCTCTTCAACCACAACCACAAAGATGTATTTTAATCATTTTATTTGGGGCTCATACAACTCTTACCACAATCCATCCATACACAAGCCATTATGTCAAGCACATTTGTACATTTGTTGCCACCATCATTTTCAAGACATTGTCTTTCTACTTCAGCCCTTGGTATC
>NW_022111358.1:12468694-12492786 GCF_000313985.2 Echinops telfairi
GTTCTGGGTCTTTGGTGCCTGATACCTGATCCCATCAACACCTCATGATCACACAGGCTAGTGTACTTCTTCCATGTGGACTGTGTTGCTTCTCAGCTAAATGGGCACTTGTTTGTCTTCAAGCCTTTAAGACCCCAGATGCTATATCTTTGATAGTCGGGCACCATCAGTTTTCTTCACCACATTTGCTTATGCACCCATTTTGTCTTCAGTGATCGTGTCAGGAAGGTGAGCATCACAGAATGCCAGGTTATTAGAACAAAGTGTTCTTATGTTGAAGGAGTACTTGAGTAGAGACCCGATGTCTCTCTGCTACCTTGATACTTAACATATAAATATATGTACATAGATCTATTTCCCCATTATTATACATAAATATATTTTCATATGTACATGTCTGTATTTAGACGTCTATAAATGCCCTTTGCCTCCTAGTTCTTTCCTCTATTTTCTTTTCTTTCCTCTTGTCCCATTATCATGTTTGGCCTTCATTAGGATTTCAGTAATTCCTCTGTTACATTGCCCTTGATCAAGCACTACCAGGCATCCTAAGCCCTCCTCGCCATTGATTTAAATCACTTGTTGTTCCCTCTTCCCTGGGTTTAACAACAGCAAATTTTTAATAAATGAATCAAGTGACCTACTTGGTACCCAACACTGCCTCATTGGAGAAGGAGCGGGAGAGGAAGAGGGATGCCTGGGAAGAGGAAGACGTGGTGGGAATGGATAATCAGGGCTATGTGATGTTCCACGTCTTCCAGCAGGTCAACATCACCACACCCACCTCCCCAGCAGGGAAGCTGAAGGGCCCAGCAGCTAAGGATGTTGGAACCTGGTATGTGAGGCTCCAAAGCCACTGGGTCTGCTTTTGACCTAGTGAGCTTGTTAAAGGGGTAGATTCCTGCAGAACAGGTAAGTGGATATAGCTGGGGCCCAGGGACATTTTCAGAAGCCTGGGAGGCTGAGGCCAGGGTCTGAGGCTTGCTCTTCTGGAAGATGGAGGAGAAAGTGGGAACCACCAAGGTTATGCTCCTGGTTGAGCTAACGCACCCATTTCAAACTAACCCTGGCACACAGTAGGTGCTGCGTTAATGATTGTTCAAAGAATGAAAAGAGGAGGAGAAGGTAGAGTAAAGGAAAGATCTAGAAAGGAAAGCCATTAGAGTGATTTTCAAATTTCACAGAATCAGATTAAAACACAAATTTCTTACATTCAGACTAGTATTTTTGCTTGTACTTTATAGCATTATTCATAATATTCAAGAAGGAGAAATGACTCAAATGTTGGAGCAATGAATAGCTAATATAAAGGAATATAATGGAATACTCTTCCCAGAGGACCCCACTTGTGTGAGTCCATGTATTTGACAGGTCCAGGAAAGGTCAATCTAGAGAGCCAAAAAACAGGGTCCTGGCTGCCTGGGGGGGTGGAGGGTGGATGATGTTGGAGGAGGACAAGTGTTTTGTTGGTTGGGGGAGGGTAATGGCTATGTTCTTGAATTGACTGTGGTACTGGTTGCAGAACTGAATACACTCAAAGCCACGGACCTTCCCCTTTACATGCATGGATGGAATGACAGGTCAAGGACATCTCAGGAAAGCGGTTAACAAGACTGACCTTGTGCCCAATGAAAGGAGCCCCTCCAGAAAGGCAAGTCCATAAAGAAGGAAGGGAGGTGCGTGGTGGCCTCACGAGGGCTGGGGGTCGGCGTCCAGTAGGGAGGCGGAAACGGTGAGTGGGCGTCAGCTGTAAAGAAATGCCGGGCATTTTAGGGCCGTGAGAGAAATATTCTAAAACTGGATTGTGGTTTCGGCTGCACCACGCGGAGCATTGACTGAAAACTCACTGAATTGTACACATGAAAGGGGTGAGTTTTATGCTATGTAAATTATACCTCAATGGAGTGGGTTTAAAACACGCACCCAGATCGCTGGATCCTAGCCCCAGAGTGTCTGATACTGAAGGGCTGGGGTGTCTGGAGAATTTTCATCTCTAGCAAGCTCCCTGGTGATGCTGAAGCTACCGGTCTAGGCATGACATGTGCCAAAGCACTGGCTGGAGAGCCAGGCAGAAGGATGGGGCCTGTCTGAAAAACAAGCAAATACTACAGGCACTTGCTCTCACAGCCACTCAGATGCCCCAGTATAAGGCAGACGAGATAACCGAGGGAGTGACTGGACTGGGCTGGGCCACACCTGGACATTCCCCCACATCAGACAACAGCCACTACATACCTCTCCACCATCAGCTAAAATCAGCAAGTGAATAGGAATCACTGGTTATGTGCCACTTACTTCTCTCTTGTTCCGCTTAAATACTGAGTGGAAACCAGAGCCATTAGGGTCAGAAGAAAATTAAAGACCTGCAGCGTCACTGTGGGTGGGTGAAAATGATATTACAGATTGGGGGTGGGGGGATCAGCAGAAAAATAAACAGAGGAAGAAATGGGGGAGACAAATGCCTTGCACCAACAGAGCATGAAATAAAATTAAATAAAGATCTGTTTGGTAGGTGGGAACTTCTTCCCCAGGAAATATGAGTGGAGTTGGGGGATGGGAGAAGAGGGGTCTCTGGGGCTGGTTTCTCAACCCAGAGCAGGGAGGTAGAAATTCTGGTCTCTGTTTTCTGACCTGGTGAGCGAGGAGGAGAGAAAAGACAACAGCCACCATCGCCCCTCCCTTTGGGCCTCTGGCCCACCTCCAGGAGCCCCATCTCCCCCTCTCAGGAGCTCGCACCCCCAGGGGCAGCCTCTTGCTCCCCCACCTGCCCCCACCCTCACATCATTAATTGGAGGCACACCAAGCACATTTATGACTGCCCCCCTGCTCCACACTCAATCTTGTGGCAATGCTTCTAAAAGTCAATAAAACGCGAAGGAAGATGCGATAAAATTAAGGTGGAATGGGTGACGGGGAGAGGAAATGGGAATCTTCTTTTTAATTTAGCTTTAATTTTCATTTTTTGTCACCTCTGCAAGCAGCCTGCGTGCTGCCGCAGTGAAGGAAGGAGCAGATGGAGGAGGGGCTGGCCCCACTTTTGAAGAACTGTCCCAGGCTGCCCTCTGGACTGTGTTTGGGGGGGCCAGGCCTTGTGGGGATCAACGCTGAGAATGGGCCTGGAAGGAGGTACTGCCTATCAAAATCTGACTCCTCCAGACAGACCTGCGCATTCCATGTGCTCCCAGAGTGCATCGCCTGGTCTGCCGAAGGGCTTCTGGCAGCTGGTGTTGGTCATGCGGCACAGCCATGGCCATCGAAGCATCACTTCTCTCCACCAGGCTATAAGAGGAAAAGGAACAGAAATGGAGATGATGATGATGATGATGATGATGATGATGATGATGATGATGATGATAGCTAACAGTTACTGAGCACTTACTATGGCCAGGTACTGCTCTAAACACGTTGCATTTATTACTTTATTTTGTTACACTTGTCAGCACCATTATAATAGTCCATTTTACAGAGGAGAACATTGAGGACCAGACGGGATCACATTGCCTGTGGTCATATAGACAGTGGGAAGACTCAAAACCAAACTCAAGTCGATTTCTAATGCATGCGACCCTATGAGAGGGTAGAACTGCCCCTGTGGGTTTCCGAGACGGAAACTCTTTATGGGAGAGAAAGCCCCATCTTTCTCCTGAGGAGCGACTCGTGGTTTCAAACTGCTAACCTTGCAGTTGGCAGTACAAACGTGTAGCCATTATGCCACCATAGTAGGAACGCTACTTATTAAATAGGCTTTTTAAATAGTTCTCATTTGTCACGTGGTTGAGTCAATGAGTGGCTGAAAATAGTTAAGAATCTGAACGGATAGTGGGGAGGGACAACTGGGAAACCTTGGGGGTGGGCGTGGTTGTAAAATGGGAAGAAAGTAGTCAGTGTCACTGAACTATGCATACTGTGCCTGCAGAAATGGTTACATCCGTATAGCGTCTGCCGTGTATATGCTCAACTACAACAAAAACAAAAGAAATGTTTTAAAAGAATACTAACAAATCAACAAGCATGTCCATGCCAGTCCTGGGAGAGGGGGTCGCCCCCATGAGTCTATTGTGCTGGGGGTGCCAGCATGCAGAGGTGGAAGGAGGTGGGCTTCTTTAGCTGTTAGCCGAAGAGCTCAGGAGCTCTTTGGATCTGAGCCTTTGGGATCGAGCCAGCTTCCCCTGGGCCTGTGATTTCTTTCTCATCTTTATGAAGGGTGAAATAGCAATCAATCCTTCGTCTCCATCAAACCGGAAGCTGTGACCCAGCCACAACGGAGCGTCTGAGGCTCCAGCTGTTAGCTCTGCTCAAGGACGGGCTCCCCGATGCAGCAGTCTTGTGCACCTTCCCTCACCTTGACTCCAGTCTGCCAGGCCCGCGGCAGGTCCCAGGTGAGAGTTCTGAGCCCGACGCTCAGCTCGGGGGATGTGCCAAAGCTCTGAGGTTGACATGCAGGAAAGGCAAGCCGGAGGACGAGGCTCCCCTGCAGGCACCCAGCGACCATTCCCGCGCCCCTCCTTCCGGAGCCCTCCAGTTTGGCCTGTCTTGCCACTTGATCAATGTTTTTAAACTTAGGGGGTGCACTTGTATCTCAGTCCTTGGTGGTATTCCTCCGGGAAGCGGGGGAAAGGTCGGGCTCCTTCCTGTACATAACAGATGGGGAAACTGAGGCCCGGAGGGTTCAGAATGCCTCCAGCACCCCATCCCAGCGCCGGGGCCTTGGTCTCCAGGGAAAGATGGCTGTGGATGTCTAGGAGGCTCCGGTGGGGAGCAACTCCGCCCTCGCCTTTGCCTCACTTGGGGATCTGCAGGTGCCCCTTGTGCTACTCGCCCCCCACCCCTCCTTCTCACCTCCACCACCCCCTCTCCCACCACCCCCACCACCCTTCAACCATCCCCACCCCCCACTGAAGACCACGCCCAGCACCTCTCCAAAGGGAGGAGTCAGAAAAAGACGGATTTCTCTTTTAAAGGGACCCCTCCCCACAAAAATAAAAACCTTGTTCTCGGAGACCACCTAAGACTAGGGAGAAGAGCGTGGGAAGTGTCTGTCAGTGAGGGGCCTGGGAAGCTATCGGACATGTAGCATGTAATCCCCATGTGCTTTGTTTCTGTCTGTGCGCCTAGAAGAAGATTAGAAGACCATGCACCGAAGGGCTTAGTCGGTTTTGTTCGCTTCCTTATATGTTTCCAAATGTGAAATTGAGAGATCCAAGTTCCAATCTTCCGCTGTGAGCGCGTGTACGTTTTAGAATGATATTCTCTCAAAGGAAATTATAAATGAAGGGATCAATTCTTTGTATTGGGTTTAATAGAAATGAGTCCATCAATACTGTGACTGCCCACACCCCAGCCCAGCCCTCCGCCCACCCGCTCCGCTTCGCTGGCCCTGCCACTTCGTGAGCAGCTGGCCAGACGACTCCTATGTGAGTGAGGACTGGGGGAGGGGAAACTCCCCCATCATCCCCAGTGACTGCTGTTCATCATAACCAGGACAATTAACCACCCCCTTATTATTCACACGTCATGATTACTAATCACCCTTATTAATATCTGTGCAAAGCCAGGAGGCAGCGTGGCTCAGAGCTTGGAACGCTGCAGGAATCCAATCCTGACCCAAGGAGCACCCCTCCCTGCACGGGTTTTCACCTCCCCAGATCAGGAGAGCCCACCCTCTCTTCTTCCACCACAGCGACCCAGGCCCTCTGATTCCCAACTTGGCCAGCTTGGGAGAGCCTCATGCTCCCAGAGGCCAGCTCAGCTGCCAGCCCCACTGCCCACCTCACCCACCACCGCCTTCCATGGGAACTGAAATCGTGGTCTCTTCTCTGGTTGACGGATGCCTGGTGACACGAGCAGTTAAGGGTTCACCTGCTAACTGAAAGGCTGACCGTTTGAAACTACCTACGGAGCAGCTCCACTCTGTCACAATGGGGTCAAACCAAACCAAACCAAACTTACGGCCAGCGCATCCACGCTGCCTCGTACTGGCTTTCCGAGACTATAACTGTTTACAGGACAGAGCCCAGTTATTCTTTTTTTTTTTGGAGAGCCCGGTTATTCTCCTGCGGAGCTGCTGGAAGTTTTGAACTGCCCACCATTCGGATTGCAGCCCACTACCGCACCAGGGCTCCTATTGTCCCATGGGGTTACTATTCGGTCAAAGCAGACTCTGATGGTGCCAACAGCACTGTTTCCCAAGTTCATTCCCACTTATGGCACCTGCAGGACAGAGTAGAGCTGCTCCCTAGCATTTCTGAGGCTGTGACCCATCACAGGACCAGACAGCCGTATCTTTCTTCCTCGGAGCGGCTGTGGGTTTCTAACTGC
Organism: Echinops telfairi; assembly: GCF_000313985.2. Lineage (NCBI taxonomy): Eukaryota > Metazoa > Chordata > Mammalia > Afrosoricida > Tenrecidae > Echinops > Echinops telfairi. Next base: position 12,475,013 of record NW_022111358.1, read on the forward strand.
TGTCTTTGTGCTCAGTAGCTCAACACATAACCCACGTTACCCCCAAGGCTCCTTTTGTGGGTCCCTTTCCTCGGTGTATAAAATGTACACTTTGCACCAAGCAGGCTTGAACTCTTGTCCTCTGTCGTTGGCGATGCATGAACGTTTCCATGTTAGACCAGCTAATGGTCGCTTTCGCTATCTGTTGTTGTTGTGATTGCAGGGTGTTGGGATTGTTTGGAGCTGCTGCTGCTGTTCTTACATCTACAGCAACCCTTCATCCCACACAGCGGTCCCACACAGCCTCACACTGTTGAAACTCTGGGCCAATCCACCTCTCTGAGGGCCTTCCTCCCTGCACTGACCCTCCACTCGGAATGTCCTTCGGATAACATGACCAGTGGACATGTCTTCTAGGAGTCTTCTGGTTGTACAGCGTCCAAGGCAGCCCTGTTTGTTCTTCTGGCAGTCCACAATACTTTGAATACTCTTCACCGACGCCATCACTCAGGATGTACCCATGCTTCTTCCCTGGTCTTCCTTCTTCCCTGCAGCTTTCACCTGCACCGGATGCGGTTGAGAACCCCATGGCGTGGGTCATGTTCTTCGTCATTTAAGACTCAAACTCAGGGACATTGAGTCGATTCTGTCTCCTAGCGACCCTATAAGACGACGAACTAGAGCTGCCTCTGTGAGTTTCTGAGACTATAACTCTTTATGGGGATAAAAAGCCTCCTCGTTCCCCAGCAAAGTGACTGGTGGTTCTGAACGGCTGATCTTGCATGTATCAGCCCAATGAGTAACCAACCCACGTTGCCACTAAAGCTCCCAGCGTTAGCCATTCGGGTCATTTAAGATGCCCTGGCTCATTTTGATGCAGACTGGCACGCTGGGTCATTTCAGCCCTCGGTGTTTGCTGTGTGGAGTACTACGGAGGTGAACCATGCTGTGTCACACAGGGGAGTCAGGTGTGACACACGCACACTTACAAGATTTATCTTACCTGCAATATGCCAACCCTAACACGGATGCTGCTCACCTCTTCTGGGTGTGGAGCTCTGCAGACCTGAGGCTTCTTGGTATTGCTGGGGAAGCCACGGGGATTCGATCAAGGTTCCCCTGGTGTGGTCCCTTTTCCAATTTTAACCCACAGCCATTGAGGCCATTCTGACTTGTAGTGACTCTATGTACAGAGTAATGCCACTCCACAGGGTTTCCAGGACTGTAAATGTTTACAGGACTAGAAAACTCCTCTTTCACCCTCATAGCGGCTGGTGGGTTTGAACCGCTGCTCTGGTGGTTAGTAGTCCAGTGCTTAACTCACTGTGCCACAGAGGTCCTTCTCCAGTGTTAGGAAGGGAAACAATCGCTGATTACAAAAGAGCCGCAGAGGTGGTTGCCCTGGTCTCTGTCTTGATCATGCTTCTTTGATCAAGATAGCAGGGTCCGATCACTACCACCTTACATATCCCACTGAAGAGACACAGGCAGGGGTTCTAATCCTGAACATAGTCACTAGGTGCACTGGTCATGAAGAACACAACGGAAGCAACTTGTACCAAATGCTCACAGTCATCGTTGCATTTATTGTAGCACAATCTCGGACTCCTCTCGCCTACCCAACCACATGGGAGTGACCAAACCAATGATGGAATGCCATGTGGCATTAAAATGACAAGACAGTGGGCTTTGCCACCTGAAAATGCCTGCCGGAGTCGATGTTGGATGGGAACAGGAAAACTGGAGGAAGGACGGTGTGTCGCCGGCAGAGCCCTGAGCGAGAGAGCGCGCTACAGCTCGTCAGAGGAATCCCAAGTTCAAATCCATACGCAGCAGTCTGTCCAGCGCTAGCCTCCCCTTGCCAAATGAGACGGAACGAACACCACACACATCCCACCCTCACCCGTGTAGTTCACCGGGAGCACGGCAGGCCATGAGAAGTCACCTCAGAATTTGTCTCAGAGACTGTGAGAGAAACAGAGGGGGAGAGACAGGCAGATCCTCTGAGAGACAGAAATAGAGGGAGACAGAGTCAGAAATAGAGGGAGACAGGGAGGATAATCAACCCCAAAGTTCTCCTCCTTGAACCTATATTTCCGCCTCCCATCTGTGGTCGCTTGGGGACAGGCTAGGCCAGCCTGCTCCAGGAACAAGACCCCCAAAATAAGGCCCAGTGACTCTGACAACTAGCTGGCTGCTGCCTCCTCCTCTCCTGCCTCCTCCTCCCCTTCCTCCTCCTGTCTGTCTCCTCTCTCTCCTTCTGCCCTTATTCCTCCTCTTCCCACTCTCTCCTCCTCCTCCCTTCTTCCTCCTCTCTTTACCCCTCCTCTTTCTTCTCTCCTTTTTCCTCCTCCTCCTCCTCCTCCTCTCCCTTTCCTGGCGCCTAGCTTCCTCTCTTCTCTTACCCCTTCTCCCACCCCTGTTGCCCAAACACCCTCTCCTTCCTTTGGTGCCATATCACAGGGAGCTACCAGAAAGATAACAGGGACCTCCTCCCTAGTGTATCCACCCTTGAGACCCCAAAGGTGAAATATGTCCCCAGATACATCCAGTTTGGGGTGTCCTCGTTATTATAGGAAGACAGTTTGGAGACTACCTCTCCACCAGTCTTAGAGAGTGTCACCCTGTCTCCTTGAGTCTAAGGTGGCTTGGGGAAGACCACTTGAAAAGGTGTTCTTTGAGGGACACTTCCCCTCATTTGGTTGTTTTTACGTGCAGGAGCTGAGGGAGCTCCTGAGGGAGCAGAGCAGGGATCTGGAAAGATTTTAGTAATTTCCCAAATGCTTTAGCCTGCTACTCTCCTCTTAATAAATTCTACTTCTGCTCTCCACAATATACTAGCAAACAGAATGCAACAGCAAATCAAAGAGTGTGCACCATGATCAAGTGGAATTTATTCCAGGAATGTACGGATGGCTCAACATCAGAAATGAATCCATGAGAAGAAAGAAATGGTACAAAAATGATGATAGCAACAATTGTACAATCATGCTTGATATAAATGAACTATGGATTGTTATAACATCTACAGATCGCACTGCTTCTAGTCTCCTAAATTAAAAGGTAGGTAGAACAGGTCTTGTGAACGAAATAAATTCAAGACCTACATATCTACCAACAGCAAATATATATACATATATATAAATTGATGTATGTATGGATTGTGATAAGAGTTGTATGAGCCCCTAATAAAATGATCTAAATAAATAAAACAGGAACTGATACCAAGGGCTCAAATAGAATGTAAATGTTTAGAAAATGATGATGGCAACATATGTACAAATATGCTTGATACAATTGATGCATGGAATGTTGTAAGAGCTGTAAGAGCCCCTAATAAAATGATTTTTCACATTATATATATATATGCAGAGCTCCCAATAAAACAGAAGGGAAAAAAAGAAATGAATCAATGTCATACAGCCTATCAACCGGACAAAGGGAAAGACCCATATGATCATCTTAATGGACACGGAAGATGCATTTGATAAAATCTAACCCTCTTCTTGAGGAATCCCTACAGAAAGTTGGCATAGAAGATGAATTCCTCAATATGATTTAGGGCACATACCTGTATCAAAAGCCAACAGCCAACATTATACTTAATGGAGAAAGAGCTTTCTTCTTGAAATCAGGAATAAGACACTCTTACTGCTTCTATTCAATAATATATTAGAAGTCCTAGCCAGAACAATAAGTCAAGAAAAAAAATAAATTAAAATAAATGTTTAAAAAGCTTGGAAAAGAAAAAGTAATTTTCATATATCTTTACTATATTCACAGGATTAAATGACCCTATGAATAGAAAGCCCCAACGAGTTCATACCAAAAAAAAATCTGCAACTAAACAGAGGAATGTCACAAAGCTGTAGACTGCAAGTCCACAAAGGACAGTCACTTGGGGTTCTGTGCCCGCCAGCAATGAGAAACCTGGACAGAAAGGAGGGGAGTGGCTCCCCACAATCATGTCTGAGAGCGTTACATAGCTAGGAAAAATTCTGACTTCTATCATTTGAGGGATTTATATAATGAAAACTACAAAACACTGCTGAAAGAGATTAGTGAAGACTTAACGAAATAGAAGAACGTTCCATGCTCAGAAATTAGAATTAATATTGTCAAGATGTCGATACTAACCAAAGTGATCAATGGATTCCACACAAACCCCAATCAAAATGCTAACAGCCTTCATTACAGAAAAAGAAAAATCAATCCTCAACAGTATGTGGGATGACAAGAGGTCTAGAATAGCTAAAACAATGTTAAAAGAGAAGATCAAAATAGGAAGAGTCACACTTATCAATTTTAAAACATACTATATAGCTACAGTAATCAAACAGCCTGGTACTGATTTAACAATAGACACATAGTCCAGTGGAATAGAATAAAGAGTCCAGAAATCATCCACACATCTATGGTCAACTGATTTTTTTATAAAGGTGCTAAGTCCATTCTATGGGGGAAAAGAATCTTCAATAAGTGATACTAGGAAAATTGGATTTTTACATAGCAGAAAAGGAGACAGGACCCATGCCTTCACACTATAAACAAAACCAAATTAAAAATGAGTTAAGGACCTAAAGTGTACAAAGCAAAACCATAAAATTGATATAAGAATAATCAGGAACAACACTGTCAGGCTGAGCTTTCAACAATGGAATATCTAATATATCACAAAAATGTAAACTGAAAAAGACAACATAAATAAATGGGACTTCAGAAAAATGTACAATTTTGTTCATCTAAAGACTTTACCAGATGCGGGAGGGGGGAGCGGGGAGGGAGGGGAAAAATGAGGACCTAATGTCGGGGGTTTAAATGGAGAGAAAATGTTTTGAGAAACGATGTACAAATGCGCTTTACACAATTGATGTGTGTATGGATTGCGATAACAGTTGTATGAGCCCCTAATAAAATGTTATAAAAAAAAAAGAAAAGACTGTACCAGAAAAGTGAAAAGACAAGTTACTGACTTAGAAAATACCTTCAAAAACCATACATCCAATAAGAACACACACATCATCATATGATCGAGCCCGTTGTTGCAGCCACTGGGTCAATCTCTCTCACTGAGGGGCTCCCCCCTTTCACGGACCCTCTCCTTTACCTTTTGCCCATAGAGGCAAAGAAAATCCACAATGAGATATCCTTTTACTCCCATGGTACGGTTAAGAATTCTTTAAAACACGGGTAGCAAGGATGTAGGGAAACTGGAGCCTTTATCCATTGCTGGTGGGAATGCAAAAGGCTACAGCTATTGTGTTAAGCAATATGATGGTTCCTCAAAAGACTATAAATAGAACAATTCCATCCCCCTACACACCCATCAACAGATGCATAGTTGATGCAAGATCGGTCTCTCCCCAGGAGGATGAAAGACGAGTCCTCAAAAGACACCTGGGCACAATGAGCCCAAGGGGACCAATGAACCAAGCAGACATCCGACTCCCCACCCTGAGACCAGACCAACTAGACGGTGTCTCGCTGCCCGCCACCTACTCCATAGAAGGTCCTGGATAGAATGGGAGGAAAAGGTGCAACAAGACTCAAAATCATAAATGACGCAAGGCGTGACTGCCTGCATAGGGCTGGTGGAACCTCCAAGACACCCTACAGGCCTGGAAGGGACCTCAACCTTTTGGCTCAATTTCAGCCAAACAAGTTTTAAAAGCGAAGGAACAAAGGCAGAATGGAAACGGGAAATGACAGAGGAACGGGATACGTGGTGGTGCAGAGAGGGGAGTGCAATAAATGCGATGAAGCAAAATGCGTACCGATTGTTCAGTGTGCAACGGATCATCCGCTCCGTGAACCCGATCCACTACAAAAAGCTTTCTTAAGAAAAGAATCAGTGTGAATGAGGGGGAGTGCAGAGCGGAGACCCAAAGCCCATCTGTAGACAACTGGACATCCCCTTACAGAGGGTCACAAGGAAGAGAGTAGGCAGGGTGTAGTATAACAACGATGAAACATATAACTTCCCTCTAGTTCTTTAATGCTTCCCACCCTCCCATTGTCATGACCCCAATTCTACCTTACAAAGCCAGCAAGATCAGAGCATGTACACTGGTACAGATAAGAGTTGGATACACAGGGAATTCAGGGCAGATAAACCCCTCAGGACCAATAATGAGAGTAGAGATACCAGGAGTGGAAGGGGAAGGTGGGGAGAGAAAGGGGAACCTATCACAATGATCTACATATAACCCCCTCCCTGGGGGATGGAAAACAGAAAAAGTGGGTGAAGGGAGACATTGGTCAGTGTGAGACATAAAAAAATAACAATTTATAAATTATCAAGACGGAGGGAAGGTGGGGGAGGGAGTAGAAAAAATGAGGAGCTGGTACCAAAGGCTCAAATAGAAAGAAAATGTTTTGAGAATGATGATGGCAACAAATGTACAAATGTGCTTAAGACAATGGAAGGATGTGTGGATTGTGATAAGAGTTGTATGAGCCCCCAATAAAATGATTTAAAAAGAAAGGGGAAAAAAGTGTTGAAAAGCAAGGGTGTTACTTTGAGGACTAAGGTGTACCTAACCCAAGCCATGGTCTTTTCACTTGTCCCATAAGCATGTGAAACTTGAACATTGAATAAAGAGACTAAAGAGGATTAAAAAAAGAATATGTTCTGAAAATGATGGTGGCAACACGTACAAATGTGCTTGATACAATGGATGGATGTATAGATTGTGATAAGAGCTGTAGGAGCCCCCCATAAAATTTTTTTTTATTAAAGAAAAGAAAACATAACAGAGGAATAAGCCAAATGTATGACGTGGAGACCCTGAAAGACCCTTCAGCCAGTGGAAGGAAGTAAGTCTGAAGACGTTAATCCAAAATCCAAGCCCACTGCCATGGGGTTCATTCCCATGCAGACCACCCGGGGCAGGGTGCCAAGTCTACACATCTGTAGCACAGCCGACAGCCTCATCTTTCTTGTGGGGAGTAACCGGCCGCTTCTACTGCGGACCTTGACCTAGTAGTCAGCGCTAACCAGGCAGCACCGCCAGATGATGCTGAGAGGAAAAGCTAGTCACAAAGGACAAAGAGTGTATGACCTTGCTTTGATAAAATGACAAGAAATGGCAAATATACCCTGTTTCCCTGAAAATAAGACAGTGTCTTATATTAATTTTTGCTCCCAAAGATGCACTAGCTCTTATTTTCAGGGGATGTCTTATTTTTCCATGAAGAAGAATACAGTATACATTTATTGTTTATTGTTTTATTAAAAGAGACCTCGCACTTCCTGTCTGCTCTGGCTGCACTGTGGCCAACAGTGAGCTGCGTAGCGGTGCCCGCCGCTAAGGTCCAGAGTCCAGAGTTACTGTAGCTTCGGGGGGCCTTATTTTCAGGGAGGTCTAATTTTCGGGGTGATGCCCTCTATTTCAGCGAGAGGCAAAACTATAAGTAGGTCTTATTTTCGGGGGATGTCTTACTTTTGGGGAAACAGGGTAGGGAGACCAAAGTTCATTAATGGTTATCAGGGAGGAATGGGGAGAAGGGGGGTTAAGGTGATGGACAATCTAATGGATTAAGGGTAGCAATGATTATCATTGCTGTCAATAAGGTTAAAAAGCTGAATTGGCAAAAGTTGGCAAGAGACCGTACAAGGCACAACAAGGTGCGTGGAGATTTTCTAGAAGAATCTTGATCAAAAGGGGGAGGTAAGTGCAGAACAGAATTTCAAATGCTCACGACTAGTACTGTTGTCCTAAGAGCATCTTTAAACTTTAAACTAAAAATACCCCCTGAAATCATCTTCAAACAGAACTATAGCGTACTTTGATTAGTAGAAATGTTCTGCCTTAAGCCTGGTGCCCTTTCTTTCTTTCTTTCTTTTTTTTAATATTTAATCATTTTATTGGGGGTTCATACAACTCTTTTTTTCATACAACTCTTATCACAATCCATCCATCCATCCATTTTGTCAAGCACATTTGTACATTTGTTGCCATCATCATTCTCAAAACATTTTCTTTCTACTTGAGCCCTTAGTATCAGCTTCTCGTTTTTTACCGTCCCTCCCTCATGAACCCTTCATAATTTATAAATTATTATTTTGTCATATCTTACACTGTCCGACATCTCCTTTCACCCACTTTTCTGTTGTCTGTCCACCAAGGAGGAGGTCACATGTAGATCCCTGTAATCAGTTCCCCCTTTCCACACCAACCGCCCTCCACCCTCCCGGTATCACCACTCACGCCACTGGTCCTGAAAGGATCATCTATCCTGGATTCCCTGTGTTTCCATTTCCTACATGTACCAGTGTACATCCTCTAGTCTAGCCAGATTTGTAAGGTAGAATTGGGATCATGATAGTGGGGGAGGGGAGGAAGCATTAACCAACTAGAGGAAAATTGTAAGTTTCATGAAAGCTGTATGTTTCATCACTGCTACATAGCACCCTGACTGACTCGTCTCCTCCCTGTGACCCTTCCGTAAAGGAATGTCCAATTGCCTACAGATGGGCTTTGGGTCTCTACCCCACACTTTCCCTCATTCACAATGATATGATTTTTGTTCTGATGCTGCCTGATACCTGATCGCTTCGACACCTCGTGATCGCACAGGCTGGTGTGCTTCTTCTATGTGAGCTTTGTTGCTTCTGAGCTAGATGGCCGCTTGTTTACCTTCAAGCCTTTAAGACCCCAGACGCCATATCTTTTGATAGCCTGGCACCATCAGCTTTCTTCACCACATTTGCTTATGCAGCATGGTGCCCTTTCAAGAACTATCTATGCCCCACTCCCCCCTCACGTTAGAATAATCAACTGTTTCACATCAGAAGGGCAGCACTTATCTGAGGTCAAAGCTCAGGAGGTTAGAGAGAAGGAGGATGGAGGGAAACCCACGCAGGGAGAGAGTGGGCTCAGGGATGGTACCTTGAGGGGATGGCAAGGGCTGAGCCAAAACAAATGTGTAGGAATGAAAAAAGAAGAAGAAATGTGTAGGAATGGTTAGAGATAAAACTGATAAGCTGCTCTGTAAATCTTCACCTAATTCACAATAAAACATTTACTTAAAAATAAAAAATAAAAAACCTTATACAGGAGCAAAATGGCAACAGCCACGGAAGGTGCCTAGGAACCCTGGGGGCAGTGAGTGCAGGTGAATGAGGAGCCAGTCAGGACAGGAAGCCGAGAACAGTGGCATCCCTCAGAGAATGTATGTCACCGGTGTCACCAGACCGGACATGGAGAAATGGTTGAGTTGGTGCCTGTTTGGCTGCGTCTGCTCTTGGCAACAACAACAAGATAAATAAAATGTATCTTTTGTCTCAGTCGCAGGGTCTGGAGCCCCCTCCCTCCCATTTGCTCTCACTTCCCTGGGCTCTTAGCAGTGCCCTGCTGCGTCCCCAACTCTGCCACCTGGAGGCCCTTGTCCAGCCATCCCTTCCACCAGGCACCCCCTCTGCTTCCCCACCTGGGAAAGCCAGGGCCACCCTGAGAAGCCCAGTGTTAACACCTCTCAGCCTGCACCCAGGTGCTAAAATCCACCCCCACCCCTCCAGCCCAAAGGGTGCTTTCTCTTCTCCACTGTCCTACAAGGAAAAACCGTGCTGTTTGTTGGACTGATAGCAACCCCGTGTCAAACAGCAGAGCTGCCCCGTGGGGTTTCTGGGGGTGGGGGGGGTAATCTTTACCTGAGCAGATCGCAGATCAGATCACAGGATCTTTGCTTCCAAGTGCCCTGTGGCTTCCAAGTGCCAGCCTTTCTCAGTTAGCAGTCAGCGCTTAACCATTGCATCACCAGAGACCTGTAGAGGAAACGCCTTCTGAAGTTTCCCATCACACTCTCCGAGGACAGGGGCAGGTCAGCCAGGCACTGACGGTGGGCATTGCTATGCAGGCAAACACTCTGAGCCAGGAGGCCCAGAAGTACAAAGCTCAGGCAGGGAGAATGTTGGTATTTTTTTTTCTCCTGGGTTGTTTTGTAGCTTGGCAGCAGCTCTGGTGGAGGAGTGGGTAGGTGGGGAGAGGGTTCTCAGCGAGCAGGGAGGGGAACCTTGAACATCTCAGCCAGCCTGCTGGGCGCCAAGGCAGGGGGAGGGGAGTGCTGATCCTACCTCCTCTCTGAGGTTCTCTCCTGACTTCCCTAAGGCTTTGGGGAAAACACTGCATTATCAGCCCTGCGGCCCTCATCCCAAAGCCTCCACCTTGCCTCCTCCGAACCAGTCACAGCACTGGGAGAACGTTTCCTCAGATAACTGCCCAGGGAGCCACGGCCCGATATGTGACCTGAGCTCAGGTAGCCTGAGGAGAGATGGAGCCAAAGTGCTCCATCTATGATACACACACACCAAACCACTGGAATGGCCCTTCCCTGTCTCTGTAGGGTGCACTCACAAGGCCCTGCCCCAGGCCTCACAGAAGGTAGTGGGCAGGCAGGTGCTGTGAGCCCATTTCTCAGGAGTGAAATCCAAGGTGAAGGATTTGCTCAGGGCCACGTTCTCTGAAGCACAGATCTGGGCCCCGGCCACGCACATTTAGCAGATGGTACTGATGTCACAAGACTCCTGAGATATATTTATATGGCAGACAGACTTTGGGCATCTACTCAAGGCCTCCCTAAACACAGGAACACTTTGTTCTGACAACCTGGCACTCCTTAATGCTCACCTTCATGACAGGATATCTGAAGACAAAATGGGTGCATGGCAAATGTGGTGAAGACAGTGGATGGTGCCCGGCTATCAAAAGTTATAGCGTCTGGGATCTTTTTTTTTTTTAATCATTTTATTGGGGGTTCATACAACTCTTTTCACAATCCATACATACACCGTGCCTCCATCCATTTTGTCAAGCACATTTGTACATTTGTTGCCATCATCATTCTCAAAACATTTTCTTTCTACTTGAGCCCTTGGAATCAGCTTCTCATTTTTCCCCTCCCTTCCCTACCCTCCTTTCCTCATGAACCCTTGATAATTTATAAATTCTTATTTTGTCATGTCTTACACTGTCTGACATCTCCCTTCACCCACTTTTCTGTTGTCCGTCCCCCTTGGAGGGGGTTATATGTAGATCCTTGTGATCGGTTCTACCTTTCCCCCACACCTTCCTCTTACTCCCTGGTATAGCTACTCTCAATATTGGCCCTGAGTTTCCAGCTCTTATCCGTACCAGTGTACATCCTTTGGTGTAGCTGGATTTGTAACGTAGAATTGAAATCATGATCGTGGTGGGGAGGAAGCATTAACCAACTAGAGGAAAATTGTAAGTTTCATCGGTGCTATTCTGCACCCTGACTGGCTTGTCTCCTCCCCCCAAACCTTCTGTAAGGGGATGTCCAGTTGCCTACAAATGGGCTTTGGGTCTCCACTCTGCACTCACCCTCATTCACAATGATATGATTTTTTTGTTCTTTGATACCTGATACCTGACTCCACCAACACCTCGTGATCACACAGGCTGGTGTGCTTCTTCCATGTGGGCTTTATTGCTCTCAGCTAGATGGTTGCATGTTTACCTTCAAGCCTTTAAGACCCCAGACACTATATCTTTTGATAGCTGAGCACCCTCAGCTTTCTTCACCACATTTGCTTATGCACCCTCTTTGTCTTCAGCAACCATGTCAGGAAGGTGAGCATCATGGAATGCCAGGTTAATAAAACAAAGTGTTCTTGCATTGAGGGGGTACTTGAATGGAGGCGCAATGTCCATCTGCTACCTTAATACTAAACCTATAAATATATGTACACAGATCTATTTCCCTATCATCGTATATAAATTTATTTATATTTACACATGCCTGTATTTAGACCTCTATAAATGCCCTTTGCCTCCTAGTTCTTTCCTCTATTCCCTTTTACTTTCCTCTTGTCCCACTATCATGTTCAGCCTTCATTTGGGTTTCAGTAATTCCTCTCCGTTACTTTGCCCTTGATCAAGCCCTACCAGGCCTCCTACACCCTCCTCGTCATTGATTTTGGATCACTTGTTGTTCCCTTGTCCCTGGGTTTATTAACTCCCACTTCCTTTTCCCCACCTCCCCCTCTCCCATGTCCCCTCAGATTGTTTTCTCCTCCAGATTGTTTATCCTGCCTATCTTATCTAGATAGACCTGCAGAGATAATAGTATCACAAAAAAAAACAAGACAGAGCAAAACAAAACAACAAAAGAAAACAAAACAAATGACTAAAAAAAAGAAAAGCCTGTAAATAGTTCAAGGTCTGTTTGTTGACCTTTGGGAGTGTTTTCTGGTAGAGTCTGGTAGGGTGCCACACCCTGGCCCCAAAGTCTAATTTTGGTATTCCCTGGGGACTTTGTTGCTCTGTTCCCCTTGCTGTTCCGTTGCACACCCTTGGTGTTTCGCCTCAGTGTGGTGGGGTCAGATTGGGTGCAATTCCCACACTGTGTCTCCAGTGTTGTCACCTGTAAGGCTATGAGTCAATGAGAGATGTCATGTCTCGTAGAGGGAGTGGTCCTGTGGTCCTCTCTGTGCTTTGGCTGCTCTGAGCAGGAATATAGTCCTCTGGGCTTGGTGGGCCAGAATATGTTCCACTCTCTCTTCCTCTCCCTTCATTTCCTCCTGTGTGCTTTGATCAGACATGTCCCTTTCCCTGAGCTGTAGCTTCAGTGCTGTCCTCTGACATGACTTCTTCTGTGGGGTGGCGGGTGGGGGGGGGCATCCACATAGTTGGGATTGGGGAGCCAGCTCCTCAGTGTCTGGGGTCTTAAAGGCTTGAAGTCAAACAAGCAGTTATCTAGCAGGGGAGCAAATAAGCCCACATGGAAGAAGCACACCAGCCTGTGTGATCATGAGGTGTCAATAGGATCAGGTATCAGGTATCAAAAGATCCAAAACAAACAACTATCTTGAAGCAAACAAGGGGGGTTGGAGTCGAGACCCAAAGCCCATCTGTAGACAATTGGATATCCCCCCACAGAAAGGTTATAGGGAATGGATGATTCAACCAAGGTGTAGTATAGCACTGAGGAATCACACATCATCCCTCTAGTTCCTAAATACTCCCCCCACCCCTACTACCATGACCCAGTTCTATCTTAGACTGGAGAACACACATTGGTACAGATAAGAGCTCTTGACACATGGAATTCAGGACACATGGAATTCAGGACAGACAAACCCCTCAGGAACAGTAGTGGGAGTAGTATTATCATGAGAGTAGGGGCATGGTCAGGGAAGGGGAAGGGTGAGAAAGGGGGAACCCATCACATGGTTGGATATATAACCACCCTCAAAGGGGATAAGTAACAGAAATGTGGGTGAAGGGAGACAACGGACATAATAATAATAACAATATTTAATTGATCAAGGATTCCGGAGGATGGCAGGGTGGGGGAGGGAGGAGAAAAAAGAGGAGCTTACACTAAGGACTCAAGTAGGAAATGTTTTGGAAATGATGATGGCTATATATATAAAAATATGCTTGATACAATTGATGTATGGAATGTTATAAGAGCTGTAAGAGTCCCCAATAAAATGACTTAAAATTAAACAAGAGTCCCATGAGAATGAGGCTGCTAATATTCCCACTGTACAGAGCTTAGTCTGTTGGCTCAGGCTGCAGCCAGCCTGACTTCAGAACCCAGACTCGGCTCAACCCTTCAGAGGGCGGAAACTCCCTCTGTCTGCATCCCCTGGCTTCTCCGGACCTGAAATAGTGCCCGGTCCACTTAGGTGCTCAATTAACATTTGTGGAATTGGCGATTCAACTGTGGGTTGAGTAAGGCTATGCCCAGTGCCCTCTCCCTTGATGTACTCCCCCCAGATCTTCCCTGCCCATCTCTCCAGAAGCCTCCAGGTCCCCCACCAGCCATCCCACACCTCCCCTCCAGCAGTTCAGGGGGTTGGAAAATCGATTTACCACCTCACTTGCTCCCCATATCTACCAGCAGGCAGGGATTTGGGCTTTGTCTCCATGACTACCTGCCTCAGTTTCCCCATTGTGCCAGCTATGAGGGGAAAGGCTATTGGAAAAGAGATCCTGGGGAAAACCTGCCCCTGTATTCCTTTTCCTTCAAGGAAGCGTTAGGGGTTACCTTTCTCTCTGAATCCCCCAGAGCCCCAGACACATGGGGAGGGGGCTGCCAGGCGCCAGATTCCAGACAGATGTATAGATGGTCAAGCCTGGCCCCACGATGTGTGTTTCCACCATGAACTTGCTCTGTTCTTCTTAGTCTTCTTTTTTGAGATTGCTCAGGTCTGAGGGCAGGGGCCTTTCAAGGATGGTCTCCTATAGGGGAGGTTCCGGGGGTCCCTTTAAGGTGCTGCACAGGCTCCCTGGTGGCACAGTGGTCCCTCGTTCAAAGCCACCAGCCCCTCCCCAGAAGAAAGATGGGGCTTTCTCCTGCTGATGGAGTGACAGTCTCAGAAACGCACAGGGGCAGTTCCACCCTGTCCTCTAGGGCCAGCTGTGTGTTAGCATCGACTCCATGGCAGTGAGTTTGGTTTGGGCTCTGCTTTGGGGATACTGCCACTCCAGGTGTCCCCACTCCCCAGGCCTTGATTAGACAGCAGCACTGGGAATGTGCCGCCACGTGGCAGAGGGGACCTGCCATGTCTGCACGCTGAGCCTTCCTGCCTAACCTCCGGAGGCATCCCAACAACTCTCACAAAGAAGGGAGCCCATGACCTGCGAGGACGACGCAGCTCAACAGGGATGGAAATCCAGGTCCACTCACACTGCTTCCTGCCCCCAGCCCACTCCCACCTCCTCCCACTCACTCACATCTCTTGCTAACTCACACTCACTCACCCCTCCTCCCACTCACTCCCACCTCCTCCCACTCACTCACAACTCTTCCCACTCACTCGCCCCTCCTTCCACTCACTCACACCTCCTCCTCCCACTCACATTCACCCCTCCTCCCACTCACTTACCCCTCCTCCTACTTCCTCTCACTCACCCCTCCTCCTCCCACTCACTCACATCTCTTCTCACTCACACTCACTCACACCTCCTCTTCTCCCTCACTCACATGTCCTCTCACTTCCACTCACTCACCCCTCCTCCTCCCACCCCCACCTTTGGAACGCTGAGCTTCAGTAATCTATGAGAAGACAACTTCCCTGTGCTCTCGCCCAGCTCAGGACACCCTCCCACCACCAGGCTCTCTGCCAGCCCCCACCCTCCTCTCTACCCTACCCTGTCCCTCTGACCCGCCCACAGCTACTGCTGCAGCCCACCACCACCAGCAACACAACAAAGGGACCCCAGGAACAACCAGCCTGGTCAGGGGAAGGATTCCAGGAGCAGTGCTTTCACCCCCAGCCTGGCTTCCGACACCTCCCGCCCCTTCCTGAGCCTTGGAGTCAGGCGCTTGACACCTGCTCCCCCTAAAGCCTCCCCAGCCCTGCCCTCTGGCCACTGCACAGCCAAGCCTGGAGGATTGACCAATGTCAGAGCACCACCTAGTGTTCCCCTCCTGGCCTGCCACCCCATGGGCTTTGCCAGGGCCAGGGCCTCTGGTGGACCGGGAGTCCAGGTGTCTCTAGCCCGGGGCTCTTATCCCACAGGACCTGCGATCCAGACTTCCGATGTGCTTGCTGCATGGCACCGGACCCCAGAGCCAGGGGAGTGATCTGAGAGCCTCACCCAGGCTTGAAAGGACTTTTCAAGCCACCCCATCACATAGCGTTATTTTGTGCTCATTGGAAAAACATGGGCTTTCCAATACTTTCTGGGGCCCCTCTTTAGCAAGTCTTCATGTCCAACAAGGGTTTCAGTGATGGCTACATTAGTCGCCAACCAGAAAGAGACTCCCCCACCCCCCAGCCTGTGTAGGGGAGTTTGCTCTTGGCACCTGGTTGGTCTCTCTCTCCCTCCTGCCATCTTCCCAGGCTTCCCCAGCAGGCAGTCCGATGAAGGGGCGAGAGCCCTGAGCAGCCCCCAGAGGTGAGGACACCCGAGGGGGATCCTTGCTCTGAGAGGCTGTGTGTGTGACCATGAGAAATTCTCCCACCCTGTCTGAGCCTCCATTTCCTCACCTCTGCAATGGGGCTGGGCCAAGTGGACCAGTTACTCTTCCTCCTCCCCCGGGGCAGGGGAGGGGATCCTCCCGGAATGCCTCCTACGGGGTCTCCATCCTTTTCCTGGTCTCTCAGAGCCCTGGTATCATCTCTGGGATTTGTGAGTGAAGACATCCCTCTCCCAGCCCCCACCCCACTCTGGATTCTGAGCCTCCCGGGGGTCCCGTTCTGTCTCCCCTTGTGGAAGGCCAGCTCGGGGCTGAGTCCACAGTGAGCGACCACGCAGAGCACACACTTGGTCTCTCACCAGGCGTGGCAGTGATGCCCTAAGGCACGCAGTTGGTGTGGGGAGGGGAGAGAGGACACGAGCACAGTTGGGGACACAACCCCATACCAGCCGTGGTTGTATGAGGGGGAGAGGACAGCGCACAGGGTCCAGTTGGGGACAGAACCCCACACAATTGGCATCAGCTGCCATCCGGCTGACTATGGCCATGGTGATGCCCTGTGTGTCTGGGGGAGAGGGGGCGCCTTGCTCCCTGGGTTCTTCAGAAGGAGACAGACTGCCAGGCCTTTCTTCCCGTGCCTCTGGGTGGGCTCAAGCCCCCAGCCTTTTGGTGAGCAGCCAAGCTCATCAGCCATCTACACCCCCCAGGGAAGCCGTTCCTCACAGTCTGACCTCCATAGCTGGATGGCATGTGACAAGCGCTGGGAAGCCCGTTGGTGTGCAAAACGATGCCCAGAGAGGGCAGGGGGAACCACGTGGGCGCAGTGGGACAGCTTCAGCCAAGACCTTGGGGCAAGAGGGCAGATGGCAAGATGGGAGGGTGAGAGATGGTAAAAATGGGTGAAAATCAAAACACTGCAGTCTCCTCTGGCAATTCAGTGAAGTGTAAGGCCCACCCTGGACCAGGGCCGGGAGGAGGGTGGGGACACACTCTGCACCAGGTGGGGATGGGAGACAGGCCACACCAAGTGGGGGACCAGGAGAAGAACAGCCTCTTTATTAACACAATTATTTTATTTGCCGAAAGGTAATCATCCTAAGTGAGGTCAAGGCGCTGGTACTGGGAACAGCCCTGCGGGGCAGCTGGCCCTCGTTGCCATGGTGACAGAGCCCGAGCGCCTCTAGCAGCTGCCAGGGCTGGAGGCTCCTAAGGCAGGAGACCCCCAGATCGCTCTTATTTTCCCCAGAGAGGGGCTGACTACATGCAGGTGTTTGTACGCCCCTTTCCCAGACCCCAAGAGATAAGCCGAGAGCCTGCGGGGCCTGATGCTACAGGAAGTTCATCCTAGCAGCGAGGGATCTCTGTGTTCTTCATCTCATGGCATCCCATGATACCCCTGCGGTGCAGGACAAACCAGGCCTGACCATTTTACAGAACACTGCACCAGAAAGGGGAGTGACCAGACACAGCACGTGAAGGCTCGGGGCCAGGAGCGCTGGCAATTCCCCAGGAGCAAAGCCTTGAGTGACAACAACAACAACAAAAGCAAGGGTGTGTTGGGAAAAGGCTAAGCTAAAAGTCAAAGAAGTCGGTGTGAGTCCTAACCCCCCTTTACCTGCTGTCTCCCTCAGCCAAGCCCGGCTCTGGGACCCCACGACACCCGTGGTGCCTGGCGGGCGTAGTAATGTGCTGCACGAGTCTTCAGAGGCTCCTTCTGTCCTTTTTACCCAAATCTCAAACTGTCCCAGCTTTGCCAAGAAAAGGACAAAACACACCCTCCCGCTCTGAAGTCCAAATCAAACACAACTGAATGTCAAGGCCAAGGGAGGCTGAAAAGCCCAGGTTCCCTCTAGCTTGTGCCTGAGCAATGTCTAATGTCTATCGCCCTCTGGTGGATCTCG
>NW_022111358.1:12492936-12553202 GCF_000313985.2 Echinops telfairi
CACACACACACACACACAAATCCAATGGTGCTTTGGGAGGTCGTGAGTCTCACGCGGGACCTCCCCAGAGGTGGACGTGGGAGGAAAACATTCCAGGCACTAGAAACCAGTCCGGAGTGCTGCGGGGGTTTGGGGAACAGGTATCATTCGGGAGTATTGGAGGACAGGGACTCGTACACGTTTTGTGTTGCCAGGAGACATGGGAACTAGATTGGAGCCCTCTGTGGACACGGTAGACCCCGAATTGTCTTAGACCGGACAGTCCGTGCTGCCTCCTGGGGGCAGCGGGGTGTGGCTGCAGCTTCCCGAGGGGGAGCAGGTGCGGGTCATTGGCAGGCACGGTGTTTCTCATTAACACCAACACTACAGAGGGTTGGATGAGACAAGCAGGTGTTTGTGTTCCTCTTCCCAGACCCCAAGAGACAAGCCAAGAGCCCTTGGGGCCCGTGTCTGCAGGGGGCTCATCTTTTTAGCAGACAGGGGCTTCTGAGGGTCCTCCATCTCATTTCACCCTCGCGATCCCGCTGCTGCGAAGGACCCACCAGGCCTGACCATTTTCCAGAAAGCCGGGTCAGAGAGGTGGGCGACACAGCTCGGGAAGACTTAATGAAGCCCGCCCTCCCGGCCCTACCACTCCAAAGGAGAAGCGGAGGCTTTCTGCTCCCGTAAAGATTTACAGCCTAGATTCCCAAATGTATGAACCCTACAACCCCTTTCAGAAAAATAACTTTTGTGGTCTAGCCCATAACCCAGGAAAACGCGTAGGCACGCGGCGCCCAGAGGACAATATTGCTGACTTTGGGGAACACAGATTCAGGGTCTCTAGCAACCCAGAGGCGCAGTTCAACCCTGCCCTACAGGGTCGCCAGGAGGCAGAAGAGACTGGATGACAGTGGCTTGGTTTGAGGTTTTCCCTAGCATCAAGCTCCGAGCTGGATGGGTTTCCCACTGAAGGCAGGTTGGACTGGGGGCAGGTAGCGCCTAGGCCTCCTTCCCGTCATGGTAAGGTCTGTGAGAACGCTGTTAGGTGGAAGAGTTCAGTGTCTGTTCCTTTACCTGGGGACTCTGGGGGATGAGGACCCTGAACACCTGGAGGTAATGATCCTGTGCCACAAAGAAGAAATGACAAGAACAACGTAGGGCCCCCAGGGTTGGAACACAGGCAGAGAAACGGAGGCTGAAAGGAAGTTTGTCCTCTGCAAAGGAGGTCCAGTCTCTGGCCCAGACGCCACGTCCCCCTTCAAACCCCTTCCCAACAGTCCTCTCAACCAGCCATACCCAAGTCTGCAGCCACCCTCTCCCTCTCCCCCTCCCCCTCCCTCCTGCTTAGAGAGATCAGATGTATCACATCTGAAGGCACACACACACACACACACAAAGAAGTACCTCATCCAATTTCCCCCTTTGAGATTCATCAGCCCAGGTGCAATTACCAGCGTCTCCAACCCAGGCCAGCCGTCCTTAAACAGAGGCAGGAGGGAGTCCCTACAGTTGGCAGATCCCATCTTGTTGGTCAGAAGACTCAGGTGGGAGTCCTGGCATCAGGTGGGCTCCTGAAGGGTGACAGGGACAGCAGGCTTGGGATGGAAGGAGGCTGGTGACAAGAGAACACAGAGACCATCAGAGACACAGAGGAAGCAGGAGGCTCCAGTTTCACATCCGGACCGCACCTGTCCCAGGGAGCAGGGCCACATGCTCTCTCTTTGCCACGGTCCTGCCACCCATTTCAGCCTAAACTTGAATCAGAGCATCTGAAGTTTGCCTACAATCCACAGAGTTGGGAGGGGCGGTGGGAGAAAGGTGCCTGTCGAATGAAGGTTGCCCCGTGGGATCCACCAGGGGCCAGTGGGGAGACGGGGAGTCAGGGTGAACCACCGACATCGAGGGAACACATCTGGCTGGCCGAGGCTCAGCTAAGGGGCCAGTGGTTAAAGAGCTCCGCGGCAAGCCCAAGGGTGGGCGGTTTGAAACCTCCAGCCGGCCGCTCTGCAGGGGACAGCTGTGTCCCTGCTCAGCTCCTCTCCAGATGACAGCCCGGGGACCCTGCAGGGCAGGTCGACTCCCACCTGCAGAGGGGCAGAGTCCGAACCAGCTCCATAAAGATGGGCTTGGTTTGGGTTTTTAGGCTCAGCGAGACCCTAAATCTCCAATCCCCTCTTCCCAGATCCCAATGAGCCTCGAGCGAAACATCAAGAACGGACAAACCAGAAAGAGCCCAGGCCGTCCGAGGGAGGGGGCGGCTCGAGGTGTTGAAGACATCCTTAGTTACGGGGGAGGCATATGACATTAGAGCCACAGGGCCCCACCTCTTCCCCTTCAAGCCAGGTGGCACCCAAGGATGGAGGAAATGGGTCACCCCCAAGCACTGGGAGCGAGCATGGCGAAAAAGAAAAAACCTCCATCTCGGGCCCATATAACTTATTAGCATCCAGGCGAGATTAATCAAGCCCAGAAACCTCGAGCAGACCCCTAATTAGTTGCTGCTGATAACTATATTTGTCATGCTCTCCAATTATTCCACTGTAAATTTCAGAGTTTAATTGCACCTTGTTCTTCATTGAAGTGTCACTGTTTGCACACGCTCCCCTAATTCTTTAGCAAATTTGACAAAATTCAGCATTAAATATAGATTATCTTTAGATTTCCATAATTAACACAACCAAACTGTCTCGGGCCTAAATATTTCTCCCAGTATCATAAATCTGGCCTGTCCCCGGAACCCAGAGAGCTGCCTCCAGCTTCCGGCAGCAGCCACAGGAAGAACGTGCAAGCAACAGACATGAACTGTCCTTAATGGCCTGGGGGGGTGGGGGCTTCCACTGAGGGCACCCCTTCCACGCCCAGGTTTGTAGAAGGTCCCTTGAAGGCTGGTCTCCGGGATACGTGACATCTCAGGGCTCTGAAGGGCAGTCCAGCACAGGGCTGGCCACCGGTAGGTCAGCAAGCCTCCTGTGTTAGTCTGGGTTAGTTTATTGTGCCAACCTGGCCAATAAACACATGTGGGATTAATTAAAGGGCAGAGGGATAAATGGCTTGGTGAACCTCGCCTTTCTAGTTCTCAGGTCTCTTGCTTTCTGATGGTGGGACCAAGGTGCAGCTGCCTTAGCCAGTTCCCTGTTTCAGCTGGCAAGGCTCACTTCCTACAAGACATCCCCGAGGAGAAGTCACATGGGCCTCCCCCGATGCAGCCCTGGGGGCTGGAGCACCCCTGTGGAGACCCCTGCCAGCGCTGAGATGCTTACACGTTCACCGAGTCCTCTCTCCTCCTGCAGTCGGCATCGTAGTGTCTGTTTTGTGAGATGGAGGACGACTCCGTGGATTGGTGTCGGACATATGGGTTAATGTTGGACTTGTGGGCTTGGGCAGCACTGGGTTGGGATGTTTTCTTTATGTGCACTTAACCTTTATATGAAACTCTCTCTTATACATATGAGTTTCTGTGGATTTGCTTCTCTAAAGTGCCCAGACTGACACACCTCCCACACTGCAACCTCAAAGAGCCACCCTCTTTGTGTCTTTTTCCTCTAAGGCTGACCTTGGCGTCGGATGTGACCTCCAGAACATGACTATGAGGACAGTGATGCCTCCTACACACACACACACACACGCCCCCTCACTTGCCTAGCCCTCTTTTCACCCAGTCTCCCCATCAGGTTCACACGGCCGGTGCTTATGTTCATAAAACTCTTAAATGCTCCCACCTGAGGCACTGATTTCAGTCCAAGGGTGGGAAAAGAAGCCATGCTCCCCACTTCTACCCCACCAGACTTGGAATCTTTTCCACAAACCCAGCACCCCACCAAAGTCAGCAGCGTGTCCCTTGGCCAAGACGACACAGGAGCAAGAGTGGGCCCAGGGTAGGCTACCTGAGTCCCTAAGCGCCTCCCAGCCCTCAGCCTCCAGAAGAAGAGTCACACCTGGGGGAGCCCCCGTCAAGCCCGACCAGGCTGGCAGAGCATCCGGAGCTCAGGTGCAGCCCAAGCCCCCCAGCCCTCCCTTTGTTCATTTACACCCTCCACATGTAGACACACATACTCCCAGATCGGACACACCCTGAGCACAGAGCCACACATATACAGGCACACACACACACCGACATACCACCAACAAACACAGAGCATCACGTACAGATGCACACAGTCGACATGAAGCACGGACACACCAGACAGACAGACACAGGCACAGTCCTCTGTAGGGGGACAGCCAGACAAGAAAGCGCTCCAGGAGATTGGCATATTCTCTATGGTCCTCTGGTACCCAGGCCCCTGCCTGCTGCGCCTGCCAGCCCCCCAGGCTCTCTGCTTCCCTGGTGAACCTGCAGTGGTGGCTGAGGGGGCGAGGGGGGGAGCAGCCAGCCTCACTGACGAGCTTCAATGTGACGAGCTTCCATAGCAGGTATGGAAGAAAATCAGTGGCCTTAGATTTGATTTTTCTTCTGGATGAGCTGGGATGGGCTGGCCTGGGGTAGGGGAGAGCTCGCTGGGTACAACACGTGA
The DNA here is from genome assembly GCF_000313985.2 of Echinops telfairi. Taxonomy (NCBI): domain Eukaryota; kingdom Metazoa; phylum Chordata; class Mammalia; order Afrosoricida; family Tenrecidae; genus Echinops; species Echinops telfairi. Next base: position 12,497,433 of record NW_022111358.1, read on the forward strand.
GAAGATGAGCCAGGCGCGGGGAGCAGGGCTGAGGGGCTGGCAACCAGGAGTGCGGGAGCTCCCCGACAGCAGTGCAGGGATGGGCAGAGACACATAAATGAGACAGATAGTCATCCCGTCCAGCCCCACCCCCGTCCTGAGGGACCAGAGGCTGACCTGGGTGCTAGCTTCAAAGTCCTTGGAGCTGAAGGGCAGCGGTCACCCAAGGAAAACCCTCCTGAAGTCATTGGCCTCAGGGGGTGGTGAGTGGCAAGCCTATGGAATCTCTTGCGACTCCTAGGGACCCCAGGTAGGATGGCTGAGACTACAGATCATCTTTCTCCCAGAGAGCAGCTGGTGACTTTGAACTGCTCACCTTTCGGCTAGCAGCCCAAATGCCTAGCCCACAGCGCCACCTGACTCCCTGACAGGTGTCCCTCGATACCAGTTGCCACATGCATCAATCAGAAGTGAACTGCGTTCTGAGGATTCTCCGTGGCTGGTTTTCTGGGTTTCTTGTGAGATGCCTCTGGGTGAACATGAACCTCCAACCTTTGGACTAGAGGCCAAGTGTGTAACGACTGGCCTCACCCAGGAAATCCTAGCAAAGAGAGGCTCAAGAAGTTCTAAAAATCACCCCACATCACACATCTGGTGAACGGTTGAGGCGACCCCTGAACCCAGGCCCTGCAGGCTCGGATGTCTGTTTGCTACATTCCTGCACACGCAGCCTCTGGGAGGGATGAAGGAGTTACCTTTACACCTTCTCTCCCCTCTGCCAGAGAAGCTCTCTGAGCCAGCGACTGCCGGGCCAGGGCTGGGTCCAGGCACCACGGTCATGGGGACTCGGGAGATGCTCTTCCACGGCCAAAGCCCAAAGCACGAGACATCTCAGGGACACCAGTCATTTGCAGGGCTGCCCACCCCCACCAATCACCACCCACCACCAACCCAACGGAAGCTTTGCATTTCTCGCTTCCTGACCGAATCATCTGATACGTGTTAAAATCAATGAATCCCCAGTGATGCATCGTTATGAACGGGCGATGTCTCGTTCTCTTGAACACACGGTCGCTATAGGTTGGAAGCACCTTGGCAGCATCTAACAACCACGGCCAAGGTCCACAGTCCGTGTCAGCGAGGATTCCGACACCTCTCAACCCCGCAAGACAGTCGGGCTGCCTGGAGGGGGGGGGGGGTTCCCAGGCTGTCATCTGTAGACCTTTCTCTCGCTCCCTCTTTTTATAGTTTCTGAAGGAGAATTTATTTCACAGATCTAGCCAAAATCGCTCATCGACTCAGATGTAAGTATATACGTGCAGTTTTAGTAACATTTAAAATGTTAGTTTAACGCCATAATGATCTAGTGATTAGGTTACCATTGGTTTGTTGATACAGGTCTTTCCTCTTGAGCTAAGGTGACAAAGACTGACAGCCAGGACAGATGCTGGACAGATGCTGGCTCTGCTCCCAATTGCAAAGGCCCAGACCTTGGGTAAGTCTCTCAGCCTCTGAGCTTGTTTTTCCCTGTAAAAGGATGCCCATAACTGCTTTCTCTCAGGGGTGGGCTGAGCTGGAGGGAAGATGCCCCGGCCGGCCCATGGCCGGCCCCCAACAGCCCCTTTGCACTGCCTCTTCCTCGGGGCTTTGGGTTGGCCTCCTTTTTCTCTCGCCTTAGGATCAGCGTCTCCTCTGCCCTCAGCGCTGGATCTGTGTTCTGAACATCTCCCCGGGTCTGTCTGCCTTGGTGGCGTCTCTGGGGCTCCCTGGGGCTGCTCCCTTTCTGAAGCTGTCTCTTTGTCTCCCACCAGGCTGCTGAACCCTTGAGGCTTGGGGGCGGGCGTGGACAGCCACCGATTATCGATTGGTGAGTGTTGAAGTGTGGCTGCTGGAGGCAGGGGCAGTCAAACAGAATTGGTGCCCAGACTGGTGGAGTGGCAGCAGGGGTCTGGATTGGGGGGGACGGGGGGACGCTGTCCTTTAGGTCACCACCCGAACCCCTGGGGATGGGCGTGGAGGGGTGGGGTTGAGCCTCTGACAACAGAGTGCTGGCCATTGCTCAGCAAATGCTCACTGAGCACCTACTATGTGCCAGCCAGGGGTCGAGCAGTACAGTAGTTAAGCACTTGACCACTGACTGGAAGATGGACGGCTAGGAAGGAGAACACTGCATCATGGATTCATGGCCTCTTGGCCCCTCCAGCCCCGCAGACCTGGTCCACCTCCTGCCCCGTCAGGCTCTCAGGGGAAGCGGCCAGATCTCCAAGAGGCTGCTTACCGGTCTCATCCCACCAGTGGCAGCTCTTCAAGGGAAAGAGGTGACAGGCAGCTTCGCAGGGGGCCCTTGAGAAGGGCTCACAGGTGACCAGAGGGGCCCTGGAGGAGGTGGGGGTGAGGGCGGTGGCTGCTACTGTTCTACCCTGCCGCACAGCAGGGAGTGAGTGAGGGCTGTAGGGACCGTCTTCCCGGAGGCTGCCACCCCCACTCCTGAGGAGCTGAGTCTCTGGGTTCTCGGCTCAGATTCCAAGACCTCCATGGCCAACAGGACCTTTTGCTCACAAAAGGGGCACCCGAGGGCACGTGGGCGCAGGCAGCCACCCTCACCAGCAGTCTCGACCCTCAGTCCTGCCAGTTGCCTGAGCCTCAGAGCCACCAACTGTGCATCCCATCTGGTGGCCGGCCTCATGGTCCAGGACACGAGGTGCTGGGCACAGCAGTTGTGTGCCGGCTCCTACAATGAGGAGGAGAGGAAGCAAGGGAGATGTCTTCAGGAAGCAGAGGAGCCAAGTTCAGGCAGCCTGGGTGGGAGTGAGGAGGAGCCGGGGGCCCAGCCCCACCTTCCAGCCCCTCACAGCTGATGGAGGGCATCAGGGGAAACGGAATATTGGGACAGAGAAGGCCGGCAGGTGAGACAGGCATTTCCATAAGAAGCCTTCCCAGCGCGAGTGGAGAGGAAGCTCATTTAGGGACCTTTGCAGAGCCCGAGGTAGAACGTTCTCGATCCTAAGGCAAGGGCCAGCTCCACTGCTGTCTGGTACCTTGACTAATCTGGGAAGATTCACGATGCACGCAGCTTGTACCCTCTCCTCCTCTCGGCAAGTCTTTGGGCCTCTGGCTCTGCCTCCTCTCCACTCACAGCAGTTGGCTAATTAAGGATCTGCCCTCTCCAGATGATTCTGGGAAACATTATTTGGCTGTAAAATAATGTGACTGCCGATTATTGAGTTCCTCATTGGCCAGGCACTGTGCAGGTCCCTGGGGACCAGAAGGGTTTCCACTCAGATGTTAACCAAAGGGGGGGCCCAACCCTCCAGCGGTGCTTTGGAAAGGCCTGGTGATCTGCTTCGGTAAAGATGACACACCGTCACCGAGTCATGCTGCTTCACCGGCACTCTAAGGCCCCACAGGGTCTCCAAGGCTGCGACCCTTGCAGAGACAGACGGCCACATCTTTCTCCTGGGGAGTGGCTCATGGGTTGGATGGCTTTGTTTGTAGCCAGATACTTCAGCGCTGTGCCACCAGGGTCAAGACTGCAGCCCAGGAAACCCTGTGGACCAATTCCACTGTGACAGGAGTCGCTATCAGCCCAATGACAATGGTTTGGCGCTTCCCTTATGAGAGATGTCCTTGTTAGGTGCTAAGAAGTCAGCTCCGACGCACAGCGGCCCATGTCAGTAGCTCACAGTGATCCACTATCCATAAGGTTTTTAAAAATACTTTCACTGAGCTGTAATTAACATATCATACAATTCAACAATTCAATCCTATTAGCGAGGATTATGTAATCATCACCCACTTTGGAATATTTTCTTCCTTCTTGTACACAATGGTGGTGACTCCCCATTTCTACCCACGCTCCCCTTCTCTGCCCCCAGGTACTTATTAATCAGATGCTGTCTTCAAGACCCTGTACAGAAAAACATTCAAAACAAAGACAAAAGGGATCCAACAACAATGCCCACATAAAACAGATGTAAAACCTCAATCTAAAAGCAGCAAATACTTAAAATACTAGAATAAATTGACAGTGGGTCTAAAGGAGGGCTAATGACAAGGTGCCCCTGCTAAAATCCCCTTTGCGATACTCTGGCTGCGATCAGCGTTGTTCACGTTCCTAGACAATGCTCACTGGGGACTCAATCCACGAGGGACCCTGCAAATGGGTTTTGGACTTCTATCATCCATAGTGTTCCGCAAATCAATGTTTAGAATTTAGGCTCTAGTACCATTCCCTCCCCTGGAATTTGGATCTTATTATTTACAATCCTTGAATCTTCCTCGTGGATTTAGGTGACTCCTCACTTAGATGACAGCTTGTTTGGAGACAAGCCTTTAAGACAGGGGTTCTCAACCTTCCCAAGGCCACGACCCTTTCATACAGTTCCTCATGCTGTGGTGACCCCCAACCATAAAAATATTTTTGTTGCTACTTCATAACTGTCATTTCGCTACTGCTTTGAATCATCATGTAAATATCTGGTATGCAGGATACATTTTCATTGTTGCAAATTGAACATAATTAAGGCATAGTGATTAATCACAAAAACGTAATTATATATTGTGAAATAATTTATTTCTAATGATAAATCAATGAAATTTTGTCATGAAACATGGTGTAGCATGGGTAACAGACTTCACGCCAGGTGGGCGTATCTGCATGTGGGCGGACCTGCCTGGAGACAGATAGAGGAGCGTTGTCTTGGTTCCTGACCATCGGGAAATATGTGTTTTCCGATGGTCTTAGAGGACCCCTGTGAAAGGGTCATTCGACCCCCAAAGGGGTTGAGACCCACAGGCTGAGAACCGCTGCTTTAAGTCCTCAAACACTTTTTCCTGAGAGCCAGGCACCATCTGCTTTCTTCACACTTTGCCACGGTCCTCAGATCTCCAATGGTCTCTTCATGAGGGCAAGTACTGGGCAGGGCCCTATCACAGGAACTCGTTTTTCTTATATTAGGGCTTCGATCAAGCGAGAGCTCAGGATCCATTCCTACAACTACACCCATATGGCAAACCCTTCTGAAGTGGACAGCCTATTCCTTCTGTGTCGTCTGGTCTGAGTCTGGAAGCTCTGCTAAAATCTGCTCACTCTGGTGACCCTGCTGGTACTTGAAATACCGGTGACCTCGCTTCCAGCATCACAGCAACATACAAGACACCACAGTACCACAAACTGATAGACCAGTGGTAGTATGAGGTGTGCCCCCCCCCCCCATTTCCAGAAACAATTGAGTGTCCTAGAGTGTAAAAGACTGGTCTTAGGTCACCCAGCTAGGCAGAGGTAACAGGACCAGGCTGTGTGGATTCAGAGTCCCCAGCTCCTCACTGGACATGAAGAATCTGGAACCTAGACACTCGGTCCCCTGCCCAGACCCCCAGGACCTGGGGTGGGAGGCAATGACTGCCTCTTGTTCAGCGGCTGCCTGGACCTCCCATAGAACCCCCTCCCTCCGTGTACATCCAGAGCCAGGCCTGGGAGCGGGGAGGAGGCAGTTAGAACTTTGTGGCATACCTCCCTGAGCGAGATGAGCTGAGGACCACCGGGGAGGTGTTAATGAAACAGGGAAGCTGCCCCCAACCCAGGAGCTATTCCAATCTGACACCTCCATCCCAGCCCCCACTAGTAATGAGCTGGGACCTGCCCTTCTCCCCAGAGAGGGGGGTGAGGGGACAAGTCCTTGGGCATCTTTGCAGCTCCCAGGGCCTCCTCCCTTTGGTAATTGCCATGGCAATAGGGAGCTGGCATGCACTGAGCGCCTACTATGTTCTATGAACCACGTCCCGGTCATCCCTCCTGCAGTCCCCGCAGCAGCCTTCCCTCCACGTGGCAGACGGAGCAGCTCAGGCTCCCCAGGAGGCCCTTGCCTGAAAGAGTTCACATTTGGATCCTGATCTGGTTCCGAAGCCTGTGTTTCTTGGTGCTTTTGCCACTGTACACCTGGCACGGGCCCACTGAGGACTTCGGGAGGAAGGTAGGTAGAGGGGGCACTGGGCCTCTGGACATGCACACAGCCTCTGGGCTGCGATGGTGAATAGGGCACTGTGCCCACCGCTTGGCCACAAGTCCCAGAGCAGGGGAGAAAGAAGGCGGTGTGGGCCCCCGGCAGTGGGACCACAGGCCCGGCCATCCCTGGCCGTTCTCTGCGTGTTTTCCACTGGGGCACAGAGCCAGCCACCGCCTGAGAAAGGGGTTTGCCTGGAAAGCTTGAACACCCCGCCCGCCCCCCAATACCCGCCACACACACACACACACACACACACACACACACACACACACACGGAAGACCTCTGCCTCCCAACCCCCAGAGGGAGGGGCTGAGCCCTCACAGTGGAGCGCAGAGCCCCGTGTTTGTAAACACCATTAATCAGGGATTAGCAGATGGGCATGCTAATTGTACCTGTGGAAGCGAGAGACCTGGAGGTTGATTACATTTACAAACTGTGGGGCTCCCCAGGGCCTGGCCCTGTGGGAGGTGGGGGATCCTCATTTAGAATCTCAGCCTAAGGGGGTGGCATTTTAACCTCTGGCCAAAAGAGATTCCAGCCAAGGCCTGGGGGGAAACGAGGGGTGGGGGTGGGGGGGAAAACCCTTCCCCTGGCCTGGCGCCCCCAGTGGGGACCCTGTGTGTGTCTTCCCTTCCCCTCTTCCCCCCGCAGCTGGTGGCAGCTGAGTTGCCTTAACGAGAGGCCTTAAAGTCGGGGAGAAACTGAGGTCTGCCTGACAGCAGAGCGGAGCCCAGAGCCCAGGCCTCCGTCACCAAGCTTCATGGGGATTGTCGCATTAAACACTTACCACATCCTGCGATGCGGCTCTGCTGGTCTCCCCATTGCATAGGTGGGCAAGACGGAGGCTTGGGAAAGGTTAGCGGGGACCCGTCCACTGTTCCACTGCTAGTAAGTCATCCAATTGGAACTCACACCAAGCGCTGCTTACGCAGGAGGCTCACCTCTTCCCCTCCTCACTCTCTCTGCCCCCAGCCAAGCCCTGCAGGAGATGCTCACCGCCCCCCCCACCTGCCCAGGGCCCAAGAACCCAATTCCACGCATGGCACCTGTGCAGTCAACTATGCATCACAGAGCAGCCAGGCTGCGTCAGTCATCACGGTGCTGGGTGCCACCGGCTGTTGCGGGACCGGCCTCATCCTTGTCCTGGGCGTGTGTGGATTTGGAAGCAGTGTCTTGGACACGGGTGGGTGTTTCTGGAAGCTGGCTGCACACTGGAGGAACTGAGAGGCCTGGCTCCAGAGGTTCCCAGTTAACAGAACCAGGACCCGGGAGAAACCCATTTAAACACCACTGCCCTGGGCGCTTGGCTACGTGCCACCAGGACTGGGGAGGCCAAATACCGCAACCAAGGCTGGACACTCAACTGTGGTCAGACGGTGCCCTGGGGACCAAGTGCTCACAGGGACCATGCTGGAGTTTACAAAGGGCCTTCTTCCCCTTTCTCCACTTTAAGGAGGTCCTGTTGCAGATCAGGGAGGTCCACACACATTAGAATAAGGAAAGGGAAGCGTTTACCTGAGGACAAAGAAGCAGAAGGCTTAAGGAAGGAGGGGGAATGGACCCGGGAAACACAAGGAAGGAGGGTCTGTGCTGTGATATTGTGAGGTTTGCAACTAATGTCGTGAAACAAAGCGTGCATGAACTCTTGGATGGAAAAGTGGTCTGCCCCGAACCTTCACCCAATCCACAACAGGTGAAAACAAAAAGCTTGTGAGCTGCCCACCAGAGACCACTATGGACCCCATGGGGGATGGTGCTCTGCCCCCCCAGGCCCAGCAGTCCTTTCTAGGCTGCCATCTTTATGGAAACAGAGCCAGGGGGTAGGTTAAACCACCACCCTTTCAGTTAGCAGACAGAGCGCTTAACCACTCTGCCATGGGGCTTCTTAGAGATCTCACTCAAAAACCTCACTGTCATTGAGGCCATTCTAATACACGGTGACCTGACTGGACAGGGTAGAACCACCCCTATGGGTTTTTCGAGGCTGTAACTCTTCACAGTAGTAGAAAGCCTCCTCTTTCTCCCTCGAAGCTGCTGGTGGTTTTGAACTGCTGACCTTGTGGCTAACAGCCCCACGTGTAACCCTGGCACCACCAGGGCTCCCATAGAGAGATTTGAGGCACTTTAAAAATAAAATCGGAATGTTTTCATAAAGTGACTTAAATAGAATGTCAAAAGAAATGTATTTCAGGGGAAGGTGGGCGCAGTTGACTGTGGCAAGACCCCGAGTTCCTCTCGCCTTCCTTCTCCCCCCAGCAAAGCAGGAAGGTAGGTTATACCCATTTCAGAGAGGAGGAGACTGAGGCTGGGGTAGGTCAGGCACTTGCCCTAAGGTCTGTGCTCCACAAGGACTCTCACCCAGGGACACCTGGCCATGTGGAGGAGCCCTGGGTCATGACAGGTTAGGCTTCGGGCTGCTAACGCAACATCAGTGGTTTACGCTCACCATGCATGATGTGCTCTGCAGGGAAAAGATGAAGCTGCCTGTCCCTGCAGAGATTTCCAGTCCCCCGGAACCAGAGACAGAGAGAGAGTCGCTAGCATTCAGAATAGCCAGGATGACAGTGTTTCGATTGTTTGGTTTTGGCGGGGAGGGAAGGGGGGATTGGATTTTAGGGAGCCATGTCTTGTCAATATGTGTAGGAGGATTGCTGCCAAATCACTAATCAAACTGTGTAGTGGCTATTAGATGGGAGACCAGTTTGCTGTCAATCCTCACCCTAGTCGCAACAAGGTTTTTGTTTCTAATGTGGGGAACGGGCCGCCATGGACACTGAGTGGTTAGAGGCAAACATTTTACAGTGCACAGGACAGCCCCCCCAACAGAGAATTATTTGGCCCGAAGTGCCAATAGAGCCAAGGGTGTGAGAGTCTGCTCTGTGGGTTGTTGGCCTTGGCCTTGGCTACACACGGGACCTTCTGGGGGAGTTTTTACCTATCCCGACGCGCAGGGCGCACCCAGGCCAGCGAACATCAGACTCTAAGGTGGGTCCCTGGTATCAGGCCTTCCCTCACCAAGCTGGCAAGGTGGTTCCAGTGAGTGGTCAGGGTTGAGGAAGCACACTGCTGGCTCTGCTGCCATCTTGGGATCCTCAGGAAGTCTGGGATACAGAGAACATCATTCCTGCTGTCCTCACCACCTCACGGAAACATAGTGTGCGCGTTGGCTCACGGGTTCTTATGACTGAGGTGGGATGATTGACAGCATGGGACATTCAAAGGGAAGGGGGAGGAGGTGTTGTCCCTCTTCTCTCCTGAGGCCACAGCCAGGAATCCCGTCCCCCACCCCACCCACCCCAAGTGCTTCTGACAGCTTCCCTTAGAGGTTGTGGACCAAAGAGCAAGGCTGCCACCTACTGGAGGATGGACGGAACACCACACTTACTGAGTGCTTGTTGGACGATGTTTTTACTTGAGCTTCACAACCACCCGCGGAGGAAAAGGCAGACCAGGGCCTCAGCTCAGGCACAAGAGAGAGCGGTTGGCTCACACCACCACAACCCCAGGATTCATCCGAGTTGGTGGCTGGCGCTGCAACTAGGTTGGCTGACTCCACAGGAGGTCCCAATCCTATTTCTTCAAGCCCACAGCCAGACAGGAGGCCCCTAGGGCTGGGCTGCCCACTGCCCTCTTCTTTCTTGGAAGATCCAGAGACCAAGCCCTCTGTGCTAGTCCGAGGTGGAAATGAACAAGCTTCATCTCCGTATGCCAGGTCCGCATCAAAATAGGAAACTCAACTCCGTAGGTCTCCACGGCAAAAGCCCCCAGGTGCGTAACCCGGGTCTGGGCACACACTCACAGACTTGGCACTGCCCGCCCCCTGCCCTCCAGCTCACCCACACTCGAATTGGGCCATCCAAGGCAGCCCCCGTTCTGCCCGCCTTTTTCTGAACCCGAAGACAGTCCTGGATGCAGAGCCCCTTGGGGCCCTAGGAGCGTGGGTGAGGATTCTGGGGAGTCCTGGAAATGTGGCCCTCTTTCTACCTATGCAGCGAACTCCTTTCTCTGGCTGCAGATGGCGTGAAGAAGAATCCCTGCAGATGCACAGAAAGACAATGGGGAAGAGAGGGAGGGGAGGCTGGAGCTCGGAGCTCTTGCCATGGGCCTGCTGCGCCCACGGTCCATCCCCATCACCTCCTCAGGAAGGATCGTGTGCCCCATCGTGTGCATGGAGCAAATGGCCGACAGAAAGCCTACGGGACTTGTTTAGGAAAAGCGGGCCAGAAAATAGGCTGGGAGGGAAGCTACACCTGTGCCATCAGACACGCAGGAGACTCACCTGCAGCCACAGAGACATTCAAGGACTCGAGTCCAGCAGGCAGCTGCCGCCGGGGCAGGATGGTGAGGAGAAGCTGGCAGGAGGCCTGTACCTCCCGGGACAAGCCTGAGCCCTCGTTCCCTGCAGGGCCAGGGCATGAGGTTAGGGATGGCTTAGTGGGACACTTAGGTGTGCAAATGTACGTCTTAGAGCAGGTACCTACCTAGCACCAGGAGAGTGGGCTGCTCCCAGAGGAACTCCAAGCAGCTGGTGATAGGGATGTTGGGGGACTCCGGGATCTCGGGCCCAGGGCAGCCCACCGTGCCGGCCACGAGCCAGCCCTGCCGGCCCTTGGTCTACAAGCAGGAGACGAAACGTTATTTGCTCTTGCTCAGCAAATCTTCATCAGAGCCCTGGCCCAGGAGAACTCAGTCTGCCCCTTATATCGTCATTTACTTACCCTGTCAATTAAATTCAATGGCTACTAAGCACCCGGAATGGGCCAGGTTCAGTTCTAGGCACTGGAGATAAGATGGTGCGTAAAACAAAATAAAAAGCCAGAGTCACGGAAAGGAGGTCTGCGAAGGGCTCGTGGGAGTGGTAGGGAAGCGCGTGTATGCGCGTGCACGCTGAAGTGGAAGTCTCTCCCTCCGGGAGAGCTGCCAAACGCAGGGCAATACTGCCATCTTGTGTGCAGCACGAGAAGCACAGCTGAAGTGAGGCGCAAGGTTGGGGTCTATTTCTCATTTAGAAAATCTTATTTTGCTGCTTTGGGAGGACGAGCATGGAGTACTCCACTGTCAGGGAGCCTTTCAAACTGGGTCCCTTCCTCAAGGAACCGAGGCCTCCTCTCCACCAGCTCCCCACAGTTAAGAGATGAGACAGTCCTGGAACTTCAAGGTCACCCCCTTGCCAAAGGGGTCTAAAAGGCCATAGAGAAGGATACATAGCGACCTGCCCCCTTCACCCTGCCCCCATCGGCTCGGGCTCATTACCTGCAGAAAGCCGGCCAGGTCATCAGCGGAGTACACATCCATCACCTCCACTGCCCCCGCGCTGGCCTTGCTGACTACTGGGGTGAGCGGGCAGCTGCAAAACGTCCCCACCGCCTACATCAGACAGGGCAACCCCAAGCCCAGTGCCCTCCCCACCCCCACCCCTAGGGGGTTAAGGATGAGCGTGCGGGCGTTCCGAAGGCCAGGCTGAGAAACGACCCGGGAGTCAACGTGCTCAGGAACCCGGCTGCCCCTCCAAGTTGGGGGCACATGGGGGTACGGGGCGTCCGTGCCTGTGTCTGCGGCTAGTGATGACCTTATCCACTCCGAGGAAGTGGGCGGAGCGCAGCACGGCCCCGAGATTCCGGGGGTCCTGGATCCCCTCGAGGACGAGCCACAGCCGCTGGGAGTCGTCGCCTGGACTTGCCTCCTGGGCCTCAGTCCAAGGCTGGGCACGCAGCGGGCTCACCTCCATGCACACGCCCTGGTGGACCTGGTGGTGGCACAGGGCGTCCAGCTTCCGCCGTCGAGGCCACAACACTGGGATGCCCCGCGCCTCGGCCACCCGAAGCAGCTCGGCCCGCTCCCCGTGCAGCCCAGCTCTGCCGGCCTGGAGCAGGAGCCGCGCCACGCGACGGCGGGCAGCCCGCAGGGCCAGGGAGCACGGAGACACGCCAAAGAGGAGCTCCAGGCCGGGAGCCGAACGCCGGCTGGGAGCCAGGTCGTCGAGCAGCAGGCGGCTTAGCTCCTCCCCGCCCGGTCGGGGACGAGCCTCGTGGGAGAAGCGGCTGACTGGGAGGCGAAGGGAGCAACCTCTGAGCGCGCCCCGGACGAAAACGCGCAGAGCCATGGCGAGAGCTGCGCTGGGGACCTGATGCCCCCGGCCGCGTCTCAGTACAGTTACCACCGTCGGGTCCCGCTTCCAAGCGCCCAATACCGGGCGGAGGGGACCCTCACCACACCCACCCAGGAGAACACACAGCCCCCGCCCCAGACCCACACCCGACAGCTCAACCGCGACCGCCCATCTCCCCGCTCCCACGTGCACCGCTCCGCTTCCGGGTTCGCGCGGGCCCCTCCCCTTGCCCGGACTACACAGCGCGCATGCCCAGCCGCCAGGCTGTTCCCACAGCGCCCCCTGCAGGGCTGGATGAGCGGCGACCTTCAACGGGCGGCAGCCGCCCAGGAAGAGCGTAGTTGACCATGGGCTCTATTGTCACTTCACCCATGCCCCCCAGCAAGCCCTGGGTCCTCCACCTGCGCTCCGCCAAGCTTCCTCAAATGACAGAGGCTGTAGAGAGCTCTGGGTCCTTGGCTGCGGGGACTGCATTCACGCAGTGGCTGACAAAGGACACTTAAAAAAAAACAACACTCAAAACCAAACCCACTAGTCCTTTTGACTCAGGGAGACCCTGAAGGGCAGAGGAGACCTGACCCAGAGGGTTTCAGAAGCTGTCAATCTTGAGAGATCTTTCTCCCATGGAGCGGCTGGTGGCCTGACCTCTTTTTCTATTAGCAGTCCAAAGTTTAAACCACCCCCAGGGGCCCTTAAGGACATTCTCAGAGGTGTGTTACTCTTCCAGTTCACCCAAGCCAGTGTGGTGCCTCCATCCCCAGATGCAAAAAAACCCACCCGAACCACTGCTGTCAGGCTGATCCTGGCTCATAACCACTCGGGGGCAGAGTAGGGCATCTGTGTGAGTCTGGGTTAACTAAAGAAACAAATCCAGGGAGACTCCTATGTGTATAAGAAAGAGCTTTATTTTTTTAAAAAAAAGGAAAAAAGCTTTATATAAAGAGCAATTGTACATTAAGAAAATACCCCAGCCCAGTCCAGATCAAGTCCATAAGTCCGATATTAGCCCATAGGTCCAATACCAATCTATAAAGTCCTCTTCAGATTCACAAAACACATGCAATGGCGCTGAATGCAGGAAGATCAAAGGCCAGTGGGCGGGAGGTCTGTGGATTCATCAGAGGTGTAAGCATCTCAGCGCTGGCAAGGGGTCTCCACATGGCTTCTCCAGCTCAAAGGCTCTGGCTGCCATCAGCCTGTCTCCATGTGTCTTGCCAACTGCAATGTCTCCCAGGGAGTGAGTGCGTCCTGCCTGCAGCGAGCTATATAGCTCCTTAGCGCCTCCAAATGAGGTCATCGAATTGCGATCTGATTGACAGGCCAAACTCCAGCCTTTCACTCTTAATCCTCAAATTGACAACAGAGTATGTAACTAGCACAGCATCCATGTCAGCACCAATGCTGGGAGACTGGCCTCCAGATGCCCTCCCCATGCCTTGTCAGACCAGCCCCACCAGCCACCATGACTCCAGCAACAACTTCCTGTCCTGCGGCCACTCTCTTCAGAAGTGACAGCTCTACTCCCGTCACACCCTGCTGACCAACCAGCTGATGCCCTTGGCACACAAGTAAAGGGTAGCTCCCCTTGCTCAGCATTCAGCCCCCATCTCACTCTGGCACCAGGTTCTGTGCAGTCCCTACAACACCGCATGCTCTTTCGGGCCTCCCAGCTGTGTGCCACGTCTGTCTGCTATTCTGGCTGGAAAACTCCTGCCTACTTTAAGACGCAGTCCCAGCCCACTTGTGCTGTTCACGGTGGTAACCCAACCTCCAGGAGTGCTGCCCCACAGCCACCCACCTGCTCTCTCACCTGAGAGGTGTCCTGAGACACAATCACCCTGGAGAAGGCGCAAGAATTGATAATTGAAAATCACTGGAAAGCCAATGTGGGTTGCTTGAAATCTGTCTTTTAATTTCATAGTGAAATGCACTGGGAGCTGGGCCCTGCTATTCTGATGCCATCATCCAAGGAATGGCCCCACCCAGGCTAAGAAGCCCAGATTGGGCTGGGGAGCTGGGAAGGGAGCAGGGACGCTGGGAGTGGAGGGAAGGAAGACTGGGGCCCAGGATAGCCATTGGGATGTCAGGTTACCCACCCCTGAGGGCAAGAGTTGGGGAATAAGATTGGCCTCCTCCTGACCCCTGCTCCTTTCCCAGGCAAAATGGAAGCAGGGTACTGGGGAGAGCAGGCACAGGCCAAGGATCCCAAGCAGGCGACTGGGAGCATGTGAAGGGGTGAACCAAGTTATCTTCTCTCCCAAGCTCACTTTTCACATTTGCTATGGCAACCAATTGATAATTTAACACCCCCCCACCCCCCAACATCTTTGCTAGCCCCTGGTGGGAATGAGGAAGGGAAGTGGAATCCAGGGGTCCAGAGGCAGGAGCCAAGCCATGGGGGCGCGGAGCAGAACTCCCCACAGGACACTAGGTCACCTGCTCCGTGGGCCTCAAATGGATGTCTCCGATCTGCAGAAGGCACAAGGCTTGAGGCACAAGCCAGGGCCCCACTTCCCCCGTCGGGCCGCCCTGCTCCCCCTCCTCTGGGATGGCAGGGCACCTCAGAGAGTCCAGGTCAGACTCACCTGGACGTGTGGGGGACTGCTGAGGACATAGATGACCGCCTCGGCCACATCCTCCGGTTTGAGGCACTGAGACACCGGGGACAACGGTTGGGGACAGAATGGACTCAAGCCCCGCCCCCCCAGCCCTCTCCAACATCCACATCCTCACACTAGCCCCCCAGAACAGGGTGGCTAGAAGGGTGGGGGTCTGGAGACCAGGGGTACCTCTGCCTACACTGAGACAGGAGTGGCTTTAGCCGGCCCAGCGGGAGGCCCCACCTTCATGTGTTCATAGGTGGCAGCTGCCTTCTCAGGGTCCTTGTCATGCAGCTTGAAGGCGAACTGTGTCTCCACCACCCCTGGAGAGATGCACTGGGCAACAGAGAGACCGGCTTGAGGGCTGAGCTCTGCCCCCACCAGAAGCCATGCAGCCTGGGAGGTCGGGACAAGAAGATGGAAGTCCCAGCTCCCTAGAGAAGGCCGCCCAGTGTCCAGCACCACCTCCTCCCTCCAAGGATCACAGTGACCCCTGCCATACCGCGAGTGCTAAGTGTTTTGCAAAGTGATAACCTGGACCTTCATTCCCGTCTCACCAAGGAGGAGAATCAGGCTTGGAGAGCTTGAGTGATTGAGTGCCCAAGGTCACGGTTGTGGCCTTCCGGAAGGAAGACGAGCCCAGAGAGGGCGCTCCAGCCTCCTCATGCCCCAGGCTCCTGTGATGCTCTGCCTTCCCTTTCCTCACCCCTCCCCTGGGTTTCTCTCAGCTTACCACCTCCCACCTCAAAGTGGGGCCAGGTCATCAGCTGGCTCCTGGGGAAGCAGAGTCTACGCCCAGCACACCCTGGCCTTGGGCTTCCTGGACAGTGTGGGAGGGGTCCGTTGCCCACCCCACCCCAACCAGGGCTAGGCCAGGCCCTCACTGTCGCTCGGATGTGGGTCTGGGCCTCCCGAAGCTCATGCCGCAGTCCCTCTGTCAGGGCAGTGACAGCGTACTTGGTCGCACTGTAGAAATGGATCACAGGCTGGGGTTGCACCTGGTGGCCAGACATGCTGATGGAGAGAAGAGGAGGAGGGCGGAGGGAGGTCGCTGGAGGCTGGCTGGTCACATGGCCCACCCCACCCAATCAGATCACGAACTCACTGCCCATATGGTGACAGGAATGCCTTCTAAAGGGGACCTCGGATTGACCATCTCCATGGCCCACAGGTCTAATTTGTTGGGTCGGCCAACTTCAGGCTCTTGACATGGTCCTGCTTTCCGGTCTCACAGGATGGCCAGGCCCCTCCATCCCACCTGTGTGTCCACTGGCCTGGTTCTAGTGGGAGAACACTCGGGCAGGGGAGGGGGCCACATCGCCACCATCAGACTAGACGCCCCTGATGGCAGAGTGTGCAGTCCTTCTTTCTACCACAAGGAGGCTTCAGCCCCGGCCGGTTCAGCCCCTGCAGGGGAACAGGTGAGCCCCAGGCTTCTGCAGCCAGGAGATGAGTGCCCATTTCCCGCTCCTGGGGGCAGTACGTGGCACGCGCAAACATCATTCTTGCGCCCATGCTGTTTTCCCTCGGATGAAATTTACGTTCCAAGAAGGTCAGGTGTTGTGCCGCCTCTGATCGCCTAGCGCAGAGCCCCCGGCCGGCCGCCCGCTCTCACCAATTGATGTTAATGATGTGTCCATCATCCACCTTCCGCTCCTTCATGGACTGGTAGGCTTCCCGTGTGCAGATGCTAAGGGCCAGCACATTCACCTGCGGGCCAGGGAGGGGCATGGGGTGTCTGGGCAGGTGAGGGAGCCCCAGCGCACCCTGGAATAGGCCGGGCACCTTGCCTGCCACTCAAATGACCCTCCCCCCAGGTGAGAGAAGAGGCAGCTCTTATTCCTAGCGGGGTCGGCGCCACCCTACATGTCTGCAAAAACATGGCGAAAACCCCTCACCCCACCCATAACCTGGACGACCGCAGGCTGGCTGCCATGTCTGCAAACAGTAGGCCATCTGCAGAGAAAACCACCTCCTCTCCCCTCTGATTCCTTCTTTCCTGGGGGGCACCGGCCTGCCCCTGCCTTTCCTAACCCCACCCACTGCTGTGGGTTCAGAGCGACCCTCTAAGGCAGAGTAGCACTGGCCCCTGTGGGTTTCAGAGACTAAATCTTTAGTCTCCTCGTTCTCCCTCAGAGTGGCGGGTGGGTTCACACAGGGAACCTTGCCCAAGTCCTTTCCTCAAGTCTCAAATCCCTCCAGAATGGCTGGGAAACCTCTCAAACACAGACGAGCTCTGCCCCATGGTAGTTCCCTACTCCTTCCTCCCCGCCCAGACACCTGCCTTTCACCTGTGTCTGCCTTTCACCTACAGTCAGACCAGGCCAGAAGGAAGACTCATTCCGAGAAAGAGCAGGGTCAGAGGAGCTCCCAAGGGCACAAGGGCTTGTGCCTTCCTGGGCCCTGCCCACCCCTCCTACTGGCTCTGGCAGAGTGACCCCAAACTGCCAGCCTTCAGGGAACAGAAAAGCCTAAAGCAAGGTATCTGCTGCCCCGCCCTCGTAGCACCCGCCAGGAGGAGCAGCAGAGATAAGCCCATCAGCAGGTCTTCCTCCTCCCTCCTCAGCCTGGGGACGGGAGATGCAAGGGAAGCAGCTGGCAGATTAGATGTTCCTCTTTATCAGGGCGGCAGGGACCCAGGCCTGGGGAACAGGGCACCCAGGGTGTGAACTGCTCGGCCTTCCAGAGGGGAGTGGCAGAGACAGCAGAGGGCAGCAGAGAGGCAGGGGCAGTGTTCTGGCCCTCAGCAATGTGGGGGGTTCCAGGGGCAGAGGGGGCTCAGCTCCTGAGGGCACAGGGAGCAGGTAAAACAGCCCCAAGGCCAAATAGGTGGACCTCCTCAGTCTGAGGTCAGGGCTGGGGGAGAAGGCGCTTCCTCAGAGCGCCCTCAGGGCATCAGAGGGTGTCTCAGCTGACAGGGACCTGAGGGATCTAAGGCTAAGTAAGTTAAAGCCCAGGCTCAGAGACACCCTCTCACCCCCACACCCCCAGCTGCAGGTGAGGCCCACTCTCTGACTTCCCAGAAGGCCTTCTGCAGGCAAGGCCCGTGCTGGCTTCTTCCCTGCCCAGGTCCCACGCCTGCTGTGGGTGCTAGCTCTGTCCCATCGGCCCCTGACTCATGGCCCCCAGGTCTCAGAGCAGAACTGCTCCAGAGGGTCATCTTGGCTGTAACCCCCAAAAGAGGAGCTTGCCAGGCTTGCCTTCCTCCGAGCCAATGAGCGGACTCAAAGTGCCACGCATTCGGCTAGTGGCTGGCTGCAAACCATGTGTGCCATCCCGGCTCCCTGCCCACTTCGACAACTACTTTGTGCTACTTCAACAGCTGGCACCTGTGGGAGACGAGCAGCACGGACCTGCGGCTTGGGGACTCTCCCACTCCCATCCTCTGCCATCACCCCTGAACACAGTCCAGAGGTGGCGCACACACCCCCGAAAAGCTGTGCTCCACCGGGGCCATCTTAGGACAGTGGGCAACATGTACAGGAAGGTTTCACTCACTCAATTCAATATCTGCTGAGTGCTTAAGGCAGAGGTTGCAGTAGAATAAAACAGACAAAAACCTTCCCCTCTGAGAGCTGGCATTTGAGTGTTACCTGTGGGTATTTGGTGGATACCCCAACACTCATCCAGACTCCCCATTAATCGTGAAGGAGCCACAGCATCTGGCCACATGGGCCCACGCTGGACTTCAGATGGTTTCGAAGGTTGGGGACTCTCCCTCTTGAAGCACATCCCCCTACCACCACCATCACCACCCCCGCCACCCCCGCAACTGACCTGGCCCCTGGGAACATTTGCGTTTAAGACTGCAGATATTGACGCTGTGGGTGTGTTCCTCCCAATAAACAGTGCTAAAACTGGACAGGAGAAGAGGGAGCAGGACAGCCCAGAATCTCTCCATCAACTCCAATCTCATCTCGGTCCCTTCTCATCCCACAAGACCATGTTCCCAAGCACCGCCAAGGAGCAGTCCTCTTGGGAGTCTTCTCTACCAACTCTTCCTCCAACAAGAGGCCATCGCAGCCCAGACATGAAGGACCACCCTGGGGGGCCCAGTGGAACCAAGGACAACCCCCAGAGCCCTTCGTCCACTCACCAGCCTGGGCCCACAGGAGGAAGCAGCCAGGACAGCGCGAGAGCCAGGGCAGCTCTGCTAGAACCCGGCAGTTCTCGCTCCCTAGGACGCCGATCCCCCCAGCAGCCCGCTGGTTCAGCACTCACCCCTGCTCCCAGCCCCCCAACCCCGCATCCAGCCTCTCGCCTCACATTGAACATGTCCTTCCAACCGCTGGTGCTGCCTGACAGTAGTGTGTCAGGCCGGGCCAGGCCCGCGTTGTTGATGCAGATGTCCACGCCGCCGTGCTGTGAGCGGATGGCCGAAAACATGGAGAGGATGTCCACCTCGTTGGCCAGGTTGCATCTGTAGGGGATCAAAGTCCCGGGGTAGCCTGCACTCTTACATTCGGCAGCCAGCTCCTATGAAACCCAATGGGGGTCTGACTGGGGTGAACTGTTCACCCCCACACCTCCCCACCCAGAGCGATGGAACCCCTCCCGTCAGTCACTACTCAGAGTCGGCCACTCCAAGAAGGGTACAAAGCCATGGATCCTTTACACGTGGCTTTCCTTGCCACAGTCTTTTCGCTGCCACCAAATAGCTAGTCTCACTCCCTGCCATCGAGTTGATGTCGACTCATGACGACCCTGAAGGGCACAGTGGAACTGCCCTGTGGATTTCCCAGACTACAACTGTTTACGGGAGTAGAAAGCCATAACTTTCTCCCGAAATAACTGAGTGAAACTCCGCAGATGAAGTGCCTGAGGCCCGCAAAGGGGCTTGGTTCTAGTGCTTGCTAACAAGACAAATAAAGTGGGAATGAGTTTGCAAAGAGGATGTATGGAACCCTAACAAGAGGATTAGTTCATTTTGCCATCCCACTAGGCTTAAAATGAGCTGTCTCAGAGGCAGACAGGGGAAACCCGACTATCACCAAGAGAGGGGAGTGGAGGGCATCCTTTGGGCCTGGACACCCTGTGCTGAGAACCTCCTAGACCCGGGAGATAGAGAGCTGTAACACCAGACAGAGACGGCACAAAATGGTGGCACAGGGTAGCAGAAAAAGAGTGGTGGCATCACCAGGAGGCCAGCGTGAGGCAGTACAATGAGCTTTCAACCATGGAGCCAGGTGGTTACAGTGGGCACGCCGCAGAGCAAAACAGGTGAGCACCTTCAGGAAGAGCGAGGTGCCTCTGGGCATTTGTTGGTGGAGCTAAAGAACTGGGGAACACTAGCCCAGGCAGGGCAGAGGCCAGGCTGACCTAAGAGGCCAGGGGCCAGGGAGAGGCCCTGGCACAGCTGAGAAGCTGTCTTAAGCAAAGAATTCTAGCTCATCTAGAATTGCAGAACCTGTGATGGCCCTACGAAGCCCCATAGCTATGAGTACAGTCTGTGCGTTCTTCGTGGCCACTGCCACAAATGATCAAACCCACCAGAGAAGGAGAGAGTGTTATGGGGGGGGAGACCTGTTGTCAGAATTGCTTAAAAGGCTCCAAAGTGCGAGGAGGGTGAGCGGGTGGGGGCGGTGTATGTCTGCCATCCCTCTGTCCACCTCCTCGTCTTGGGCTGTTGATGCTGATAAAGATTCTCCTCCCCTCTTGTATTAGAGGACTACAGCCCCTCACCATTTTATAAGACAGAAAGGCTGGGCCTTCAAGAGGGCTGAAGAAGGGGAGCAGGGACCCTAGGAATAGCGTGAGATCTCGCCTGCCTCTCCCTTGACAAGAACAGCTCTTCGGTCTATAGATAGGTGAGAAGCACCTCTCACCCCATGCTTCTTCCACCAGAACCAGGGGTCACTGAGCTGGTTAAGCCAGAGCCTCAAGTCTCATCCCCCATCACCTCACCTAATCTCTCCTGGAAGGGCCACCTGAAAGGAGGAGCACCGGCCTCCCCCCTCCCCCACCCCAGCACCAACTGCAGCCAGTTGGCTCTAGAGTTCTCACACATACTTCTCCATCGAGCCCAATGGTCCATTTCCCCTCTCCCTCCCTACAGCAAGGGTGGGAAATTCAGGACAGACTCTTTTTCGGTGGCCCCAAGAGCACCACCCTCCACCCCAGGGGAAACACCGACAGAGCAGAGCCAGGGAACAGTGGCCATGAGGGAGGTGCCATCCAGGAACAGGGAGAAAACAAGCTGTGTGGTCTTGGTGGCCAAAGGCTGGGCCTTGGAGCCTTGAGAAGGTTGCTGTGTCCCCGTGTATGTGTGAGGGGCGGGCCACCCTACAGGACGGTCAGCTGGGCCAGTTGTCCTGGCCTGGAGCCCCTTCCTCTCTGCATGCCGAGCGGGGGAATAAAGGGCTTGATCAAGTGAGGCAGGAGAGCCTTTTCTGCTTTTAACTTTCTGAGCGAGCAAAAGGTTTCATCCCCCAGGGCTCAGAGGCCCCCTCTCACCCAGTTTCACCCACTCGCTGCCACCTCAGGAGGAAGATAAAGCCCACGGGTAAGGCTGCCACCTCAGGAGGAAGATAAAGCCCACGGATAAGGTCAATGGATCACCTGGAGGGCAGAGTCCGCAACTTCCCCCTTCCTCCCTGACTCCAAGTTCCCCCTGGGAAAGTTGGATGGAGGGGCGAAGGAGATCAACCTCACCCACCGTCCCCGCCGCCTCACCTGTGCCACCTGGACCAACTCCCCACCACCCTCAAAATGACTTGAAATCCTTTTAACTCCCTCACAGCAGACACTCTGTAGTTTCTTGGGGCTGAGTGATCAGCCTGGGGGGGTCCTCTCGGGGTTCATGGAGCCCCTTTCCTTGCTGGGTTGGGGTAGGGAGTAGGAAGAGAAAGTAAGGGAGACTTTAAGATGAGGAGAACCAGTCCTCCAAACTTGCTCCCCTGCGCTCCAAAGCTGAGTATGGGAATGACCCGGAAGTCCTCAGAATAAGGGAGGGGGCAGGGCAAAGTGGGGCTAAGGTAGAGCCAGGTGACCTTGAGATTATCTGGAAAGCTATAAAGTGTACCTTTGGCCAGCAGCAAGGGAAAGGCAGGTCCTTCCTGTATACCTTCTCCCTCCATCTCCACCCAAGGCCTCATGTCCCTTTCTCTGCCTGGGGACTTTGAGCACTGGTGGAGATAAAGTCCTGACAGTCAGCACCATCTCACCAGGGGCAAATGCTGCAGCGGGAATGCCCGTTTTCTTCTCCCTGCTCGGACAGGGCCATCTTTCTTTGAGCTCTTGCTGCTCACAACCCTCAGGACTCCCAGCCCCATTTGAAAAGAAATCAGGAGTTCCATCTGCACACTGCTCTGCCCCCTGAGGTTCACATGCTTAAGGCCAAATTCCACTTCAGGCCCCGCTGAGAAAAACAAAACCAAGCCTTATTACTGATTGGATTCTAACTCACAGGGACAGCAAAGAACCGCTCTCTGGGGCTTCTGAGACTGTACTTCTTTATGGAAGCAGACAGCCTCATCTTTCTCCCTCGGAGCAACTGGTGGGCTTGAACCTCTGATTTTGCAGTTAACAGTCCAATATTTCATCAGTTGAGCCACCAAGGCTCCTTAGCCCCACTTACCGCAGCGAAATTTGAAAAAGCTTTCCTATGAATATTCCATTCATGCCTTGTTTCTATATGGTGTGGCTTAACCCTTCGACGTGGGGGTCAGGGCTGAACTTTTTCAGAAAAACTCCACTACCACCTTGAAAAGACCCAAAAGCCACTGTCATCGAGTTGGTTCCGACTCATGGCGACTCTGTGGTGGCATTATTAAAACCATCAGAACCTCCGGCTACTGCTCTTCTGGGGGGGCAGCCAGATTTTGCCTGATTTGATGGGTGAGGTCTAAGGAGCGCCGGAAGCAATCCACCAAGCCAAACTAAACCACTGAGGCCAGAAAGCTCGCTCGCTCTCCTGCTCCTCCGGGGCTGCCCCAGCCACCGCAGATCCCGGGCGGGCAGGGGTCGGGGAGAGAAATTCGGCAGTACCGGTCAGGGGAAAGAGCTCCTTAAAGACAACCCAGAAAGGAGCAAAGGTTAGAGTCCTCCCCTACTAGGCTTCCATCCCTCCTGCCCCAGAGCCTGCAAAGGGCCCTGGGGTGACAGGCTAGAAAGGGGCAGCAACCCCGCCTGGTCCCTGGGATCACCCCACCCCCACTCAGAGCCCTACCCCCCGCGGAAACGACTCTCGTAGCGTCCCCGTTCCCGACCAGGCCTTACCTCGATGTTGCCGACAGTGCGGGCGCAGCCCACCACCTTCAGTCCCTGTTGGACCAGGGCCCGGGCCACCGCCGCTCCTATGCCCCCGGAGGCGCCCGTCACCAGTGCCAGCCGGTCACGCCACCGCTCCATGCCGGCCCTGGCCATGGTACTAAGCCGCCCGCCCACCTTGATCGGTGAGCCAGGCACTGGGACCGGGGAGGCCCGCCCGAAGTTCGAGGGCCCTGATGGCGCTTTTGTCACTGCTGCTGCTCCAGGCCCCAACAACCCGGCCGGGTCCAGGTTGCTGTTGGACCTTCCCCCATCCCGGCCAGCCCCGGGCTGGGGCTCCACCCCGCGGCTGTCGGCGTCCAGCCACATCCCCCGACGGCCGCGGACGGCCACGCCCCTTCCGGCCCACGTGCCAGCCGAGCCACCCCCACCACCACCACCAGGAAACTGTGCCCTAGGTGGTGCCACGGTACCACGGTGCTATGTTGCTCCGCTTCCCCAGGAAGCTCTTCCCCATGGGTCACCGAGCTTCAGTAGGGGGCTTGCTCTAGTCCTAACGCTGCATAACCTGTCCTTCATGCTCAGTGCCCCTCCCCAGTTGCTTACCCTTCAAAGCAGCTTTCTACTCCCTTAGTTATAATCTCATAGACCCCCACGGACACTTCCACCCAGTCTTATGGGGTCTCTAGGAGTCAGAAAGAAAACCAAAATCCTCACAACTACGCCAGTGGGTAACATACTGTTGAACGGAGAAAAGATTGAAATTGTGAAGGATTTCGTCTTGCTTGGATCCACAATCAATGCTCACAGAAGCAGCAGTCAAGAGCTCAAAAGACGCATCGCACTGGGGAAGACCTGTTGACAAGCAAAGAGGTTCCTCTGAGGGCTAAGGTGCATGCACCTAACCTAAGCCACAGTGTTTTCAAGCAACTCATGCTGCATGTGGAAGTCGGGACCCTGACTGTCAGCCCAAAGAATCGATGCATTCGAATTACTGAAAGCACTGCACCACGGGCGGCCACCAGAACAATGCTGTCTTGGAAGTACTGCCGGGATGCTTCGAGGCAAGGATGGCAAGGCTTCCTCATACGTCCTTTGTACTTTGGACGCGTCATCAAAGACCAGTTCCTAGAGACAGGCATATTTGGTAAAGTAGCAGTGCAGCGAAAAAGAGGAAGACTTTTTAGACAAGACAGATTGGCAGTGGGTGTATGGATGGGCTCAAACATCTCTCTCGTGAGGATGGCACAGGGCTGGACAGTGACTTATTATTGTACATGGACGCTGAGTTGGAAACTAACTCAGTAACACCTAACAGCATGTCAGAATTGACTCATGGTAGAGGAAATATCCTTAGGACATGGGGCCCTGGTGCAGTGAGTTAGATGGGCTTCTAACCTCAAGGTCAGCAGTTCAAAACCACCACTCTTCAGGAGAAAGTTGAGAATTTCTACTTCCAGTTAGTCAGGGAAACCTACAGGGGCAGTTCTACTGGGTCACCATGGAGAAGCCCTGGTGGCCATATGGGTTAGGTGTAGGTCTTCTAACTGTAATGTACGCAGTTCAAACCCATCAGCTGTTCCCAAGGGCTGTCTGTCCAACAATGACTTATGGTGAGTTTGGTTTCTTACTGGGGCTAAGGAGCAGCCTGCTCCTTGTTAACCCTTGTTGGGTTAAACACTGGGTTGCTAACTGCACGATCGGTGGCTTAACCCCACTAGCCCCTCTGAAAAAGATGAGTATATCTACTCTAGTCAAGATTTAAGCTCAGAAATGCTAAGGAGCAGTTTTTAAAGGGTGGCTGTGAGTTGGAATGAGCCAGATGGGATTGGGTTTGAGGAGAGAGGTACCCTTCAACACCCTCCCTCAACCTGAAGGCCTCATCCCAGATAAGCCTCTGCCAATACTGGGTGGGTTTTGTCTATCTCCCCAAAAGTCCCTGCGCCCTACCTGACATCCCACTATTTTAGCCAAGGGGAATAGAATGATTACTAATGGAAACGTTGCCATGTGCATGTGTACTGGGAGACTTCCTAAAGGGCTTGACTGGCCCTGCCTCCCCCACACCGTAAGAGAAAATGTATCACCACGCACACCAAATATGCAAGCAGTAGTTAAGTCTGGTTTCTTTTGAGCACTGTGACAGACACTATGAAGTACTTGACATATAAGGGTCTTTCAAATAGTGGGAAAATGGAATTAAAAACTATTTTCCTCGGAATTTTTGGAAACCTCTTTGTATACTAATTCATGTAATCTACACAATTACCCTGAGATGGATACTATGAACTTTAAAGGTATGCCTCGTGGAACAGAGTGGTAAAACAGGGTTGGGGGAGCAACAAGTTGTCTGGGGCAAGGGGTATGTATGCTCCCACATCGCCTTCAAAATCCCAATAGCCCCAAAAGGAGCAACTCAGAAAGAGAACGGGATTATGAATGTCACCGAACTGCAGATAGAAATGGTTATGTACTATGCTGTGTACATCACCAAAACTGAGGGGGGAACCACACTCACACATTGGCCCTTCTGCTTCTTCTAAGGTTGGTACCGAGTTCAGAGTGGAACCCACTTTGCTGTTGAACCACTCAGATGCCATCAGAGTGCTAGAAACTGCCTCTCTTCTGTATTAGCAGATCCTTGCAAAGAGAAGGCCCCTTCCTTCTCAGTATCCGCTGGAATCCCTCCCGGGAAGGTAGTAGTAGTGCACATGGTTAATTCCAAAAGCATTCATTTTCCTATCCTATGTTGGGGCCAAGAACAACATTGAATTAAAAACCAGAAGCAGGCCTTACTTTTAGAGGTTCTCAAGAGAACACCTGGCTGTAAAGAGTGGTGGAGAGGGAATTTGGCTTTCAGTCAAGGAGTACAGGAGTTTAATTTTTTTTATGGATTCCAGGATGAATCAAACGAATGACTGGAAATGACTCATCTTACTTCCACTCCAATCCCTTATACACTAGATTTGACAACTAAGGATGTGAAAGAACTGCCACCAAATATAAAATTTCAATCTCATTAAGCTTCTGTTTCAAACTTGAAATCAGACTAGCCATCTAATTAAGCAGCTTCAAGCCTCTAAAACTCCTCCATCCCCACTGTGCAACAGTCCCACTGCTGTCTGCTGCTCTCCAAGTGTTATCAACACGCAGGAACAAAGCTCCAGGCACATGTTTACCGAGCCTTCCAATGGCAGCCAAATGCTACCCCTTGAGGAACCACTTTCCTTCAGTACTCAGTCAGCCTGTGACAGCTGCAAGCTGGAATGCCACACTGACTTTATTGTCGGAAACCAGATAAGGAGCGCGCGCACGCACACACTCTAGAATTCAACCTTGCAAGTCTGGCTAGATCAGAGGATGTACACTGGTACAAATAGGAACTGAAAATCCAGGGAATCCAGGACGGATGAGCCCTACAGGACCAGTGGTCTGAGTGGCAATACTAGGAGGGTAGAGGGAGAGTGGGTAGGAAAGAGGGAACCAATTACAAGGAACTACATGTGACCTTCTCCCTGGGGGGCAGACAACAGAAAAGTGGGTGAAGGGAGACATCGGAGAGGGCAAGATATGACAAAATAACAATTTATAAACTATCAAGGGCTCATGAGGGAAGGGGAGCAGGAAGGGGGGGGAAATGAGGACCTAATGCCCGGGGTTTAAGTGGAGAGGAAATGTTTTGAGAATGATGAAGGCAATGAATGTACAAATGTGCTTTACACAATTGATGTGTGTATGGATTCTGGTAAGTTGTATGAGCCCCTGATAAAATGATTAAAAAAAAAAAAAGGCGCACACACTCTTCTGCAGATCACAGTAGGGTTAGCAATCAGCGCTGCCTTCTGATTCCAGTTTTAAATGCCGAGTAATTATCAGGCAGCCACTGGTTGAAAACCTGCCAATTTTGGTTTTCACTTTTCTGGGTCAATATGAACCTGCGAATTGAAGATGTGGTGTATTATGCGGAGAGACCTTGGTGGAGCAGTGATTAACGCTTGCCTAGCAACAGAAATATTAGCACTTTAAACCCAGCCACTCCACTCAAGGAAGCTGTGGCAGACTGCTTCCTTAAAGACTTCCGGAAAGGCGATGGGGCAGTTCCATATAGGGTCTGTTCTATAGGGTCACTTAAGACCCCAAAGCAATGAGTTTCTGTGTTACCCCAGAGAGGTTTTTAACAATAGTACAATCTCTAGAGAAATTAAGTTGCTACCCAGTATTTGAAAGTATTGCAGTGAATTTATTTTTTCAAAACTTGAGACTTCTTTTCCAGGTTGTCAGTTCTCTTCAGTTCAATCTTTACCTCTATCCTCATTTTCTCTTCATTCATAACAGCAACACTGGTCAAATACTAGGTCTACAAGAGGCAACTATGAGAAGACTATGCCCCACATCAAGCAGAAACATGTACACCAACATTTACTATGCGTATTAATAAATATTCTTTATTTTAAATTTTGCACATTGCGCTTCAACATTACATCCAAACATTTCGCAAGTGGATGTCTACTTTGTAAAACCATATATTCAGCTCATTGTCATTTCTGTACAGAAGTTTAAGTACAACATTACTTTTTGCCACTAGGTTGCTTTAGTAAGTTTCACAGGAAGAGAAACATTTAATGAAAAGAGATGGCTTAAATCATATGGCAGGCCTGCGCAGCCACGCAACTAAAGAACTAAGGAAGGTACCTCCACCATCTCCCCAAACAAGAAAATCACATTGACTTAAGATAAAATGTTGCGATAAGTCACTAAATTAAGGTTTTTGAAAGAGAAGGCGCAGTAGTCATCTTGAGTGTTTCATTGAAAGACAGAGCTATTTTATTTATTTAATTTGCTCCAGCTGTTGTCAACCAGCCACTACAAATGGGCCTCTTGTGATCATTTAAGCGGCAGTATTTATTAAATTTCTCCTTCAGATGCTGTCGGTATTGTTCTCTATTGCTGTAGAAAGACTGGTTATTAGCCATAAATGACTGTATTTCATCTTGCGAGATAAAGATTTCGTCATCTGAAGTACATTCGGACTCATCCTGAAAATCAAAGCAGTAATTAAGACTATGACTTAAATTAAGCCTAGCTTTTTACTTTCAATTCAGTTACATTAAGTCTTTAATTGAGATGTTTACAGAATAAGCAGCACGTCATTCTGCAGAGGGTTTGATTACATTAGGACTTCCTCGAATAGCTTTGAAAAAGACACTCCCCTCTCTCATCCCCAGTACCACAGCACACTAGGCATTAAGTCACCTGCCATCGGGTATAACTGACATACATTCTGTAAGACTTCCCAAGTTCAGTTGTGCTTCCAGCCTAGACCCCACCTAAAGGAGTAACCTAGAAAGTGGCCTCAGGCTCAGCTTCTGTATTCTCTCCTAGTTTAATAAGAGTGGCTACAGAAATGGTCACACAGAAAGGCGGGGTTTGTTTATAATAACTCCTCCTTGAAGGAGGCAGACTCCTGACAATATCACCTTCATTACCTCGCCCATCTAGTGAACTTTCTCTCTTTGAGAAAAAGGGCAGGAAATATGCTCCAGAGTTGCATAAACCATAAGTGGAAGAGCAGAAATGAAGATATCAAAGAATAATGAAATACTGCCCTTAATTTCTTAAGTCTCCCTTAACCTCAGCAGTCAAGCACTGTCTCTACCCCCACACCCCACAGAGCTAATAGCTATCTAGAAGGAGACACAGTCTGGATTACTTACTAGGAGTTCAACTAAGCTCTTGGCACCTTTTCCAGAATCAGGACCCAACGACGTTTCTGTAGGTTCCGCAAATTGTGGTATGTTTTTCCTATGCTCGAACCAAGGCAGGGGCTGTCCACCCTTTTCAGAGCCGCAACAGCTTTCTGGATGTGCATCTTTGGTCTTGTCACGGTGAAACACTGTGTGCATGGTAGTTCCTGAGGGCTCTCGATTGCCTGGATCTGTAATACAGCTTCCAAGCTTTGGGATCTAAAAACACAATAAAGAATTTTCCAGGTAAAAAGGCAATGAATAATAGCAACGCTTCCTCCCACCCCCTTTGGGGTGGGGTGGGGGTTATTTTCTAAAGAAAGAACCCCCCTGTAAAGGGAGTTAACCGTTAGCGGGAATACTGAACAATAGCAGCAGTAGCATTCATGAGGCACTTCCTCTACCAGAGGGTTTACAAGCCCTTCGATATTACCTCATTTCATCTTCACAGAACATCATCTGATAGGGATGATTATTCTATATTACATATGAGTGAACGAAGATACAGAAAGCTGCTCAAGATTACATAACTACTAAATTAAAAGGTATTATGAAATAAAATTCTAGCAGCAGCTAAACTGTGCATGTGAAACTCTAAGAAATAAGGTTATTTTCTTCTCAACAGTAAAAGCTTTAAGAATCGCAAGTTAGACCACTTACATGTTCATCACATTTCAACATCTTGCTTTTCTTTTTCTTCTTTTTATTTTTTCCTTTCGTGTTGTTCTCTTCAGAATTTGCCCAACATTCAACACAACTATCCCCATCATCCTCTTTGTCTTCACAGTGATGAACACAGGAATCATCAACTGTAGAAAGCAATACCCCTCTTAAATTTATGCTCTGACATCAATCACGCAGTAGTAATAATTGGGAAATTCAACCTACACCTACCATGTTCATCATGATTACAAATGCCTTCAGTGCAGGCTACATCCGAACCTTCCCGAGAACCTGTTTCACTCCCTTCCATGCTAGATGAATATCCACAATCACTACCATTACAGTGTGGAGATAAGCCTGAGAATAGAACATGTGAAATTTATAGATAGCTACAATTTACATACCAAGAAAATACGGAGACAAAGAATGAGCCAACTGAGGGCCACAGAAGTTTCCAAATTGATGACTTAAGAGTAGAAATTAAATTAAAATATTGAGGGTCATTAGTTTTTTTGTTCTGTTTTAGTCTTTGTCAAATAATAATAAAACAAAGAAAATATAGCTAGAAAATATTGGATTATTGGATATCTGAGAATAAATTGCACAACCTACTGGGCCTACAAAGAAGTTTCTAACTTTTAAAATTCCTAGAAGCTTTTTTTCTTTTTAATTTTAAAGTAAATTTTAGGACTTGTTTCTAAAAACAAACTGCATTTACTTACCTTTCTTTATTTTAGGGGACCCCAAAAGATTGCCACTGCTAGGACAGGTACATGATGTATTTTCATTGGTAACAATTACTTCTACGCAACTATTGCCATCTTCAGTACTGCCACAAGCTTTGCAGCTATTTTCTACGAAGTCTGTTTCCTTTAAGGATCAACATTAAGAGATAATATGAAAAAGTTTACCACATAGTGGCTACATTCCAATTTTCTTAGCATTAACCAAGTAAGACAGGCGATATGAGGTTAACAACTTAAACATATAAACATACACATAATATTCTCATGAATGACTTTCTTCAAACTCTGCGAACCAACTTAAGTAAAGCTAACTTAGTGACATGAGGAACCCTGGTGGCATAGTGGGCTGCTTATTAGGCTGTTAGCCAAATGAGTTAATGATAACCACGTAATCAGTTAAGCACAGAATACTGAAACCCACTGCTGTTGAGCATATTCTAACTCCTAAGGCTCTTACGGGCAGGTCAGAACTGCTCCACACGGTGTTTTCAAAGCCATGGTCTTCACAGAAGCACACTCCCGCAGAGTGGCTGATGGGTTTAAACTACCAACCTTGCAGTTAACAGCAGAGTGCTTTAACCACTGTGCCACCAGGGCTCCTAAAATTTAGGCTAAGAGCTTCCAAGTGTGGTCCACTGAGTTCTGGGGGTTCAATGACCTATTTTCTTAATATGAAGCTGCTACTTGTCAATGGCACTGAATCATACATGTAGAAGTTGTGGAATTGGGAGAATGTTTTGTTGGGTGTATTTTTGGCACAATTAGAAAAAAATTACATGGATAACAATGGGTACAAGGAAGAGTATGTTCTAGAATTGAATGTGGTGTTAATTGTACAATTCTTGATATGACTGAATTATCTGACATGTGGGTGAAGTGCTAATAACACTGTTAAACAAGAGAAAGATGTTATTGCTTTATTCACTGTGGGGAACAGTTGCTCATGGGGTCACACAACTGACAGCAGCGACATCAAAGTGTACCAATGGTCTTGACATTCTCCACTCATCACTCTTGCAGGGAGAGAGGGAGCATGTTTCACTTTTCAATGCCCTTGACAAAGTGGTAACAATCACTAATTTCATTAACTGTCAACCTTGTGAGTAGATGACTTTCCAGATGCGATCTGTAGTCATGCGACCACGTGGCCAATTGGTGGTGCAGAAGACGTCAGTGTCTAGAAGATCCGCACAACCATGAGTCTGCATCTTTCAAATGACTAGTCTTGTGTGAGTAAACAGTGGACACCAAGGGCCAGAGGCCAGGGAGCTTCCACAGGGTATGGAAGGACTGAGCGTGTCAAGATCCCACACAGCCCCCAATCACCACCGGTCCAGCTGTCGTGTCAAGTAAGATCACAGCTATCTGAGAGCACTATGTGAAAACAGTCCTCCCTTGTCCAGTCATTTCAGTGAGGGCAGATCTTCATATGCTTCCACATAGGACAATGGGTAGAATGTAAAGTAGACATGAGAATCCAGCTGACTTCTCTTAAGTATTAGAAAAAATAAAAATAATGCCTCTTTCCATTTTCCTTCTTCTTTAATTAAAAAGATCATTTTGCTGGGGGCTCTTACAACAATCCATACATCAATTGTATCAAGCATATCTGTACACATGTTGCCATCATTACTTTCTACCTGAGTTCTTGGTATCAGCTACTCTTTTATCCCTCCCTACCCCCCCTCGATAAATTATTATTAATTTCATATCTTACACTTTTCACTGTCTCCTTACACCCACTGTTTCTGTTGTTCGTCCCCTGGGCGGCAGGTGTGGGGTTATGTGTCAATCATTGTGATTGGTTTCCCCTTCCTCCCCTTCTCTCCCCATCCATTTTCATTTTAGAAGTTACTTAAATTTTTTTTTAAAGTTACTTTTCAAAACTATTACTCATGTTAGCTTAAAGATCTTATTATGGTGCGTAAATGACTTAATAATGCTAAAGCTTTTCTGCGTTAATTTCTAGCACAGCAGATTCAAAGGTAACTTACAAAGTTTGGCTGATCCTAACAGCACATTCCTATCAATTCCTTAGTAAAACAAATGCACAGGAGGCTTTGCGGAACAACTTCATTATCTTTTCAGTCCATTTTCCCACAAATTTTCTGAAGCCCCTCATATATAACATTAAACATTTTGGCTACAGAGGAGAAAGAAGTCAATATTCAAAGTGCAGGAGCTCACATCTGGAAAAGCACAGTAAAAAGTGCCCCAAGCAAGCGTGAAGTTGTAAGCCGATGATAAGGAACACTACCTTCTCTTGGCTTACTTCCTTTTCATCTGCTGTTTGTAAAGGAGCAGGAATATCACACACACACTTGTTTTTTCGTCTGTTCTTCCGCTTTTGGCGTTTCTTCTCTTGTTTGAGCTCTCTTACTCGTTCTTCCTCTGAGAATTCTTCACAAAGCTGTTCCAATCGACTTATACCCTGTACTTTTTCCACAGTCATCTATTATAAAAACAAAGTTAGAATGAATACTGGTTCAAACTTCACTTGTGGAAATTTTACTTTATTTAAATAATATCATACACAGAGAGAACATAATATTTCATGCTGCAAGTCTGGAAAGTAGTTCTCATAAAGAAATCTTAAGTTTCAATATCATAAATGGTAATCTTAAAATCTACTCAAGGAGGCAATTATCGACGGGGAAAGACATGCATTCTTATCGCAAAGCAGTAATGTTGTAGTTTCAAATTTCGGAATTTGAAAATAATGTGTTCATTTCTTTACACAAGGAGAAAGCTATTTAACCTGATTAGAAGATCTAGTCTTTTGAAGGTTCAACCATACAAAGAGAAAAGGAGTAAGATTATTGAAATCTGTCCACCAAGAACAGTGGAAAGCTCCTGAGACTACCCAGAACAGGCTGTTGTGCACTCACAAACTTTTAAAAAGGAGATTTTAGAGTTTTCAGCTCATTTTTGAGAGAGGCCGGTAACTTAAAGGGCTCTAACCCATGTCTCAAAATATAATATTCACTATCTTAAAAAAAAAAAAAAAAAAAGACATTCTACAGAGCATCAACGAAAAAGTTAGCAAATCACAAGCATTAAAACCCAGTTATCAGCATTATCAAGGGATTCTGGTGGATTTCTAAGGAATTTGTACACCACAGCATTCTGACAGCACTGGCTCCATACTACATACAAACTGGGACTCGTTAAAGGGTTCTGGTTTTAGTTTTTGGCTGGTTTTAAAACCTTGCATTAGTTATGTTTTATAATAACGTCTTGTTAAAAAATCAGTTTCAATTTTCAACTTTGAGAAAGTCTAAAGCCCAAGGCTAATCAATTGCAAGATTAAAAAACAAAAGAGAATTCACAAATTTCTCCTCCTAAATATGCCACCAACCCTTATATTCTCGCTTCTTGACCCCCAGAAGTCATGAAAGTATACCAGTGAGGCCCCATAAAATGACAAAAAAAAAAAAAGGAAGGTATAGCAGTGAATTATAGGCTGCTATGGAAAGCAAAATCTCATGGCTTAGGTTAAGATTCAATCAATTAATTAAATATTTTTAGATACTTCAATAGCTCACAACAATGACCTCAAAGCTCTTTCGTAAAGCATCAACACCAAGATAGAACAGCATCTGCCACGTCTGCTCTTCTGCCCGGAGTTTTTGCCAGATTCGGTGGAGTCTTTCATAGAGATGAATTCCTAGGCAGGTCAGAACCTCTTCTTGAGCTATATCTATTGTCTTAGCATGTCGTTCTCTCCGCCTACCAAGGAAAAGATATCACACATAATTCCCGATACCCTGAACAGTCAGCTACCACATCTGTTAAAAAACAACCTAATCACAATAGTTACCTATATATTTTGTGTGTATACATATATACACACACGCATATGCACACATGTCAATGAGAAACAACACATGCATGTAGGACTAAATCCTAGTATTGCTAAAAATAAGGTAATTCAGGAACTGGCACTAAAAAAGATACTTTCTGGGTAAAAAGATGTATCCAGCCGAGAAAATTCCTAATAGTTCCTTTTCCTTCCCACCGGAGCAAAATGTCTCGGTGGGTTGCTTGCCTAGTTGTTTTGGGAAGGGAAAGTGGACAAAGCAAAGAGACTCAATGGTGGGCCCAAGTGCTCTTAGACCAGTCTTCAGTAGCAGTGTTGGCAGACTCTTTTGTAACACTCTAAGTGCTAGCAGAAAGGAGGCACTCATAAGGGCTTATAAGTAGCACATAAAAGAAAGAGGGGTGAATTTACTGTCTTTTACCACTTATTTTCACAAAAAGGCCACAAACTATTTTGGGTTTTTATGGAACTTAAAAATGTAATATACACAGTTCATGAATTACATTTAGTAAAGCATTTATTTCTTAACTTCCTGCTGCATACACTTCACTTCCTAAGTAAAAACTACCATAGTGAATAAAATTTAAACATGGTAATGTATGGATGAAGAGGGTAATCCCTTTTAACTTATCATTCTCCAGGGAAAATGATAATCTTAATAATGAAAGCCACCAAAAGCCCGTGTCGCCCTCAAACAACAAGAAGGAGAAGACTGAACCAACACCAAAGGACATCTTCTGCTTCTTTACGTAACTACGGCACACAGGTTTTAAAGAAAGCCAATTTTCCACAGGCACACCTTTTATACATTTATGTACTGAGGCAAAAAGTGAGGGAAATACACTTTCAGTAATAAAATGAAGCAAAGCGCTAGATAGCCCATTCTAGCAAATTACATACTCATACCCTCCTGCGAACTCTGGCTCAGCACGACCCAAGAGGTGTGCAATGAAGTCCGTCTCACAGCAGACGTGGATGTGTCGCTCGTGCGGGCAGCAGCGGAGGCCCTCGTAAAGTGCAGCACAGTAGCCCTTCTCTTTGCTGCAGTCCAGCTCGCCAATAAGGATATTGTATGCTCGGAGAACTTTGTTTTTGCAATCAGTGCAAAATCTGCGGAAAGAAAGACCTCCAAATTAACAACTGTGCGTTTTATTTCGTGTAACGTAAGACTCGTGTACTAGAAGACTGCACACTCCTCCGATCAGTCCTTTAAAAGCTTTGTCACACATTGAAGTATGTACATGTACCGTAAACACCATTTTAGAAATACACGCGCACAGCCAAATCCACATTTGCAAATGACTTTTTAAACTACAGCAGCATGTGGTATAAAGAATAAGGCAGAAATATACTTGTTTAACAAGACCACAATCTCTCTACTTTGAGAGAGCAGCTAGCAATGACCAGGTTGCCTCCGCTAAGACTCTGCAAAAGCTTATCTAAGGAATAAACTAGTCGGCATGTTCCACTGGCAAATCTAGACTTAAATCTTTACTAGATAACTATCTGAGGGAACATGAGGAAGAATAAGTCATTTCCAAAATGTCAAATCCTTTCTTCCAAAAAGTATGTTTCCCCATACATCGACATAATACATCCAGATACCTTAAAATGGGTGTATACTCAGGAGTGTATCACATGGCAGCAGTGCAGAAAAGTATGAAAAGGAAGACATTTTTAGAAGTCAAGCGTTACTCAAGACGGAGAAAAAAATAATAGTCAAGCTATCTTTAAATTCCTGAAACAAGGCAGAACTTAGTCTAGAAAAGGGCTGTGGTAAAGGGCAACCTATTTGACCTAAGTGCGTTTTCCTGAGGCTGAGGACGAGGGAAGTCGTCTGTGAAGATCACGGACTCCACAGCCTTCCTCAAGCCGCTGCTCTTACCTGAGGAGCACACTCACACTAGCAAATGGTAGGACATCTCAGCCGGTCAACAGTTAACACCTTAAACTCAAGTGTTCAAAAACCACGTGCAACACAGCTCTCCCTCCTCTATGTTCCTTCCTAATCTCTGTCAAGGACATTACCATTTACAGTATGACCCCAACCAAAAACCACAGTCAATTCTAACCTCCTTAAACCCTAGACAGTTTCCCTAAATTCCAATAATTGGCGCGTTCTGTGCTCTTGGTACAGTCAATCAAAGTTTGTTACTGAAAAGGGGAAGACGCCTAATAAGCTTCAGTGTGCAAGTCAAGTCAGTGGTTGGTTCACTGTCATATAAAATAAACACCAATCTTTGTGCCAGTATTTACCATTCACCTGTTTTATAGATGAATAAAAGTGGTAGCGTATTACCTATGAGGCCAAAGAAAATACAACCATAAACCCAACATGTGACAAACGTGTACTATAACAGAACCCCCCCCAAGAATGCCATCCTCTAGTAGCTCCCTAACAGTTTCCTTTCCTACTGCACTCTCCTGCCTTGTGACGAACTTAGAAAATTATTTTCTAAAAGTGCTTTAAAAAGAAAAATCTTTAGGTATTTCTATAGCACATGAAACACGACAATTCCAACTCAATTTTTAGAGTTTGACTATTAGTAGAGGATGTACACTGGTGCAGATAGGAACTGGAAATACAGGGAATCCAGGGTGGATGAGCCCTACAGGACCAGTGGTGTGACTGGTGATACTGGGAGGGTAGAGGGAGAATGGGTAGGAAAGAGGGAACCGATTACAAGAATCTACATGTGACCTCCTCCCTGGGGGACGGACAACAGAAAAGTGGGTGAAGGGAGACGTCGGACAGGGCAAGATATGACAAAATAACAATTTATAAACTATCAAGGGCTCATGAGGGAGGGGAGAGCGGGGAGGGAGGGGAAAAATGAGGACCTAATGCCGGGGGCTTAAGTGGAGAGGAAATGTTTTGAGAATGATGAGGGTGATGAATGTACAAATGCATTTTACACAATTGATGTGTGTATGGAATGTGATGAGTTGTAAAAAAAAAAAAATCATTCAACTACTACTAAATGAGAAGGTAATTTACCTTTTTAAATTTTGAAGATGTTATTATTAAATGAATCTACCATAAGAACTACCAAAGTGATTAAGTACATTTCCAGTTAATTGTGTTTCCTGAAGAGGTCGGTCTGGAACCAATAGGTGAAAATGATAAAAAAAGTTGTCAATTCAAAGCAACAGTTAAGACTGAAAGTCAGTCACGAAAGGAACTGCTTGCCCTGGCATTGAGCTACTGACAGTAGACATTAATGGGAAAACTGTAGTAGGAGTTTACAACGGGGGCTACCGACTGGCCAATCTGGATGGCTGATCGCTGAGGCAACTCCCACAAGACATCTTGGCCTCCTTTAGACTTACCTGTGCTTCCGCAGATAAGTTTCTAGTGTTTCTAAAAGACAACTAGAGTCGATTAAAACTACTTCATCCCTGCATTCCTGGGACATTAGTTCCCATACGTCCATCCAACAACCTCTGCAGAAAGAAACAAATTATCAGTGAAAAGGAGAAATGTGTATGAGTAAAAAAAAAATTTTTAAGGGGAGAGAAGGGGCAAGTAAAGGATTGCTTGGTTTTACCTGGCTGTTCCCTGGAAAGGTCCATAATGGAAAATGATCCTACACTTGCTGTCCTTCCTGTGGTCTTCACTACTCCTTTTATCTGTACTTAACTTCTCTGAACTGACACTGCTACTGCTCCCTTCACTGCAGTGCACACAGTACAAGCTTAGTGACCCTGAGAGCGTCTGCAGGGTCATTCCTGTTGTCTTAATTACAACGATTAGCTCTTTAATGCATTAAGGTATTAGTAGGGTAAAAGTTTAAAATGTGTATACAGTAATTACATAGTCATTTTAACCACAATAAAATGCTAAACATGTGCTCACACCTTTATATAAAATTTGCTTGACTATCAACATCAACCAATAAAATTTAACATTTTTATTTATGAAGATAGCAATTGGTTAATATACTAAGCATTTTATGAGTAAATCTATTTGGAATGTTTTAGAGTCAGAAAAGCTCAAAGAAATTACATTTTATCAATAAGCATGGATCAGATTTCCATGAATTTGAAACATTAACAATTTTTATCTACCTAATGTACTAAAAAAAAAAACACTCCTTTTTATACCCCATGACAACAAAACATCTACTTTCATTTCCAAGTAGCTGGGGAAAGCCACAGGTGAATCTAATTATGGTAAATATATTTTTACACTCACTAAAGACAGAACACACTAAGATGAATACTATGCACAGCCTAAATTAGTAATGAATGCAAGTAATTTTTTAAAAACTTAATAAAAGCTTCCCAGACTCTCTCCCCACAAGGAGTTTCAATGAGGCATTCAATGGTCACACATTTTGCTTTGTTGCAAATGTGCCTTTCAAAAGAAATACCTATATTCCATTCAATCACTGTTTTCTTGATTTTTCATTATTCTCAACTGGCCTGTTCTTCTGGTCTCACTACAGCCCTAAAATTGATTATCTTGAGTGCCTGAGACGGAACCACCTCTGAATAGTCATTTAACCTAGTCTATAACACCAAGAGGATATTTCTCCACCACTTGACAAATATACAAAGTTAAAGTTATACAGAGTTCAGTCCTTGCTTCCCCCCTTGGCCTCATTTGTTTTTGACAAGAAAAACTTCAAATCCTGTTCTAGGCTCCCTATTGATACCTTTCTATTCTGAACGCCCATGTTTACTTTTTCTGATTATGCTTCTGTGATCCATAATTTCCTCAAAGTGAGTAACTCCCAAACTTAAGTTCTCATATTTGAAGAATTCATGAAGAGAATGAACAAGCTAGGGAGTTACTGTATCTTCAAAGTATCAAAGCATTATTATTCTTTAAAATTTTAAGCACTAAAAAATCCCACAGTTCAAATCTGACCTTTATCTTGCTAAACCTAAAGGTGTCATAGTAATTCCTTCCCTCAAGATCAAGGTTTTAGAAAAAGCGGCCTTTCTACTGCCTTGTTCTACACTCATTCTTTCTACTCACAGCTGAGCCCATGACAATCGTACAGTGAGTGCATCACTGTACTCCCTTCTCCACCTTCCCAATCTGGATTCTGCCTTGATTCAATCACTACGTTTGTTCATCAATGTCACCATTTACACCTCAGTGTTGTTCAATCCAAGGGGCACTTTTGAGTCACTGGTAACTTAGCAGGCACCCAATGCTGACCAGTCTTTCTTGAAGCATTCTTCCCTGGGTTTCTGCTACCTCACTGGCTATTCTCAAGTTTCTTTCTGGCTACTTTTCCCCCCACCATTAAAGTGAATTCCTCTTACTCTACTCCCCAACGTAATCATTAAAAGCATTCTCAAAGGTGATCCTCAATCATCAGCTACAAGGCCTACAACCCCAACCTAGACCTTTCTGATCTCAAATTTCCTTCCAGACAGACAGTAACTTGGGTTGACTTGCATGGGTAAAGAATACTCAGGATGGTTGAACTGGATAGCTGTTGGTATTAGACTGAAAGCTATTCAAATGTATTCTATTTCTCTTTGTGAAGTCTATATAAGAAAAGGAATTGGTCCAACAGTTGAAATACATAATAGTAGTGACCATCCAAAGCAGAGAAGCAGTGTTAGCTGATATTCATACAGCATGTAGGAGGAACGGAAGCTACCTTGGGAGATACTGATGAAAATCACTTAATGGCATTCATATTGATTCATACACAGCAAACCACCTTTCAAACACTTGGCTTCCCATCTAGTGGGGCTATAAACTGGAGGGGGATAGAGGTGTTTTTGTGTTTAAGTTGAAAGATAGGAAAACAGAACTTTATGTCAAAAAAATTTTTAGTAGATATCTGATAAGGCCAAGTCATCACTAAGAAAAAGGAAGGAGATGAAATCCATATAAAAGTAGAAACATAAAAAAATAAAAAATAAATAAAATAAATAAATAAATAAAAGTAGAAACATGGTCTTTGAAGAAAGGCAGCAATGAGAAAAAGACATGTACGATATTGGAGTTCTACAATGAAGCATACGCACAACAAAAATAACCAGGAGGCAGGCTTCTCAGTCCTAGATACTATGCCACACTACTCTGGCTTTAGCCATTGGGGTCACTAACTAATAGAAAATCAGATCAAAGTCTACATTTTTCAGTGAGCCAGGATTTCTCTATTAAAGATATTAGCAAAGTACATAAACTAACAACTATCCTTAGATAACCACGTTAGGTTGTACAGCCTGATACTGGGTTCAAAGTAACCACACAAAATAAGTTGTGGTTCTTGTCTGGACCCTAATTCAAAAAAAATGGACCATAAAAATCTTCTGCCTATGAGGGGACTTCAGGAAGTTGAAGTCCCTCATATTCAGAGATGCATGGGGAAATACAGAGGCATAAGATAACATGTCTGGGATCTGCTTTAAAATTCAATAAGTAAAAAGGTAGGTAATCAAATGTGGTCAAATCTTGGTTAAATACTGAATCTAGGTAAGGGTATAGGGTAATTTGCATATATTCTTTTTGTTTTCATATATGCTAATTTTATGCTGTATAAGCTTTTAAAGGTTTTATTCCCAATTATGAGAAGATAAACACCAAAAAACATTTCATAGATGAAAACAGTACCATCTGGTTACCATTTTTTACATACTAATCAAAGAAACGTGTCTGTATAAAAGTGGTATCAATGACAATACTAAAATATTAAAAACAACTTTTAAAATTACTCAGAAATAACTTTACACCATTCTGTTGTCTCAAAAAAAAAGAAGCTAATTCCCTCCTTTATGTTCCAATGATGTCTGCTAATCACTCCTCAACCTCATGAAATATGGTAGAGGACAATTGTGGCAGTATGCTGAGAGGTGGGACAGAAGTAACCCTGAATACTGTAGCATGTAGCCAAGAAGAAAAGAGCAAATCA
This sequence comes from Echinops telfairi, assembly GCF_000313985.2. Lineage (NCBI taxonomy): Eukaryota > Metazoa > Chordata > Mammalia > Afrosoricida > Tenrecidae > Echinops > Echinops telfairi. The sequence continues at coordinate 12,538,189 of NW_022111358.1, forward strand.
GAGAACTATATGCTCTCATAACTAATGGAAGACTCTTTTTAATCCTTGATAAACTAGTGAAACCTGGAAAACAAGAAACGTGCCTATGTGTCAATTCTACAGATCAAGATATTAATTCACTACTTTGAAAAGCTTAATATTGGCTATATAGATTCCCATACATCTCAACCCCTGGCCTCTGAAATATATTTACTAAGAGAAAATAAAATCTGTATGGAGACCTAATATATAGTCTCAACACAAAAAGTCCTCTAGAACCAAGAGACATTTATTTTGATGTCAAGAGTTTAACAGAATATAACCAGTTTTTTTGTTTTTATTAAATACAAAAGTTATTCAATCTTTTTTTAAAAATTATTTTATTGGGAGCTTGTACAACTCTTATCACAATCCATACAGCCATCCATTGTGTCAAGCACATTTGTACATTTGTTGCCATCATACTTTTCAAAACATTTTCTTTCTACTTGAGCCCTTGGTATCAGCTTCTCATTTTTTCCCCTCCCTCCCTCATGAACCCTTGATAATTTATAAATTATTATTATACAAGTGATTTATCTTAAAACATCTTGGTATTAAACTCTACTTACCCCAGAGGTTTTGGCTTGTGGGTATCTAAGGAGTGCAACTGACATCGCTTGTTCTTCTTACTTTTTGGAATAGCATCTATCATGTCATTTAATTTGGACCTAATTAAAAACAAGCCATTGAAGATTTCATTAAAATAAGACTTATTTTTAGAATTTGAAACATTTCTCTTGCTTTTTGGTAAGTGCATTTACAGTAATAAAACAAACAACCATATTGAAAATCTACCTCAGAAATTATAACCCAAGAGCCTTTATAGTTAGTTGCATTTCCACTTCATCCCTAATACCAGCTGAGACCGGATCTATTCAAAGGATTCTTTCTCACAGACGGCATCTATGTTGTTCATCCCAATCTAGCAGCATTTCAGGAACTCTAATATTTTATGACTGATTGCTACCTGACTAGAAGCCATCTTCTCTTACAAACAGCAAACATACACAATTTCTTTAGATGAGGAACCATAAACTAATTTTAAGTTAAGACAGGATACACACACACACACACACACACACACACACACACACACTACTATATCCTACAACAAAAACCACACCGTCTATCCAACCAATCAGAACTGTATAGACACAGTTCTAACTTAAATACATTTCAAATCCAATTACTTCTCACTACCCTCCACCAATACCACCTTGGTCCAACTTCCCATTAGCTTAGTCAACTGCAATAGCTAGCCTCCTAAATGGTCTCCTTGCTACTAAGCCTTTTACCCTTCATAATCTAGGTTCCACCACTCATATTAGCTGTTTGAGGTTTCTAAACTTAGATTATATTATTTTTCGCTCAAAATTTTTTTGAAAGCTTCTTAGGCACAGTGATGTTCAAATTTCCTACCACTTCTAGAGAGATCATTGTTCGCTCTTAGGATCTCTTCCCTTTTCCTAGTCATCCTCAATCTGTTTATTTTTATCTAGTCTCATAGTTTAAGTATCATATATAGGCTGATGGATAAATCATCACAGATGCCTTCTTCTACATCCAATAGATAAGCAAACCCAACTGGCTTATTCCTCAAAACAGAACCAGAATCCAACCATTTCACATCTCCATAGCCACCACTCTCATCTGGACTATTAAAACCTTCCTGTCTCTGCTCTCACCTCTCCTGAACGCACCTAATTCCCTCACTATGCTCAATACAAAGTCAAACGCGCTTGCTAAAATTTCAAATCTGTCCTAGCAAGACTTAAAATATGTTATCAGGTAAAAATCACAGTAACAGGTCTAGTTAAACTGCTGTCTCCTGATGGAAGGAGGCAAAACTCACTGTTCTTGGAAAGAATGCTTTTGCAAAACCTGCCCCTGTCCCTGGCAAGTTAATGTAGCTAAAATCTGTTTTCCTGTCAAATTGTCTCAATCCCATCCAAGAACAGTTATATATAAGGAAGTGAGTTCCCCGTATGTTTGTTTTATGTAGCACAGGCAGTCCCCATGTTATAAATGTTCCAATGTACAGACAATTCCTATTTATGGATTGTATTATATAAGCTTGGTTTTTGAGGTGAACTCACATACCAGTGACTTGATGTAGTTTTTCTGTGTCATTCTGAGAGAGTGCTTCTAGTCTACAGAGTTCTAAGTTCCTGTCGCATATCAAGTAGAAGACCATGGGTGGTTCTTCTCAGGGGTTAAAATCTCTTTTCTTTCCCATTAAAAACTGATTCTTGTGCCTGGGCTTCCAGTAGCTACTCTGAGAAACTGGTATAAATCACTCTATTTTAAAAGTGCACCAAAAAAATAATCATTTATATTAATTGGTCTAACAGGCTTAAAGGATGACAATTTGGGGGGAACTGATTACAAGGATCTACATATAATGTCCTCCCTGGGGGACAGACAACAGAAAAGTGGGTGAAGGGAGGCATTGGAGAGTGTAAGATATGACAGAATAATAATTTATAAATTATCAAGGGTTCATGAGGGAGGGGGGGGAAACGAGAAGCTGATACCAAGGGCTCAAACAGAAAGGAAATGGTTTGAGGATGACGATGGCAAAAAATGTACAAATGTGCTTGACATAATGGATGGATGCATGGGTTGTTATAAGATTTGTATGAGCCCCCCACCCCCAGTAAAATGATTAAAAAAAGAGTTAACAGTCTCAAGGTGCTAATATCAAGGGCTCAAGCAGAACGAAAATGATGTTTTGAAATGTTTTAAAAATTATGATGGCAATATATGTACAAATGTGTTTGATACAACTGATTTATGAATTGTTATGAGATGTAAGAGCCCCAATAAATTTATTGATTAAAAAAAAAAGGATGACAATTTGTTTCTCTAAGAGACCATCCTAAAAGTATGCAAAAGAAAGCTGGTGCTGAGTGTCCTTGAAGAGACCTTAGAGCAGCGGTCCTCAAACTTTTTAAACAGGGGGCCAGTTCACTGTCCCTCAGACCCATTGGAGGGCCGGACAATAGAAAAAAAAAACTATAAACAAATTCCTATGCACACATCTTATTTTGAAGTAAAAAACCAAACGGGGCAAAAACACCCTGCGGGCCGGATAAATGTCCTCGGCAGGCCACATGTGGTCCGCAGGCCATAGTTTGAGGACGCCTGCCTTAGAGGCTCCTTCCTCATAAATGTCACTGCCAAGACAACCGGAAGTGGCAACATCACTGCAGCTGCAAAAGTAAGAATAAGAAAACAAAAAGGGGAGGGGGTCATCTGTTACCAAGCAACCAGGACAGACCTGCCGGTACTTGAAATGGCAGAGGTGAGGCTCTCCACAAATGACTGAGGGACCTACCAACTTTGCCCAGATCTGACTTCCAGAAATAACTGAAAACTAAGGCAAGTAACCTTGCAGACAAAGCAGCTAAATAAGCACTTCTCAGATTATTTTGCCCTTATAAGGAGTAAAGAAAGATATTTTATTGCTTATTTTTGCTTACTGTTTGTTTTTTGTTCATTAACGTTAGAATGATTTTTAAAACATCCACAATTAGCTCAAAAAAGAAATTGGGGGGTGGGAAGGAACATGAGGTTAACTGCTCATGGAGAAAGTAATAAAAATTAGAAGGAAAGAATTCTTTCATCTTTCAAAAATTACCTGGGCCAACTTTAACACGTAAGTAAACTGAGATTGTTCCTTGACAATTAGCCTCAGAGAGCTAACATATTCCAGAGGTTTTTGGTTTAGGATGAATTTTTTACTGTGAAATTCCACAGGTTTTAAAAAGACTTCTAAATAAAGTAAAAAGGTGTTTTTTTTCAGGGAAACTAAGATAAGTAATGTTGATAATGGGGTCTAAAAAACAAGAAATATGCTGTTTTAATTGCTAGCAAAAACTGGGTAGATAACCATTAAAATAAAGGAGACAAATATAAAGTTAGACTGAGAAAATGGTAAAACTTTGAGAAACACTGACTATTTAAATAAACATATAGTAGTTATTACAGGCTTATTTTCTAATTTGGGGCTAACTATTGCAATCAAATGGAGTTATTAGATATTCATAATTGATATTTACAGGCTCTTACTTTTTATGTGTGGTATGTGAGCTACAGCTAAGAATTTGATCTGCTGAGAATTTTTAGGAGCCGTAGTGTCAAATAGCAAAGATGGGAGTTTCTTGCTATAAAGATAAAATTTTCTGTAATTACTAGGTTGAAACTGAGTTTTACCCTTCATGCAATTTGTCTAAAAAGCAAAGGTTTGACAGAATAAATGTCTGAATTGAAAACCATGCAACTTAACACTAGGAAAAGGGTTTTGCTATCCAAATCACTGGTTAAGTAAACTCAACTACTGTCTCAAAGTCCTGTGATAAATTCCTGACAACTTAAACACTTCACAGAAAGCCATCCTAAGAAGTCAGGTGAGAGTTTCACCAGGACCTGAAAAGAGGAAAGTTAAATGACTGGTAGTAAATGTTTTAAAAGAGGGATAAGGAGACTAGGTTTGCCTTAAAGTAAAATGACTGGTTTTGCCAGAATGAGATAATAAAAACGAAACCCGAGGGTATGTTGTAAGCTACAGAAGTTTTTCACAACCACATATAAGACAGACTATCAATCTAAATTGAAATGAAAAGATTTAGTAATATATGAAAATCAGAAAAGACTGTGCCTCAGAAATGCCTAAGATATGAAAGGCTATAGAAGTTCCAGAGTGCTTGCAACATTAAACTCAACAATGCCTCTGAGCAGCATGATTATAAAAGAAAGCAAGTCATAGCAATAAAAATAATACTTAAAATATTTTTAATGCATTGTTCCCATTCTGTTATGCTCAAACATGGGCATACTTTAGCTTTCTTGTTGATACTTGCACACCTTTAGAGAAATATGTTCAAACACTAGATTACAGATGCTAAATCATTTTACTGGCTGCCTCTTTTAAATATATTTATACCCCTTGGTCAGGCAGTAGAAACAAGAAAACATCGTTAAAGGCCCTTATGGAAAATGGAAGCATAAGTAAACAGATAATCTCAGAATCACAGGACTACATACAGTCTGCTGAAATCTTTGGATTCTACTTCATAATTGTTGCTATTTAAAAAAAAAACTTTTTATTGTGAATTATGTGGGGGTAATTGCAGCTACTGTTGTCCCTTATCGTGGATTTTTTCCCCGATAGTTTGTTAATAATGGACGATGTTTAAATTTTATACTTTGCTCCCCAGTAACTCATTCTAATAACTAGAGAGATATGCATTCGTTAAGCAGGCTTAATCAGGACTAGAGTTGGCAATCTGAATGTTGGATTTATCATCACCCACTCTGATCTGTACGTGAAAATTCACAATCTCTAGTAATCCATTTTAAAGTGCAACCTCATATCAAATGCTATCATTGATAATCTCACCTTCAAGCGAGGCATATGTGTGACACATTGGATTACTGGCTCAGCCTTAGGTACATGTTTACCCCTGGTGATGGAGACGGTTACATGTCGAGCTGCTAACAGCACGTCTATCAGCTGAAACCCCAGTTGCTCCATGGCACAAAGATGAGGCTTTCTCCTCCCGCTTTTTATCTACAGTCTCGGACACCCACAAGGACAGTTCAACTCTGTCCAAGAGGGTCACTGCTAGTTGGAATGAACCCAAGGCAGTGACAGAATCAGAACACAGAAATGCTCAGAAGTTACTTACGACTTTTTGATCCCAATTATCAAAAACGATTTTGTTTTCCACCCAAGACTACAATTTTTGTAAAGATGTTCACATAGCTAATATAATAAATTCCAAGACTATTTGATAAAATAGCATATATATTAACCTTTGGAATCCATAAAAATTAGGGTCATGACAATTACCCATTTACGACAACCATTTAACAAAAGTGGGTTACATGATTAAATTAAATGAACCCATTTCAATACCCATCCCACCATGTTTGAGTTTCCCTTTTGCAACATTTAGCTGGCTGTCTAATAGTACTGGTTAGGGGCTACGCTCAATAGTACAAACTGGATTATTAATTATTGGAGGATTAGTCAAATACCAAAATAGATGGTGGTACAGTAGAAAAAGTGTTCTTTCATTTTTTTAGTCATTTTATTGGGGGCTCTTAAACAGCTCATCACAATCCATACATACATCCACTGTGTCAAGTACATTTGTACATACGCTGCCATCATCGTTTTCAAAACTTTTTCTTAAATATGCTTTCAGCTGCCACTAGCTGCTCTGCAGAATAAACCTGAGGCTTTCTGCTACCCTAACAATGTACATCTTGTGAAACAACAGGGAAAGTTCTCAGGTCAACTGAGTCAGCATCAACTTGATGGCAGCAAGTTTGGTTTGCTCCGAGTCAAGTGCCATATGAAATATTTGATATTTATCATCAAAAGAAGACACATTGCAAAACATTATCTATGCTGAACAACTTATTACCAGTAAACAGCCAACCTTTATTCCTTCTTTCCCTAGAGTACTGCAATATTGAACTTCACTGTTCAGAATCTACCCAAATTGCTCCTGAAATGTGGCAGGAAGAACCCAAGTCTCTCTACAGACAAACCCTACTAGTCTAGTCGTATAACAAGGTGAAGAAACCACCCTCATAAACAGAGACAGACAGAAGTCCTGGCAGGAGAAAAGTGACCCTAATGTGGGGAAAGTGCTAAGAGCCCTAGAAAACATGAAGCTACAGGTCAAACTCACAGTAACAGGTTTGAGTTGATGTGCTCAGTTTCTGACGAATAAGGGAAGGGGACAAACTGTGGCTGTTCTCAGGAAGAACGTGTTGGCACAAGTTGTCATTGTCCGTGAAAGACAAAACTCACTGCCATCTAGCTGATGCCGACTCACAGAGATCCTGTAGGGGAGGACAGAATTGCCCCTGTGGGTTTCTGAGACTAACTCTTTATGGGAGTAGAAAGCTTCACCTTTCTCCAGTGGAGCCTCTGGTGGTTTTGAATTGATGCCCTTGCAGTTAGCAGCCCATGGCATGACCACTATACCACCAGGGCTTCTTCGAAAGCTAAGGGGAACCATTTTTGAAAAACACTTGCACAGGCTGACTCCAGGATGTCTGTATATCAGCTGAAGCTATGGTTACTAATTACTATTTCTCTAAACTCCTATTATTGGGGGCGGGGGGAAGGAATACCTTCTCGTTTTCTATACCTTGGTGACTTGAACACAATTTTTCCTAATCCTTGTCTTGAGAAATTATAGGTAAAAAGTTAACACCTGACTAAGCTTTTTAAAAGCTTAACAAAACCACTTTTCCCTGATTACACTTACCCATGTACATAAAATAATGTATAAAGCTTCTTTGCATCAGTCATACAGCTTCGAGTTACAGATAGGACTCCCTTGGGCCCTACTGTCAGAGGTTCAAGGGCAGGATTTCCAGACTCTACAAGCTGAGAGAAGAGGCGCTCCACACTGCGACGACAACCAACACATGGGACAAGCTGAGAGAGTGCACTCAAGACTTCACGCGATGTCACCACCATGGCAATACTGAGATCTTGTTGCTTAAGCGTACTGTGTCGCTAAAGAGAGGGAAAGAAAATTAAAGAGTTCTTAAGAAAGACATGAAATTTTCATTTTTTTCGCTACCACTTAATTCTGGTACACATCCTTAATGGAATAAATCTTCCTTTAGGTCTAGGAGGTTCTTAGCACAGAGACCCTTAGGTTCAAAGATGAGCTCTTGGTGGTAGTCAGTAGTCAGTTATCTATCAACTCCTTTCTCTTTTTTTAAGATAAAAAAGTTGTACAGGCTACACTCTACATAAACTCTGTTTACATCGTAAGAGATGTGATCTGATTAAGGCTATTAACGATTGGCTGATCACAATGGGTCACATCATGGGGATGTTTGTTAAACTTTTAAATTATATCATTATATAGTCACCAAACTACTACTAGGAGCCCTGGTGGAGTAGTGGGTTGTGCTTTGGGTTACTAACCACAGGGTCAGCAGCCCTGAACTACCAGCAACTCCATGGAAGACCAGGTTTTCTACTCCCACAAAGAGAAACCCACAGAGGGCAGTTCTACTCTGTCCTACTGGGTCACTATGAGTTGGAATCAACTCACTGACAGTGAGTTTTCACCAAAATAGCGAAATTCATGGTCCAGCCAAGCTGACATATTTTAAGGTGGACAATATTCAATCCACAAGAGCCATAAATCTTTCACTTAAAAGTTTTCTCTAAAAATAGGAATGGTGGTTTTTTGTTTGTTTTAGTGATGTTTATAATTTGACAGAATTAAAGTCTCAGAAACTCACAAGGCCAGTTTAATCCTGCCCTAAAGGGTGACCATGAGTTGGCATCAACTTAATGACAGTGAGTGAACACTAAATAATACTCTATCTTAAAAAAAATAAGTGAAAATAGGAATGATGACCTGGTAAAATCCAAGCTTTATATATACCCTTAACACACCACTATGCAATCACTCTCATATGATAGGAGCATATATCAGATACAGAAGTTTATTTAACATTAGCAATTTTACTGAATCTTAAGACCCAGGTAAAACAAAATATAACTAGAATTTTAAGTGACTCCTTAAAAGTTACACATCCTCTATATACTTAAAATACTGATTAAAAGAACAATTACCTGAATGAACTGCTTTAGTTGTGCACCATTATTCTGGTGCCCATCAAGATTTAGCACATTGTCAGGAAATTCCATCACCATCTTAAAATTCAAAAGAATAAAAATCAATTATTTTGTCCTCTTCAAACACACTGCAGTGAATTTCATAAACTAAGGAAACATAAATGGACCCCAAAGTCAAACTTGCCACTTTCCAAGCAAAAAATAAAAATTTTGGTTACACAATTTGATTTGGTTCGATTAGGCACAGAAGCCAGGGAGATTTAAGTTCAAATTCCAGCACTTACTATCTATGTCATTAACTTGACAGGTTAACGTAATCTGATTCTCAGTTTTTTCATTTGCTAAATAAAGTTAAGTAATATTTTCTTTTATATATATCTGAATCATTTTATGGATTAATATTTTAACATATTTGTGGCAGTACCCAGTAATAGCATTTAGTTAACAAAATACTCAGAACAGTATCTTACACACAGGAATTATCTGCTTTAATTATGAACACAGGGAGACATGGAGATATTTACTATGAAAATTATTATAATGCTTAAATAGATTTCAGGATGTCATATTAGGTAGTATCAATTAGCACATCTCATATTTATTACAGCACCAATTTAGGAAGTAGAATATAAAACAGTCACATAAGGAAAATGCCATTAATCTCAAACTTAAGAAGCACTCCAGTTTCAGAGATATTAAAATGTAAAAAAACATGCCTCCAAAACAATGAAATACAGTAACACCTTTATCGAGACATATTGTAACAGTCTTAGTGGCATATAATTCATATACCTCACAATGCAATAGTTCAATCATTTGGCAACTTTTTATTTTAAATAAAATAATGCCAGGTGTAATGCTCTATGGGAACCAAATTTCTATTTTTATTCAAGGACCATAAACCCCTACAAACACAATCTCTTTCAAAATACTCACTGCCGTTGAGTCAATTCCAACTCCTAGTGACCCCATAGGACAGGGTAAAACGGCCTCTGTGAATTTCCAAACGTCTTTACAAGAGTAGAAAGCCTGTCTTTCTTCCAAGGAGCAATTGATGGTTTGAACTGCTTACCTTGTAGGTAGCAGCCAAAGGCACAACAATTATGCCACCAAACCAGAAAATTAACCCAAAAGCCATCAAGTAGATTCCAACTCATTGTGACCCTAAAAGAGAGGGTGGAACTGCCCTTGTGGGTTTCGCCTTTCAGCAGTTCGAAACCACTAGCTGCTCCACTGGAGCACACTACATTAGATGTGAATATCAATGCATTTGAATTACGTGGTCCCAAAGTACCACGGACTGCCAAAAGAATGAACAAATCTATGTTAGAAGTACAGCCAGGGGGAAAAATAATGAGCTGATGCCAGGGGCTTCAGTGGAGAGCAAATATTTTGAGAATGATGAGGGCAATGAATATACAAATGTGCTTTACACAACTGATGTATGTATGGATTGTGATGAGTTGTATGTACCCCTAATAAAATGATTTTTTTTAAAAAAGTACAGCCAGAATGCTCCTAAGGAGCAAGGATAATGAGACTTCATCTCCCATACTTTGGACATATTATCAGGAGGGAGCAATCTCTGGAGAACACCAAGCTTAGAAAAGTATAGCAGGTCAGCAAAAAAAAGAGAAAGGCCTTGAACAAGATAAACAGACACAGTAATGAGTTCAAATACAGCCTATCATGAAGGATGGTACCAGACTGGTCAGTATCTTGTTGTCCTACAGGTGGGTCGCTATGAAGCAGAATCAACTTGACAGCACATTAGTGGGGGGAAATTAATGACTTACTTCCAATTTTATGTTCATTATACCACATTCAGACATGCTTCTATATCAATAACTTTCACTCTTCTAGAAGTTTCTTCCTCTATGTGGATTTTATGTCCAAACTTCACATTGTCAAGGATCAATTATCACATTTCTAAGTTAATCCACCCTGTTTATGGCTTTCCCTCTCATGGCTTTATTAATATCTCCAAAATGGTGGTAATAATTAAGGTAACACCTATCTAATTTTATATATACTAAAATCTTGTTCTAACCACTTTTATATAGTAACCTGAAGTCACTCATCTACTTTAATAATGTAGTTCCAAAGGATGTAACTGAAATAAGTAAAACAGTTAATGATCCATATAACCCCATTCTATTTAAGTACCTGGTATTTAAGTAATCCTGCTATTATTAGTAAGAGTCTGGTGGCATTGTGGGTTACTCCTGGGTTTGTAACCATAAGGTCAGGAGATCAAAACCACTAGCCACTCAGAGAAGGGGAGGCTTTCTACTCCCATAAAGAGTTACAGTCTGAGAAACCCACAGGGGTAGTCTACTGTCCTACAGGATCACTATGAGCCAAAATCAACTCAATGGCAGTGAGGGTTTTTTTTCTGGTTTGGTATTAGTAGTACAGAAAACTGATAAGCACATTAATAGTACAATTAACTCATATTGTCACCACTGGGTGTAAGACACAAAATTTAACTGTCATAAAAAAAAAAAAAAAGACATAGAACACCACCGATCATTTCAAATCTACCATTTAAGCAACATTTTGATTATACTTCACTTGCTTGATACAAATTTCATCATTAAAATCAATTGCCATTACACACACACACCAAATTTAAGACTTTACCTATACTGCTCTGATCAAAGTTTTCAACTCATTCAGTATTCAAACAACAGTTGGTCCTTATTCACCCAAATCAAAATTTTCACAAACTGATTCACAGGACATCCTAAACTCTGACTGCATGACAAACATTTTTATTTTGACCAACTTTATTTGATTGTTCTAATAAAGCAGAAGTCATCAAAGGAGATCTACCAGCTTACCTTAAAAATAATCAAATTATATAGATATTTCCCTTAGGAATTGTTTTTTAAAAGTCATTATGGAGCAAGGTTTAAAATAAAACAAAAAACATACAACAATTCATTTCAGATCATTCTGTCTTCATCTGACTAGTAAACGTCTTCAACACAAAGACCTGCCTACTCTATTACTAGCATCTCTCCAGGGTTCCATCAGTCCAGACAAATATCATGTTTTCTTTTGTACTTATTCTACACCACTCTACAGACACTTCACTAGCACTGAATAATTACTGTATGCCTTTCAAATGCTTTAGCACAATGGCTTTCTTCCTGGCTGCTTTCTGACCAATCAATATCTGGTTTTTAACATCCTCAGAGATGGTAATAAGAAAAAAGAAATCAAGGGGATGCAAAAGATAGCTAGGGCATTCCCCTACCTCTTCTTTAAAATCATTTCCTTGACTTAATCTTCAGATTCTAGGTTACTTAAAGGAGAGTCCTGTCAAAGTATTTCAGGTGTGGCTTTACAGAGGAATCATTAGTGTTCTGCTTCATGATGCAGCTGCCTAGCCACGACTAATCAAAAATAGAACTAGTCATTGTGCTGTAATTATTGTCTTATGAAGTTTATTAAATCCATTACCCACTTTCACTTTTAAGTATCTGTCCTGGTTTCTCTTGACCACAAATAATGTTTTTTTACATTCTCACAAGCTCTAACCAACTTTATCAGATTTGTATATAACAATTATTTTCATATAAACTTTATTCATTTGTTTCTTCATTCTCACCGCTACTTAGAACATCTGTCACCCTTAACAATAAATTGAAATAAACAATGTTAAATGCTAAACTGTTAACAAAGCCAAAACAACTCCCAAGACATGCTGCTATTTATTAGATTTTAAAGTTTCAGTTAAAACCATCACACTTTCTAGTACAGTCAGATAGGAATAGTAGTAAATTGCAGTCTAGAAATACTGTAGAAATGTCACAATATGTACTAAGAATTTTATAAAAACTAATTCAGCTTCAGGAAGTCTAAGAAAAATTATAAAATGCAAAGGTTACATACTAAAACATACAACAGAAAAATGTTTGTTTGTTTGTTTGTTTTCAGAAAAACTGTTTAATAACATAATCCTGTGATTATATCATAGGATGACAAACAATATTAAAGTCACTAAAAATGTCTAAAAATGAAAAGAAAAAAATTTTATATTACATTTAATGAAGGGGGAAAAGCTCTAAAGTGGTATGGAATTGATCTCTACTCTGCATCTATGTGTGATCTATGACTAGACTCACCAAATGATGCCATCACCTCAGTTATTTCTGGAAGGAGAATTTGTTTCATAGATTTTTAATCAAGAGTTATTTTAAAGAGTATTTTTGTATAATTCTTTTTTGTACTAATCTTTAAAAAAATTACTTCAAAAACAACAACAACAACAAAATTACTTCAAAGATCTCTAAATTAGCATCTGTATTATGTCCACCTGCTAGTGTAAAATTCTATTAACAGTGAGCAGAACTTTAGTCACACGACATGCTATTTTCCTAAATATTCCACCAATTTACTTGTTTGGTGGAATACGTATAATACATTCATTACATAGCACTTGAAATAGCCAACTCTTTAAGGGTTCCTATGTTCCTTCTCTCTGCAATGTTAACTGGCAGGATTCAAACACACTGCCATCAGCACTGTGCTCAAGTATTCAAATCTAGCAAACTACCATACGCATCTTTTAAATATCACATAAAATAAAAACTTCTTAATTTCATTTTACAGATCCAATCTAAAATCAAGTGGAAGGATAGAGGTTTCAGATCCTGTTACTAAGGAAACATTTGTAAGTAACTGGCTGTAGGCATCGTACCTAGACTACAATTAAACATTATTAACTAGACTGTAACATACTGGATATATATGATCTCTCATGTCCTCTTCCCAATCATTCGTTTCTCCAGTACATTACCGATAGACCCTAAGAACAAAGCCCAAACCAACCAAATACTAACTTCACACACACACCAACTATCAATGGACAAGTGCAGAGCAGAAAGCTGCATTCTATTTTGTCATGTGTCCCAATAGTGTTTTGCTTTAGCCTTGAACAATGTTTGTTTCCTTAATCATGGTGCACTCTTGATATAAATTTTCACAAAACGGCATTCAGAAACCCCAAGTAATGGGGAGGGAAAATAATGTCCTGCTTGTTCTGTTATAATTAAAATCCCACTCCAAAGCAAAGAAAAACAGTACCTTTTTCTCTAAGTAAAAAGCGATTTTGAAATATTTAAATTGCAAGCCCAAAATTTTATTTGCCTTGGCCACAATATATTAAAATCAGAATTCAACAACCGGCTACCATCCAATCCAAATTTGTCTACAGAAATTTGTGTCTTAATAAGCCAAAGTGAAAGGCCACATCTTTTTACATGGAAAAATCATACAAACTCACATCATTGCAGAGAGGGAATAGAATAACACTCCAAGAGCTAGCCATTTCAAGTGCTACACAACTGTTCTAATTCACATTAAAGGTAGTTAGGTGGGTATCAGGAATCAGAAAGTCTCTCTCAGAAAGTCAAATCCGTGTTAATTTCCCCTATGATTTGCTATTATATTCTCAAGGGATATCTTAACTTTAGCCTTAAACTTAAAGGCTACGTACTTTGAAAAAGTGTTTATGTTGGAAAGAGAGAAGAAATCATTAATAAATTTCTATCAGGACTTTTCAAATTGAGTAATGCATAATACAACTTGATCACAGTGCTAATTTGTTTTATAAACTAAAGTGCAAGTCCATTATACTTTTTATGCAGAAATCAGAACATGCTGCAAGTAATTTCTAATGCAGCATCAACAGAAATTCCATTTATGTCAGGCTAAATTATACTACCTTTTCCATAGGGAGAACAATGGATTGGGTAGTTAAACGTTCATCTAAATTTTTTTAACAAATCAAACCATCCAACATGTCTTGTAAACCTTGTGAAAGTCTTACACTCAAGTCTTAAAACTGGCATACAAAGGGAGAGAGTGACATCTCTACAGTGACTTGCATTTTATTTAAAATTTGAAAACAAAACAAAATACCTCAGTAGTTATTTGCCCCCCAAAAAAGTAAAATAAAAATCAGGTAAAAAATGTCTCTGCATGGAATAAAAATCGAAGATGGTAAAATGAAAAGACTCATTGAGAATTTGCCAAAATAGGCAAGTATATAATCCAAAGCTTCAACCTCATCAAAATACAGATTTCAAAAGGTATTCAGAAACGGCTCACTGAAGTTCTTAAGAAATAGTGACAAGCAGCAGCACCCTTTATTTCCTGTTCAGACGCAGTTCAAATTTCTGCTATTTCCTTTTAAAGGAAATAGTACAGCAACCCAGGGTAGAGGGTCCATAATGCTGTACCACCCCAAACTCTAAAAAGGAACACTAGGCCAGAAGGGGGTTTTGACACCTAAGATGACCAATTAGCTTTTTACACATCCAATCATTTGGCTTCCTTAAGTTTATTTAATCCATTA
>NW_022111358.1:12554398-12563357 GCF_000313985.2 Echinops telfairi
CCGCCTCAGCCCATTCCCCGCTTCCGGCCGCGGGCTGCCCCCAGCCTCCAGCGGAGCCCCTCTTCCCCATTCTTGGAGCGCCCCGCCCAGTCGGTCCCCGGGGCCGCAGTTGCCCAGCGCGACTCCGCCCCTGGGAGGGGTCGACCCCGCCTGGTTCTGCGGAGGCCAAAGAGGGCCTCCGACCCTGTCCTCACCCTTCTCCGTGGAGGCCGCTCGGTCCCGACCTTCACCGTTTCGTGATCTCCTCCCTGATCCTCCACCTCTGCTCCCCGTTACCGGCTGACGAGGCCCGCGTCAGGGCCGGCCTGGGCGGGAGCGCAGCTCCGAATGCCGTTTCCTCTCCAGGCTCAGTCAGCAACTCGCGCCACGGGGAGTGGGGGAGGGAGGGCGCGGGACGTGGGGAGGGTGGGGCAGGGAGGAGCCGAGAATGCCGGGCCGCGCCCCGCCCCCTCTCGCGAGACTGTTGCTCCCCGCTCCCGGGTTGTCCCTTTCGAAACCTTCGCGGAGGGGGTAGGGACGGTCCTCTCGTGCCGTGGTAGCTTCTTCCTCCGAGGTAGGGCTGGTAGGGGCAGCGAGCAGCCCTGAAGACCTCCGTCTCTCGCCGCACTGGGCGGATAGGCGCAGGGAGCAGGTCCTAGGGTCGAGGCCTGGTGGTGAGGACTTGCTAAGTGGGGAGGATCCGAGTCCTCCGAGGCCAGTGTGAGGGAAAGCGGGGACGAACTTTGGGCGGGTAAGAAATGACCTCTGAGCTCGGCTTCCAGGCACCGGACGCCTCTGGATCCGCTTTCCACTGCGGGAAAATCGGAGGCGAAAGCCTTCTCCATGGCCCTAGCACCCTTGTTCACCCAGAGCCAGCCTAATTGCTTCCCAGTGGAACTGCGTCCCAGAAAATCTTGAGAGCGGTCGGTTATGTTTGTGTTACACTTGAATGCACAACCCGCCATCCTTGTTCCTGGAGGGTGGTTTGTGTATGTGCCCTGACGAGAAGAACTTTCGGGGTCAGGTGAATATTAACTTAGGACCTGAGACTGAGGACGGGCCCCTTGGGCAAATACTGTTACTAGCCAAAGACCCCCCTGGCCATCTCCTGAGAAGCCTTGCTGCTAACTAAGACAGTTCTCTACATTCTGCCCGCCACTGTTTACCCAGTTCTACCTTAAAGTCTTCGAAAGCCCGTTTGTCATGCCAAGTAGTTGGGAAGTCTTCTGGCTCTGAAAGCCTTGAAGATATTAAGGGTACTCTCCTTTTACTTCTTTACAACCGATTAATCCCAGAGCCACAGCCATCGTTCCTGGGAGAATACGCCAAAACTCTGATACTGACCTTTGATATTTTGGTCATCTCATGGAGCCTTAGATTCCCAACCAGAAATCCCACAGTGCATCTTTGGTCATGTTGACGTAAGACATTGTGTGGTCACTGTTAGAGAAGGTGACATAAACTGCAAGGAAGAACCTTTGTTCAGTCCCAAAGGTAGGCTCATGTGTCCTTTGGCTACATTAGGGGAACAGTGTGGTGTGCTCATTAAACCAATAGGCATTCAGAATATCCATGCTGCCTTCATATCCAAAACTTTTTAACCTTTTTTTAGAGAATCGTGTCATTTGGTTTAAAATCTTCTGGAGGTGCTCCTATACTGACGAACTCCAACATCACATCGATGCCAATTCACAGCAACCCTATAGAGCAGGATAGAACTGTCCCTGTGGGCTTCCTAGACAAAATCTTTATGGAGCAGAAGGTCCAGGAGTGATTGTTGGTTTTGAACAGCTGACCTTGAAGATTGCACTCCTCCAGGGCTCCTCCTATAATAATGATACCACTTAAGTTAATGTTCCAACATTATACCTTCTAAACTTCCTTTGGATTATGGTTGATAAAGGACACAACAACAAGGAGCTAATTTTAATGACTTTTGTTAATGAACACAAACTGACAACACAGAGGTTATTTATTCTGGGGATTTAAATTTAAGAGAAGGCATTAAAATCTAGATGTTAAGTATTAAAATCCAGATGTTAAATATATCATTTGAAACGATTAACTCCCCGACTTGGATTTGATGCTGTATTCGTATTTTGGACACTGCTTTATAAAATGTTGGGTATATTTGAGACAATTCCGACTCAGAGAGCCCACGTGACAGAGTATAACCTGTCCCATAGGCTTTTTGGCAGAAGCACATCAATACATTTCTCTCATGGAGCGAGAGTGAGTTTGGACTGCCAACCTCTGAGTTAGCAACCAAGCACTTTACAGTTGGGCCACCAGGACTCCTTTCACATAATACAATCACTGTAAGGCTAAAAGAATGAATATAATATTTTGCTGGACAAGTTCTTTCTCACAGAGCTGGTGTGCAACAGATACGATACAATTAAAAAAAGGTTACAAATGCTCCCACAGTTGCTTCCTTGCAAAACAATGTGAAATGTTTACTATGTATCACCGCCGTTTTAGAGCACTTTTACTTTACTAGTCTGCAGGTATAAGCAGCAGTACTGCACAAAATTTCTTCAAGCATTGTCCTCAGCAGGTTAAAGTGGGAAATTAACCTGCCTCCCTTTTGAGAACTTAACTGTAGCAACGTAAGTGATAACTACCTAACAAACCAGTTGTCACTTGTTTTCACTTTTGATATGGTGAAGGGAAAACCTGAAATATTTTAAAGGTCAGGAAAGGTGACAATGAACTGCAGAGTACATTTTGTTGGTACCTAGTAATACAGTTTGATACAAATGTGATAAAATCCTGACAAAATATTATTTTGTTTGGGTTGTTTTGTTTGGCTGGTTTCTGTTTTTGTGTTTTAGCTTCCCAATATCTGAGAAGCCAGCCACAAAACTCAGGCATAAAAAATATGACTATTTCTCAAGCTATCTAAGTTTAAAGAAGATGAAGAGTACCAGTGTAATTCTTACTGTGTCTTGCCCTCATAAACTACATACATGAACACTACCGGAGTAAAGTCTGTTTTTATATGACCTTTTCAACATACTGCACATTGATGCTCAGTTAAACTGGTTGTCATTATCTGCACACAGATGTGGTAGATATATCCAGTTTGTGATTGTGTAATATTAAAGTCATGCAGTGAGTCACTCTGAAATGGATAAGGCCCTAGATCCGATGATCTACCTAATTCTGTCCTCACTTCTCTCCAACACTGGAAGTTGGTTAAGACACCTTACGTTTTGAATACCATAGCCACGTTATTTTATATGATAGGGAAATCTAAAGCAGACTATGATTTAAATGATCTCAGTTGCCCAAACTGATTTGTGTATTGGTTTCCTTTTTCATGAGCTGGCAGTGGGAGGTTGTTGGTGTCAAAAATAGATGCACATTTTCCCCACTTAAATTTTTTTTTTCTTCTAAGGAAAAATAATGACAAGGTACATTCTTTGCGATCAGAGACTTTGCTTTATTTTCTGGTTTTTTTTCCCTGGCATCTCACACTTGATGCATAGGCATCTACTAAATCTTTGTTGAATCTCTCTCCTGCAAACAATAATCAAGTCAGAGACATCTTTGCATAGTGTGTCTATTCTTATGTATGCTGTTTCGTTAACTTTCTCTTACACAACCTTCAGAGTTGGAGATAGGTAAAATCCTACTTTTAAATTATGAGTATCTGTAATTGTCACCACGTAAACTGACTGAGACAGACGTACGGCGTAGGGAAGGCTGAAAGAGCAGTTAGTGACAAGCAGCAGTCCAGTTAGACAACATACCTGCCTAAGTCACCAGATAGCTTACTTTATTTTGCTTATTTAAATGAGAGATGATGTACGACGTACTTTTCTCACAATTATGGGCTGTATTAGGGCAGTAACAAGTTAAAATTCAGAATTAGGAACGACGCATAATACAGTTCTTTGGTCAGAACAGCTTCTTGGTCATGGCCAGACAGGCCTCTCTTCCTGGCCCTGGCCTCAGCCTCTTCAGTTCATTGGCCTCTTCAGTTCCTTGGATTTCTTGTACATGTGTTACAAAGCTCTTTAGCTCCACCTATTAGTGCCCAGAGGTACTCCACTCTGCCGGTAAGCCACGGCCCCAAAGCTCTCTAGTTCCCTGATCCAGGAAGTCCACCTAGGTGTCTCCTATTGGTAATCTGTCTGCTGCCACTGCATCTCACCATTCCCCAGGTTACAGCTCACTCTCTTTCCTGGGTCTAGGAGGTTTGACAGCAAGAAACTAGAGTCCAAAGGACACGCCCCACTGACTCCTAGCTAACTTTTCTGGATAGTAGTGAGGTCACCCCCTTCCACCTCTGAGATGGCCTACTTTCACCCTCATTGCATAGCAAAACTGACCAATCCCCTCATTAGGATTCCATGTACTTTAATTGTATGTTCCTAGTCCCACAGGGGATCCTAGTACCTACCTTATATGCTGTTTGTTTGTTTTTCATTGTGATTTGGGTGAAAGTTTACCAAGCATATTGGTTGTCCATTAAACAATTCATACTCATTGTTTTGCGACAAATCTTTAAATTGAAAATAAAATCTAATTTGTTCGTTATTTTTATAGCTATAAACTATTCAACATACTGATTTATTTCTTTCAATGATAGGCTGGTTCCATATACAACTGATTGTAGCTAATAAATACTAAGTGCTACATAAATGCTAAATTAGCCATCATTAATATAACATTGAAGGAAAATAGTATAATAGTCTTAATAAAAAGAATAAATCTTCAACAAAATTAGAAATGAGTAATAAACACTACCAAAAAAACTACAATTTAAAATTGGAAGAGGCTCTACCTACTCTTACCCTATGTAGATCCAGATTGTTTACCAAATTTAGAATTAGTTTGAACATTCTGACTCCTAGTTATTCCTCAGTAATAAGATTTCCACTTGAAAATGTATCTAAGGCAAGTATTGACTTATTATCTTGTCCACTTTAAATAATATCAGAGAACATTAAATTGGGAGGGAAGAATTGGGTAAGAAGTATAACTATGAAGGAGCCCTGCTTAAAGGAGCATTGGTTAAAGCACTTAGCTGTTAACTGAAAGGTCAACAGTTCAAACCTGGCATTTGCTTCCTTAAAGATTTACAACCTTGGAAATTCTCTGGGCTCATCAAGAGTTGGTGGCATCATGTGGGTGGCAATGGGGTTTTTGTTTATAGTCTAAATCTTAAGATTTTGAAATATATGTATATTTAAATTTTAACAGGTTTATTGACAATTCACAAACCATACAATTCAATGTTTTAAATATATTTAAAAGAATTGTGCAATCACTACAATCAGTTTCAGAACATTTTCTTTACTCTTCTCATTTGCTCCCCATCCCTTGCCATAACCCTAAAAAACTATTAGCTGGATTTCATACACAGAAGATCTTTTTTTTTAAAAAAAGCATACTATCACCATGTGTTAGGCAGAGTTCTCTAGAGAAACAAAAAACCCCAGGACACTTACAATTTTTATATATATATATATATATATATATTTACACAGCACAAAGGAATATAACAGCTAATTCACACAGCAGTACAGAGGGCTCAGTTCAACTCACTTCTGTGGAACAGTTAATATACTGGAAGTCCTTCAACTCATAGGGTTGCTGGGTCAAAGGCCAAGGAAGCAGACAGCTGAGTCTTTCCTTGGACAATGCAGGCAGCGTAAACCAGTATACACACAGGCAGCAAACAGCAGGGCGGGTCAATATTCAGCAGCTCAGGAGCTTAGCGAGGCAAACCTGGATGGGTTATCGAACTCAACCAATGCAAGGGAACAGGATCACCAGCCTCAAGCTCAAGGGATGTACAGTACACGCCAGCAGCGTGGAAAGCAGGTCTCAAAGGAACCTCAAGCTCTAGCAACATGATCCATGGATTGGCTTGTCCCACAGGTAGTGTAGCTCACAAGTTGAGGCAGGGAACTAGCTAAAGCAGCTACTCGTTGGTCTGATCACCAGAGAGCAAGAGAGGGGTAGGCCTTGCAGAGCCATTTATCTCTTTGCCCTTTAATCAAACTGTGACCTGATTAATCCCACATTGGCCAGGTTGGCACAATAAACCTACTTATCACACACCACCACCACCACAACAAAAAAATCCCACAAAATCCCCAATCCAAAAGAAAATACAAGGGCTCAAGTGGAAAGCAGGTGTTGTGAGAATGATGAAGTCAACATATGTACTAATGTGCTGCACAAAAATGATGTATGTACGGATTGTGATAATTTGTATGAGCCCCTAATAAAATGATTATTTAATAAAAAATACAAATATTAATAATAACAACAACAAAAGAAAATACAAAATAAATCCAGAGCAAGTTTAAAATGAGTTAAAAGGAAAACCAATGATAAGGTGTTAGATTTTAACCTAACTACATCTGTATTCAACCACTTTCTATTGTGCTATCATACCAAGGCTATCCACATCCCTGGTCAATGGTCAGAAGGAATTCACCAGAAGTTAAATCTACGTGGGGACTCTGCAAATGGATTTGGGGCTTTTGTTGTCATTCATTCATTTTGTTTGCCTTCTGCAAATTAGGTGTTTGGAATTTAAACTCTAATACAATTCCCTCTCCTGATCTTGGATTGTTATTTATAATCCTTAAAGCACATGATTAAAAAAAAAAAAGCACATGATATGTTTCTTCATGCAGACTTAGCTGACACTTTAGTTGGGTGCTTGTTCAAAGACAAGTCTTTAAGACTCTGGATGCAATTCTTTCTGATAGCCAGGTACCACCATCTGATTTCTTCATCATACTTTGCTTACCACCCATATTTCCAATGATCTCTTCATGAAGGCAAGTATCAAGTAGGGCCACATCATAATAACTAATTGTTCTTAAACTAATGTAAGCTCAAAATCCATTCGTATATAGTTTCTATGTGCCCTGGTCCCCTTTAGAGACAGCATTGTTATATTATTGTGGAATATTACAAGTATGGTACTTGATGGCACCTAACAACAATAATCAAGTCAGTTCCGACCTAGAGCAACCCTATGCACAACAGAATAAAACACTGCCTGGTCCTGTGCCATCCCCACACATGTTCGAGCCCATGGTAGCCATGCTGTCGACCCACCTCACTGAGGGGCCTTTCTCTTTTTCTGCTGCCCTTCCATTTTACCAAGCACGATGTCCTTCTGCAGGGACCAGTCAGTCTCTCCTGACAACATGTCCAAAGTATGTCAAATGAAGTCTTGTCATCCTTGCTTTTAAGGAGTACTCTGGTGGTACTTCTAAGACAGATCATTAATTTAGCCAATGGTATAGAATTTAAAATACTATTGAGGAAAGGAAGATACCCATGGACAGCTTTTTCACTTTAAATTCATGGAGTATTGTGTAACATCACAGTTTGTAATTGATAAATTCTTGTACTGATTTAAAACTCCAGTGACTAAACACCATTTGCCCAAATAATGAATTGGGGATAGGGCAACACTTTCAGTAACACTCATCACTAAGGTAGGACTATGCCTGTTGGACTAAAAGTCATACATCATCCAAACAAGTATGGAAATTGTAACTGTATGGTAGGTAGTCTTAAGTTGTCAATTATTGTACACCCTCAGAGCCAGAAATTTGAACCAAACCCCAGTGACTTGCAAACCCACCACCTTTGGGTAGTAGTCATCTGCTTCTCACACTAGGACGTTTCAGTCTTAAGTCCAACAGAGTATTTCCTCTGTCTGCTACAATTGTGTTTAAGATAAAGTCCTTTGCTTAGCGGGGTTTCTAAATCAGATCCTTCTGGTGTGGCCTGTGAAGGCAATTATGCACCTTGAAAGAACAAAGTCTAAAGTCCTGGTTGTCTATAGCACATGGCCTGGGTCATTATAGGCTAGACAGAAAGTCAAAAGTGCCTGATTGGAATATAATACCGGGGGTATTCTATTGGAATAGGGGGGTGTCCATATAAGCAATGCTAAGTACTTTTTCCCCAGTGGCAGCTTGCCCCTCCTGGTTTACCCACCAACAGAAGTGAAATCACTTTCTCTGATAAAACAATAAAAACAGACATGTCTCCCACCCACATCTGAGTTTGAATTTCCAGGAAGCCTGAACATTTTTAAAGGTTCACACTCTTAACCAGATACTAAACCTTAATATAGGCATGTTTCTATTAGACTAAGTACTCGAAGACTTTCTCAGTAGTTCTTTCCCTTTAATGTGGTAGTTGAGGCATGCTTAATAGTCCCTGCTTACCTCCAGCTTATTCCCCATAGGCTCACTTTTTCTAAGTTCCAAACTTCTTTTTACGTTCTAAAATGTGACAGGTTCCCTCCCCAACTCAACCATTAAGGGATTCCTTTTCCTAGAATATGTACTCCTCTCCTCCCTGCTCCAGCTCCAGTACACCCCACACACTCTATGTAACACCTCACCACACCCATTACTATGGGTGGGAAAAGGTGGGATGAAGGGAGAGGGCCCTCCCCGCCCCAAAATCATCACAGGTCCAGTAGGTGCAATGTACAGCAATAATAAGTAAAGATTATAGTAAAGTCATAGAGAGCATTAAAGTTAGAGGAGATTGGACTAAATGGAGTCAGACACAATTCATGGTAGCATTGCTCACCTCAGTCCCGCTTGATGGTCCACTTGGGGGGAACCTAGCCACGAGAGCAGGAACAGCCTCGGGGACCAAGAACTGGGGAGCCTCCTCTGGCCCGAGAGCCAGAGAGGGCCCCGGGGAATCAGGGAGAACTTCTTCTTTATTGCTGACCAATCCTTATATATCTTTAGGGGGACATCATTACAGAATCACACGTCACAGGAAGGGGCAGTACAATAGGCATACACATCATAGGAAGGGGATCTATGATAGGCATAAGCGTAACAGGAAGGGGATGAGCTAGGGGTGGGCTCATAGGAATGGGAAGGTCTAGGGGTATACATGTGACAACATGGGCGGCCCCTAGATTCATGATGGCGGCCTAACCTTGGTCATCCTTGGGCGGGTTTGACCT
>NW_022111358.1:12564969-12570645 GCF_000313985.2 Echinops telfairi
GGTTTAAGTGGAGAGCAAATGTTTTGAGAATGATGAGGGCAATGAATGTACAAATGTGCTTTACACAATTGATGTTATGTATGGATTGTGATGAGTTGTATGAGCCCCTAATAAAACGATTCAACAAAAAAAAGAAGAGTGAAGGAAATCAGACTCCTGGAAACAATTATTCTAAAGGGCTAATGGACGAATGGAACCCCAGGCTCAAGACCAGAACTAGATGGTACCTACCTACCACTGCCAACCACTCTGTAAGGGATCATGGATAGAGTGGATAAGAGATCACAATAAGTGATCATGGTTAGAGTGGAAGAAAATGTGGAACAAAACTCAGTAATAATAAAGACCAGGTTTATTAGTCTGATAGAAACTGGTGAAACCATGAGACTGGCCCTTAATGACCCTTTAAGCCACACCTGTGGCTCAACTTTTAGCCAAACAATAGGCCTGTAAGGTGAACAGTAAACTCGGGGGGATCTGAGGTCCCAGACCAACCACCCACCCAAGATAAAAAACTCATCCCGTCATTTCCAACCCACAGTGATCCTATAGGACAGGTTAGACCTGCCTCTGTGGGTTTCGGAGACTGTAACTCTTTATGGGAGTAGAAAACCTTCTCTTTCTTGTGCTAAGTGAGCTGGTGGTTTTGAACTGCTGACTTTTCAGTTGGTAGCCCAATGTGTAACTACTATACCCCCCAAACCAAAAACTCAGTGCCATTGAATTAACTCAGAGACCCTATAGGGAAGGGTAAAACTGCCCCTTTGAGTCTCCAAGATGCTAACTCTTTATGAGAGCCAAGACTCATCTTTCTCACAGAGTGGCTGGTTTCAAACTGCAGACCTTGCAGATCACAGCCCAACATGTAACCACTACACCCCCAGGGTTTCCATGCCACAAGGGGGCAGCAGCATAAAGCTCAGGAGACAGGAAAGAAGGGCAAATGGAAATGATAAACACAAGAAGCAAGTGAGGAAAAGTGATAAATACATCGTGAGGATTACAATCAAAGTCCTGAAACAAAATGCGTGTATGAACCGTTAACGAGAAAAAGCAGCTTGCTTTGTAAACTTTCACCCAAATCTAATTAAAAATTTAAAGACAAAAACAGAAAAAAATGCAGAATGGTATACGGTGACATAAGATGTAAAGTAAAATACTTCCTTCCTATACTCCAATCTTCCAGTGTTAGACCTCTATAAACTGTTCCCTTTAAATACTGAAATTTAATAAACCACCAAATTACAGGTCTTGTTTCTTCTCTGTTGGTTTAGTTTATACAGTGTTGGACACAATAAAATAGAAAGCATCGCAATGTTAAGGGTTGAAACTACAATAAAATATAGTTAACACTGGATTGTCAAAAACACATTTACTCCACATTTAATATTTGTTCTCCATAAAAATACTCAGACAGCTTTTACCCATATTGATCACCTAAATTTTCTAGCCCTACCTTGCACATACAGCACAAATGTAATGAAGCAGTTGGTCAGCATGTAGAGATGCAGCAGACAGAAGGTCCGCAAGGTGCCGCTGTGTAATGTGTCTACCATCAGGTTGACCAAGCCAGTGGTTACATTTGACAGCAAGAAAAAAAACAACTGGTTTCTGTTAATAGCTGTGATTAAACAAAGACTGTCTGCCTTCCTTTCAGCTTCGGGGCCTGGGGACTCTGAATGCTTTTTCATTGTAGCAGGTGATGGGATAAGTTTCCAAGAACATGGTACTAAGGCCCCTTTAAATAGAAACTTGGCAAAACTCAAAATTATATCACACATAATTAAACTACTAAGAAAAATCAAGCTAGTAGCAACTATCCAAACACAAAAGGCTAAATTGGCCATTCTTCGAGAGACTGCTTCTAAATTCCTCTGAATTATGTAAAGACACACGAAGAGGGTAATAGCTGTCAACAGAAGACAACATAATACTTTGATCCAGTCTTTGATATGTGATCTGTTCTTAAACAGATACGACCCTGTTTGCACACCAGCCATATAGATCGCCAAATACCCCAAAGTAGAGATGATTCCTTCTCTGTTGGCATTTAATAAACCAACCCTTGTGCCACTGCCATCAGTGCCATGCAAAATGAACTGTTTTAGGGGGGTAAAGTCAAGTGCTAGCTGGTATACTACAATAATGCTGATGGCCACAATCCAAGATTTATTTAGAGGAAAAATAATTAAAAGCAACGATGTTACCAATTTTACAATAGCAAAGGTAAAAAAAAAGTTCCAGTGAACTCCATATTCAGTTACGTGCTCTTGATAGCCTATGTACTTTATAACGACTAGCCGCCCTATTCCTATGAAGACTAACGGCCAAACAGAGTGCAATGACTTCGTAACTGGAGAAAATCTGGGTCCCTCCATGGTGGATTTGCTCTTCACCTCTGAACAAACCATTGCACTTCCAAAAAGGAAGCCGCCTACACCCAAATCCATTGTTCCTGTTCCATAGAGCTCCGTTTTGGCAAATCGTCTGGGGAAAAGTGGGAAGTCCACGGCCAAAATGGCAATAGCAGTCAGTACACTGTTAATTACACGGAAACAGGTGACAGCTGGAATGTATTCTGATTCTAGATTTATTTTCAGGAACTTCTCGACGATTTTCGGTACAGGCACTCTGGCATAACAAGTCCTTCTGTGGTATATCTGGTAGGCCAATACTGCCCCCAAGATAGTAACAGTAAGCTGCTCAAGGAGGAGATGGGAAGATAAAATGGTGAAAGTGGCCACCAGGGGGACAATCAGAACAACAAAGTCAAGGAAGAATTGGGCTCTCCAGGTAAATGAAGAACCAAAGTGCTGTAGGAGAATGATCAGCAGCCCTCGGCACAGGACACAGGGTGCGGGTAAGCACAAACTCTGGGTGATTTCTAGGACAGTGGTGCCATTGAGGTTCCTTACAAAATCTTCCTTCATCTGTTTTTGAGACATTTTATTTTCTTCCTGTAAAAATAAAGTAGCAAGAGAATGCATTTATGAAAAATAACATTCTTGTGGGTTGGTATATATGTCTATATACATATCCCTAACTTTATTTTTCTCTTATTCCTAGATTGCTGAGCAGAACTTCTGGCCCTGATGACTGAACCACAAGCTGAACTTGTGATTCTTTCTTCTCCCAAGGCTTCTGAGAAGCCTAACATTGATATATCAGGACAGGAGTGTCCTATTAGTTATGCTTGGTTAAAAGCTTATCTTAAAGACAGCCTAAGGACCTTCGGTGGTGAGGTAGACTTCAAACTGCAAGGTCACCAGTTCAAATCCACCAGCCACTTGGAAGGTGAGGCTTTCTGCTCCTGTGAAGATTTAGTCTTAGAAACCCAAAGGGGACAGTTCTACTCTGCCCTGTAGACTCTCTATGAGTCACAATTGACTCAATGGCAGAGAAGGGACTTCAGTTATTCTTACTATAAGGTGAATTCTCCAAGAAAACAAACCTTGAGAATGGCATCATAGCCAGATACAAATTTCTATTAGAGCGCAGACTACACTTATCTAATGACTTGAGTAAAGAAAACAGGAAAAATTATTTATTTGGATTATAGTGTTGGTGAAGAATAGTTAATGGCTTGCCAGAAAAACAAACATCTCTTGGAGGAAGTACAGCCAGAATGCTCCTTAGAAGTAAGTACACACTATGGACATGGTATCAGGAGAGACTTGTCCATAGAAAAGGACAACATATTTGGTAGAGTCAGTGCAAAAGATCTAGGAGATGGACTGACACAGTGGCTCCAACAATGGATGTACAGTGAAGTCTCGCCACTTCGCGCTTCGACTTCCGCGGCGTCACTCTATCGCGGTTTTTGCGTAACAGCGCATGCTCTGTCATTACTGCCACTGATTGGCTCATACTGTACATGCTTGATGCCATAAATAATATAATAAATGATAATTGTAACGTCCAAAATGTTTTACTGTATTTTCCCTTTTTCGTTTAATAAATTGGGTAATACGAGTGTAATGGTGACTAAAGGGTGTTTTTTCATGTCTTCTATGCTCTAACTACGAAAATATTGGATTTACAAATAAGGAATCCTACTTCGCGGAATTTCATTTATCACGGTAGGGTCTAGAACCAATTAACCGCGATAAACAAGGGTTCACTGTACAGTTAACAATTGAGAGGCTGGCATAGGAACAGGAAGGACTTCATTCTGTTGTGCATACGGTTGCTAAGAGTTGGAGTCCACCGGATGCTGCCACACTAGCTGTAAGTACATTTGGTTGTTTTTGTTCAGACACTCTCAACCTGTTACCTCTGGTACAACATGCTGGCTGTTCAGTAGGGTGAATCCAAAGCTCCTTACCTCCTCCTGCTTTAAGGTACAAAAGAAACCCTAAATCTCAAATATAATCTAAGTAGAACATTTATTAAATCTTAAAGAGGGCAAAGAAACATGGTCCAGATGAGGGAGGCCATTAACACAAGGTCATAATGGTGTCTCGGGGGCTTCCTGTGATACAGGACTTTAATAAGGACATGAGAGGGCAAAGGAAACTCACAAAAGCATGATTGGCAGCAGATCAACACATCAATTACAGAAGTGGGAACAGACCCATGAATGTTAGACAATACATAATGTTAGACAGAAGCGCTTACAAGATAGACACTGGCCCTTCCAACCAAGACAGTCAGGCTGTGACTCCTAACAACAGCCCCTACGGGAGACATACTCTGCCTGAAAACAAGACTTCACTGATCATTAGGAATTCATTGGAGGCTTACTTCAACGTGAGTCTCTGCAATGGATTTAGGGCTTTCATTGTCATTGATAGCCTGCAAACAGATGTTGGGGATTTAAGCTCTAATACACTGCCCGCCATATTTACAGGCAGCCATTTGTCAAGTCAAGTGTTGGGACAGAACGGACAATCACTACTGGGAAAGGGGGTGGGAGCTGGAGTTATGGAAATAAATTACTCCTTTTTTTCTCCTTGTTTTAAGGAACAGAAAACACCTTTCTGGCCCATATCAAAGCCTGAAAAAGTGCACACACACTTTTGGTCAAATTAAGAATCAGTGAATGAATGAATGCAGTCTGGGCGATCTGGGTCCAGCAACAATACGTCTCCATACCAAACCAATCCGAATGAGGAGCGGGGACGAGATCTGGGAAAACCCCCGTAGCTGGACCCAGTCCTTACAGCTCACGCGTGCTTCTGAAGGTCTCGGCTGCCCCCAGCAGAACGTCACCATGAAAAGGTCCGCCCGACTCCAAGAGTAACAGCTGAAGAACGTGGGAGCAAGCCGCTTCCGCTTCCTGGAGGCGGTGCTTCCGGCCAGCGCTGGGCAAGCTGCTCTTCCGGGCCGACAGATTCGACACACGAAGCTCCGCCCCCTCCCGCCTCGCCTCCAGCCCGGCAGGCGGAGTAATTCCCACAGCCCGCCCCTAGTGGTTTTTCCTCTAACTGGGCTCACCCAGCCTAAATCCTTTGGAGTCGTGGCCTTGGGCTGGCTTGTCCAAGCGCCTCTAGGGCCGGAAAACCCGCCTCGCTTCACACCAGCCCCTCAGGTCTCTGTGGTGAGGCCCTGTCAGGGTGAAGGGGTCCGGGGCTGCAACACTCGGCCACTGCGCCCTCTACAGAAAGATCCCAGTCCCAGGACGCCCTGCCTCTCGAGCCGCTGCGCCCGGACGTGGGGGACTCCCGCTTCACCGTC
>NW_022111358.1:12571652-12595371 GCF_000313985.2 Echinops telfairi
CTTAGACTGTCTCTCCTGCCCACAAAGGTCACACCCTGCTCAGAAATTCTTGGCTGGTGGAGCAGTGGTTAGAGCCTATTTTCCTCTTACCGAGTCCGGAGTCTGCCCCAAGTCTTCCAGGAGAGGAATAGCATTGGTACAGATCAGATCAAATTTAGTGAGAGAGAAGGAAGGCTGACTGCTCTCAGAAAGACTGACAGTCGCAGAAACTCAGGATCAATTCTTCTCAACCTGAACAGGGCCGCTGAATCCGCATCGACTCAATGGATGGGTATCCCGTTTCATCCTTCCCTCAGCACTGTGAGATCTAGACATTCTTACATTTTGTGGATGAGGAAACAATAGGGTCGAGAGAGTTCTACTGATTTATGTGCTAGAGGCGGTCATGGGCTTTGGATTCTAAAGGCTCTGTATGTTGGGTTCTCCCTCTCAACCTATCTTAAAGGAGCTCCTAATTATGCTCCTTGAGCCTCTGGGGACCTCTGCGTGGGTGTCTCAGTCTGTTCTGATGTCCAGCTCATTGTCGTTTCCTCAATACCCAGAGTGCCCATCTGTATTCAAAGCCCCAGGAAAATCTTCCATTGGGGTCCTTTGGGCAAGCTTCACAACAAGTCATCTCAGGGACACATTGTTGAAGCTGATGGGATGGGCCCACCGGATTAGCCTCCCTCATGGATTTACAACTCTTGTTAGCAGTACCAAAAATACGCCCTCTGAGAGAATATACGGGTTTGTACTTGGTGCAGGTTTTCAAACCATGATTTGATTGACCTTCAGAATCACCCCTTGTGAGGTCAGTTTTACTATTCCCATTTTCAAGGTGAGCCACCCCCGTGGGCTAGGGAAGTGACATGCCACCACGTTACACACCCAGGGAGTTACACACCCGGGGAATGGCTGCGTTCTGATTCCCCTCCCACACAGCCACCTCCAGGAGCAGCACCAGCTAACTCAAGGCTTCCCTCCCTGCTCAAGACTCCTAATACTAGAGTATTTTCGTCTGGCTAAGGTGATAGAGCAGAAGTCTACCATTTCCTATATCCTTCATGGACAAGACTTGCAGCCCCACCCCAGTCACTGCAGGAAAATTGGCTCTGACTTTGCAGAAAGAGCCTCCAGGATCTTGTAAAAGTTTTCCTCGTTTCTTAATTGGCAGGGGAGAGGGCCGACTCTCCCTCTATGCCTAGCCCCGCCCTGACTCCTGGAAGAGTTCCTCTGTGGTGGGAGGAGAGGGAGTGAGTCACCTTGTCAAGTCCTTACCTGTGTGTGGCCCTTTCTTCTCTCTCAGGCCACAGGCTCCAAGGTGACTTGTCTCAAATTCCTTCCAGAAAGAGCTCTGGGCTGGACCCATGCCCCAGCTCATGCTGCACAACCAGGTGAACAGCACTCCTCGGGCCTGCCATCCAGAACCCTGGCTGACGGCATTGAAGCAAGATGCTCCCACAGGTAACCCAGAGCCTCCGGCATCTGAGGCACCTTCCCAGCTCTCACTGCCATGGAGTCAGTGCTGACTCACATCGACCCACTGTGGGTTTCCAAGACTGCAACTGGTTACCGGAGGAAAAAGCCAAGTCTTTCTCCCTCGGAGCTGCTGGTGGTTTCCAACTGCCATCCATACAGGTTGCAGGCCAACTCAGAACCACTGCGGCAAGAGGGCTCCTGAATAAAGGCTCCGCTGATCCCTGAGGGAGGAAGGGAAAAATATCTTATGGGTCTTTTATTGTTCCATTGTCTTCCATCCTTCATAGCCAAGAAATGTTTCTCTTTTTAACTTTTTATCGTGAATTGGGCGAAGGTTTCCAGAGCAATCTGTTTCCCATTCAACAATTCATACATATTTTGTTTCATATTGACAGCAACCCCGTTTCCTGTTTTCATTCCTACTTCCTCCCTATTTCCTGTTTTCCTTCTTCCGGCTTTCCTACTCCTTCCTGCCGTCTGAACTTTGTTCTTGGGCAAATGCTGCCGACGTGATCTCATATGGTTGATTCTAAGGAGTGCATTCTACCCCGTCTTATATTGACCTTATAGACTTGTCTTGTTTGGTGAGTTCCGTTCCAGGCCCGAAAGGTGGTTAAGGGTTATGTCCTCAGAAGTCAAGAAACTCTTTCTCATATCTAATTTGAATCTCTCACTGTGATTTCTAGCTCTTTTTCCTGTGGTGAGAAAGGTGGGATGGGTTAAAGAATCCTTAAGTTGCTTTGTGACTATACAAACCTGAACCAGAGAGGGCACCCTGAGAGATGTCCCTGGCAGCCTGAATTCCTGAGGTACGCTGGAAGCCTGGGGCTTTAAGAGGAGGTGTTCCTTAAAGCTGATCCTTAAAGAATAAGGAGGTAGCCAGGTGGAAGAAAGAAAAGAAACAGTCTGGCAAAGAGGTCAGCCTGTGCATAACCATGGGAGAAGGTAGAGATATAGAAGGATAAATAGGTCACGGGGTGCTGCTATTGGAACTTGAAAACTTCTCTTCCTCCTGGTCTCTCTGGAAAGACTGTCAGTGTGCAGGCCCGTGGGATTCCAAATCACCCTTCACTGTGTACCTGCATATGCAGCTTCTGGCCCAGAACGAATGCCTCTTTGCTGAGTATTTATTTAGTAAGTGGCACTGAGCTGAGGCAGATGTTTAATATGACCCCTCCGTCAGGTGGCCTCAAAAAGAAAGCAAACTCACTGCTATTGAGTCATAGCTGCCCATAGGGCAGGGTAGAACCGCCCCTGTGAGTTTCCAAGACTAACGATAGACGTAGAAAGTCCTATCGTTCTCCCTTGGCACAGTTGGTGGGTTCAAACTACTGGCTTTGCAGTTAGCAGCCCAACTGGAAACCAATAGCCACCCAATGCCATCAAGTTCATTCCAACTCATAGTGACCCTTTATAGGATCTCCAAGGCTGTAAATCTTTACAGGAACAGCTGGCCTCATCGTTCTTCCTCGATGCAGTTGGTGGGTTTGAACCTCAGACCTTGGGGTTGGCAGTCTAACGCTTACCTGACAGCACTTCCTGGACTCCAACCATGTTATTTAGTGTTGGGGACTGTTTATCTTCAGGCACAAGGATGAGAATCAAGATTGGTAAGAAAGTGATTCCTTTGAAGTGGAGGTCAGACATACCTCCACTCTCCAACTTTATCATCACTTCTGACACCAGCCGTCCTCCCCCTGGCACTCCCTACTTCTCTGCTGGGTTTGATCTTCCATTGCACTGACCACACAACTCACCTACCACACTCACCATACTCATGACTTATTAGACAAATGTCAGGCTACAACTCGGGACTTGGAGCAACTTGGGAATAGCAGGATACAACTCAAGAGTCAGGACAGCTTCCAAAACACAGCTCCAGCATTTTCTCTGACCGTGCCTACAGGTTGGCCCTTCTCTGACCATGCCAGCCAGCAGCCCCTTTTCTGGCTTCTGACTTCCACAGACAAGGGCTTCGTCTCCTTAGTTCTGCTGATATGCCTGGAGGCTTCCCGCTTCACCAGCAAGCTTCCTTCGTGAAGATGCACAACTCTTACTCCATGTGCCGGCAGTCTCACTGCAGCTACCTCTCACTGACCTCCTGGTCCCCATCATTCATACGGTTAGCAGTCACTATTTCTCTGCTACTGTACACTGCTGAAGCTGCCACCAGTTCTCACCATACTCAGTCTTAGAGCGCTCTTTCTCCCAGGCACCTGGGTCCAAAGGATAAACTCTGCTCCAGTCCCTTGCTGGTAGTAAGGTTCCCCTTACCCTCTGTGGGATTGGCCTTTATTTTCCACTTTGTGATCCTTCCAGCCAGACCACAAACTGACCAGTTCCTTTAGTAGACCATGATTAGTGAATTTGCATAGTAATCTGCCAGTTCACATAAGGTTGTTTTCTTTTGTGTGTGTGTATCTGTAGTTTTAGACACCCTATTTACATAGTGAACTAAGCAATCACTTGTTAAGATGATAATTTAGCCAGTCATTTTGGCAGAATTATAAACCCAGGGCTGGGAAAGCCGTATATGAGAACCCATTGCACCAAAACCCACGAAGTGGCTCCCATCTCAGGCAGGTGAGTGCCCAAGACTCAGCTGAATACCTGTGTGTAAGGCCAGCCAGCCAAGGGAGCCATGTGGCCAGCCCACTTGACCTTCTAGCCATTTTGGCTCATGAAACAGGCCTGAGGGCTGGAGAGAAGCAGGCAGAACAATTGTCTGGATCGTACTTTACTTTTACTTCTGTTTTAAAAGCAATAATGTTCATGCCTTGCTATAGTAGATGCTAAGCCAAGTGTTTTACACATGTAATTTTTGTTTAATCCTTACAATAGCCCAATGAGAAGGGTACAGTCAATATATGAGAGTATTCTATCCCCATTTTGAAAATAAGGCTCAAAGAGATTACGTGACTTCCTCAAGGTCATATGAAGGTAAGACATTTTGGAAAATACATAAGCATATTCATAATTATATTCATAATTATATCACCCAGAGATAACCTACCTTTTTGAGAATAGCCTAGGACTTTTTTCCTAAATCAATAATTTAAAAGCACGTAGCAGTATCATGTTTTTTGAGCCTGCTGTATTCCGTGATGTGCATGTACTGTAATTCGAGCAACTCAGTAGTTGGGCATTTTGGTGATGAATTGTCGTTACTAACAATTCTACATACACTAGGCATTCTTGTGCCTTGACTTAGGACTGTTCTAGAAGTGGACCGGCAGGCCCCAGGGGAATGCGCAGTTGAAAGATCTTTGATGGGTTGTCGAATTAGAGGTGCCACTTTGATTTGTTGGTGGTGTGTGACTTTGGAGGTGCCCGTGTGTTTGTGTAGAACTGCCTCCTGAGGCTTTCGTGGCCGTAATCTTCACAGAAGCAGCTTGTTAGGCCTGTTCCTTCTGCAGTCCTGCCGGTGGGTTTGAACTACCATCCTTGTTGTAACCAGCTGAGCGCAAGCCATTTGTGCCATCCGGGAGCTTAGGGGCTTCTCTTTTTTTCTTGTTTTGTTTTTAAATCATTTTATTGGGGGCTCTTACATATACCAATCCATACATCCATTATATCATGTGGACATGTACAATTGTTGGCATCAACAATTGCTAAACATCTTTCTTCTTACACCCTTTGATATCAGCTCCCCTTTTTCACCCCCTTCCCCAGGAGCCACTTTTAGGAGAATAATAATAGCTAACATTTTTTTTGAGCGTACACCAGGTACCTTCTCAAATACTTGACGTGTTTGTGCAGTAGTACCCAGGCAGAAGAAGGAGTCGTCCTGGGGGTGGTGTGGTCACATGCTCAGCTGCTAACCAAAGCATTGGTGGTTCAAAACTAGCCGCTTCTCTGCAGGAGGAAGATGTGGCAGTCTGCGTCTGTCAATATCCCTGACCTTGGGAGCCCTCGGAGGCAGTTCTCTTGTATCCTACAAGGTCAATATGAGATGGAGTGAACTAGACGGCAAAGAGTTTAGTTTTTCTTTGTTGGGCTTATAAACTAGATGCTGTTGTTCCCATTTTATAGATGAGGAAGACTGAGGCACAAAGAGGTGAAGCTATACAACTAATAAGTGGTAGATCCCAAGCCATTCAAAACCAGGCTGAACAATCTAGCTTTGCAGTCCAGGTTCTTCACCACCACACGGACTTAAGCCGTTACTCATAACTCAAGGTTGGGTTTGTCTCGTGAGTAAAAAAAATTTAATCTTGGAGGAGAGGGCGAGCCTGCCTGTGTATTCATGGTGGCTCAAATTCTGACAGCAGACTTCTTTGGGAAGAAACTCATTACTGGGCACTGGGCACATTGCCCTGAGGAGGTTGAACTTGTAATGTTCATCAGGCTCCCTGGAAGCTCACACTGTGTCCGTTCACAGACTCTGTCCTCTAAAAGCCGATTCAGCCAGGTCCCTATCTTTTCCCACTCCCCACCCCATCTTCTCTGTAGCCCCAAGGAGACAAGACCACCGAGGTCAGGGGGCAGGAATGAAGCACTTGTTAAGCATGGACACTGAGGATGGGTGAGGGGCGAGTGGCTTGTGCCCTTTGGTGCCCATTCTTGCCCTCATACAACCTTCGGAGCCAGGCTTCCCCTCTGACAGAATCGGAGCAGAAGGAACTTGGGCCGTTAAATGTAAACTTCTGGAGGTGGGCAATGAAGGCATGAAGCGGTCTCTTTGAGGAGAAGACACTGCTTTTCATCACAAGCTGAATGATCTCTTGCGGAAAAGACTGGCCTGTGAATCCCTTACTTTAGGATATTCCCACAGTAGCCACCCCTTCAGGCCCTACCCCGAGATCCCAGTAAGGCTGAACGCTGGCCAGTCTGGAAGCAGATTTGGCTGGTGTTCCTTTCTTGACAAAGGTGAAAGATTGTCTTTACGGATAACATGCTCTGTGCCTGCCATGAAGTGCTTTGTGAATTTCCCCCCTCCCTACTCTCTTCCCAATGGGCCTGATTTGCATTTCTTTCCCTTCATTTACAAGTAAAGATGCTGCTTCTCACAAAGGTGAGTTACTGGCATGGCCCCACAGGGCTAGTAAGAGGCAGGACTGAAATGTGAACCCACCAACTCTGATAGGGAGGCTTGTTGTCTAAGACACAGGTTCCTCACCTTAGTTAGCACACTGCCAGCTGGCCTGAGTCCCAGCCCTCACAGCTCCAGGTTGTTCTTCCCCAGGTTAACGGCCACAGGCTGGGCTCTGATGCCCAAGGGGAGGACCCCCTCCCAGGAGACCTGCAGGATTTTCTGGGTGCGGAGAGCCTGCTGCACCAGCTGGATGACCTCACACAGGTGAATCCCGTGACACTGGAAACAGGTATGGGCCTCTCTTTCCCCAACCATCCATCTTCAAATGGGTGGGTGGTTGGTGGTGGGGGGGGAGGCAGGAGGGTTGAGGACATTTGGCTCAGCTTCCCAAAGCAGGCAGGACTCCTCAAGCGTAGGCTGCCCCAGAAGTCTGCCCTGGGGGACCCGGCAGCTGTATCCAAGCTCCCAAGGGCAGACTTGGCTCTCACAAAGGGCTCATCTTAATTAGATCTCGCACCTAGTCATCAGGGAACTGCTGAGATCTGCTGACAGTCGGCAGAATCTCAGAGAGGGCTGCTGGCAGGTGTGTTATCTGTATGAGACTGTGTCTGTGTTTAAGTCAGAATTCTCTAACGGTGCCTGTGCCTTACTTAGTCCTGCGGTGCCTGCAGGCGCGGTACACAGCTGACACCTTCTACACCAATGCGGGCTGCACCCTAGTGGCTCTGAACCCCTTTAAGCCGGTCCCTCAACTCTACTCGCCAGAGCTGATGAGAGAGTACCACACTGTGCCTCAGCCCCAGGTAAGACTCCGCCTGCTGCCCGTCACCTCAGAGCTCCCCACCATCCTCCAAGGCCTCCCTGTAGCTCCTCTACCCATCCACCAGCCATGCCGTCGTTCATGGTGTCCTGGTGGCCCAGAGCCTAGTTTGGGACACACAGGTAACTGACTACAGGACTGAACCCACTGCCACCCTGTCGGTTCTGACTCAGAGCAACCCTAGAGAGGATTGCTGTGATTGCAGGTCTTTACAGGAGCAGCCGGTGGATTTGAACCACCAACCCCACAGTTAGCATCCCAGTGTCTCGCCTACTGCACCACCAGGGCTGCTTGACTGCAGGACAGTGGTGGGAGATAAGTTATTTATTAAACTGAGTTTGGGTCCTAAAATCAGGACCTAGGATAAAGTACTGTATGTTCTTGTTTGAGGCTTATTAATAGAAAGGGATTTATGAGGGTATGTTTGTGTATTAAATGCACCACTTTGGGGAAGAGAAGAAAACGACACAACACAAGGATGCCCTAGAAAATTCAGCACCTGTTCTACTGAGAGGAATAAGTTCCTTGGAGGTGGGGAGCAGAGCAGGCAGGGAGAGGGCTTGTTGGTGTCGAAGTGCAGGGTGTTCTTGGGGAGAGGCAAGGGGAGCCAATGAGGGTCGAGGGGGAGCTGAGCCAGGGCAACTAGCGAGGGTGTGAAGTATGACAGGAGGCAGAGAGACCACCCAGGGGTGGAGTGTGAACTTGGCTTGCTGTGGGGCAGCTGGTTTGGAAAAGTGATGCAGGAGGCAGTGAGGACAGTCGGGGTTTTGAATAGTCCAGGAGGGAGGTGGCTGGGCAAGGACAGATGGAAAGAGAGCAGCTCTGAGACCATGCCTTCAGGAAGCTGTGGGTATAGGCTGGCATTGCTAAGCCAAGCCTGGCGTCCTGTAAGTGGACAGAGCTTCCAGAAGTTCACCCCTGATTGAGTGCCCTGGTGAACTCCAGTGGACTGTATCCCAAGAGCCTCATGTCAAAGGCAAAACCTATGTCACAGTCCCCTCCATTCCCCCAGTGCCCGGCGTGATGCCCAGCACAAGGGGGGACAATTAATATTGGTGGAAGGAGAGGACAGCACAGACCTTCCTTGCACAGGAGTTTGGAGAGGGCTATTTAACTCCTCTGAAACCTAGATTTCTCATCGACAAAACAGGGTTGGCCATGCAGCCAATGCACAGACTTCTCTGGCAGTAACTTGTGATGAGAAAGTTATTTGCAAACTGCCAAGTATCCTAACAACATCATCCAGGGCAGAAAGGAACGCGTAAGAAAAGGTTAAGCCAGAAGCGCGGAGCATCCGGCGTTAATAGCGCAGAGCAATCCGGAGAGAAGGCCCGGCTGTGCGAGGAAATATTTCTGGAGGAGGCTTCCTGGCCGGACCTTTGGCAGCCTCCCCTTCTCAGCCATCACTGAGTCAGCCACACCTGAGAGAGAAGGGTGTTCGCTCACCTGACCCTCCATCCTGTTAAATATTTCAGAAACTGAAGCCCCATGTCTTCACGGTCGGTGAGCAAAGCTACAGGAATGTCAAGAGCCTGATGGAGCCCGTGAACCAGTCCATTGTTGTCAGTGGAGAGAGTGGGGCTGGAAAGGTAGGAGGGCCTCTTCCGTACTCTGTCAGTGTCGTGACAGGCTGGTCTGCCGGGTCATTCCCAGAGAGGCTGTGGTCCCAGCAGGGAGTCCTTGGGCTTGGTGTGCAAGTGGACAAGAAGGCCAGGCTCTGATATAACCCTGAAAGCCAGGCAAACGCCCACTGTTGGGGATTGCAATGTAGTGGTTGAGCATGCATTGGGAAAGATAATGATCTTCCACAATCCCCTGCAAAATGGTGTGGAGGACAAGACCAGCCAGTGCCAGATACGCAGGCTTATTTAAAACCACATCAAAGATTCTGCTTTGAGGTCTGGCTAGCATCTGTGTCTTTCCTACCCCCACAGCGCCTGCCAATGAAATATACAAGCCCCTTTTCAAATGTATAATGGAAACTGGTCATTACAGATTACCAAGCACCAGTGAGTTGGTACTTAGTGGAAGATGTGCCCCTGAGCCAACACTCCAAGGACTTACTGGAACCGTCCACCCTGTTCTGTTGCTTGCACTGCAATGGGTAGTGCATTGGGCCAGCCGTGAGGGCAGACAGAAGCTCTGGGGAAGGCCATGTGGCTCTTGGATGGCAGAACCACACGGGTAAAACAGAAAGTTGGGTGGGAAGTTGCTGAGCTGGTCAGAAGAGGCTGCTGACCCAAGACTCACCACCTTCCTGCCAGGCTTTGCCCAGCTGCCCATGTGTGAGCCAGTGACTGAGTAGCTGCTACCTTTCAGGCCCTGAGGTCTGGCACAGGGGGAAACGGGAAAATGC
Source organism: Echinops telfairi (assembly GCF_000313985.2). Taxonomy (NCBI): domain Eukaryota; kingdom Metazoa; phylum Chordata; class Mammalia; order Afrosoricida; family Tenrecidae; genus Echinops; species Echinops telfairi. Next base: position 12,581,325 of record NW_022111358.1, read on the forward strand.
AGCAGTCAGCCCTGGGGGGCTCACTTAGTCTGCTGCTCCAGACAGACGGGAAGCTAATGATGACCATAAATGGCAAGGTGCGGGCTTGAACTTGGGTGAGGAGAGTTTTTCTGGAGAGATTATCCAGGGGCTCAGAGAGCAGCTAATGCCCAGCTTCAGTGACAAAGCCCACTGTCCCCAAGAATTGCCCCGGGGAGCTGAGGCTGGACCTAGCCTGAGATCCAGAAAGCCAGAGACCAGTCACCTTCATGTGCAGCTGCTACAGCCATGGGGTATGCCGAAAATTTTTAAATTTTTGATTGGTTTTAAAATAAATATAACTACATAGTTGAAAATCAAGCAATACAACCAATCTTACAAAGAGAAATAGCAACTCTGCTTCATCTCTCTCCCTCTCCCAGAGATGGTACTTTTGCCTCTGTTAGCAGTTTGACTATTCGCAGCCATCTTTCTAAACCACATATATGCCCATATAGTGTTACTTCTCAGTTAGCTTCCTAGTTTAACAAGAGCATAGCCCTTCTTTTCCTGCCTCCATGTTCCATCTGTCTCTATAGCACCATTTCTAATTCAGCCCATTTGCCATATTTACATCATGATGACCATCTTATTCACAGAGGAACTACACCATAAATTGTACCATATATACAGTACTTCGAGTATAAGCCGAGTTTTCCAGCACATTTTAAATGTGGTTTTTGTGGTAAAATTAGGTGCCTCCACTGATAATCGGGTCAGCTTATACTGGAGCATATGCAGTATTTCCTTTCTTGGATAATTTTTCTTTTCCCTCTACTTTATTGTCCCACCCGCCCCCTTTTGTTTTCACTTGCTTAGTGTCTCTTTCATGAAAGTCACACGTTGTTGTGGATTCTTTTGTTGTTGTTGTTGCTGCTGTGGATGCTATCCTGCCTCATCTGGCCCGTCCCATAGCTCTGCTCAGGGTTCAGAGTAGGTCTATGATACAGTGTCAGATGGGCTACCACTCTTATGATTGGCATCCCGGAAAACAGAGAGAGCACAGATCAGAAGATGTATTTGACAAAGTCAATGAAAGACAGGCGAGCAAAGGAAAGCTCAGAAAATTAAATTAAACAAGGTGACTACGAAGGGAAAGAGCCCTTGGTCTGTGATCCTTCACACGTGGACTAGAAGGGAGCAGACAGAGAGCCTCTGTGAGCACTAGCAGCCAGCACCTAGAGCTAACACCTTCCTTAACGGGGAGGGAGGGCAGTTCTTCCCCAACAAAGCAGGGGCCTGTTGTTAACCCCTTCTACTCAGGATGGGTCTGGAAGTCCTCACCAAATGCAAGAAGGAAACCGTTCATCAGCAAAGCAGAAAGAAAACTACCTTCTCTCCCAGATGGTGTGATTACCTACATAGCAAAGGTTGGAGGCATTTACCCACAAAAGGCTTGCTGCAGCTAGGCTGTGGTAAGGCACACCAGAATGCAGTGAGGCAGTATATTCAACTCCATTGTCTGCCTAGTTCCTTGCAACAGACCACTGGAAAATAAAATGAAACTGTACCTGCACTTGGCTGAATAAAAACCAGAGTAAGAATGTTATGACCGGGCTGCCTGAGTTTAAACCAGAGCCCTGGCATTGATTCCATGTGTAAACGCCATATTTCCTCGTTTTTTTGTGCCTCAGTCCTGTGATTTCAACCTGGTGAGAGGTGCCCAGAAAACCACCAGAGCGCAGTGCCTGCCACAGATCAATACCCAGGTCACCTGTGAGGCCTCACAGTCCCTGCGTAGCCATGATCAGGGGCTTGTCCCATCTCACATGACAGATCATTAACCTTTGGAAAGCAAACAGTACCTTGCTACTTAATACTTCCAGTGCGCAACAGCTACCATCTAGTTCACCCCACTAAGAAACCTCTGCCCCATTAGGCCTATACTTCCCATTCCCTTTCCCCCGTCTCCCAGCCACGGATCTGCTGGCTCTGTGGAGTCACCTGTCTAGAGATTCCACGTAATGGAATGCTGCAATAGGTGACCCTTGGTGTTTGGCTTCTTCCACTTAGCATACCATTTCCCACGTTCATCCACATTTTACCATCCATCAGTCCTTCCTTTGTATGACTAGATGGTACTCCATGGCTTTCTCTCCATCCACTGATGGACATGGCTCCTCTGACCCCTCACAGCATCTTCTGCAACAGAGGGGAGCACTGCGCTGTCACCCATGGGGAAGTGCCTTGCTCTGGGCCCAAGCTCCATCCAGCAGCTACCCGTTGACCCCTGGGTACGAGGAGGACTGTGGAGGGCGCTGGTCCCTCAGCAAGGCTTAGGAAGTGGAGAGACCCGGGCACAGCTCCCACAGGGCTGTTTCTGTCACAGACATGGACATCTCGCTGCCTCATGAAGTTCTATGCTGTGGTGGCCTCCTCACCCACCTCCTGGGAGAGCCACAGGGTGGCAGAGCGAATCGAACAGCGGATCCTGAACTCCAACCCTGTCATGGAAGCTTTTGGTGAGCTCGAGACTGTCTGCACAGTGCCCCTGCCCTGTTTCCTCAGAGACTACCCCCTTCCTGAGGACAACTAGCAGGGTCTTAGAGAACCATGCGATTCACTGCCTCGGGTCCCCCACCACCTCCCTCAGGATTGCGCCCAGTAGAGGGCCGTCCCGTCACCTTCCACCCTCTAGCCTGGGCACCCTGGGCCCATCTAGCCTAACTCCTAGCCCTCCAGCTTCCCAATGGCCACCAAGCTTGGGGACTTGTCTAAGGAAGGACAGTGCCTAGTGTCTGGGCTATGACTAGCGCCCAGTCATTGTGCCTTCTGACTAAGCCAGTAAGACGCATTGCTTCCAACCCCTTCAGAGAAGGCAGTGTGGACTGTGCGGGCTTGCTTACTCTAGTCCCTTGCCAACAAGTTCGTCCAACTCCTGACTGGCACGTGCTGAGCCCCGAGTGCCCATCTCCCAGCCCTGTCCCCGTGACACGGGAAAGATGGGGGCAGTGTTAACCTGGGGGCCCTCTGTAGGGAACGCGTGCACGCTGAGGAATAACAACAGCAGTCGCTTTGGGAAGTTCATCCAGCTCCAGCTGAACAGGTAACAGTTGCTGGCTGATGGATTCTGGGCAGGGGCAATTCGAGACGGATGTGGCGGGGATACTGTCAACCTGAACCACCGCCGTGACACCACCTCACTTCCAGCCTATATGTCTATGGGCCTCTGGGACTGGTGTACCTTCAGGGTGGTCGCTGAGCTGGAGAGCCCGGCAGTGGGCAGGTTCTGGCTGATATATGCCTTCTGGATCCAACCTGGCTCAGGAACTTTTAGTCCAGCCTCTACCTCGCTGGACCATGATGCCTTCCCACCTGAACTGGGTGCAGGGCCACTGTCAGCTAACAGGGGCCGTTTCTGAGTTGTAGTCTGGCACATGGTAATGACTTTGGGATGCACGAGCACCTCATGGGCTCTGGCGTGTGTGTGCCCAGGGCCCACCAGATGACCGGAGCTGCAGTCCAGACCTACCTGCTAGAAAAAACTCGAGTGGCATGCCAGGCCCCCAGAGAGAGGAACTTCCACATCTTCTACCAGGTCTGGGCCCCAGCCTGCCCCATGCCAGGCTTCTATCTCTCTGCCCCTTCCGCAGTGCCCCCTTCTTCCTGCCACACTCACCCTCGACCCCCTGCCCAGATTTGGCTCTTGCATCAGACTGGCAGCTCTGCTTCCTCCAACAGAAGTCAGGCTAGACTAGGAGCTCCTCTGGGCATGGATAGGAAAGGGTGTGGTATGGCCCCCCAGTCAGAACAGGGATCCTTTCCTCCGGGCAGGGGCTTCTGGGGAGTTTGTGTCAGCGACCTGCCAGGGGGCTCTGCTCACTTCTCTTCTTGGCCCTGGGCGTGTCCTGTGCTCTCTACCTGGCCTTCAGCTATGTCTCACTCCTCATCCCCACTCCAGGCCTGCGGAGGCCAGAGCTCCCTGATACCCAGCTCACTCCCCACCCTGCCCCTGCCCACAGATCTGCAAAGGAGCCAGTGCACAGGAGAGACTGCAGTGGCACCTCCCCGAGGGGGCTGCCTTTTCCTGGCTGCCCAACCCAGACAGGACTTTGGAAGGTAAGGGCCCCTCACCCAGCCCCTGGGCTGACCCCACCACCCTGTGACCTTCTCTAGCCACGACACTGGGCTGGGCCTGGGGTTCTTTTTCAGAGGACTGTTTTGAGGTGACCAGAGAGGCCATGCTCCATTTGGGCATCGATACCCCCACCCAGAGCAACATCTTTAAGGTCAGAAGAAAAACTACACCCTGTACATTTGGTGGGGACCCCTGATAGGACCTGTCCTGTGGTTGTTCCCTTCTGTGCTGTCCCCAACACATCAGCCACCCTCTGTGACCTCTGGAGACAGGGTGTCTTCGGGGTGGAAGGACACGCGAGCACAGTGTTCTCAGGGCTCCCAGGAGGGCAGAGCGTGGGGGTCGGGGGGCAGGTATTAGTACAACCCCGGAAATAGAGAGCTGCTGTTGTCTGGCCTGTTGTGTGTAAGGCATAGTCCCTGGCTTTTTTAACAGTCTGATAGGTGTGGCAGTGGTTTCTGTTTCATGCATGAGACCACCCCACCCCTGGTCAGACACCCTCTGTGGTACAGAGGGCATACAGAGTACCAGACTTAGTGCTTCCAACTCCCGGCAGCTCCCGCCACCTCTCCAGTCGGGATGCTGCCCAGGCCAGGCTCACTGACCGCTCTCGTCCACACTCGTGGTCTCCCTCCCCTATCTGCCTTTGCCGACACCACTGGCCAGGGCACCTCCCCCGCCCACCATCCTACCCGAGCACAGTCTGGCAGGAGGGACAGAGGAATCATTACAGGGAGTGGGTAATCCAGTGGGAAGCAGCCTCTACCACCAGGTAGGTGGGAGCTGCTTAGGCAGGGTGGGCAGTCATGCCCGGCGTGGATACCACCAAGGCAGAGCTGGGCCAGGGGAGCACCCAACACACCCAGGGTGAGGGGTCTACACTGGGTGACATGTCCTGCTGCCCCATCCTGTGTGTGTGTGTGCGCGCGCGCATGAACATGACCACACAGTCGTGAGCATGTCGGCAGGGGAGCCTGCTCCAGAAGTCAGGCCCTCAGGTTCCCTGGGTGGACCCTGGGCACCAGAGGGAAGGAAGGTAGGAGGAATCTAAAGTCCAATTGTCCTTCCCTGAGCTACCTGCGTGGTCTCAGCATGTGCTTTTACCATCCCTCCCTTAAGTGTCCTCCAGCACGCTACCTGGGGAGGGTGCTGAAAAGTGTCTCAGGTCATTCAGGACTCGCTTGCGCCAGGCCACAGACCCTTAAAAGTGAGTGAGTGGGAGCCAGGCGCTCGCTCCTGTGACTGTTCTCTGTGATGATGAGTGTCCACAGGAAAGAGCCCCCACACGCACGCACGCTCGCTCGCTCTCAGCTCGGTCCCGAGTGAGTCCCCTACCCCTCCTCTCCCCTCAGCTCCTCGCCGGCCTGCTGCACCTGGGCAACACGCAGTTTGCCAACTCAGAGGATGAAGCCCAGCCCTGCCAGCTGATGGAGCAAGCCAAGGGTGAGGGACCGGGTGGGGCCCTCCTAGGGGCTTGGTAGTTGCTGTCAAGGTGATTCTGACCGAGTCCTGAATCTGATGCCGTCAAGGAAACACGAAATGAACTCTTGGGGTCCGTCCCAGGTAATTTGCTCCTCGCACCGCTCTGGTGAGGGAGCCGTTGTGCCCCCCTTACACAGATCAGAAAATGCAAGTTTATGAAATGATTGTCCCATACACGGCAGTTCAAATCCTGGCTCTGCCGCTGTGTCCCTCAGTGAGGCTGTTGGCCCCGCAGAACCTAGTGTCCCCCACCCAGCCAGGCCAGTCCTGCTGGGGGGCCTGTGGTGACCTGCTGGGGGGGCATTGGAGAGCAGGGTGATTTGCCTAAGGAGTCCCTGCCTCTCCTAGGCTCTGTGAGGACATCGGCCTTGCTGCTGCGTCTCCCAGAGGACACACTGCTAGAGACGCTGAGGATCCGAACCATCCAGGCGGGCAGGCAGCGGCAACTCTTCCGGAAGCCCTGCTCCCGGCGCGAGTGTGACACTCGCAGGGACTGTCTGGCCAAATTGGTCTATGCACGGTGAGCAGATCCTCCGAGCACTGCCCTAGCCCCACACATTCTCCTCCCTCTTGGGCTGGACTGGCCACCATCAGCCAAAGGAAGGGAAGTAGGCCCAGGTCCTCAGACCCCGCGAGGGCAACAGGAGACTCCCTGAGCGAGCACGTTCAGTGGCAACATTGCCAGACTTCTGATCTGGACGGAGTTCCAGTGAGGGGACCAAAGCCTACCCTGGCCGTGGCCAGAAGTGACGGCACTCCATTGGCAAGTCCACTCCAGGCTCTTCATCAGCCTGGTGTGTGTCCGTGAGCACCTCTGCCCGCTGGCCATGTGGAATTTAGGCCACCCAGCTTCACCAACACTAAAACCACAGGTCTGACCCCCTTCGGGTCGGCCTCTCGCCCGGGCTTCTGAAAAGAGCCGCAGGCCCGTGTCCTGTGAAGCAATGGGGCAGGATGTACTATGTATGTACAATACATACAGACATGTGCTCATGGAACTCTGGCCCCTTTCGGGTGCACTTTGAAGAATCTCTCAAAGAACCACGAGCCTGAGAGCACCGCGGGAACAAGGCTCCAGACAGCTCGTTCCCGGTTGGTTGGTTGGCTTTTGCCTGCCGGTCCCTGAAAGATGAGCGGGTAACTTGTCTGTGATCGTCACTGAGGGGTTAGTTAGTTCTTTCATTTAGGACCCCCTACGGAGTAGCTAAAACCCCTGTTGCTAAAAGGAGGAAGCCGCTCTGGTGGTGCAGTCGTTAAAGCACTGGGCAGCTAACTGAAAGCTCAGCAGTTTGAACCCCAGCCGCTCCACAGACCAGACAGACATCTCCCACAGAGACGTAGTCTCCAAAAGCGTAAGGAGCAACTGGTTGCGACAGCAGCCGTTCTCAACCTGTGGGTCTCCACTCCTTTGAGGGTCGAACAACCCTTTCACACATGGGTTGATTCATAACAGCAAAATTACAGTAATGAAGTAGCAACAAAAATAACGTTATGGTTGGGGGTCCCCACCACATGAGCAATTGTATGAAAGGGTCGCAGCACAAGGAAGGGTGAGAACCGCTGTCCTAGAGGGTCGTCATGAGTAAGCGTTATCTGGATGGCAGTGGATGGGTTGCATCGAGAGAGAGCTGAAATCCAATGAATCGAGGAAAACTGCCGAATAATTCTTTTAAGGAAGATGATAAAGAACCCCCTTACTAAGGTTGTACAAGCCCTCGTGTTGTACAGCAACTACAGCTTCTTCTCTGAGCTGGGGTGGCTCCAGGCTGGAAGGTGCCATTGTGTTCCAGTGGCTTAGGCCATTTGGGTGGGCCCCGCTGGGCAGGTGACAGGGCCTTGGGCTCTGAGCTCCACCAGTGGACTCCATAGTGAACTCCTTCTGACAAACCCCTCCAGCCCACTGGCTCAGCCCACATGGGGCCTACTCCCAGGTAGCCTGGAGCGCTGCAGTCCCACAGGGAGACAGGCAAGGTCCCTGTGAGCATGCCTGAGCGCCCCCTGCAGGTGCTAGAGGTCATTACAGGTGAGCAGAAAAAGGGCTTTCAGCCCCAGCACCCTCCGGGAGTGGCACCCTGGCTGCTGAAGCAAGTCTGCCACGCCTCAGGTTCACCAGAGCCCTTCCCTCCACAGGCTGTTTGACTGGCTGGTGGCCGTGATCAACAGCAGTACCTGCGCAGCCCCTGACACCTGGACTACTTTCATAGGTAGCTGGGCTCGCCCTGCCAGAGGCCCGGGCCCATTGTGGCCCTTCCCCAGGCCCAGGGCTCCTCATCCTCCACCCTCACCCCCCACTGGTTGAGGAAGGCTTTCTCCTCTGCCTCACTAGTGCCACGTCTGGCCAGCCCCTCTCTTAGGTCAGCTCAGGAGGGTAGCAATGGTGGGTAAACTAGCTTAGAAAGGATTTGGGTGGCACGATTGAAGTCAAAACCCTGGAAGCCTGGATGGGATTGTCAGGTGGAGGCAGCTCAAAGGCCCCAGCAAAGTTTGTACCCCAAGTGGTGGGATTCTGGGCACCACTAGGCAGAAAAGACGAGGGCCTTCCAAAGTGTCCCATGGGACTTGAACCAGTGGCTTCAGATTTTGCCCGTTGAATGTCCCGTTCATCCCATCTCAGCTTGGCCACTCTGAGCTTCTGTAGGCCCCTTGCCCTCACCCCCCTGTGCTCTCCCATCCCTGCAGGCCTGCTGGATGTGTATGGATTTGAGTCCTTTCCTGACAACAGTCTGGAGCAGCTGTGTATCAACTATGCCAACGAGAAGCTCCAGCAGCACTTTGTGGCTCACTACCTGAGGGCGCAGCAGGTGGGCGCCTTCTGACTCCTCTCCCTGGCTCCAGCCTCGTCATGCGAGCTGGCTAACAGCCTTGTCTTCCTTCCCGGAGACTCTGGAATTGCTGTGGTACTGAGGCTGATCAGGTCCTGGGCTCTCTGGGCCTCAGACCCCCAGAGCTGCCATCTGACATCCCCCACCCCCGCCCCTCTAGGAAGAATACGCAGCTGAGGGCCTCGAATGGTCGTTTGTCAACTACCAGGACAACCAGAGCTGTTTGGATCTCATCGAGGGGAGCCCCATCAGCATCTGCTCCCTCTTAAATGAGGTGAGAGGGTCAGCTGGTGAGCTGAGCCCGGGCTGGTCCTCTCCCTGCATCTGCTAGTCCCTCAGTCACCTGTCTCGGGGTCAGTTACTGTGACCGTGGGGCCTCAGGCTGAGAGGACTTCAGAGGCTGACAGCCTGTTGCTGGCCCACCCAGGAGTGCCGCCTTAATCGGCCGTGCAGCGCAGCTCAGCTCCAGACTCGCATCGAGAGCGCGCTGGCCAGCCAGCCCTGCCTGGGCCCGAACAAGCTCAGCCGGGAGCCCAGCTTCATCGTGGTGCACTATGCAGGCCCCGTGTGCTACCTCACCACCGGCCTGGTGGAGAAGAACAAGGTGAGTGCTGCCCAGGCGGGGAGCTGGGGTGCAGCCAGTGGCTAGGGCTTCCCCACCTGTCCTCGCCCTCCTGAGCGACCTCCCAGAACCCTTCGGGCCCACTACATGTCTACAGATGCTGCTGCTACTGGGTGTCTGACCAGCCTGTGGATAAACAGGTGGCAGCTCACCTGCTGCCTTTTCCTTCCTGATAGGACCCTGTCCCCCCTGAGCTGACCACGCTCCTCCAGCAGTCTCAGGACCCCCTGCTCAAGGAGCTGTTTCCTACTAATCCCAATGCGGAGTCCCAGGAGGAGCCCTCTGGGCAGAACAGAATGCCCATGCTGACCGTGGTGTCCAAGTTCAAGGTGGGCCTGGAGGAGCGCATGCTCACTCGTCAGTGTCACAGGGGTTCTGCAGGCCCCTCCGAGAGTGGCTGCTGTTTGTGGGTGGCAGTGGGGAACCCAGAGATGTGGTCCCTGAGTGCATGGCATAGCAGATCTGGTGGGGAAGAAAAGCCACAGATGACAGCCCAGGGCCTGGGGTCCCAGTAGAGGCCTCCATACCACTTCTGCCTATCTCTCAGCCCTTGTACACTGCGCCACTTGCCTTCCCCGCCCCTTCACTCCCTCCTCCCTCCCACATCCACCCCTCCTTTCTTGGTGTATCCTCCCCATGCACACAGCCATAGGGTCTCAGCTTTCTTCGCACATCCTTGGGGTCAAACTCTGGGAAATGCAGGTGTGGTAATTAGCTCTTTCTGCCCCAGCTGAGAGTACCCCTCCAACGTCTGCATGGGACTCTGAGGCAGTGAGAACCGACACCACTCCAGCACTTAGAAGGGGCTCAGTGCCAGGAACGCCTGGGGGCTGGTGGCGCTGGTGGGAGTCCTATGTGAGCCGTTTCTCTTTTAGGAAGATTGCTGCGAGAAAGAGGGGATTGGGGCGGGGCGGGGGTGAGTGAGACCAGGTGAAGGGCCCTTGGAGGCAGAAGGGAGAGCCAGAGGTAAGGAAAGTAGTGGTCTGCTCTGAGCATGCTCAGTCAAGTCACATAGTCATCCCAGAACAGGAGTCTCCCACCTGCAGGCCAGGAGGGCCAGAGGCTGAGTCCAGCTACTAAGCAGGGCACAGATGATGCCTGGCAGCCTGAGGCCTGACCCCCCTCTCCCCATGCAGGCCTCCCTGGAGCAGCTCCTGTGCGTCCTGCACAGCACCACCCCCCACTACATCCGCTGCATCAAGCCCAACAGCCAGGCCCGGGCACAGACCTTCGTCAGGGCTGAGGTAACTAACCCAGGCCGAGGCAGATCTGTCCAAGGGCCATCTGACCCAGGCCCTGGTCTGGAGAGGGTGGGGGTAGGGGGAGTTGGACCATCAGACTTCTCTGACAGGGCGTGACCTTGGCGAGGTCTCACCTGCCCTAGCAGGCCATCATGTGCCATGCAATGGCTAGCCACGAAGGCAAGTCGGGCTTTAATCCATCTTGTGCTCTACTTGTGTGCTGACAAGAGACTAGCTGCACAGAGGACGGGGCCTGTTTCTGATTGGCTGGGTGGGTCTCACGTCACCCTCCATGCATGCTGAGGCAGTTTCTGACTGGAGCTAAAGGTTTTGGTTTAGCTTTATTTTGCACACAAGCACCCTTTGGCTAGCAGCTGCCCGTTACTCCTAGGGGCCAACTCTTAGCAATGGGATGCTGGTTAGGCGTCTGTCATGGTTCCCTAGTGAATAGTGAAGCTACAGCAGTGATATACCACACACACACACACACACACACTCTCTCTCTCTCTCTCTGCCATCTAACCCATTCTGCCATACAGCGGCCTTGTGAGGACAGAGTAGAACTGCCCCTGAGACTGTAACTTTACTGAAATAGAAAGCTCTCCCCCGCAGGAGTGGCTGGTGGTTTTGAACTGCTGACACTGCAGTTAGCAGTCCAATGAGTAACCTCTGTGCCACCGGGGCTTCTTCAAGATAACAAACGCAGACAATTTACCAAAGAGAAATGTGTTCTCAAAGTTGAGGGGCTAGGAGTCCTTGCATGACCCCAGCTCTTGGGGAGGGCCCACGCTGGGAGAGGAAGGTCTTTGTGGACCTGGATTCCTTGGTGTCACTGTCCTCGATCTAGGAGGTTCCCAGTGCAGGGACCTGGGTCCAAAGGACGTGCCCCGCTCCCAGCTCTTCTTGGTGGCCTAGGTCCCCATCTCTGCTCACCTCTCTCCGTCACTCTCTTATACGACAGAGGGGTAGCAGGCACACTCCAGCGAAACCCCCTTAGGACTGTCACAGGATTACCCGTATTGCATCCCAACCTTAATCCCCTTGGATCAGATCAGTTCGCATGGATCATCATTTAACTGTCAAACTACTGTAAACAAAATTAAGGCATATTTGAGGGGACTCAATTCCATCCATGACAGTGGCCTTGGGGTTTACAGCCAGAGCCACGCTCCTGTGTGAGAAAGGCCTTCGTTCTGGTCACAAGGATCTTGCCAGTGTCACCTCTCTGCCCTTCAGCCAGGAGTCTCTGTTGAATCTGGCTGGGCTGTGAGCTAGTAAGTTCTCGGTGCTAATGGATGTGCTGGGGCAGAACTTTGCTGTCTCCAACGCCATGTGTCAGATCAGAGGGACTCAGGTCTCCAGGGACCCTTTCTAGAGGGAAAGTCCTCTGAAGTCCCTTGATTGCTGACTGCCCTGAAGAGTACACACACAGCAGAAGGTGTGGGAGGCTGTGTAGCCCCCGTGCAGTGAGTCCCCAGCCTGTCTCCCACCCTTGCAGGTCCTGAGCCAGCTGGAGGCCTGTGGCCTGGTGGAGACCGTGCACATCAGTGCTGCCGGCTTTCCTATCCGGTGAGCGGGAGCAGGGCTGCAGGGAGGGGGCAGTCTCGAGGCTCAGCCTAGCAGTATGGTACAGGGTGGAGTGCCCAGAAGGAACACTGCTAAGCACAGGCTAACCTTGCTTACCGGGTGCTCCATCCCTGCTGGCGAGCAGAAATGTGGAGACCTGATTCTGTAGAAAAGTGCCTTGGGTTGGGAGAGAGACAGCTGTCACACCAAGCTGAGCCTTTGACGTGAAGGGGAGATGTGCAATTGTTCACTGCAGATTCCTAAGTACAACATGTAAGCCAGGCTTGCTTACTGGGCAATCGTATCTATTTGTTTCCTGGGCGCCCTTCTGCAGCAGGCACTGCTGAGTGAATGGGCAAGGTGTCTCTGCCCTCCTAGGACATGTATTCTTGTGGCAACAAGAAAAATAAGTACAATCTTTTAAATTGCATTTTCCCACCAACTTTTAAAACCTCATGTGTTTGGTGCTAGGAAGGATACCAAAACACTACTGGATCAAGGGCATCCTCCAGCCCACGGGGCAGGAAGGAGCAGGCTGCAAAGATGGAAGGGGAGGGTAGAGTGGTCCAGAGCAGGCCCAGGGCCAGCAACCATAAGTGACTGGGGCACTGGGGTGGGCAGGCTGGGACCAGGAGGAGGGGGCAAAAGACCATGTGAGTCACTGGCGGGCTTTGCGGTTTGCCCCGAGGGCAATGGCAGGCAGCAGGAAGAGCTGAACAAGGCACCCCTGGTCGTCGCCCAGCGGCCCAGCACCAGGAGGGTAAAGATTCCCAACAAGTCTTACCTTAGCAGCTCAGTGTGCTGGCTTTTGTGTCTGGTCCACAATTCATGTCATTAGCAGCTTCTCCTTCTCTCCTCCAGGGTCTCCCACCGGAACTTTGTGGAAAGATATAAGTTGCTGAGGAGGCTCCGCCCTCGCACATCTTCTGGCCCCCACCGTCCATGTCCTGCCCAAGGACACTCAGGTGAGCGGCCCACTTGCCAGTTTTCTGTGGAGCCCGGTTTCCCACCCCCCACCTCCAGCTCCCTCAAGGCTCCGGGGCGGGCTGGGCACTCAGCTCTGCCTGCAGGGGGAGAAGCGACTGGAGGAGAATAACCCAGGTGGAAAGTGGGAAGGACCCTGCAGTCGAGCTGGCGCTTGGGAGTGGGAATTGGGGAAGGCTTCCTGGAGGAGGTATCAGGATGGACTGGATTAGCAGATGAAGGGCTTTTGCCTGTCCGAGTTCATGTAAGCCACTCCTGGAGGCGCTCGGCGGCTCACCTGATGCATGAGGGCAGAGATAGGTGAGCCTGGGCCCAGGCTTCCTGGACTTGCTTCTCTGAGCAGATGGGGCAGCGCTGGGTGAGGGAGGCCAGGCCGCTGTGGGGCTGGGGGAAGCCAGCAGTGCAGGCAGTTGGAAAAGAAGAAATGGACCAATGTGTGCATGATTGGCTATAGAGAAAAGGACAGGGAGCCGAGGCTTGGGGCACTGCTAACCCCAGGCCTGCATTCTGGCCTGTGGCCCAATTAGCCAACGGTCAGAATGTAAAAATAGCAAAGCTCTGGGAGTGAGATGGCCCAGGGACCGGGGAGCAAAGTCCAAGGGCTGACAGGAGGCTGCACTGGGCAGGACCCGGCCTGGTGGCAACTGAACACCCACCCTTCCCCGCCCCGCTGGGCCCCCTGTACCCCACAGACTATTCCACTCTGCCACCTTCTCTCTTAGGCAGACTGTCACTTTCCTTTCCCCTCCCCCTCTCTCTTCCCCTCTTTCTCCATGGTCTGCTTCCTGCTCTGTGCCCAAAGCCCCTCGGGTCCCTGGTTGGTTTTGCAGCTGTTTCTCATCTGCGGTGTCTCCCTTGGCAGCCTCTGTCTCACCCAGGCATTGGCGGCTAAAGGTGGTCAGAGCCCTCAGGTAAATGGCCCTCTCCAGGAGTCACCCATGAGGTGTGGGAGGGAGGCAGGGGCCCACCGGCCAGGCCTTCACAGACCTGGCCCTTCTGCTGTTTTTCTTTGCTGGCAGGGAGGGCGTGGGCTGAGGGAGGGCCCTGTTGGTTCAGGATGGCTGAGATCTTGGAAACAAATGCTGCAGAGCAAGCAGCCTGGGCTTCTGACTGCGAGGAGTTGCTTTATGGAACATGCATCCAGCACCCTGGGCCAGCCCACCTAAGGGACCTGTGGGGATCCCGAGACGCTAAACAGGGTGATTGTCCCTGAGCTCCTGGGACAATCAGAAAC
>NW_022111358.1:12596072-12610800 GCF_000313985.2 Echinops telfairi
GTCCAGCTCGCCCAGAACATCTCAGTGGAGACCACCATCAATCAGGGTGCCCTACAGGTTGCTGCCACCGAGTCAGCCCCCATCCCATACGACGCCAGGTCACAATAGCCTCATGAACATCTTGTTCTCTCCCATTTCCGGGCACACCTCAGCCACTCGCTCCTGGTTGACTCGGAAGCACATCCGGAAACTGCACATGGCGGCCAATGTCATCAAGCACGCGTGGCGCAGGTGGAGAGTGAGTGTGGGTCCCGATGATCCGGGTGGGCTGTGCTGGGGTGGGCACGACAGACCAATTCAGAAAGCTGGACAGCATGGGTCGAGCAATCTCTGAGGCCTGTTCCTGGGGTAGAAGAGGAGGGTGGCACCACCCGTACTGAAGGCTTGTTGTGAAGGGAGAGGCATAGCTGACTGACCCGGGATGATCCTAAACTCCCCGAATTACCCAAGTATGGCTTTCTTTCAGTATGGCTTTCTGTGAGGAGGCTGTGTGAGGGCTGAGCACGGGGCCAGGCGCACTGCCTTGTAGCCTTTGATGAGTCCCACAAAGAACCAGTCTCATTCAGTGTCCACAGCCTTTCCTTGCCCCTTGATAAGCTGATTTACAAAAGATAGCTGGGTTTCCAGTTACCATTAAGAGGTAGATAAATTAGGACTGTTTTCTTTTTAAGATCAGAATGGCCTCACTTGTTTCTGAAGAACTGGATGGTGTGGAGGGAAAACGCCCGTTTGAAGATCCCATTTCCCCAAGATCCACCCCATTGCCCCCAGCCCAGACCAAGCTCCAGGGGGCAGTGATCCGCCTCTGGCTACTGGGCCTGGTCCTAGCCAACTCGGCCACCAGTGTGCGTGGCTTTCAGAGGAAGCTGGTGGTCTGGGCCTGCCTCCAGCTGCCCTCTGGAGTGTCCAGCAGCTCCCCTATCCAGACGGCACAGCACCACCAGGCTGGGGTCACGTCCATACGAGCGCTGCCTCAGGTAGGTTCTGCGGGGTGATCTGTCCTGCTCATTCCCCACTGTCAGGCAGGAAGCAAGCTCTAAGGTCACAGGGCAAGCAGGACAGAGGCTGTGAGGTGAGCCAGCCTGCAGGCTTCTCATCATCACAGGTGGGCTTCCCAGGGCCGAGTCATGTTGGAACACCCCGAGTGCTCTAGCAGCTCCACAGTCATCTTGAAACAGCAATGCTTACGCCCTCACACAGCTGGATTTGGTACCATGCTCTCCCCAAAAGTTAATCCTCAGGTTACCTCCTTTCCCAGCTGAAGGAGTGACCACGCAAGTCCGTGTTCTAGGGCACCCTCCCCCTTTTACATTATGGACAGCCGGCACTCTCCGAAATCGCTGCCATGCTCCCATTAGAAATCAGTTGCGGGAAGACTTGCGTTCTGGAGGCAGAATCTGCAGGGTTATCCTGTTCTCCCTGGCCAAGTCGCATCTCATTTCTGGGTGGCCCCATTTCTTCGTCCATAAAATGGGGAGAAGACGCTCACCTCTGACACAGGCCGGCAAAGGGTTAAGTGAAGTGGCAGGAGCAGCAGACAGGAGGCACTGCATGTCTGAAGAGTGAGCACAGGTCACACCCTCCTGGTCCTGTATCTTAATACCGCCGTGGCGTATGAGAACAGCATTTCCCGAAATGGGCAGTATGGCCCCTGGGGGGCACTGGAATGGTCCCAGGGACTGCTGCAAAAACAGAGGCCTGACGTCCCCCTGGACCACGGACTTGTTCATTGCCAGGGGTGCTGAGGGCTGGTTGTTTCCTGAAAGGGGGGCAATAGGCCAAACCAACTCGGGAGCCTGTGATTTAGAATAAGTACACAGAACAGAATGTTGACGGACTCCATCCTGCCACTGCTGTGGTCCTCACAGCAGCACTGACCTGCCCAAAGGGCTGCTTCCAGTCCTGCACACCCAGGGCTTAGCAGCATCTCTCCTCCCTCTCCCCAGGGTTCCATCAAGTTCCACTGCAGAAAGTCTCCGCTGCGCCACGCGGACACCTGCCCCGAGCCTCTGCCCTACGATGTTGCCGCTGGCTTTAATCAGATTCTGCTGGAGAGGCCCCGCCTGGTCCAGGTGTGAGAGCCTCCTGCCCTCTGCCCACCCCTGGTGGGGTTTTCCTTGGTGCCTTTGTTTCTCCGAGGCCTTTTCCTGCCAGCTGCCTTGCCAAAGACACTTAATCAGCACACAGCTGCCAAACTATTCCCGCGGCGATGACAGCACAGGAGCGTGCTGGCTGCGGTTCAGCCAGGTTGCAGCCGCGTGAGGAGTGGGAGCTGCTGAGCCAGGGACAGAAGACCATCATGATGTCCACAGGCCCATCCTGGGGTACTGTCCGTGTCCCCAGCACAGCACCCCGATTCCCTCCCTGAGAGCACTTTTGGAATTCTGGTTTGGGGAAATTTCACATTTTGTTCCTGAAAATGGAATGAACTGTGTTTAACAAATTATCGATTTATTTAATATAATTGCAAATAATTAGAATACCATAAACCAAGGATGAACATCATCATTCATGATATGGATCATAACAACCAAAAATAAATCAAACATTTTGGAACCACCGCTTTCTCTCCATGAAGGATTCGCCTGCGATGAGTGCTTCCACTCTGTCTGGGAGGTAAGCGCCAGGGTGGGCCGGCCGCTCTCCTGGGAGAAGGGCCCGCAGCACAGTGACCCGGCTCAAGCCTCATGCGGGGCTGGTTCCACAGCCCTTAAACAGCAGTCTGCAAACTCCACAAACAAGGGCTCTTGCATATAAGCTCTCATGAGCTTTGCTTTGTCGTCTCCCTGGTCAAGGCTGACCATCAACTGTCGGAGGTGCGGGTTCAGCAGTAAGCTCCTCAGTGGCGCGGAGTTCCCTTAGAAATTAACAAGGACAACAACCTGAGCTCAACAGGGCAGGTGGGGCGCCGCCTGTTCTGCAGTAATGAGCAACTTAAGATACCCAGGTTACGTCTAAATACCACAAATACCTGTGGGCTTCAGAGAGTTGATGAAAAATTCCACTGTATTTGAATTCCGTTTTCCCACAAACTTTCTTTTCTGAACCCCACCCACCCACCCCCGTGCACAGAGAGCCCAGTATTAAATCACTGACAGGTTTATTTCCCTGGGCAGAGTAAGGGCTCTCAGTGAGGAAGGTACACAATAGCGGGGGAGTGGGGGCAGACGTACCCACCTTTAACCACACCCAGACCAGAGCCCTGATGAGGAACTGAATGAGCGCGCTGCAGGAAGGCAGGGCATCACTCATCCCTGCTCCCCCTAAATCAGCAGTTCTCAACCTCGGGGTCAAAAGACCCTTTCACAGGGGTCACCCGATTCATAATAGTAGCAAAATTATAGGTAGGAAGTAGCAATGAAAATGATTTTATGGTTGGGGGGGGAGGGGGGCTCACCATAACAGGAGGAACTGTATGAAAGGGTCACGGCCTTAGGGAAGTTGAGAACCACTGCCCTAAAACATTAAATCTGGTGGTTACCAGTCAGCACTGTGGTCTGGGCGGTGGACTTCACACAGGGGCATGTGGGGGACATAGGTGACAGCCCTACAGACTGGTCAGGGAGAGAGGAGTTTCCACACGGTGGTCACTAAATCCAAGGCACCATGGGAAGCGGAGAGAGGGCCTCGTTCTGAAAGAGCATGCTGTGGAGCGAGCCCACTGGGCCAGGCAGGGCTCAGGGCTGGGAGGAGTAACAGGTGGAGGCAATGACTGGTGGCAGCCCAGGGGGCCGCATAAGCCCATCGGGGAGGTGCCTGGAGAGGGCAGGTCCTGCTGAGGTAGTCGGTAACTTTTATTAAAAATTACATTCCACTCAAAAGATCACATGTGTCGTCTTCGTGGGTTGGAGGACTCCCCAAGACCTGCCCTTAGAAACCTAGAAACAGAGCTAGGCTCCATCATCATCTGTTTTAGGTACTTATTGGCTCAAAAAATAAAGACTCACCCGCAAATATTGCTCCTTTTTAAAAAAAACATCTATAAGAAACCAGACGGTCAACAATAACTTTAAAATGACATATAAAGGGGCAGAAAAACCAGAATGATGGAAATGGAATGAGTAGACTGGAAATACTGAGCATGCCCACTGTGAAGGTGGCTAACGAGAGTGGGCAATGAGAACCTACGCTGCCGTGTAAAACCTACACCAACAACAGTAAGTCTCAAAAGGTTGAAAAAGAAAGGAATAAGCTGGGGAAGAAATGGGAGCTGATATCAAGGGCTCAAGTGGGAAGAGAATGCTTTGAAAATGATGGCAGCAAATGTCTGACACATTGGATGAGTATATGGATTGATAAGAGATGTAAGAGCCCCCAATAAAGTACTTAATAGAAAAAGGAATAAGTACAGACTTACCCAGATTCTTTAAATTCTGCAGGGAAACTCTGTCCTCCTCCTCATCACTATTGAGAAAATCGGCTACCGATGACTCATTGTCTGAGGGAAGAAAACAAGCCAACTGCTGATGGCAGGCAGGCACCCGGCGTGGACACCCCTCCAGTAGTGTCTGCATAGATAAGCACACAGACACCCTACCGGCACCGGAGGCCACACTACCACTCCGGGGAGGAAGGAAAGAGCAGAAGGAGGGGAGCTTCCTTGGCCTCATACTCTCCTCTCGACTTGGGACCTGATTTTCCAATTCTAAGCACCATGGTTCCAGCTGTGTCAAGGACCAAAAAATGAAGTGCTCTGAACACCTGCTCAAGTACACCCTGTCTGCCTTCAGCATTGGCAAAAACTGCATGGCACTATCTGAACCCACTCGTTTCTCCAAGGGAGAAAAGGAGGCCCATCCCTCTGCTGTGACGCTTCAGGACTTCTTGGCTGCTCTCAGAGCCTGGCCTGGGCAGGAGACTGAGAAGGCATCAGAGGGAGTTTGGGGAGCTGTGGGGAATGACAGTCCACTACTGCTGTGCACTGCTGCGGGAGCTGCCAGCAAGGTGACCTGGGTCACAAGGGGCGCCTGGCCAGCCCATGGAGAGGGCCACCAGAGCTGGGCCCACCCTACACCCTCCTCGCACCCCTGCTGAGGCTTTGTCCTCTCCATTCCCCACGTGATGTTCACCTGGTCCTGTCAATGTCACTCATGACAAGGGGCGTCTCCACCCCTAGGGCTCAGGCTAAGGAAGCCTGTAGTGCTGGACTCCCAGGTTGTCCTTTCCTTTCCACCTATCCTACTTGAAACCCCCTTCTAAGTTGGTTGGTTTCGTTGTAAAAAAAAAAAAATCAACCACCTCACCTTGGTTTTCCACAGGCTTTGTGGTTTTTGTAGGAAAGGATGAATTTCTTTTTTTCCTTGTGGGGTGAGTTTCAGGGTTGCACTGTTCTGAAAGAGACACACATTTCAGGCCAAGCCGCCTCTACAGTGACAAGAAGCTGCCCAGACCTGACCCCAAAGCCAACTTGTGGGTGGTGAGGGCTAGGGGTGGGGCGGAGATAGATGTGGAGGGAGGGAGTGGTCAAGGCAAGGGGTAGTATAAAGAAAACCCCAAGTAGCCCCAGGCCGGGCAGAGGGACTAAGGAAGCTGATCTCAGGTACCCCAAGGGCCCATTCCCACCCTTCCTTCTGGATTAACCCCACAGGGCTTCCAGCAGGACTAGGGTGCATACTGACTCCCGATTTTCTCAAGACCCTAAATTTGTACCATGTGCCACTGGGAACACAGAAGCGAAAGTCACTAGACCATCCTCAGAGGGGGTCAGTATTATGGGGTCGCACTAAGTAAACAGACCACACTATCACAAACGATTGCAGCCTTCAGAATGAGTTACCACTTGGTGTCACAAAGACCAAAATCCTCACAACAGGAACAGTAGATTACATGATGGATGGAGAAAAGATCGAAGTTGTCAAGGATTTTGTCTTGCTTGGATCCTTGATCAATCCTCATGGAAGGAGTAGTCCGTCGAGATCAAAAGACGCATTAGGTAAACCTGCTGCAGCACAGTCTCTTCGGGGTATTGGAAAACAAGGATGTGACTTTGAGGACTAAGGTGCACCTGACCTAAGCCATGGTATTTTCTTTTTTTTTTTTTTGTATATGAGTGAGTTTTATATAAAGGGTAAGTGTACATCAAGAAAGCATCCCAACCCAGTGTTGTCCAAGCCCATAAGTCTGACATTAGCCCATATGTCCAACACCAATCTATAAAGTTCTCCTCAATCTCACAAAACACATGCAATGATGCCGACTGCAGGAGGAAAGCCAAATCAGTGAGCATGTAAGCATCTCAGCACTGGCAGGGGTCTCCACACGGCTGCTCCAGCACCCAGGACTGCATCGGGGTAGGTCCATGTGGCTTCTCCTCAGGGATGTCTTGCAGGAATTGAGCATCTTTGCCAGCTGAAGCTGGGAACTGGCTAACACAGCTGCACCCTGGTCTGACCATCAGAGAGCAAGAGACACGAGCAACACTGGAAATGCGAGGCTCACCGAGCCATTTATCTCTCCGCCCTT
The DNA here is from genome assembly GCF_000313985.2 of Echinops telfairi. NCBI lineage: Eukaryota > Metazoa > Chordata > Mammalia > Afrosoricida > Tenrecidae > Echinops > Echinops telfairi. Next base: position 12,602,535 of record NW_022111358.1, read on the forward strand.
GCCATGCATTTTCTACTGCCTCATGCACGTGAAAGTTGGACAATGAGGCCGACTGAAGAAGAATCAATGCATTTGAATTATGGTGCTGGAGAACACTGAAAGTACCACAGTATGGATTGTGATAAGAGCTGTAAGAGCCCCCAGTAAAATTATTTATAAAAAGTACCACAGACTGCTAAAAAGATAAGCGAATCTGGCTTGAATGAAGGCCAGAGGGCTCCTCAGAGGCATGGATGGCTCGATTTTGTCTAAAAACTTTGGACATATTGTTAGGCGCCTAGTCCTTGGAGAAAGACATCATGCTTGGTAGGGGCCGTGAAAAGGGGAAGGCCCGCCATGAGATGGGCCAACACAGTGGCGACAAGGGGCTCCAGCACCGGATGGGGCAGGCCTGGGAAGTACTTCATTCTGTTGTGCATTGGGTCGCTATGGGTCAGAACCCACTCAATGGCGCTAACAACAAAAACAACCACAAATGATAGCTCGAGAAAGGGACGAGGTTCGTGGTGGTGGACCCCAAACCACAGCAACCCTATAGGACCTACCTGACAGGGAAGAACTGTGTGTGCTGTGGGTCTCGAAGACTGGAACTCTTTTAATTTTAAGGCAACGCTACAGGAGTAGAAAGCCTCCTCTTTTCCCCAGAGGTAAGAAGGGTGTGATCTAAATCCACAAGAGAACTCGGTGGAAGCACCTGTGCCAGGTGCAAACACCAGGAAGGCTCAGGCCTAGTACAGGGAGATGGGGACGAGGACCTGCCAGCTGACTGATAGGACTGGCCTTGGAGGTGCTAGGGGACAAGAAGCAAAGCCAGAACAAGAGACTGTTTCTCAAAAACAGCACCACTGGTGTTGGGGCGGGGGAGGGGGGGACTCCTGCTGTTCCACAGGATGTTGATCTGGCCTCCCACATCAGCAGTCCCACCAGCACCCCACCCCACCCCCGCCCCTGTGACAACACATAGTGACAACTGTCCCCTAAACCCCCAGCAGCTGAGCTGCTGTAACTCACAGCGACCCTATAGGATAGAGCAAAACTGCCCCCTCCCCTCTGGGTTTCAGAGACTCAAAATCTGTACCGTGTAAACAGCCTCATCTTTCTGCCAGGGAGTGGCTGGTGGTTTTTGAACGCCTGGCCTGTGGTTAACAGCCCAACACAGAGCCCATTCGTGTTCTTCCAGAGCGTCAAAAGGCTGCAGCGAAAGATCCCAAATCTCCAGCCCTGTTTCCAGCACAGAAGCCCTATTCCTAACTTGAGCCAGATGGTGTCTTCTGAACATGCTCAAGGAGAATCAGCAATGCACAAAAGGTGTTACTTGGTCTCTGCCAGGTAACAGTGGAGTATGTTTGAAGAAGCAAAACAGGGTGACAGGCGAAGGAAAGGCAGAGAAGTTTTATTTTGTTTCACTGTTTCCAGTTCAGAGAAGGACTCAAGGGCAGAGGTGAAGAGCTCGCTCTCAGGGAAGCCAGGAAAAGGTCCTGGACACCAGAGGAGGGAGGGAGGGAGGTTCCCGGGCAGATAGAGGGGGGACCGCAAGAAGAATGGCTCGGGGAGGGGCCCCGACAGGATCAGGCGAGGAGAGGCCGAGGACTCTACGTGCCCGAGACAACAGCGGAGCGGACCGTGGGGGTTGCCCCCCTTGAGAAGGGGCGCCGGCCTTACCTTTGTGCTTCCGAAAGCAGGTCACGGAACAGCTGTAAGAGAGAGAACAACCCGCGTCAGGCCCGCACCCAGCGCGGACCCCCGCCGCCGCGCCCGGGCTCCCGGCGCCCACACTCACTAGGGTCCGCAGCAGGCCGGGCAGCGATACTTGGGCTTTTCCAAGCAGACCACGCAGAGGACGGTTCTACAGCGGAGTGACGCCATGGCAACACACGCCGAGACTGCGTGCCACCCCGCCGCCGGCTCGCAGCACGCCGTGGGTCCTAAGTGCACGCCTTCTTCCGGTTTCCTCCGTCAGGACCAATCAGCGCTCAGCGCGCCCGTCAGACAAAAGCAATGGAATAATCCTGCTCGTCATTTCAGCCGAGTAGGTAGAAAGTCGATGCACTCGATTAGCCAGCTACAGAGTTGCTTTGGAGGGTTCCCTTTGGTGACGTCATCGCTGTGTAGCTCTGATCCCGATCCGCATATGAAATGAATGAGTGGTACTCAGCGGTCTTGAACAAAACACACGCGTGCCATCGAGCGGATCCCAACCCACGGAGCCGCCATGGGACGGGCTAGACACCCCCCTGGGTTTCCGAGACTGTAACTCACGGATTAGAAACGCGGTGGTTTCACGCGGCTGAGCTTGGGGTTAGCAGCCCAACACGCAATTTACTGTCACCAGGGCTTTGAGGCACCTTTAAACGCGTACTTTCTGAGTCCTCGAGGACATCGGGCTTTCCCTCGGGATGGAAGTCCAGGCAATGGACCACGCCCAATTCGGCCAGACCATGTGGCACACAGGAACCCCGCCCTTCTCAGCCTACACTATTTTTCACTGAGGAAAGAAAGACCAGGCACTGGTACAGAGAGGAACTGGAAACAGGAAATCCAGGGCGGATGATCCCTTCAGGATCAGTGCTGAGAGTGGCGATACCGGAGGGTGGGGTGGAAACAGGGCACCGATTACAAGGATCTACATATAATCTCCTCCCTGGGGGACGGAGAACAGAAAAGTGGGTGAAGGGAGTGGGTAAGATATGACAAAATAATAATTTATAAATTGTCAAGGGTTCATGAGGGAGGGGGGAACGGGGAGGCAGGGGGGAAAATGAGGAGCTGATACCAAGGGCTCAAGCACAGAGCAAAAGTTTTGAGAATGATGAGGGAAACAAATGTACAAATGTGCTGACACAATGGATATATGGATGGATTATGATGAGTTTTATGAGCCCCCAATAAAGTGATTTTTATAAAATTTGTATGAGCCCCCAATAAAATTATTTTTTTTAAAGTCTTAGCGTTGACACGTGATTGAGTCCCTCAAAGCCCACAGTGACCCATGTGAAGGGGAAAGTACACAGAAGCCTAATCTGTTAATAACTCTCTAACTAACAATATAGGATACATTCTAAACATAATTTTTTACTAAATGAATAAATGGATGAAACTTTAAAAAAAAAAACAGGCTTTTTCTCCAACTAATGTTTATTGAGCTCCTACTGTGTGCGCCAGGAGCATGGTTAAACACCCGGCTGCTAACCAGGCTGTTGGAAACTCCTCACAGTGCCCACACCCCTTCTTCTGGCCAGTCCAGGGGGGAAGCTGGACACCCACACTGACCTGATTAAAGTTCAAGTGTACTTCTCAAACTTTTGTATTACTCACAAAAGCTGCCTGACAACTTCTCCAGATCTTTCTAACCACCCACAGGTGCCACATGATGCCCTTATCAGGCAATCTACCCTGCTCAATCCAGCTTCTTTCAGCAGCTCTAAGACCTCACTCCTCCTCTAAGCAGAGGGTGTAACAGCACCCTCTCCCAGGCAGAAGCAGACAAGTTTAAAACGCTGGGTTCCCACATGCTTATTCTTCATCTACAAGTCCACATTGGTAAAATGGCATGACGAAGGTGTCTGGCCTCCTCTATGCAATGAAAAGGAGGTGCGAGATCATCAGCTCCAGGCTAACTCCTATGTGGCTAAGGTCAGAGAGGCCTCCACCTTCCAGCCTTCTACCAGGTCTGACACCAGCCAACCCACCTGCCCAGCCCAGTGTGCTCTCCTTCTCGAAGGCTGGGTTCAGCAGTTTGTTGGCCACACAGGACGCACAGACAATACTCATGACGACGATGACGACAACGACGAGGCTTACTAGGGAAGGAACACGTTCCAAGTAGGGATCCAGAAAGACTCGGCTTCCTGAGAAACCAGCACAGAGGCTGGCTTTGTTTTCCCCACATGGGTTTCCCTTCACTGGCTGTGGCCTGGAGTGAGTGCCAGCAGCCACTGAAAGAAAGCCAAGCACATCCCCTGCCCACCTAGGGCAAGGGTCAGGCCTGACTGGATAAGCAGCAGATCGAAACCAAAGACCACCTGGGAGAAAGGTTGTTGAAGGGTTAAGGAGTCACCTCTTATCATGGGGAAGTGTGCAGTGAGCATGCCCAGGGACCAGCTCCTCCACCAAGATGTGAGAGTTCCTGGGCTTCCACCCCACTAGCTCAATGGGCTCTCTGCTGGCAGGAGGTGAGGGTAAAGGTTGAGTCATAGGTGGCCTGGCCTCCCACTGAGGGGGACCAACTCAGCCTTAAGGGAAATCTCTGTCTTCTCACTGGCCAATAACCCTAGTGGCCACACACTACATGGAATACAACCTTTGCAAAAATACTTTGAAAAAGCCATCACACAAATGGGCCACTGAAGCCATCAAGAACCAACAAAAGCAAATCTTGTGGAAAGGGGAGCATCCAATTCCAAGATTTACCACACTAAACTGTTCAAAATACCCCATTTCCACAAAGAGTTACAAGGCATGCAAGGCATCAGGAATCTAAGTAAACTGACCATGTTAGAGGTCAGATACTGGAATATGGGATATAGTCAAACAAAATCTGGAGTGGAACTCTTGGAAATATGATCGGAGAGTCAGGAGAGTCTGGAGGAAATAAGGGTGAAGGAAATCAGACACATGAAAACAATGAATTCAGTAGACTAATGGACCACACAAACATCAGGCTCTACACCCCTGAGACCAAACTAGATGGTGCCCGACTACCATTACTAACTACTCTGTAAGGGATCACACGAGTGGGAGATAAAATGTGGAACAAGAAAGCATAAAATAGATGAAGTTTATGGGTCCACCAGAGACTGGTGGAACCCTGGAGACTTTGACCCTTCCAGACTCTTCTGGCCTGAAACTGAACTCAACCCCATTGTCTACTTTCAGCCCTACAATAGACAGTCTATATGGGGAACAATAACATTAGGGTGGTATGAATTCCTTAGAATAAGCAGCCATTTGGGATCTAAAGAGCAGCATTTCCTCAAGGAAAGAGTTTGCAGGGTTAATAAAAGAGGCATAGAAACCAGAAATGCAACAGAAAAGTGGATGAAGGGAGATGTCAGACAGTGTAAGATATGACAAAATAATAATAATTTATTATCAAGGGTTCGTGAAGGAGGGGGCTGGGGAAGGAACAAAAATGAGCTGATGCCAACGGCTCAAGTAGAAAGCAAATGTTTTGTGAATGATGATGGCAACAAATGTACAAAAGTGCTTGACACAATGGGTGGATGTATGGATTGTGGTAAGAGTTGTATAAGCCCCCAATAAAATGATTTTTAAAAGAAGCCAGAAACGCCCACAGAGGACATGGAATAAGAGGCGCTGCCTTGTGGGGAACTGCAATCAGTGAGATGGAACAGAAATGTGCATGAATTGTTGAAAGGAAAACAACTGCTCTGTAACCCTTTGCCAGATTCACAAGAAAAGGTTTAAGTGAATAAAAACAAGGTAAAGCTTTACCCAAACGACTACAGGGAATCAAGGACACACCAAATCAAAATGATGAGCTCATCCAAGAAGAGCTAGAAATGACAGAAAGAACTCACACAGCGCTTCTGGAGGTGAGTAAAGGAGACGTCCCACAGGAGGTCTGAACAGGCAGAAGAAAGACCTTTCCAACTCAGATTGCAACGAAACCCACCCCCTCCCGCCCCCCACTTCCTTCCCTCACCATCCACCATCGCCACCCCCAAGACTGCACTAGAGTCTTGATGAAACTATCCCCAACTCTCCCTGTTTCCTATAAGGTTGGCAGAAATCAAGGGTAGACTAGGAGGTTCTTCTTGTTATTATATGCATCCTTTTTTTAATTTAATCACTTTATTGGGGGCTCATACAGCTCTTATCACAATCCATCCATACATACATTGTGTCAAGTACATTTGTACATTTGTTGCCCTCATCATTCTCAAAACATTTGCTTTCTACTTGAGCCCTTGATATCAGCTCATTTTTTCCCCTCCCTCCCAGTTCCCCCCTCCTTCATGAACCCTTGATAATTTATAAATTACTATTATTTTGTCATAACTTACACTGGCCCATGTCTCCCATCGCCCATTTTTCTGTTGTTCGTCCCCCAGGGAGGGGATTATATGGAGATGCTTGTGATCAGTTCCCCCTTTCTACCTCACCTTCCCTCTACCATCCCGGTATCACCACTCACACCACTGGTCCTGAAGGGATCATCCATCCTGGATTCCTGTGTTTGCAGTTCCTATCTGTACCAGTGTACATCCTCTGGTCTAGCCAGACTTGCTAGGTAGAACTGGGATGGTGATAGTAGTGGGGAGGAAGCATTTAGGAACTAGAGGAAAGTTGTATGTTTCATCGTTGCTAAACTGCACCTTGACTGGCTCCTCTCCTCTCTGTGACTCTTCCATAAGGGGATGTCCAATTGTCTACAGCTGGGCTTTGCGTCTCCACTCCACACTCCCCCTTATTCACAATGATATGGTTTTTTGTTCTGATGATGCCTGATACCTGATCCCTTCAACACATCATCACGCAGGCTGCTGTGCTTCTTCCATGTGGGCTTTGTTGCTTCTGAGTTAGATGGCTGCTTGTTTACCTTCAAGCCTGTAAGACCCCAGACGCTATATCTTTTGATAGCCGGGCACCATCAGCTTTCTTCACCACATTTGCTTATGCACCCGCTTTGTCTTGAGTGATCATGTCAGGAAGGTGAGCATCATGAAATGCCAGTTTAATAGAACAAAGTATTCTACCTTCTCCTCGCTCAGTAGAGATATTCTTTGTATTTAATTTTCTGATATATGTGAAAATGGTACTTTATTTAATTTGCATATCTTTCATTATAAATAATGTTGATATCTCTAAATGCTATTGGTTGTTTGAATTTCTTCTCTATGAGCTGCCTAATCATAGTCTATTGTTATTTTAGCAAATAAAACTGAATTTAAAATTGGGAGCATAATTTTTAAGATGCCAGGATCATCATATTGGCGACAAATTCTGTAATTTGGTTGTAATGGCTGTTTGGGGGAGTTAGGCTAAATACCAAGAAGTAAAATATTTGTTTCGTTGCTAAAATTAAAGTTGTTTTTTAAAATGGAAAGAATAATAACAGTTTATAATTTATTACTATTAAGCATGTCCAAATTCTCTATGCATAGTAAATACCATATTTTTATAAAACCCAGTTGCACTTCTAATAAAACAAGTATTGTTACCCATAGCACGAATGGTGATATAACATGTTGTATTATAATTAGACGAATAAAACTATAAACATTTATCATGGGGGAAGAAAAGAATAACAAGGGTAAAAATAGCACGGGTCCCTACGAAGGTCCAGGGGGACAGAGAGGCGGGGCCCGCCTGGCAGAACATTTAAACAAGGACTTGATTAAATGAATCCACATGGCAGCCCAGGCCAAGCCGCGGAGCTCACTGGGGCACGCGGCAGCCAGACAACGTATCTGAGGTTCAAGTGCATCACGCAGATGACGGTGGTGTTGGTGCAGATCCCCTAGGTCCTTCGTGGGGCCCTTAGCTCGTGGCCGGAGACCGCACCTCTCCGCTCAACCCTCGCGCAGGTCTGTTGGAGCCGGTCACCACCGCAGCCAATCAGCGCTTAGCCCCGCCTGCAGGGAAAACCAATAGATTGAGCGTGCTTCGTGCTCAAGGCCTAAAAGTAGAGCGTAGAGATACTCGATTGGGGCAAAGCCTGAGCTCTGCGTGCTAAGGACTGCTGTTGCTTCCATTGAATGGCGCTGGCTTGGTGCAGGAGCTTGTCTTTGAACAGTTCCGTTATGAAAGCACACTCTAAAAAATAAAAATAATAAAAAAATTTAAAAAAAGAAAGCACATTCTATTTCTGGTCGTGCTGCTACCTCGAAAGTTTGCTTGGAGTAGGTCATTTCTTCCTTCCGGTCGATTGTCTCACCCAGCAAGTCAATAGTGTGGCACCAACTTCGCTAAACTTCCGAAAGCTTCTGGGTTATCCTGGGCCTGGAAACCCAGGGTCCCCGCTGGCATCTCGGCCTCCCGTCAGTGATTTTACCCTGACCCAGATGCTGTGCCTGCAATAGCCTGGGGTAAACTAACCACAAGGTTATGGGTTCAAATCCAGTCAACTCTGATCAAGATTTACAGCTTCAGGAGTCCTAAAGAAGCAGTTCCCAAAATACCCATTTATAAACTATCAAGGGCTCATGCGGGAGAGGGGAGCGGGGAGGGAGGGGAAAAATGAGGACCTAATGTCGGGGGTTTAAATGGAGAGAAAATGTTTTGAGAAACGATGTACAAATGC
>NW_022111358.1:12611675-12617174 GCF_000313985.2 Echinops telfairi
ATGTAGATTCTTATAATCGGCTCTCCCTTTCTACCCCACCTCCCCTCCACCCTCCTGGTATCACCACTTTCACGACTGATCCTGAAGGGATCATCTGTCCTGAATTTCCTGTGTTTGCAGTTCCTATCTATACCAGTGTACATCCTCTGGTCTAGCCAGATTTGTAAGGTAGAATTGGGATCATGATAGTGGGGGAACCTCGTTTTTTGTGATGGCTGATTTAAGAGAACAGCATGCAGCTTTGAAATTTTTTTTCCTGCTCGGGGAAAAATGCTGCAGAAACTGTTGTGAGGTCGAACACAGCTTACAAGGTAGCAAAGAGGTGAAATATCAATTGATGACAAATCTTGTTCTGTACTTCCCTCAACTTTCCAAGTGGACGAAACGTGGACAAAATTGCTCAAAGACCAACGACAGACCATTGAAGAGATGGGAAATTATCTGGCCTATCTTGGAGCTCGGTTCAGCATATTTTAACAGGAAGACTTGGGAACAAGAGGGTTGTTGGGAAATTCATGCCTCAGGTTCTGACTGACCAGCAAAAAGAGCATGAGTGGACACAGGCCGTGCTTTGAAAGAACAGCTCCAAAGCGACCCAGACTTTCCCCCCCAAGGTCATTACTGGTGGTGAGACATGGTGCGATTCTTACAACCCCGATAGCAAACATCAATCAAGCCAGTGGAAGAAGCCATCATCACCTCACCCCAATAAAGCTCGTCAAGTGAAATCAAAGATCAAAACGATGCCCATTTGTTTTTTGATGTGAGGGGGATAGTGCATCTAGAGTTCATTCCACCAGGTCAGATGTTAATCAAGCTTTCTATTTAGAGGTTCTGAAATGTTATGTAACAGGGTGTGACCAAAAATGGCTGATTTGTGGCAGACAGGCATCTGGTTTTGCCACAACAGCAAGGCACCTGCTCATGCAGCCACCTCAGTGCGCCAGTTTTTGGCAAAAAACAGCATGCCTCTCTTGTCCCATGCACCTGACTCACCTGAATTCACTCCATGCGACTCCTTTTTGTTTCTGCAAATCACGAGGGACATGAAAGGACAGTGATTTGACAATGTAGAAGAGGTGAAGAAGAAAATAATGAAGGAGGTGTGGCAGCCATCCAAACAGATGAGTTTGAAAAATGATTCCAAGAATGGAATCGCAGATTTGACAAATGTATTAAGTGTAATCGAGAGTACTTTGAAGTGAGAGGTTATTTTGTGTGTGGGGGTGGGGGGGAGGATTAAATACATAGCTTTAAAAAAAATCCAGGTGTTTTTTTTTGGCTACCTCCCCATAGAACTGGTGGTTGTTGAACTTTGGTTTGGATCTCTTGCCTGGAAGGTGCCCACTGAATGCTGGACCAGGATTACCATTTAATTACCGAATAGTGATTTTAGTGCCCTCCTTGCTTTATTATGACATGTATCAATCTGGTTGGCATGGTTCTGCCATTGTCAATGCTATTATTGATAGCTTTGCTCTATCACCAAGTTAAACAAACAAACAAAACCCACAAAGGATCCCCTGCTGATAGGAAACTCCAAAGTGCCTGCAGGAGGGACTTGGCTTCCCCTGGCTGCGCCCTTCAGGAAGGATCTTCGGGGTATAGGCAACCCCTTCAAGTACTGAGAGTCACCTCGCCACCCTCTGCAAATTCCCAGTATCCCCAGCCCTGCAGTCAGGAGGGTCAGGAGGACTGCAATTCAAGACTGCAGCCCCGAGTTTATTTTCCAGCAAGCTTTTATACACTGTTAAGCGGGAATGTGCTATTGTTCAAACTAGCGCCCCCATCCTTGTTCTTGTTTGTCTGGCAAATATTTTTCCCAAGGCTAAGCACCTGATGTTTTCAATAACATTAAAGCACAAAAGTCAATCTGACCGTGAGAGAGACAATCTGCACATCCAGGTCCGTGAGAGAGCTGTGTCTGCACGTCCACATTTGAACAAACAGACCTCTGCTTTCAGAGCAGCTCCCAACAAGAAGGAAGAGGAAATAAAGTCCAAATGTGCAATGAAACTTGCTGACTGAATGGTGGCATTCTGCATACCAAGTGGGCTTGTTCAGTGAGGAGCTTTCGTCAGGATTTCACACAGAAAAAGACCCTAGGGAGGTGATTTCCAGCAGATGAGCTAGTTCTGAGGGAGGAAAGCCCAGCAGGTTTAGGTGCACATTGGGTCTTGATGCCCGGAGTGCCTCCTCATTCCTCACTTGGGTTTGCTGCCTGCCTGGCTCACAAGCGAGCATGGGAAACGCCCTGGGACTGTATACAGAAGCGGGTCACTGCTCTGCGCACTACCCTGTCTCAGGTTCCCCAGCCTCATTCCCAAACGCTCAGGTCTTGGGTTTCTTCTGGCTCGCAGCGATGATGTGTGGATGCTCAGGCTGCCAATTATAGAATCCGATGCCATGCAGGCCAAGAGGACTTGAAGCACTTCTTATAAAGATCAGAGACTACAGCTTTCAGGATAATTATCATCCAATTACAACTACAAAACAAAATATCCTCCCAACTGGGCCACTAGCTAACGGTCGTGACAACCTGGGAGACTGATGCTTTGAAAGAGTTCGTGCTTGTTGGAGCCATCATCAGCACTCATGGAAGCAGCAGTCAAGAGCTCAAAGAACGCATTGTGGGGGCCGCAGCCATGAATCCAAGTGCGGCTGTAATTGGGAGGATGGCACAGGACCTGACCTAGCAACCACTCTGGGCTTCAAGAAAACTCTTTCCCAACAGCCCACTGCTGTGCTTCCTCGGTTTCTCCCGTTGGAAGTGACTGGATCCACATTCTTCCCCATCCACAGCATGGCACGGCCGTGAAAGAGAACGCAGCCTCACCGAGCGAGCGCTGTTCTTGTGCTCACTGCGAATGTCAAGTCAGCCAAGGAGTGGCATGTTGGTATTCAGGCCACAGATACCTCCTCTGTCTCTCCAAGAGGAATATGCTGCTGAGAGTCTGGAGTGATCATTTTTCAATTCCCCAGGACAACCAGAGCTGTTTGGACCTGACCCAGGGATTTGGATTAACTTCTCACTGAGGGGCCTGGGGAGCATAGGATACGGAGGAGACTCTTGCTGTGAGCAGAATTGGTCACTGAGTGTCTTCTGGGGCCTGTCCCATGCCCTCTCTGTGCTTCTGTCTCCTATTCTGCTGAAGGCCATTGTCAGGTTTAACTATTGCTGCCTGTCAGAAGAGCTTTCATACCTAGGGTGACCGATGTTATTAACCTGGTGCCATGGAAGCCACAGTGTGGGGCCTGTGGTTGATTCCCACTATTGTCCCACACAGAAGTGTCTCACACCATGGGCTGAGCCATGTCCCCTGTCTCCAGATGTGCACTCAGAGTGCACAGCAGGTCGCCCCTGTCTGGACCAGGACAGGTTGTACCAGGCGTCCAGCTTCCTTGTGGTGCCCTACTTGGGGTCCATGTGGTTCCACAATGCAGGCTGGTGACAAAAGTCAAGGCAGCCTGGCCCCCAGGGCCTGAGAAGGCCAGGCTTGGGGAGTGCTGAGCCCCAGGACTGTGCTATCTGTTGGGGGCAGCAGCAGGGGAGAGGCTATGCAGGGTGCTGACCCAGATTCTGTGGCTGGCAGATCTGTCTGTCCTGAGCAAGGGCTTCTCCTCTCTGAACCCCACCTTACATCCGAATAAAGTGGGGGCACAGTGTGAAATGAGACAGTTATATCTCATATCTCATACATCGTAGTTTCCAACCATGGACCTTCTCCCTCCTTCTGGGCACCCTTTCAGAACCTAGGTGTGGGATCCAACCCACCTCCAAATGGGTCCTAAGGGACAGTTGTGTAATTGAAGGGAAGAAATTAAAAGTTTTGGGGTGCTCACCTCCTCCATGGCATCAGGAATCAGGTCTGAGTTGGAGAGAGAGAGAAATGTATTCTTACACCAACACATAGTCTCAGGCATGCAAGCCCCCCTGATTACAGATAACCACATACATAACAAAGTGGGCAGTATCTTAACCCTTGAGTGTCCTGAGTTCATGGGAGAGTAAACTAACACCAGTGTTAGGGGCAGGTAAGGGGAGTGACAGTCCCCTGCGCAGGTAGAATAATAGCAACATGCCTGCTTCTATAGATGAAGTTGCTGGTCAGGTAGCAATCAGCCATGTGCTTATAAGAAGTAACTTTAAGGCCTCCAAGGCTTCTTAAATATGAGAATAAAGAATGTGTCCGCATACAGTCTCCCCGTTCCTCAGTCTTCCACACCTAGGAGCACCGACTTAGTTCCACATGATGAGACCTTTGCGGCGTAAGCTTGACCTGCCCCGGTTGGCCTGTGCTAGACCTGGTTTTTAGGCTTCTCTTCTCACCAGGGACGAGCTCCTCTCTTGGACTTGGACTTGGCCCAGCATCTGAGCAGCATGAGAGAAGACCTGCAGGTGACCTCGGCTGCAGCTCAGCCCAGGCTCATCTGTTGTTTCCACTCGGCCAGCAGGAGCCAGTCCCATCTAAGCGGATACATTGGATGTGACTGCTGCAGCAATTGCCTGTGTCAGGGGCTGTTTGCTACAGACCTCAAAGATAATTCACAGGTCCAAAACAGAGCTCTGGTGGTGGCCATGTGTCTCAGTTCAGCATGGCTCTGGTGACCTTGACGTGAGGTGCTCATATTCACTCTTCAGTCCTCAGCGTATTCAGTCAGGGTGGGTTTCAGGCCCACTTGCTAGGTAGGTGGATAAGGGAAAGTACCGAGCAAAACAATGTGGTTTCACTGGTGACGGCTTATGATAGATTCGGGAAACATGCAAATAGACTCTCAGTTATCACTGAACTCCAGGGGCAATGGATGACACACTGGGAAGGCAGCCCCCCAACCCCCACCCCGGACCCCCTGGTGGGTGGTCACTGGCATACACCAGTTTCAAGGCCACCTCTCAGTTTCCTTCTCAAATTCTACCTTGGGTCAGAATAGATTTGTAACTTCTCCAATATCCCAGTCTCACCTTTTTTTCTGAGCCTTTGCATAGACCATTCTCCTAGAAAGTTCTTCACCCATTTGCCCTTGTTCTTCTCATCGCAGCTTACCATCAGGTCCCAAAGGAGGACCTCGGGAGCATCTAGACTCAATAAACAGTCTGGTCCTGCTCTGGCATCAACATACGAGGCATTAGGCATGCCCACTGCGGCCCGTTAGACGCTGAGCTTTGAGAAAGCACGTCACTCCTGTTGTGGTCTCGTTGTGGGGAGGTACTTAATAATAACATGCCTCGAATGTGCAACATGCGCTCCTGGCGACCAGGCCCAACCTTCTCCCTGTACCAGGTGCTTTGTGTTATCCCCCATGATCCCTCCTTTACAAAGGACAGCCAGTCCATTCTGCCTCACGGAGTCCCTAGAGTTGAGGGTGGAACTGCCCCCTAGGGTGTCCTAGGCTGGAATCTATGGAAGCAGACTGCCACGTCTTTCTGTCACGGGGTGTTTGGTGGGCTCAAAACCCCACCACAATGCTTAACTCACTGCGCCACCTCCCTCCTCCCCC
>NW_022111358.1:12618101-12625292 GCF_000313985.2 Echinops telfairi
GGGACGTTCGGCCCCGATCGGGCCGAGGGCGCGGCCCTGGGGGCGCAGGGCGGCAGGAGGGGACCGCTTCCTGCGGGAAGCCGGCGGGTGCGGGTCCAGACTCCACGCGGGTGTGCAGGCCCCTGGGGCTGCTCTGGGCCAGAAGCGGGGAGATCCAGCGAGGAGCCCCCACCCGCACCCCCCACACCTGCTACAAAATGAAAATTCAGAGCCCCTGTCCGAAAATCAGTAGACTCTCAAGACGGTGACGCTTCTAAGCGGGCACCACTGCTGCTATGCGGACTCTGACCCCACTCCCACCCCACACCTGGGGGCGGGACATCCCCCCCAAACAAACAAACCCACATGTGTTGTTAATGTGTCGTTAGGAAAGCTGTCCTCTGTGTTATGCTAATGAGGCAAGATTAGTGGAGGTTATGTTTTAAATCAATCTTTTTATTCAATAACATTTTTGGTTTTAAATTACGTGGGGGTTCACATTTCACATCAACTTTGTATTCCACAGTTGAAACTGACTCAGATCCCAAGAACCCACCCTTCCCTGCCCTGGCTCCTTGATTTCTCTTCCCCCTCTTCCATTTCACCCGAGGTCCTACCAGGCAGAGTCTGGCCTGTTGCTTTATCTCCCCTCCCCCTAAACCAATCTCTCTGGAAATACACAGAGATTAAACCAACCACTGAGAGGCCAGGGCAGGGGGAAGAAGTGCCGGGCTACAGGAAGACGGCCCAGGCGCTCAGAGAACACAAGGACTTTGCTCTTGAGCAGACAGAGGAAGCCTGCCCCTAGAGCAGGCCCCCTGAATTCTGACTTCTAACCTCCCAGACAGAGAGAAAATATACTTCTGTTTCTTCAAGCCACCCTCTCAGTCTTTCTGTTACAGCAGGAGTAGGGAACTGAGACAGTGTTGAGCCAAGGTCCCCCAGCTTCCCCAATTGCCACAATAAGAGGGCTGGGACAGATGGATCTAACACATGCGCCCCTATGTGACCCTTACCCGAGGCGGAGAGAGAGGGGTTCTGTTTCTGCAGCCTTTGCACCTCCACCCTCCCTCGGGTGGAAGAGAGCCAGGGTCACATCTGGAGAAAGGTGACTAGGATGTCTCCCGGGGACTGCTACTGCATCTCACCTGTTTGTCTCAGTTCCCCTCTGATGGCTAGGAGAGAAGCAGCCCAGTCCTGGCGGTGTGGTAACTTACACACGCTGGGCTGCTTACTACAAAGTCAGCTCCTCCTTGAGAGAAAGATGAGGCTTCCTACCTCTGTAAAGAGTGACCGTCTCAGAAGCCCAGAGGACCCTTCTGCTCTGTCCCACAGGGTCTCTGTGAGTAGGAATTGACTCACTGAGAGGCTGGCTTGAGTTCAGTTAGAGGTGGCCTACGCTGGTGTGTGTCCGGCAGGCCTGTGTCCCTGCTGTGGACCTAGAGAACTGGTTTCCGGCTCTCTCAATGTAATTTCACTCTTGATAAACGATACCAAGGGCTCAAGTAGAAAGCAAATGTTTTGAGAATGATGATGGCAACAAATATACAAATGTGCTTGACACAATGGATGTATGTATGGATTGTGATAAGAGTTGTACGAGGCCCCAATAATTTTTTTTTAAATGAAAAAAAAAAGAAAAGAAAAAGAAACACCCCGTGAGCATCAACTGATTGCTAAGGGGGAGGCACGCCCGCTGCTCTGCAGCGAGCAGCTGGACGCACAGGACAGCAGAGGGCACTGTTGCGCAGACGCACTCGAAGAGGCCCTTGTCGCAGCGCAGAGAAGGCCCCGCCTGGTAGCAGACCTTTTACTAG
This sequence comes from Echinops telfairi, assembly GCF_000313985.2. Classification (NCBI taxonomy): domain Eukaryota; kingdom Metazoa; phylum Chordata; class Mammalia; order Afrosoricida; family Tenrecidae; genus Echinops; species Echinops telfairi. Next base: position 12,619,898 of record NW_022111358.1, read on the forward strand.
TGTGACCTTTTGGAAGCAGATGGCCAACTGTCTTCTGAGGTGCCTCTGGGTGAGCTCCAGTAAGCTAGCACTTACCTGTTTGCACCACCCAGAGACTTTTCCTCAAAAAGGCACCCACTAAACATTTCGTTTTCTCACACCCTCCTAATGATGTAAATCTACCTAGAAACCACCCCCTAAGAAGCCCCCACCCCCTACAGCCCATCAGAGTCAAGTGTCAGGACTGGCCTCTTGGAGTGGGGAGGGACGGTCCCTAGGCGTCAGGAGGGTTTCTCACAAAAGAGAACCATCTCCTCTACACTTGGCGAGGCTCTGGGAGGGACCGGCCCCGGTCCTCCCTCCTCATCTTCTGTCTCTGTCCCGCAGTGGGGAGATGTTCACTGCAGGGTTATTTGTGATGGAAAGTGAACTGGCTTCCCACCAACAAGGAAATGGCTGAGTGAAGGGTGTCACCGCCCTCGGGAAATTGTGGCTCCACGGGATGACCTTCACACGGACTCATGTTAACACTGACACGGGCAAATGACAAGCAGAACACGAAGTTGTTTGCTATGACAATCGTGTCTTTGTAGCCAGATAAAGGGCACGCACAATGACACAGATGGATAGAGGCTGGGTGGTGGTGGTGGTAAGTAAGTGAATGTTCGATTTCTACAAACATGTCCTTAAAATATGGCAAATTATGAAATGGTTGCCTGTGGGACGTGAATTCTGTGTGTGATTCCCCACCCCATCCCCTCTACTGCTTTTGAAAAATTCAACGAGCAGGTATTATTTTAGACAATCAGGAGAAAAGAAGTTCAGCAGAAACACACACCAGAGTGAGATGGCCCCCTTCCTGCTGTCACAATGGTCATGGAGAAAGGGGATTTCTTCTCCCTTGACCCCTGAGGCTCCCCATCCCTCAGAGCCAGAATGGGAATGAATGCCCTTGGGAAATGCACGGAAGCTCTGCTCTCATCCTCCTGCTGGTGGGTGGCCAGCCAGCGCTGGGAGGGGAGGACACCATCATGGCGGGGGGGTGGGAGCTGTCCTGGACCCGCTGCCAGGTAGGAACAGAGCATATGGCATCTCCATCACCAGGGTTTCCAGGCTTCTGTGCATTCAAAATGTTCCAGGCAGAAGGTCCCCTCCGCCCTCCACCGAGGAGGCCCCATTCTGGGAGGAAACAGTCTCCATCTCTCTGTCTCTCTGCCCTGTTCTCCTTAGCCTCCAGGTGGTCCTCCCACAGTCCAAGGGACTAGGATGGCAGGTGGGGAGAGGAGGGAAGAGGGCACTGCCCCCACCATTGGCATTGGCAAGAAGGGAGCTTTATTGTCTTTGGGTTTGGCGTGGCAGAGATCCAGGTTGGGGAGTGGTGGAGCTCAGCTATGGATGAAATCTTGTTCTGTGTGTGGGTTTAATCTCACAGACACAAAGGGGTATGGAAACTGGGAGTCCCCTCCTAGGGCTGAGCGACCTTCTCCTAGGAGGTTTCTTTGCCTATAAAATCATGATCCTGGTCTTCACTCTCCCATTCCCAAAGGAAGGATCAGTCCAACCTACTAAATGCTAAAAGTGAGTTTCAACTGGCTGACGCATCTCCAACCTCTGGCCTCTGTCTCACTGCCTCTCATTTTCTTCCCCCTGTAGACCTACCCCTATGCCTTTCCTTGTGGTTTCTTGAGCCTGGGGATTTCCCTTCTTGATTAACATCTATTTGTTTTTTGTTGTTGTTGTTCTCAAATGCAGCTCAGACCTCCTCTCCTCTGGGAGCCTGTCCCAATGTCCCCCCACCTCCATCCCACCCACTTCCCTTGCTGCTGCTCTGGGCTCCTGATCCTTAACTACTCTTAGCTGAGGTTTATGGACACTTATACTAAGTGCCTGACTCTCAGTCAGAGCCTTTCCACAGCTTATCTGGTTGAGTCCTAACCATTAGGTATCATTGCTTCCCTTATGAGGACACTGGCACTGAGGCTAAAGGAGGGGAAGGGACATGTGGGGTACACAAAGGTTATTCCCCAAATTGTACCCCCATCCCCATATTATATGCCAAACCTAAGACGCTGCTTGCTAACACATGGTCAGTGGCTATACACTTGGAGGTCAGCTGCTTAAAGGTTATCTCCCTGAGGGTTATCAGCCATCTAAAGCCATCAGACCCTATAGTCTGTCCCACCCTAAGTGGGGCTCACTCCCTTTTAATAAGGATAGTGGATTGTTCCCCTGAAGGAGAGCCCAAAGACAAGTTTAAGCCAACTTCGGGAGGACCGAGGTTAGGCTGCCATCCTGAATCTAGAGTCCGCCCATCTTGTCACATGTGTACCCCTAGTGCCTCCCCTTCCTATTGCAAGCACACCCCTAGCTCATCCCCCTCCTGTTGCATGCATGTCTATTGTACACCCCCTTCCTGTCATGCATGTGGTTACCTGTAACTAGGGGGGCTTGCACACCCCCTAAGTGTATATAAGCCTTGGTTAGAAATATATTTGCTCTCTCTGCACAGATCTGCCTGCTAAGATCACGGCCATTCCGGAGGTGAGCACTTGCAGGCTTTATCTTGTCTGATGTCTCTTTAATTTACCCCCCAATTACACAACCGCCCCTTGGACCCATTCGATTGTGGGGCTGCTACCGCACAGGTGGGTATACGCCCTGGTGGGTGTTGGGGCACAAACAGAGGGCAGTGATGCTCCAATCTTCTGCCTGATTCTCTCTCTTCTCATCCCACCTCCGTTTTCTGTTTGGAGAGAGGTCTTAGACCTCCCGCAGAGCGGTAAGTACCTGGCTGGCTCAGGACTCCCTTAGCTGCCAATGAGTGGGCCTCCCGCTCATGGCCACTGCGACCTCATGCAGGACACAATAAAATGCTGCCCAGCCCTGCATCACCCTCAAGATTGTACTGTTGTGCCTGTCGCAGTCCCCGATCTGTAGGGATGTGCAGTCTCACAGTCGCATGCAGTTTGGGTCCCTTCCGGTTCCCCTGTGCTTTCCCTACCCTCTTCAGGCCTTGGGGGTCCAGAAAGAACCTAGGATGCACTGGGAGTTCTCTCTGCTCCTAGCCATGTCTCCTCCCACCGATGCTGTGCCCACCTCTTCCTAGAGTCAAGTGTAATCTCTGCTTAGAGGTCATGGTCACAGATGCCAATATGCCACCACCTGGGCCATCCCTCTGCAGACTTCCATTCAGGGAATCATTACAACCTCTGTGGGAAATAGGGGCTGGAAGTCCATATTACAGGTGAGGGAAATCAAGGCTTGGCCAACATCACAGAGCAAGTGGGTGGAGTCAGAAGGGACCCCGGGGTTGTCTGGCCCCATGACCCTTCAGCTTCACCACGGAGCCCCTCTGTTCTGGACAGAGTGAAGTGAAAAATCCCCAGGACACAGGGCTGTGAATCACCTCCTCCTCGCCACCCTGGGCCCCAGGGTGCATGAGACTGGTTGTGAAAGTTTGGGCCGGGCAGGCCCTGGGTGACAGCCGCCTCCCAGTAACTGTTAATTGGACTGAGGTCAACAGGGCAAGGACAAGCCTCCCCCGTTTTATAGCAGAGGAAGTGGCAATCAGGGCGGAAGAGGAGAGTTGCCCAAGGTCATCTTTGAGTCAGAGGGACTTGAACTCACCACCCTTGGGGACCCTGTGCTAAGAAAGAGGAAGGAACCTACTGGGCCTGGCTTTCTCACTCAGATTGCCTGGGCTGTCCACTTTATGGGCCCTGTAAGTCACCGGGACGTGCCAGTGGCCATCCTGGCTCTGGGTAAGCTGGACTCCGGGTGGCCTAGCAGTGGCAGGTGATAAGTTTATGGCCAGGAGTGGGATTAGGGCTGGGAGACAAGGCTGGGAAGTCAATGCCAGGAGTAGGGGCCCCCACCTTGTGCAACTGGAGGATCTGGGATGACAGATAGGAGGGAGGCACTCCCTGAGCACCCTCAAGGCCATCACGGAGTCACCAGTGAAGGTACACCAGTGTGGGGAAGTGCACGCCCTTTCTCACACCTCCACCCCCCTCACCTCTTGCCTCAAAGCAGACACCCTGCTGTGTCCTGCTTGACCTATCTTGCTGACTGACCCTCACAACACACCCGGCTGAACAGGGTGTTGGTGGGTGAGTTGAAGGGTCACTCAGGGGACAGCTCACACCCCCATTTTTCCGAGACCCACCACAGACTTCCAAGCCTGTGCCCCATCTGTCAGCGGTCTGCTCAGGAGTCCCAGGGACCCTCTGGAATAGCTGCCATTCCCAGGAACTGGCTTCCTTCTCCCCACAGCCCTCAGCTCTGAAAGACACATTTTCCCAGCGAGAAGCCAGATCGCTACCGGACCAGACAGACTTGTGGCTGATGATGGCTGAGTAGACAATAGGGCATCAAAACTGGTGTGGATGCCCCCTCCCCTCCCAGCCTACGTGGGATCACAGTGGCCCCTGGGGGCTGTGTTTCCTGGGCCAGGAGGAGGGGTCAACCCGGACTGACCAAAGAGGAAGTCCATCCCTTCAGAGGTTCCTGGCCCAGGGTCAAAGGCTGGTAGGGACTGAGAGGTTGGCAGCGGATGGGGAAGCGGAAAACCGAGGCTACCTGTTGATGGAGGAGGCCCAGGCCTCTCCCCACACCTAATCTGAGTTTACTAAATCCCACAGAAACCTTCACTCTGTGGGACACAAAGTACTGCCCCTGCCTCCCCTAGCCACAAAGTAGCCCGGGGCAACCTGGGGTGGGGTTGGGGGAACCTAAGCTTGAGGGGATGGGCCTTCTGAGACAAAGCAACACCCATCACAACTGCTTGTCCTATTTCCCCCCATGCCCCCTAGTTTGTCAGACCACTTGGGAGAGCCTAGCAGATGGAGAAAACTGGGAGCCCACACAGACCTTGACCTCTTCTCTCCCCATCTCATCTTCAAAGTCAGGGGTTTCTCAACAGAGCCCATCTCTCCACTCTGCCCCTCCAGACCCACCTGGCCCCCACCCCTGACACTCACAGCAACCAGCGCAATTTAGGCGGCGGTGTGGGTTCGCTCATGCAACTGTAACCCCCAAGGCCGGAGGCTCAAACTCACCAGGCGCTGCTGGAGAAAGCGGGTGCTGACTGCTCCCAATTTCAGGTGACTCTGATTGGAGACTACTTGACAGTAGGGGGGGGTTGGGGTTGGCGATTTCGAAAGAAGGGTCTTGGGTCCCCCTTAGAATTTAACTGTGGAGCAGTGGAGGTAGAGGGGTAGGTGGAGGGGGCAGTTAACAGGAGAGATGAGACCCAGAGTCAGCAACTACAGCCTGGGAGAGATGAGGCTCCCTCCGGGGGTCTCGGATTGATTCAGCACCACCACCACCCCGACTTCCTCAGCCCTCCCAGGCTGCTCCTGGCCCCATCCCAAGGAAAGCGGCTTCCCCGGCGGTCCAGAGGGCTGCGCGGGGGTGG
>NW_022111358.1:12625881-12627779 GCF_000313985.2 Echinops telfairi
GAGATGGGGTCCTGGTCCCGGGAGGTGGTTGGTGGGGGGCGGCGAGATGGCCCGTGCTCCCTCCCGAGCTGCCAGCGCTGCCTAGGGACCTTGGGGGGACACCTTAAGACCCGAGGTCCTGGGCCAGCCGGTCTTTCCAGCTGGTGTGATTCTCGTTTAAAGATTAATGGTGAGGCCGAGTTCTTAATTATTCCCTGAAGTGGGAGGTGGCGGGAGAGGCGTGTTAATATTTGATAAGAAAGTGCAGGCGCTGCGTGTGGCTGGACCCGGAGTCCCAGGGCCTCGGTCCTCAACCCATAGGGGCCGACCGGGACCCCGACAGAGCCCCATGCTGCACTCCCGAGCCCAGCTGTCTCTCGGAATGGACAGGGGTCCTTGGGGTTTGGGGCTCACCTTAGCCAAGACTCCTGGGCGCCAAGTCAAGTGCGTGGAATCCGGGAGTGAGCATGTGTACCCCTGTCCAGGAGGCACTGAACTGGCTGGTTGGGGTGCGCAGGTCGTGGCCATCTGGCTGTAGCCGTGGGGCCTTCCCGGAGGGCAGTAGGAAAGAGGCGAGAAGTGAAAGATTTCGTTTGCAGGATCAGACGTTTGCTAAGCAGCTGTGATGGGTGAAAGGAGAAGTGCTTTGACCAAAGAGAAACCAATGCTTACTGATGTAAGTGGCGTTTAGAGAGTCACTTATCCTCAGTTTACAAAATGGATGATTCTGCTTAAGACCGTGGCCCTAAGTGCCGACTGGGCAATGTGCGCTCGCCTGGCACACATCTATGCTGTGTTCCCCATTAGCACCTGGGCTGGAGAGGAGCCGCTGGGCATGGACATCTCCAGGGCATCTGCTCCTCCGGGGGTCAGCCACCTGCAGAGCCCCAGACCCCTGTCTGGGTGTGGCTGGGACTTTGTCCCATACTCCGGGGTTTTGCTGAGCTGTTTTCCAGGATCCCCTTCTTGCCCCCTGGAGTGAAAGGGTGGGGTGAGCAAGGTCCACCAAAGAGCTTCTTTGGTAACCTCCGAAGGAGGGGGTGGAGTAACCCGATGGCGGAGGACAGTGGCTGGGTGACTGGCAGTGGATTTTAGGTCTCTAACCCTGTCCGAACAGATGGACTAGGGTGGACCTTGGCTTTCAGTCAAGACCTTGGGTAATCCTGCTCTTTCCCAGGGCCTCTTGAAGGTAGCCTGGCCAGTGGACTGGCAATTTCCACAAGAGTGCCCTCTCTCCCTCCACTCTGAGCAAGTGCAGAAGCCTGATTGGTGTCCAGGCATCTCTTGGCTGAGAACCAGCCCCCCCACCCCACACCCCATGAATAGAAGCCTGGCCTCAGCTCCATCGACATCATTTTTTCCTGCCTCCTGCCTCCAGAAGAGGGTAGTTACAAGACCGTCAGCCAAGCAGGTCAAAAGTCTCTGTGAGTAAAACCTTAGATCAGAGATCACCACTCACTACAAACCTAGGAGCCAGAGCCAGAACCAGGGAAAAGCAAATTCCTAAGAAAAGTACAGATGAATTCCTGAGAGGCCAAGGGAACCGCCCCTGCAGAGCTACCCCAGCAGGACCTGCTTCCCCTAGGCCTCCAGTCCCGCGGATGAGGACAGGCCAAGGGGTTACGGAGGGTCCCTGTGACCTTGAGCCTCAGAGTGGCGGGACACCAAGGCTTGTAACAAAGAACTTCTCCCCGGTCGCTCCAGCATCTTCTTGACCACTGCTTCTGAGAGTTCTATGGGGCAGAGTTAGGCGACGCTCAGAAATGCTCTGAGGTTAAACAGGAGGCAGAACCTGAGGCTCCAGGGGGAGGAGGAGCAGCCTCCTAGCCCTCCCCACTTGCTGGAAGGAAGTGGGCATTGCAATCTGCCACTGACCTCTGGAGAGTTTTCTCTCAAAGGGGTCCCCCGGATGCCGCGAC
>NW_022111358.1:12629285-12635120 GCF_000313985.2 Echinops telfairi
TCATATCTTGCCCTGTCCAACGTCTCCCTTCACCCACTTTTCTGTTGTCCATCCCCCAGGGAGGAGGTCACATATAGTTCCTTGTGATTGGTTCCCTGGGATACGCTCTTTTAAGCCTAGAGGATCAGCAAAACAGACCAATCCCTGTATTAGAGTTCATACACCTTATATGCATGATCCCAACCCCCACAAGAGTGCCATGCATATTCTTTGCATCACTAGTAAGCTCCCCAAACCCCTTGCATGATCCCACCCAGTCATGATGTGGGAGCCAGAAGACTACGACTAGCAGAGCCATGGGAACGAATCCACTGCACCACACTGCCATGCTACCTTCCTCTGGGAATGCTCCATAGATAGCCTACCCACAGCCCTATGAGGTGGGCATTACCAGGTCCATTTTACAGATGATAACACTGAGGCTCAGAGACAATAAATGACCAGCTTGCAAACCCATAGCTCCTAAATGACCCAACCAAAAATCCTAGCCCCCGGGTCAAATGTTTTATCCAGCCAGTTGATGGTGAGTCTTTTTCAGAGATTCCAGCTTCTACAGGATTTGAACCCAAGTATGTGTAGTCCCAAAGCTCAGGTCTGCAGGGTGATGGGGACAGATAGAGGGGCAGGGGTAAAGGCCTGGCTGCCTTCCTTGAGAGGTTAACTAAGAATGGGTCTCTGTAACACAAGGTGAGAGGGTGTTCCGGGGTGGAGCCACCTAATCTCCATCTCAGTTCCACTCTGGGAAGACAGCCAGGCTGAAGCTGTAGGTTTTATTGTCTCAGGAAGGGAGGCTGGCCCCTGATCCTGCCCTCCCCTTTTGGCAGAGCCTCCCCTCCTGGGTGGGGTGAAGAGGGGGAGACTGCTATGTTCGAACTGACCAGTCTCAGGGCGCCTGTCCTCCTTCAGGCTAGCCACTGCTCTTCCCTGCTTTGCCCGAGGGAGTATGTCCTGGGCCAGAGGACCCAGCAACCTTTATCCTCCAGGATCTAGTACAATGGTTCTCAACCTGGGGAGTCGCCTAAGACCAACAGAAAATACATATTTCCGATGATGGTTTTAGGAACCGAGACACCGCTCCTCTATCTGTCTCCAGGCAGGTCCTCCCACATGCAGATAAGCCCACATATGAGTACCCAGCATGAACTTCATTTATTTGTAATTAGAAATAAATATTTCACAATATATAATTGCATATTGTTTTGTGATTAATCACGATGGTCAATTTGTAACAGTGAAAATATATCCTGCATATCAGATATTTATAGGACGGTTCATCACAGTAGCAAAATGACAGTGATGAAGTAGCAATGAACATAATCTTTTGGTTGGGAGTCCCCACCACATGAGGAACTGTGTGAAAGGGTCGCGGCGTGAGGAAGGTGGAGAATCACTGAGCTAGAATGACAGGAGCAGAAGTACCATAAGCGGGTGGCTTTAGCAAATCGAAACTTCGTGTGTTTGTCACAGTTAGAAGGCTAGAAATCCAGTTCCAAACAGAGGGGATCAGCTTTAGTCTAGGGGACATCTCTCTCTCTCTCTCTCTCTCATCTTTTCTCCCTCTCTTTCTGAAGGAAGTTTCTTTTTAAAAAATCATTTTATTGGGGCTCATACAGCTCTTACCACAATTCATACATACATTCATTGTGTCAAGCACATTTGTACATTTGTTGACATCAACATTTCCAAAACTTTTTTTTAACATTTTTTTTCTACTTCAGCCCTTGGTATCAGCTCCTCTTTTTTCCCCTCCCTTCCCCACCCTCCCATCCTCATGAATCCTTGATCAATTATATTATTATTATTTCATATCTTACGCTGTCTGTTGTCTCCCTCCACCCACATTTCTGTTATTCGTCCCTTCCAAGGGGAGGCTATATATCCATCCAGCCTTTTCTCACCCTTTCTCACCCTTCCGCCTCCCTGACCGGCCCTTTCTCCTCATGGTATTGCCACTCCCACTACTGTTCCTGAGGGGTTATCTGTCCTGAATTCCATGTGTCCAGAGCTCTTATCTGTACCAATGTGTGTGCTCCTGTCTAGCCAGATTTGTAAGGTAGAACTGGGTCTTGGTAGTGGGGGGAGGAAGCATTCAGGAGCTAGAGGAGTGATGTGTGATTCATCGGTGCTATACAGCATCTTGGTTGAATCACCCCTTCCTTATAACCCTTCTGTGGGACAATGAAGGGCGTTCCTCATCGATCCAACCTCTCTTCCGTGGCTCCTTGGTGATCTTCATGTGAGATGGGATTTCTGCTTCCCCCACTCCCCCATTTCTGCTCTGCTCATATTTGCTCTGGATTGCTTGTTTTATAGCCAAAAAAAGAAAATTGACTCAAAATATTCCTTCCCAAATGGAATCATAACCATGCCCAGAGAAGTGAGGGTTTACAGCACATGTTTATTGTGGTGGGGGTGGGGGAATAATTTAATACGTAACAGTTTCCTTCTCTGTTCTTACCATTTCATTTTTTTGTACTTTTGCTATTTACAATGAAAAAAATCTTTTTAATTTCATCTTGTGAATTAGGTGGCCACTCCCAGTGGGAGCAGATCGCTAGGTTTACATTTCACAGTTGGTGCACACTGTGTTTCAACTCATCCACTGCAATCTTCGGGGTGCCCTTCATCCTGTGTTTCCAGCCTTCCTCCCTTCCTAACCCCCTGCACTTTGTCTTGGGATAGTTGCTGCCCGTTTGAACTTAAAAGGTTGGTTATGCTAACAAGGGGCCAGTTCAGTTCCAGACCTGAAGGGTGACCAAGAGCCACAGTCTTGGGTGTTCCACCAGTCTTTAGCTGACCAGTAAGCCTAATCTCTTTTATGACTTTTGGTTTTATTCCACATTTTTTCTCCAAGTCTCTGCAGAACCTTCTAAGCCTTCGAGTCTAAGGTGCTCCTTTTCAGAGCCTTGGGTAGCAGGAGCTGGGCACCATCTAGTTCTTCTGGTCTTGGGATCAAAGAGATGGACGTTTTCATGGTCCATTAGTCAGTCTATAGGGACAGTGTCTACATAAGCCTTTTGATGTTCATCATTCTTCTTTGCTCCAGATGGGGAGAGGCCAAGAGTTGCACTGTGGGCCCTAGTCACCACTCACGATAGTAGGAGCAGAACGTTGTCTTTGTAAACTGTTCTACCAATTGATCTTGGCTTCTCTCAAAAACAAATTCTTTTTTTTTTTTTAAACAAATTCTTAAATCTCCTTCCCTTGGACTCTCCATCCAAGACTCCGTGAAGGCCCCATTCTCAACTCAAATCAAAACCAAACCCACTGCCATGGAGTCAGTTCTGACTCCTCGTGACGGTGTAGGACAGGGAGAACTGCCCCTGTGGGTTTCCAAGCCTGTCACTGTTTACGGGTGTCGAAAGCCTGTCTTTCTCTTGCTGAGTCAATCACAGCCTTGCTTGCTCATCACCACGCTTTTCCTCCACTCCCGGGAGGTACGACGTGTGGATTCCCCAGCCCCTGGGCCACACTCACACATGGGTGTGTACAAGGACACAAACCAGTGCACAGGCTTCATCCTCTTCTCCTCTCTGGTCCAGAGTCACACTGGTGTTACGGGATTCAAGCCAAGGCCTCCAACTACACCTGCCTGGGTGAGTACAAAGAGTCTTGGAATAGGTGAGGGCTGGCCAGCTGAGACAGAGTCCTAAGAGTGGTGGGAAAGACAAAGGCCCCTGAGCCAGCTATGGATTCCTATACACACGCACACCCCTGGCATGAATGAGAGAGCTACATTCCAGCCCGGCAGAAACACGTGGCCATTTATAATGTGTCTCACGCACAAGACATCTGTCACTTTTGTTCCCATGACCCCACTCGAAGGTAGACCTGGGGGTGGGGGGTGGGGAGGGTCTCATTAGTGCGTTTCATTCACTCGGTCTGCTTTCTTCCCGTCTCGGCCGTGTGCCAGTGACTGGACGTTCCTATTGCCCCTCACCCCTGCCCCGCCAGGTGCTGTCATGGTCTCCAGCCTTGCACCCAATCTCCCAACAAGGGCTCTGCTGAAGGGCCAGGGGGTACCCAGTGCCTGGTGCCCAATGCCCTGCCTGGAGAAGGGCTTTCCTAGCAGCCTTTCTGGGGGCGAGATGGGGGGCGGGGTGCACACCATAGCTTCCCAGTCCTCTCTCATCACCTCCTTCAGACTCCAACACCCTCGCTGGGAAGGGGGTATCACTGTGATCCCCATTTTACTGCTGAGAAAACCAGGGATTGGGGAGGTATGAGACGTGTCACATAATCACATAAGGCCGCTGGTCCCAGTGCTCACAGACACCACCCAGCACTGGGTCTGTGTCCACCCTGTGGGTCTGTGGAGGAGGAAGGAGAGGCCGAGGGAGACAGGCTGGGTGCCTGGCCACACCTGATCTCTGCGGCTTCCTTCTGCTCAGGGCCAGAGAGGTGGGCAGGAGACTGTCAAAAGGACCGTCAATCCCCCATCAGCATTGTTACCAGCAAGGCGAAGCTAAGAGAAGACCTGAAGCCCTTCTCCTTCTCTGGCTATGACAGGAAGCATAAGTGGACTGTCCAAAACAATGGACACTCAGGTGGGTGTCCAGTGGCCAGGTGGGGGATACCCTCAATGCCCAGAGGACCATGTAGGGAAGGGGCCCCCTCTCCATTTGTGAGCTTTGTGGGCGTGGGAGAGGAGCAGCACTCCATCAGGGATTTCCTCAGACCCCTCTCTCCTGTGGGCGGCAGCGTTTCAGGAAGAGGGAACAGCATGTGCAAGAGTGTGGAGGCATGGATCCGTAGGTGTAGGGTGTCGGGGGAGCCACACAGGGTTCCCATATGGATGAAGGGTGGAGGGCAGAGCTGGGAGGGGCCAGAGCCAGGGCTCAGGGTCAGCTGGGGCCCAGAGCAGGTCACCCCAGGTGAGGATGCCAGCACACCCCCACCCACGGAGGATTTGAAGCAGGGGAGGGCCCAGGCTCTGGTGGTGGCATGTTTGGGTTTTGGGGCGGGGGGAAGGGAGGGTGGTGCTCAATAGAAGGGAGGCCCAAAAGAGTCGGGGCCTGGGACTGTATCCCCATGCCAGCCTCCAGCTCCACCCTGAGCCCAGGAAGGTGGGGTGGGGATGAGGGGCTGGTGGAGGCTGAGGAGGGGGCTGCTCCCTTGCTCTGCCACAGTCATGGTGCTGCTGGGGGAAGGGATCAGCATCTCTGAAGGAGGGCTGCCAGCCAAGTACCAGGCCAAGCAGCTGCACCTGCACTGGTCCAGGGAGCTGGACAGCGGCTCTGAGCACAGCCTGGATGGGGAGCGCTTTGCCATGGAGGTGAGAACCCCCCGCCCCCGCGGTCTGTGCCTGGCTGGGCTCTGCGTGGCCCGAGCCCGGCAGTCCCTCACTAGGCCTGCTCCCCACCAGATGCACATAGTCCATGAGAAGGAGAAGGGGGTGCTGCTGAGGAGGGAAGATGAGGACCGGAACGCGGGAGATGGGATCGCAGTGCTGGCCTTCCTGGTGCAGGTGAGCCGCTGGCTCTCAGGAACCCAGAGAGAGACCTGGGAGGCCGGCGAGGCGGAGGCCAGTTTCGGGGGGCCTTGTATACTCTCAGGACACATGGAGAGGGCGTCACTCTCCAAACTGCCCATCCACCACTTGTCAGGAGGATGAAATGGAGCCCCCCCACTCCCGTACCCCATGGGAGCCCCTCTAAGTTCCAGCCCTCCGGTTGTTCTAGGCTGGATCTAAGCACAAAGGCTTCCAGGCCCTGGTGGAGGTGCTGGATGACATCGCCACCCCTAGTAAGTGGGGAGGGGGAGGGGGGCCCTGGGGGAGGAAAGGGGAAAGGGGCAAAGGGGGGCCTGAGCATTCAGTGGGATGGTGTGGGTGGG
>NW_022111358.1:12635465-12640493 GCF_000313985.2 Echinops telfairi
TCTATGGCTTGGAACCATTGTCCTGGAAATGTCCCAGCACTTCTCTCTCTGTGTGGCTGGCTGGAAAAGAGGCACCCCAAGGCCTGGCTCCGGTGGTCAGGAAGGCGGGTGGGGATGCCAGCCAGGCCAGGTTCTGGAGCCAGTGCCCTGGGGAACAGCTGTGAGAGGTTCAGGGGGCCAAGTGGGAAGACAGGTCAGGTCATGCCCTCAACAAGTCCTAGAGGGGCCCCTGGGGGCTGGGGGGGCCACAGTAAGGAACACAAGGCACCCCAACTCCTGCCCTCGGGGCACTTCCACTCCATGCCTCCCTAAACCCATTGCCCTCAGAGAGTGACCCTGTGGGACAGAGGGGACTTGTCCCTGTGGGTTTCCGTCCGAGGCTGCCGATGGAGCTTGACGGGAACAGACCTTACAGTTAGCCGCCCACGTCAGCACTACACCACTGGGGCTCCGTTCTCAAAGTGGGGCCTCTGGGAATTTGCTAGAAAGGAGAGTACTTGGGCTGTACCCCAGACCTTCTGAGTCAGCAACGGCCAAAGTGGAGCTCAGCAGGCTGGGGCTCCACAAGGCCCCCCACCCAGGCGACTCTGAGGCAAGTTCAAGTTTGGGAACTCTGTGGGGATAAGGGTAATGCTAATACTAATAGTAACGTCAATCCTTGGAACCAGGAGCTGTCACAAAAGAGGAGTGACTTGCTGGAAAACCAATTTGCTCTGCAAACTTTCACCCCAAAGCATCATGAGGATAAAACCAAAAAACAGCCGAGACCGCGTGAGCGGTGTGGCCACTCGATGAAGGGAAGCTGGGGGCCATGGAGCCCCTGCCTCTGCACAGCTCAGGGGGTGGTGCCCAGCCTCAGTCACAGTCCCCACAGAGCTACAGGGCCTCTGAGAAGGGAGCCCCCACCCCCCACCCCCAGCTCCCTGGCTGAGCAAGCGCTGGTCCTTCCCCAGATCCTGGCCTTCTCCCAGAAGCTGTACTTCGACAACCAGAAGCGGCTAAGGCTGACGGACAACTTCAGGCCCCTGCAGAACCTCCGGGGGCGTCTGGTGCTGAAGTCCCAGGCTGCGGGAGCCCTGCTGCCCTGGGCCCTGCCCTCACTGCTGGCCCCTCTGCTCGCCCTGCTGGCCGGCCTCTTTCCCTGAGGACTCGCTTCTGGACATTTGACTTCTGACCCTGGCTCCTTGAGGGCTGGGGCCTCTGTTCCTGGGACTCCCTGGGATGGACTTGGGGCATGATTAACATATGGATCTATTTTTAGAGAAACCTTGCTCAGGCCTGTTGTTCCCCTGCCCTGTTCCCTTCACACTCCTTCCCAGGGTGGGTCCTTGGGGACAATTCCAGACACCCATCTCGGCCTTGGTGAAGCCCCTTAGTGGGGGAAACCGAGCCCCTCAAAGGAAACTCTCTGGGACCACTCTGGGAGGCTCTGGCGAGGCTCATGGAGACCCCAGCTCAAAGCTTTCTCTGCATGGAGGTGGGGGCTTTGGGGGTGGGGGTGGGGGTGCAGTGGACAGGGCCCTGGGCAGGGGAGTGTCAGGACTTGCCTGTATTTTCTTGAGGCCAGGGAAGGCCTGGGGACATTGGAGCAGACAGGCTGTGAGGCACCTGGAGATGGAGCACCCAGGTGAGGCCAAGTGCCCAGGAGGCCCAGAGAAGGGAGGCAGGGAGGCAGGGCAGGGCACCCTGCTGCCTTGTGGGGCAGGAGCTGGAGGGGAAGGGTGGGGGCCGAGGAGCAGCTGGAGACCACTGCAGTCATCTTGAAAGGGAATTTGCGGGTGGGCAGAACTGGGCCTTGGGGCTGAGCCCGTGGGGCTTGTCAGATGGGGAGCTCAGGTCCCAAAAGGGGGAGAAGGCCCACAAGGGCAGCTAGCTCCTGGGGGTCAGGGACTGCAGGGAAAGGGCTGTCAGATCCAGACAGGAATGTGTAGGAGCCTTGAGAAGTGGGGAGTGGGCAAGGTTACCCTCTCTACCAGGCTCAGCTGTCTTGGGGTGGTGGCATTAGTCTGCTGTCCATTAGAATCGTCCCTCAGTCCTGCCTGCCCTTGCGGGTGGGGGTGGGAGGGGTGCTGGCAGGTGGTGTTGACCTCTAAGCTGCTCCCCCCATACCCTCAGGTCAGTCTGGGGAGAGTGAGTTGTGCTGCCCGATCCCTCCCCCTTCTCTCCCCTTCTGTGACTAGGACCGGGCACACCCCCATGTTCACCAATGACCACACAGCAGTCCCCAGCCCAGGAGGGGGAGGGTATTGGTGTTTCCATGGGAACAGCAGGACTGCGGTGTCAGTGGAACCTGTTCTCCCTTCTTGCCCACAAAGCTGTGAGGGATCTCAGCTGCCCCTCAAGGTCCAGGGCTCTCACAAGGTCAGCTCTGCTTCCCTGCCCACACCTGGCACCCCTGTCCCTCCCCTCAGGCATCACTTGCTGAACGACATGCCCCAGAACCCAGCCAAGGAGCTTAGATGGTGAGTTACTAAACAGAAGGCCCTGGACATTCCCCTTTCCCCACCCCACCCCCGCCCCCCCAGCATCGTCCCTGACCTTTGACCCCACAATCATAGACCTGGCTAGTGGGGGCTGGAATGGGCAGTTTGTCCACCAGATGAGGGCTCAGGCCGCCCCGCCTCCCCACCCTGCCCGTCCTCCTGCTGGAGGTGGGAGCAGGTGTTGCCAGCACAGGTTCTCAGCGGGGCCACTGCTGGCTGGCCAGCCAGCCAGGGCCCAGCCCTGCTCCAGTCCCTCCCTGGTGTGGGCAGCGCCCCCAGAACCACACCCCTCACCACTGGTGCAAGGCCCTTCTAGTTAATCCCCACCCTCCATGATGCCCCCGTGGTCCCACTCAGGAGACAGTGGCTCTACGTGCCTGGTGCCAGCCTGGCTCTGAGGGAGGTCAGGGTGCCGGCCAGGGCTGGGCTCTTTGCTGTTCTTCACGGTTGGGCTACGTGCCTTTAAGATGGTTCCGATTCATAGTGACCCAGGCACAGCGGAACAGACCTCTGCCCAGTCCTGCCCGGTCCTGCCCGTCGCTGCTGTGCCTGAGCCCATTTGTCCATCGCATGAAGCGCCCTCTTCTTTCTCTCTGCCCCTCACTGTACCAAGCACGGTGTCCTCCTCCGGGGACTGGCCGCTCCTGACAGCGTGTCCGCAGTCCGCGAGGCAAAGCCTGGCCACGCTTGCTTCTAAGAACTAGCCGCTGCCCTTCTCCCCAGACAGGAGTGCTCGGTCTTCACAGCTGACAGCCGCTCCTCCTCCGGTGTCTCAGGCACCGCTCCTTCGGTCTCCTCGCCCAAGGTTGCGCTTTTGCGGGCAGACAGGGTCATGGGAGCGGCCCTGGCTTCTCTGAGGTGCACCGGCGTCCTCAAGTGACCATCTTTGCTTTTGAGCTTTTCAATTTTTTTAAACAGTTTTAAAAAAACCCAACAAAATAAACAGCTTTATTGGCACTTCATCCACATGTCATACGATTTACTACTTACTACATGCATGTCGAGAAGGGTTGGACCATCATCACCACAATCAATTCTAGAACATGTTCCTCTTCCTTGTGGCTTTTGAACTCTTGAAAGAGGTCGGGCGAGGCGGTGGCCCAGGGCCCAGTGGCTGGACTCGCCGGCTGCGGCTGGGTGTGGAGCCACGTAGAGGGCACGCGCAAAGCTTCCCCTTTCTCTCTGGCCGTCAGGATGGCCCCATTGTGAGGATTGTGGTTCTTTGTGGCGAGATGCCAATCACAATCCGCCGGGAGGCGGTCATCTTCGACCCTCATCAGAAAGAGCTTCCAGCGCTTCACCGTCAGGAAGCCAGGCCGTGTCCCTGCATACTGCAGACGGTTAACCAGTCTCCCTCGAAGCTGAGGCTGCGTTTCTCTTTAGGGTGTCCAGAACGATGATGGGATACAACCCTGACACACCTCTTCCCTGAGTTTAAACCATGCGCGATTTCCTTGTTCCGGTTCAACGTGACTGGGTACAGGTTCAGCATGGGCTCCGATAAATGCTCTGGAATTCCCTGGAGCTCTGGAGTTCTGCTTCTGCACTGACCTCAAACCAAACTCACGGCCACTGCATCAGTCTGGTTCATAGGGACCCTATGGGCAGGGCCGAAGTGCCCCGGTGGGTTTCTAAGGCTGTACGTCTTTATGGGGACAGGAAGCCTCATCTTCCTCCCTCGGAGCAGCTGGTGGGTTCAAACTGCTGGCCTTGTGGTGAGCAGCCTACTGCGAAACCAGGGTGCCACCAGGGCTCCTACAGTCCCCGCTGCAACCCTATAAACCAGTTGTTAAAGACTTGGTTCCAACTGCTATGGACTGAATTGTATCCCCTAAACACGTGTGCTGTAAATCCTATGCCTGTGGGCATCATGCCATTTGAAGATTTCTCTCTCTCTGTAGTTGCTATGTTAAGAGACCCTAAAAATAAGTAACTTAATAAATTTAAATTAAAAAAAAGAGGCCCGTGCAACATAGGTTGTGTTTAAAGCCAAACACCTTTGAGATGGAAACAGCAGCAGGTTAGGCACAGAGAAGCGAGCCCACGTGTGGGAAGGGAGCTGCTGCCACGTGGAGATCACCGAGGAGCCAAGGAACAAAGCCGGAAGAGACAGGGACCTTCGCCAGGGCCCACACAGAGAGGAAGCCTCTCCAGAGGGCCAGCACCCTGAATTGGAGCTCCTAGCCTTCCACACTAGGCGAAAGTACAGCCACAGTGTCAAAGCCCCCACTTCCGGCATGTCAGCGAGGGCGGCACTAGAAAACAGAGGTACCAGCTCGGAGCAACCCCAAGTGTCTGAGGGGAACTGTGCTCCGCGAGCTTTTCAGAGCGGGGTTTTCAGCAGTAGATCACCAGACCCTTCCTCCACGTGCCTTAGAGAGGACTCAAACTTCCACCCTTGCCGTTACCAGCCCAGCACATGACTCATGTGCACGGCTCAGGGGTCTCCCAGGAAGCGTTCTTTGCTCCGTGTACAGCTGAGGAAGCTAAGGCGGAGAGAGGTTACCTTGATCAGACCGTGGGTCCTCACCTTCTCAACCACCGC
>NW_022111358.1:12640593-12642243 GCF_000313985.2 Echinops telfairi
CTCCCGGCCCCTAGCTTTCTCCTTGGCAGAGTGCTTCCAGGGAGATAGACATCTGTGAGCGGAGCAGGGTGGGGTCTGCAGCACCTGGTCCCACCCTGTCGCCTGCTGGCTGCTCTGTCTCTGATGGTCCATCTCTGGGGCCCCTGTTTAGATTTGGCATCCGGGTGGGAGCCGGGGGCTAACAATGCTCCCCATGTGTTTAGATGAGTCTTGGAAAATAAACTTCCCGGTCTTGGCTCTAAGCTTGTACACTCACTGGCCCAGCATCCGGTGGCTCTGATCTGACTGCAGGAGGGAAGAGAGGGCTAGACAGAGGCCAGAGTGCGGGGAGAGGGCCTGGCTAAGGAGCAGAGAGCAGCGAGGGGGCCAGTGGGGTGTGTGCACGTGCACATGTGCAGATTGCTGGGCCACAGACCTTCAGGGTGCGCCTGGCCAGAAGGCCCTGTGAATGGTGCCCAGGTGGGGTGCTACCAAAGGCAGTCCTGTGTGTAGAAGGGAGGGCGAGCCAGGGAAAGCTGGAACCCAGGACTGCTTACTCTCTTCAGCAGCAGGGACTCCGCTCCCCTCTCCTGGGCCTGGTGTGTCCGCCTGCCTGTAAGAGGGGTTGGCGTGGCCCTCCCGGCTGAGTGAAGCCGCCTTCCATCGGCAGGCTCCTGCAGTGGTCCGAGGGGGAAGGAAGAGCAGCCATCTCTCTTGGTGTTGTCCTGCACCTTGCCCACGTGTGCACGTGTGCACGGCTCTGTGTGTTTATCTGAGTGGGGACAAAAGCAGTACCGCCTCTAGGGACACAGGACGCTGTCAACAGACCCCGGCGGCCCTGGGGAGGGGCTTCCTCTGGAGAAGGACTTCGGGACAGAGGAGTCACAGGCAGTTCCTTCCTCGGAGTCCTGGCTTCGGCCAGGCTGGAAGTTAGGGGCCGCCAGTCCTTCAGGCGTGCTCTTGACTGCTGCCAGGAGGCCTGCAAGGGCTGGGCGCAGGGAAGGGCCACGGCCCCAGATTGAGGACCAAGATTTGGACTTTCAATAAACATGATTATTTTATCTGTGTCAGGGACAAAGGATTCCGGAAAGAAAAGCCCAGTCTGGGCCATGAAAGCCGCCCCACTGAAGGGCGGAGCCACTGGGCACAGAGGACCAGGTTCAGAAGGACGGGCCGCAAGAGGCCAGAGTCCCGCAGGCCTGGGCATGAGGCCTGTGCCCTGTGGACTTCGCAAGCCGCCCTCGGGGGTATTTAGTCCGCCTTCCAAGCCTCCGTTTCTTCATCTGCAAGGTGGAAAGGATGCCGGCATTTAGCTCATAGGCTGCTGTAAAGATCAAACAACCCTTTGACCCATTTTAAAGTGTTTTTGTTTTAAAGAAAAAGCGAAGGGGAAGTGCATGTTGGACCGAGCCCCTGCTGAAGGCCCCTGACCATGGACAGGGCTGGGAACAGCCTTGCTAGCCCGCTAGCCCGCAGAAGGCATTGGGAAGTGGGGTGTGGCAGAGAGGCAGTCAGGTTAACATTTGATCTCCCTATGACTCATTTACATTGGTTCTCGAGTTAATATTTTCTGCTTTCTTTAAATTGAGGGTTTTTTTTAATCGTTTTATTAGGGGCTCATACAACTCTTATCACAATCCATACACACATCAATTTTGTAAAGCGATGTAA
>NW_022111358.1:12643793-12675453 GCF_000313985.2 Echinops telfairi
TTTGATATAAAGTTCTTTCTTATACACATATGAGTGTCTCTGGATTTGTTTCTCTAGTTAACCCGGACTAACACACAACCCGATAGTTTCTACATGGATAATTTGCTATGGTTCTGAGAGCTTAGTGAAGAAGGGGAGGTTTACAGGTTGGGGGAGCTGGCTCCTGCCAGGGATATGGGCAGAGGATGTCAGGTGGGAGTTGGGACTTCAGAGCACGGGGCTTACCCCTTCCCGAGCAGCAGCTGTGTCTCGCTTGGGTGGCAATCCTACTCCTGTCCAGAGGAAGAGTGGGGAAGAGCCTGTGTGGAGCCCACTTCTCCACTGTGAACACCAGGGACTCTGCCACGTACGTACACACACAGCAGCCCCTGGAGGCCGGCCCCGCAGACCCTCAGGGGCAGCACAAGGACCCTGTTGGGGGTGGTCAGGCTTGGAGACAGGCTAACCCCCTCCTGCTTCCTTGCTGTGAGAGGTTGATTGAGCTGGACATTGGTTTCCTGTCTCACTTCTCTCTAGCCCTTGCCCTCTCCTCCCCTTCCAAAGAGCCACAGGACCAACCAGCGTGGCCCACCCCAAGATATTAGCTGCCGCCAGCCAGTGGGCTAGACCGGTCTATCTGCACCCACCTAGGGATGGCAGCGAAAATACAGGATGCCCCGTTATATTTACATTTCAGAGAAACAACACTTGTTTAGTATATCCCCAAACAGTACTTATAGTATGAAGAAAATCCTTGTTGTTTATTTGAAACATTGGGATTGGTCCCTTGCACTTTTATTGATGAGATCTGGTGACCCTTTCTGCTCCCACCCACCTGAGGGAAACCTAGGCTCAGAGAGAGGCACGGGCAAGAGCAGGGGACAGAGGGCCTGGGATGGCCACCGCTTCCTCCTCTGCCATCAGCCACACCTTCCAGGAACTGTTAGTGGCTGGGTCAAGGGCCGAAGTGGCCCAGGGGTTTTCCCCTTGGGTGATCCTGGACTGGGCTTCCTCCAGTTGCCCTCAGAGAGGTCGTTCAGCAGGCCTTCCACCTGGGGACCTTTTCCCACGGTTGTCCAGGGAGATCTCTGATTCCTGCTCCCTTGGCCTCAGCCTGGCTCTGGCCTCACTGCGTGGGAGGCTGCAGCCCCGCCCCCATCCCGTGTCCCAGCCACTTTGTGGACGGGGACTCTTGGTAGTGGCTGGCTGCCATCCCAGGATGGAGTTAGGAGGGCCTACGGCCAGAGTTTTATTTACAAACTGAGGTGAGAGTCAAGAGGCTCAGTGGGCGGAGTGCTCTGTTCACGCCATGGTTGGGAGTGCAGGAAGGGTGTGATCCAGCCACTGGCGGGAGCTGAGCCATAGCTGTCTAAAGGAGACATCCTTCCGCCTGTCTCTTTTACCTCCTCTCTCCCTGAGCTGCGCAACTCCTGTGGCTACTGTTATCCGCTGTGCCAGGCACTGGACAACCTGACACCTCGTCCTGACAGCACCCCTTAGAACATGAGCCTCACAGAGGACAGCGGGGGCCTTCTCCGGCTTTGGGCCCCAGATGCTCAGCCTGGACCCCCTGCAGGAGCCGCCTGCCCCTGATGCTTCAAGTGTTGTAGGCGTGAGATGCCATCAGCCTGGGCCTCCCTAGAAAGACAGAGCCCCCTCCCCCCCTAGAAACCATGCTCCTTTCCGGGGCTCCCCCAAGGCAGCCTGTGAGGGATCAGTGTGCCATTCGGAAGGTCTGGGCACAATGGGCCAACTCCGGCCAACTCCAAAGGCCCTTCCAGACTCAACCCATCACTGGGCCTGCGTGGAATGAAAGTGACTTCTCTTTCTTGTCAGTTCCACTTCCCTCTCCACCTTTCACAGTGATGGTCCTCAGGGCGCTCCCGGGCACGCCCGTCTGCTTCCTGGGGGTCCAGCCTGCCAGCCACAGTGTAGCCCAGGGCGCACTGAGGGCCTCTGTGGGTGGGGCTGAGGGGGGAGAATGGGTGGGTGGGGGGCAGACATTGGCTCTCCAGGTGTAATAGTCGCTCGTGATGACTCAGCCCGAGCCAGCTGAACTGCCTTTTGGTTCATTTACTCCTTAGAACAAACTCTGGGAGAGGCCCGTTTTCCTGGGTGTTCAAAGCAGCGGCAAGCAGGAGAACCAGGATTTGAACTCAGACAGTTTACACATCTGTTTATGGACTGTGGTTTAGGGGGCTGTTTATAGAGCAAATTCAGTGTCCATTTAATAGTTTATAAACAGTTTGTTTTGCGACATTAGTTGCAATCCCCTCCATGTGACTGCACTCCTCCCAGCCTCTCCGGGGATTCCCTGGGTCATTTGGCCTCCCTGCTCACACCTGCGTTGTTTCTGGGCACAGACTGCCCCTTTGGGGTCCGGTGGGTTGTTCTAGGAGTCTGTTCCTCACGCACATGCCTGTTCACCTCACTACTTGGCTGAAAGTTGATCTCTGGGCATGAGTCTCATTCCAGGTTTGACGGGTCTCTAAGGGCCACCGTCCCGGGGATGCTTCTAGCAGACCAGTCCTTTTTTTCCCATCTTTCATTTTGCTCTACATTTGACTCCCTTGTCCAGGACCCTACACTGTGATCCTGATCAGAGTGGCCGGTAATGGTAGCCAGGCACCAGCTAGTTCCTCTGGTCTCAGGGAAATAAACTTGCCCTTCCAGCTAGGGAGTGACCGATCTGAGAACTAAAGCCAGCTCTGCCAACCTGACAGTCTCAGGAGCCAAGTGCTGCCAGCCTGCGAGCATCTCTTGGGAGTCCCCACTTACAGGTAAGCTTGGATGAAGAGAGCACCAAGCCAGCCCAGAGACCCTGAGGACACACGTGGCCAGGCCGGCACGCTCTCTCCAGAACTCAATTGACTCCCTTGTCATGTCCACACACCAGCCAGACACAGCGTGAGCATGACCTCTTCTTGAAGGTTTTCCTGATTGATGCTCCCTGTTAACAACCCCCCGCCCCCCACACCAGGGACTGAAGGCACAGGTCTTAGCCTGTAGGGCACAGAAACCCCCAGGCCAGGCCAAGGATGACCACGCACAGGGGGACAGGCAGTAAATGTTTGCAGGATGAATGAATAAAAAGAAGAGCAGTGGCAAAGGCAGACGTTTCCGGGCCTGGGACTAAATATTTACCTTACTCATTGGGCAAGCCCGAGAGCTAAGCCTGGCCTTCCAAGCTTTATTTATGCCGTCTGCCTTCAGTGACTGACACGGTCCGTCTGGTTTTGTTACAGTTGAACAGCTGTTTCCACATGTGGGGCCTGGGTGTGTGAGGCAGCTGGTCCTCGGTTTCCGCCACTCGGCAGGCTCCATAAGTCCTCTTCAAGCAAGCTTCTGCCTGACCCTGGGTGCCAGTGTTTCCTCTCTGAGCTCTGGGCCCGGCCAGGCCACACTTTCCGAGGCAGATCAAACTGGGAGGGTTGGGCCCTATTGAGTTTGGAGGGGTTCGGGAGAACTCCCAGGTCAATGGTTCCCCAGAAGCTGTGAGGTTTCTCAAGTGGGTCACACGTCAGGTCTTGACTTCGCATGATGAAAGAATTCACGCTGAAGCCCGTTTTGTAATCCGTGTTTTTATGAAGGACGGGCGGGACAAGTTTCAGGTTTTACAGTCTCAAAGGGTTCACAACTAGGCCCGAGTAACCTGGTGGAATAAAGCACTCACGTGTGCAGAACTGGGGGGGTGGGGTGGGGGGCAGAATCCCGGGAGGCCAGAGTGCAGGGGCAAAAATGGCTGTGGTAAGAGTGTCCCAGAGCATACCCTGTCTTGATTGTAACCCACTCCCTGGCTGGGGGAAGCCGTGGATGATGGTACTGTTGATCTCATTGGTTGAGTTAGGCCCACCTGGGTGAGGTCATGAGCCTGGGCCTAGTTTGGACCTCCCAGGTGTACCTCCCACCTGGCTTCGGGGCTTGATAGGAGTATGCTCAGTTTGGGGTCTTCATCTAATGGTTGTCTGATTTTCTTCCTTTAAGGGGGCCTTTGCAGGCATGGGAGGGACAGCCCCCCTGTCCCTGAATCTAGCTACCTAGCAGAGTCACCTCTCTTGGGCATGACCGCTGGGTCCAAGTGAAGCTTCAGCATTGTAGGGAAGGCCTCTGCAGCCAGAGTGGGATCTGTCACGGCCTCTGGGAGTCACCTCTGATCATGTGAATGGACGCAGAATATGAACATGGGGAGGGCTGTGTCCCGGAAGACGTATGTGCCAGTGACAAGCAGCTCTGCTCTGGCAACTTTCCGGTGGAGTGTGCCAACTCTGCACCCTGGTGCCCAGCTGGGGGAGAGTCTGTTTCAGCCACCCTGTGGAGCCTGCCATCAACACTGAGAGGGAGAGGACGGCTCAGCCACTGCATGGAGAGCACCCTTGCCGATCCTGGGTCTGCTGGGGCCAGTAGAGCTGGGAGTCGCTACTTGGGATTCCGTGGCGGCTCTGGCCCTGCAAGTCTTTGTTAGGTGCCTCTAGTGGGGAATATCTCGGCTCTGGCTTCACAGGAGAAAGAATTCACGCCGAAGCCTGGTTTGTGATCCAAGTGGGTTTTTATAAAGGACAGAAGTTACAGGCACCCTCATGGGAGTGCTCACACACGGGTGGCGGCCTGAAGCCCGAGAAAGAGAGACCGCAGCACGGCCAGTGGAAGGCAGAGGAGCAGCAGGGAAAGAGGGCGATGGTCTCCAGGTTCCTGTTTTTTGGGGCCTTCTGCTGGGAGGCATGGTCAATGGTACTGGTTGACCCCATTGGCTGAATTAAGCCCACCTGGCCTAGATTGGGCCAATCCAGGTGTACCACCCACCTAGGTGTATACCCCACCCCTTGGGGCCTGAATTATTGGCCTTTATTGGCTTTCAACTTCCTGTAGGGGGCCCCTAGGCTTAGAGCGGAACAGCCCCTATCCGGCAACCTAACATTTCCCCACTGTAGGGGTATGGGCCCAAATCTTTGAGGTAGTGGGCAACGACATCCCTAGCTGCTTCCTGCTGGGAAAAGGGGCACGATGTGGGGCTTTGGGTCCACACCCTTCCTGCTCTGTGGGAAGGGCTGTCCACTCAGGGGCCACGATGGCGAGGTTGGGGTGGTCCCGGAGCTGGTGGTCCTGGAGCTGGCACACTGGGTTCAGTGACCTTGGTAGCCTGAGGACTTCTGGAGGAAACAGAACAGGTGGACAGTTGAGGTGAGACGGGTAAGGCTGTGAGATGGCAGTGCCCTTGGAGGCGCGGGTCAGTGTCATGGGAAGTTTAGAAAAGAGAAAATCTAATGACTTTCAGGCACGGTGCTCGTTCACGTTAAGCAGGAAGGGTGTAAAACCATTTACGGCTTAAGGACTGTTGTGGGTCTGAGGTAGGTTTTCTGTGGAGCACTTCTCTGTCCTGGGGTGGCAGTGAAACACCCCCAACAGCTCTCAGGGGTGCTCGTCTGTATGCTCCGCTTCTGACGGGTCTGGGTGCAACAGGGGAGGAGCAACCAATCAGTTGGTTCAGGGAACCTTTTAGGGCAGTGGTTTTCAACCTTCCTAGTGCTGTGACCCTTGAGTACAGATTCTCATGTGGTGGTGACCCCCAACCATAACATTATTTTCGTTGCTACTTCCTCGCTGTCATTTTGCTACTGTGATGAATTGGGTGACCCCTGTGAGAGGGAAATTGGAATCCTTAGCTGGACAGACTGTCACAGTGCAGCTGTACCAAGAACAAAGGCCTTTGGAGATGAAAGTCAGCAGTGACTTAGGGGCTTGGCTCCGAATGCCTGTGGCCCAGGCTGCGGCAACGAAAACCAGCCGGTAGGGAAAAAAACAACCCCCCAAAACAGCTGGTTTGGAGAAAAACCAGGAGAAAACCAAGGAAGGAGGGGGAGAGAGTGTGGCTCAAGGGCGACTGGGCGGGGCTAGTCCTGGGCAGGTAGCAGCCCACTAAGCCCCGTTCCCTACTCCCCCTCCCCTCCCAAGTGTTTGGCAATCTTGGTCAGTGTTGCTAGCTCAGTTGTCCCACCACCTTGCTAGGAGCGAGGAGTGGTGTGGTCGGGAAATTGGCGGCCACCGCATACGGCCACGTTGACCAGCCGGGGCAGGCCGTGGGACCCAAAGTCCTGCAGAGAGCCACAGGGTTTACATGTGTATGTCTAGCTGGCTGGGACACAAAGCAGACCACTGAAAATCAAAACGGCTTTTAGGACTGAAATTCCCCAACATGGCAGGCTGCGGTGTTAGGCTCCCATTCCGGGCAGTGAGGCTGGGGAGAACCTGCAATCCCTGGAAGCACAGAAAGGCAGACCCACAGCAGGGTGTACAAATAGGAAGCGTGGAGGGAAAGGCAGACAGGAGGGGACGGGACTCCCCCAATTCATTCTGCGTGGCCCCACAGGGCAGGTCCTGGGGACATCGCAGCCCTGTCTTCGAGAGAAAGGTCCAGGCTGGCGTCCTTTCTGCCAGTCCCCCTGAGCCACTGTTTCCTCAGCCCATGTATCCGAGTCACACGCACCAGAATATGTTCGGTTCCTCTAGTAGGAAATACCTAGGCTCTTGGCTTCAATTGAGAAAGAATTCACACTGAAGTCAGATTTGTCATCCAAGTGGGTTTTTATAAAGGACAGAAGAAGTTTCAGGTTTTGTGGGGGAAGTCAGATCCTTGCTGCCAGACTGCTGTCTCCTCCCACCACAGGGGTGGGCCTGCTCCCTGCTGCTGGGGACAATGGACTGGCTCCTGTGGGCGGAGTTCGCATCCTACTGATAATGGTCTCTATCAGTTGGGCCAGGGACAGGCCAAACCGGCTGTCCCTCCTCTTCCTACTGCATGTATGCCCCTAGACCACCCTCTCATTACTGTGTAACCTATAGTGCAGCCCCTTCCTGTGACGTATGTCTCTACCTGTAATTAGTGGGCTGGCATGCCCCCAAAAGGTATATAGGCGTGAGTCAGCAATATAGAGCTCTCAGACTCGGACCTCTCTGACTCTCTTTACCCCCTCTCCTCTCCAGTCCCCTCTCCCTTGTTTCCTTGCCCTCCTTCCCTCCCCCCTCTCTCCACATGGACCACCAAGCTGGGCTGAAGTGAGCAATGCTACCATGCAATGTGTCTGACTGCATTATTGTACTATCTCTCATACTCTCGATGACTTTAATATAACACTTATATACCTCAACCGTACAATTGTGCATTACTGAACCCATGGGTAGTATTAGTAGCAGCGGGTGGGGGCTGGCCCCCACCCCCCCACCGCAATTTTTAATTGAATACTACAAGGTTTTCTAGTCACGAACACAGGCAACCTCGTGGGACTACACACCCACACTTGCCGACCTGAGGCCAGAGAGAGAGGAGGGAGGGATGGAAGGAGGGAGGGAGGGAGGGAGGGAAAGAGAGGGAGAGAGTGAGAGAGAGAGTACGCGCGCAAGCAAGCACAGCACTGCCATGGCCGGTGGAAGGCAGAGAAGCAGGGGGAAAAAGAGCTGTAGTCTCCAGGTTCCTGTTTTGTGGGGTCTTCAACTGGGAGGCGTGGTCGACGGCACTGGCTGACCCCATTGGCTGAATTAAGCCCATCTGGCCTAGATTGGGCCAATCCAGGTGAACTGCCCACCTAGATGTGCCCCCTCCCCCTCTGAGCTTGAATCAGCTTCCAACATCCTGGAGGCTGTCCCTTGGTTTGGAGAGGAACAGCCCCCTATCCTGTTACCTCATAGTTTCTCCCACGATGGCATGTGATTACAGCGGAAATGTGGGGTTCAGCCCAGCCTTTGTCTGCAGGGCTGGCCAGGCCACCACTTTCAGAGGTACTGTCTGGGCCTCGTGGTCCACTGTTACATGTGAAGGTTCATGTTCAAATCAGCGAAGACTTTGGCTTTTCCTCTTAAGTCTCACATTTTCCTCCATCCTTTCTTTTCTCTTGCTGTTCTTGGCAGACTGGAATATCAGTCCGTTTTGCATGGAAACCTTGCATCTCCATGACCACCAGTCAGGCAAGGTGAGAAAACCAGAGGTGGGCTCTCCTCTGAAGCAGAGAGGAGAGGCAAAGGGCTACCTCTTTGGGGCTCCCAGCAGTCACGATAGACTGGGAGAAATGGGAGGGAGGCAGGCAGCTGGGGTCTGCCTGCCCCATCACGCTCTAGCCACGGCGGCCGGATGGACATGTGGTATTTGGTTTAGAGCCCAAGCTGCTGAGCGCAAACACCTGGGACACAGTGGTCAGACTCAATTGTTCTCCTGGCCTTCCCAGGAAAGGCCAGGAAGGAAAAGGCCCAGGCTTCAGGGAGGAGGCATTGTCCTTGGTGGATTAAACATCATCAGGTAGCCCGGTCTGGCAGGGGGCCTGCTGGGAGCATAGGAATCTCAGGGCTGCTGGGCCCAGTGGCTGCCTTCCAAGGACAGCTTGGAAACCTTGCCTTGCAGATCCCACTTCCGGAACTGTCCGAGCTGGGCTTCCTTGACACCCTGTGAGAAGCCATCGTTAGACATTCCACGTTCCATTTTGGAGCTACAGACTTTGACCTGTCCCAGAATCTTCTTTCATCCCCCTAGAGCCCCTCTTCCCTTCTGTTCCCCACTTCTTCGCTCTTTCTAGCCCCTAAGATCCCTGGGCCACAAAGCAGGGGTATTCGTCTCCTCCACGAGTCTATGTGCGGATCTCTACCTGTGCCCGAGAGTAGTCTGTCTTCCAGGAAGAAGAGGAAGCCCGCCTCCTCTCCCCTGTGAACGTCATCGTTTGCATGTCCACATTTGTTACGGGATGCTAAAGGTCTCATTCTGCGCTTAGCTCAGCACTCTAAGTCAAGGCCAATCAGTCCCTTATCAGAGGCAGGCAATTCAGGGTGACGGCCTTGCCCGAGTTGCTAAGGGATGCATCACAGACTGCAGGCAGGTCAAGGGGAAAATGGAATAGTACTTGAGACATCAGACTAACCTGGGTTTCAAGCCAGCACCGAAGCACTCTCTTTGGGTGACACCTGGGACAAGTGCTTAACCTCCTGGAGGCTCGGTGTCCTTTAAGAAAGGGGAAGAGAATGCATCCCTCACAGAGCTGGGGCCAATGAAATGATGCAGGGACATGCTGTCAGGTGGGCTCTGTCAAACGGATGGGTGTCCTCTCCAACTTCTTTCTCCTTCCAAGCTCAGGAACCCTTTACACCAAGTAGTAGGTGTTCAATGGACATTTGTTGAATGAGTAGCTGGCGCAACCCTTGCCTGTTCCCCACCTCTCCCAGAGGTCACCATACAAAGCCAACAGACTCCTTCCAACTCACCGTGACCCTGTAGGACAGAGTAGAACTGCCCGGCAGGTTTCCGAGACTGACTCTTCGTGGAAGTACTCTTCTTTCGCCTAAGGAATAGCTAGCTCGTGGGTTGGAACTGCTGACCTTGCGGTTAGCAGCCTAATGAGTAACCCACAACCTTCCCAGGGTTCTTCTCCCCACACTGGGGGTGTCTGTTTGCAGCTCCAAGCCACAGAGCACTCGGTAAACAAGGAGTGGCAGCAGCAAGGGCTTCCAGCTAGTGAAACAATAAAGTGCACTGGGAGGGAGCAGGTGGCCTGGCTGCTGGCTGCAGTCTCTTTCAGGGAAGGAGGGTGACTGGCCTTCACCTTGGTTGATTGGCTTTCTCTCCTGGCCCAGATAAATAAGAGGAAAATGGCCTTTGGAAAGGCCTACCCTGCTGCTGCTCGCTGTGATTTCCGGCAGACCAAACAGGCTCACCTGGAGCGCTACATGGTCCCCGAGCCGGCCCCCTACATGACTGACTTTCTGAAGGTAGAGGCCCTCGGATCCCCAGCCACAGAGGTTGCCTCCGCTGCAGCCTGCCCCTACCTCCCTTCAGCCTGAGCAACTGCAGCCACCTCATCTGCTTCAGCTACCCAGTGGTTGGCGGTTCAGACAGTGACCCTCCGTGAGGTGACGTCTTTGGCGTGTGGCCTGCCTCTAATCTAAGTGGACCTTGTGGAGAAGTTTGCTTGCACTTTGCTGCCTCTGGATCCCGCATCTGTTAGGGTTCTGGGGTGGTTCTCCTCCGATCTTGCTTCCTGGCAGAAGCACTTTTGTCAATCCAAGTAACTTGTATGAGGGAAAGGGAAGTTTTGGAAAAAAACCACATGAGAGAGAGATCTGAGAAAGAGAGCTTGAGCCCAGAAGGGGGGTGGGGGTGCACATGTGCACCCTGCCCTCTAAATGAGCACCTAAAAAAGAGGGCTAGCCTGCCCTCAGTCTGGTCCATAGCTCCTCCTATCCCCGCTTGGGGCTGTGGGTGTGGCTGAGGGTACTGACTGATCTCATTGGCTGAGTTAGAGTGGCCCTGTGTGGACCTGGCGCCTAGTCTTGCACCCACGTGGCCCTCCCACCAGGGCCTAGGTGGCCTGGGTTTGTGCATGCCCAGTCTGGATTGTCCCCATAGGTGTCTAAGTATTGTCCCGAATTCCTTTCCAACCCCTTTGTTGTGGAAGGGCCAGCTGGTCTTCATTTAGCATAGGCATTCGGTGGAGACAACCCTCTTTATCCCTAATCTAGTGACCTGCCACATCTGGCCTCTAGTTCTTTGGACTTGGGCCAACAGCCTGCTGTGTTGCCTGCTAATCTCGGGAGTCATTAGCTGCTTGTGACCTTACCTGCCCTCAGCCTCTGCAGCCAGGGCCTCAGCAGCCCCTGCAAGTCTGACTCAGAAGCCCTCAAGCCGGCTTC
Organism: Echinops telfairi; assembly: GCF_000313985.2. Lineage (NCBI taxonomy): Eukaryota > Metazoa > Chordata > Mammalia > Afrosoricida > Tenrecidae > Echinops > Echinops telfairi. The sequence continues at coordinate 12,654,435 of NW_022111358.1, forward strand.
TTGGAACTTGCTCCTCTCTGCAACTATGTGAGCAAATCCCTCTCTGTAGGTGTGTACATAGATCAGGTGCTCGGGCTTTGCTTCTCTAGAGAACCCGGTCTAAGACAACAACTGACCTAATGCAACCCTCCTATTTGCAAGGGAACTGCCCCTCAGAGCAGGCAAGTGACGTGCCCGAGGTCACACACGTCTGCAAAATGTAGCACAAGCACTACAGATGAGATCCCCATCCCTGGTTTCAATGAAGATGACTACTCTGGATTTGGGCTAAAGCATAATGTGGGAATGCCATAGGCATCTCCGACTTCATTCCGGAAGGCTCTCCAGTGAATCCCCAATGGCTGTCTCTCTCCCACTGCCTGGTCTATAACTCTACTACCTATGTTGGGATTAAACCAGCAGCTGCAGAGGGTCCTGCTATGGAGAACTGGGGGGTGGGACCAAAAACCCATCACAAGGACAGAGAAATTCCTCCACTGGCTTTACACGCCACCACCAGTCAGGCTCTGTCCTCCCCATGTTCCCTTGGCCACCCCCCTCCGTGGGTGGGCTTCTCCCTCCAGCATGCTTTTGCTCTTTTCAGAGCCCTTATCTCTTCCTTCACCTCTGGTGTGGCTGTTTTCTTGCTCGTTTGCATGAAGGTCTTTGATCTTCCAAGAGCAAGGTAAGTCTGGTATTCAACTGCGAGTTCCCTTTGGGCTCCTTGTAAAGCTCAGAGCTCAGCCCAGCAAATGTCCATGTGTTTGTGAAAATGGGAAAGTGAAATGACAGAAACAAAAGTTTACTTTGCAATAAAAATAAAATGTCTACCATAAATGTATGGACTTCTGCAAGCCATATGAAACCATATGAAAAGCCATATGGTAGGATATACCACCATAACGAATGTGACCTAAGTCCTGTCCCTGGGGCTGACCTTCAAATGCCTACAGCACATGGCTCCTGCCTGCTTATCTTCCAGGATGCTCCCAGGCACCAGTCCACCTCAGCCCAAACAGAGCCACACCACCTGGAACCGTTTGAGCACCTGCCGGCTGGCTGTGCTTCTGACAATGTGAGCCTGATCCTGCTTCCTGGTCCAGCTTGCTTCTCCTCTCCATTCGCCTTTCCCTAAGTCCTCGTCAGCAGCTCGCCGTCTCAGGTCTTCAAGAGACAATTATGTTGAGAGCTTTTGGATAATTACTTTCTCTCCTGTTCCTGTGTGTGCTTATGCATATCATCTTCCCCTAATTACTCTGGAAGTCGCTCTGTCTCCCTGTATTCCTTGCCTGGAGCAGCCTTTTCCATAAGTGACCAATCTGCAGACCGGTGCAGCCTGGCGGCTGCACAAGAATCCCACAAGGGACTTATTAAAATGCTTATTATTGGACGCACAGGAGAGGGAAGCCCATAGTTCTGGGTGACCATAAGCACTGGGCCAGGTACATTACAGGGACTCCAATGATATCCTTCCCCTAGGTCGGAAAACCAAACACAAATAGAATGTGAGAACGGTAGGTGGGACTCCTGGTTGTTGGGCACCACTGTCCCCAGAGAACTGCGTCCAGGGATCTCCTGCTGTCAAGCGGATTCTGACTCACGGTGACGCTGTAGGACAGGGAACCGCTCCATAGGGTTTCCAAGGCTGTTACTTTCTAGAAGCAGACTGCAATGGTTCTCTCCCACGGAGTAACTGGGGGTTTGAAGCATTAACCTTTTACTTATCAGCCAGTGTTTAACCACTGTACCAGCAGGACTACTTTCTGCACAAAGTAGGCGCTCACCAAGTGTTAGCTGTATGGCTCTGGATTGGTGCCGATCATGGCACGATTGTTATCCTATACCTGCTTTTTATTTCCCTAAATAAAGAGTCCTGATGGTGCAGCAGGTTACGAGTTGGGCTGCTAACCGCAAGGTCAGCAGTTTGAAATCATCAGCCACTCCCTGGAAAAAGATGGAACTTTCTACTCCTGTAAAGAGTGACAGCTTTGGAAACTCACAGGGGCAGTTCTGCCTGGTTGGTCCCCTAGGGTTGCTATGCGTCAGCATCGTCAATTCAATGGCAATGAGCTCAAGCAGGAACTGATTTTATTTTAAAAGTTTTTATTGTGAACCGATCACCAGTTTTACATTCGACTCAGAGTTGGTCTCAGCTTTTCTATCGCAAACCCCCCCCCCACCCATGTGTCCCTCAGCCCAGGTTGTCCATCCCAGGCCTCTGTCTTTCCTAGCCCATTGGACTTTGTCCTTTGGTAAATGCTGCCCTTTTGATCTTGAATGGTTGATAGGCTCTTCTCACAGGAGAGAGTTCAGGTGCAGAGCTGCAGGGTAACTACAGGCCCATCATAAGGAACTGACTTTAGTTATTGGCTGTCCTAACAGCAGCACTAGAATCTAACCTCTGGTTTAATGGACTCGGATTCCATGACCTTTCTCTAAGCAGAGGGCATACTTAGTGAGTTATTTATAGAATTCAGTGGGGCCAGTGTATTGTGTAATTAAAAAAATCATCCACATTTTAAAATTGGATATTATGCATGAATATCTGAATTTTTGGCTTCTCTTGAGGGAAAAGAAAAAGCAACTTCTGGTAACGCCAGGGTCCATAGTGTAGTACGGCAGTGGTCGGGTGCGGCTGTTAGATGGGAGAGGGGCCCCTCCATTCCCCATTCATGCCCACGCCAGATTGGACTTGGGCTTCCAAACCAGGCCCTGTAAACCTCGGACTTTCTGGGCCCTGCCCCCTCACCTCCTTGGGCAGGACGTCTGGCTGCTTTTTGTTGTCGCCCCCTAGAGGTGTGCACATTTCTGACCTTGTGAGACCAATTCCAAGGAGCCGGCTGTACATTACCAAAAGTGGCATCCCTCCTTCCCAAGCTCTACCTGTCCTTGCCAAGTTGATTTTGACTCCTCGACATCCTGCAGAACAGGGCAGAACTGCCCCACGGGGCTTCCGAGACTGCAGATCTTTACAGCGGCAGCCGGCAGGTCTTTCTGAGGGCAGCTGGTGGGTTCAGACTGCTTGCGGTCTTTTGGTTAGCAGCTGAGCATTCCAACATCAGGGCTATGCGTTCCAGTAACATGCTAGATCCAACTTTTAAAACAGCAGGGGAAAAGGGGACAAATGGGCCCCTTGCTCCATTTCCCCCTTTGGTAGTGTCTTCAAGTAATGCAGGCATCATCAGTGAGCAATGCCACCAAGTGGTGGAGAAACTCCAAAGGGAATCACCCCGCTGCGGTGTCAGAGGAAACCAGCCTAACAATACCACGGGTCTGTAGGTCCGATTGCACGGGGATCATATGTAACGATTACAGTAAAGTCATAGAGAATAGGAGAGGTAGACGATAAAATAAAGGAGTCACATTTCATGGTAGCATGCTCACCTCAGCCCCTCTTGGTGGTCCACATGGAGGTGGGAGACGAGAGGAGAGAATATATGTCTAACCAAGGCTTATATATATACTTAGGGGTGTGCAAACCCCTCTGATGATAGGTAACCACACAGAAAGGGGTTACAGAAAGGGGTTGTACTATAGGCAATACAAGCAATGGGAGGGGGTACAACCTAGGGGTGTACACGCAATAGGAAGGGGAGGGACTAGGTACCCGTGGGCGAATCCTAGACTCAAGATGGCAGCCTCACCTTGGCCTTCCTTGAGTGGGCTTGACTTTTTCTCTGGGCTCTCCAGGAAAACAATCACCATCCTTATCAGTAGAGTGTGAGTCCCACCTGTGGTGGGGCAGACAGTGTAGTCTGATTGCTCTATATGGCTGAAGGCCCTCCCGGAGAACACCTCTAAGCAGCTGACTACACAATGATCCTAGAAAGCAGGTGACAACCTGGGAAAAACCTTTCTGCATCCCGCACTAAGGGGCCTCTCCATTCACAGGGCCATCAGAAAGGAAGCAAAGGCCCACCTCTCCAAGCCGGTGGTTCTTTACAAAGTGCACGTAAAAAGGCAGGAGCACAGCCTGGAGTTTTACAACTGGCAACTTGGATGACTTCTTGGTTTTTTAAACACAGTACTACCGCTGCTGCCTCGGCACATTTTATCCCACACCCTAGTCCTTGTTGGAAAATGGAAGCATACTCAACACGGACGGACGGATTGTGATTCAGACTCATCGTAACTCTACAGGGCATACATATAGGGCCGTCCCTCATTTTTACAAAGCAGACGCCCCATCTTTCTCCTTTAAAAGCAGCAGGGGGGCGTCAAACTGCCACCCACTTGGTTAGCAGCTGTGCCACCAAACAAGGAACAAATGACACTGTCCCAAACCCTACCCAACTCAACCTGAGCCAATTCTGACTCACAGCAACCCTACAGAACAGGGTAGAACTGCCCGTGGGGTTTGTGAAAGACATTCTTACATGAGTAGAAAGTCTTCTCCCGCTGGCAGAGAAGTCAGTGGTTTCAAACTGCTGCCCTTAGCAGCCCAATACGGAACCCACGATGCTACCAGGGCTCTTCACAGTGCCACTAGGCCTTCTGATATTTAAGAATAGAGTTTAAACACTCTTGTAGTATATTTCAAGGGATTAAAAACAACACCACACACACAAACCTTTGTATAAAATAAGGCTGAACCTCACTCACGGGGTAGGATTTCAAATGCCTTGAACAGGCGCCAAAGGAAGAGTGCCAGGTACTAGTACACTCATTGACTCCTGGGTTCCAGCAAACCTCCTGCTTAGCAGCTGAGCTAGTAAAAATGTGTGTCCTGACCTTTGTTCTAAGATCTATATGGGATTGAACTGACAACAGCAATTTAATGTTAGCTAGGAAATATAGGGAGCAGTGAGTTTATGGTAATTGGGTAAGAATAACCCAGAAAAGCCTAGGGCTCCGACGTACAAGCTAAGAGGTGGGGATTACAACTTTGTAGATACACCAACAGGGGCTGAGGGTGAAGGACCCACCCCTCTAAACCTTGGTCTTTTCACAACACACCAGCTGCCTCCTTGGCTCCCTCCTGGAGAGAAAACTGGTGACACCCAGGTTTCTTATTAGGTACCCAAGGTCATGTCAAAGCATGAAACCAAGGAAGGCCTTTTAAACTCTCTTAATCAGAAAATATTGTAGGACCAGTTAGTTGTGATATACTTACAAGGACGACCCCCACCCCCCCAGCCTTACCTCATGGGATTTCCCTTGGTTTGGAGGTTTAGGACATGGTTTGGTTTCATCCCAACTGATCTAATAAGTGCTTGTTTAGTACCTCTGCTGCATATTGCCTGTGGAAGGGCCATCCAAGTCACACAGCTAGTCTCTTTGGAGCAACTGAGGAAGACAATTCAGGAACAGGAGGAGGATCTAGAGTGTCTGACAGTTGGAACTGACAGGTATGCATAGAACTCGGGGCTGACGGCCTCTGTGGGAGGCCGCCCTTGCCAGACCAGCAGAGCTGGATGGTGGCCAGTGATCATTGCTGAGCATTTGGATCAGCGATTCTATAGAAGAGTCCTGATCAAAAGGGAAAAAAAGCAGAACAGAATTTCAAATTCTCATGAAATCCAGGAACAGGAAAGGGAGTAGCGATACCAGGATGGTAGGGAGAGGCGGGGAGGAAGGGGGAACGAATGGATGGAAATGATTGGCACATGCCTCCTCCCCCCACCCCACCCCCACCAGGGGGATGAACAACAGAAACTATGGGGGAAGGGACAGAGCAGTCGGTGTAAGATATGAAGATAATAGTTTATAATTTATCAAGGGATCATGAGGGTTAGAGAGTAAATGTTTAGAAAATAATGATGGCAACATATGCACAAATTTGCTTGATACAATTGATGTATGGATTGTTTTAAGAGCTGTAAGAGTCCCCAATAAAATGATTTTTGAATAAAAAACAAACAATAGTTTGACTAGTAAAAAAACTGTGTCTTGACCTTTATAACATCTATGTGGTGGGATCAAACCAACAATCGCAAGTTGAATGCTGCCTAGGAAATGTAGGGGCAGTGAGTTGATGGAACTTGGGGAAGGAAGAATAACTCAGACAAGGATAGGGAGAATGGCTTACAACTCAAAGAACATAACCAGTGTCATGACTTTCAGATGTAGAACAAGCTGCACTGCTATGTTTTTGCTGTTTATATTCTCAACAACAAAAATTAAATAAATGAAAAACAAAAACAATTGTAGGACCTCTTCTCTAAGTCTCCATGTACCACCTCCCTCCTCCTGCTTCCTCTACCTGAATGCTTTCCAAACCAGTCCCTTACAGCAGCGGTTCTCAACCTGTGGGTTGCGACCCCTTTGGGGGACCAACGATCCTTTCACAGGGGTCACCTGAGTCACAAGATCCTTTCACAGGGTTCGCCCGATTCACAACAGTAGCAAAATGACAGTGAAGTAGCAACGAAAATAATTTTATGGTTGGAGGGGGGTCACCACAAAATGAGGAACTGTATTAGAGGATTGTGGCCTGAGGAAGGTTGAGAACCACTGCCTTACAGGGATCTGAGTTGGGTTTAAATCAAATCAACTTGTGCCACCCTCGGTGATGGAGTGTGGACTCTGAAAGGCAGACAGGCCTTGTTCAAGTTGGAGGGTTAGCCCGGGATTCACAGAGAAAGGCAGACGAGTTTGACTTTCATGTTTACTTGTGGAGGGAGAAAACAGAGGGCAAAGAAGCATCCACAGTATTTAATTTGTTTGGATAATAGTTACAGATAAACAGGAACACTCCATATACAATTACCAATACTTTTTTATACAGTTCATATTTCGGTACATCAACACTTTTATTTACACTCTATTTATGTACATTAACATCTTTCTAAAGTCAGTGCATTGTCAAGTTTTATACAGTAATTTACAAGGTGAATGTAGTTAATAGTTAATTTAATAAAATTTCTGCTAATTCATGAATGAAAAAAAATTACAACCAATATAACATACACAGATCAAACAACATTAGTAGATTGTGCTACCTGCTTAAATAAAACATGACTTGACCATGTAAGAATGGACAGATTTTGTATATTGAAAATCTCCCAAACACTGAAGTCTTGATTTTGGTGACTTGGTCACATTAAACCACTCCTTCCTCTGAAAAGGGTTTTGACCTGAAGTAGCCATTTCCGACCATCTCTCCGGACCCTCGGAGAGCTGAAGAGCCCCTGATGTCAGATGTCAGAACACAAAGGCTTAGTGACACTGGTACCGACTACCTCTGAAGGAGGAAGATTAGTGCAATCTAGCAATCAATGAGACTACTCACTTCCAGGGCCCCAACAAATACCAAGGACCAACCAAACAAAACACAAAATGGTACACTACACTATTGAAATATGTTAACAAAAGTTAAAAAACAAAAAAAGGCTTAAATAAATAACATTTTTATCTTTGTTCCAGTCTTGAATAATGAAAGGAAAATAAAAGTAAGCAATTAACTGGGAAATCAACAAAACAAAAAAAAAGGGCACTTAAGCAAAATAGAAGTAAAGTTTTTTTCCTATATCCACCAATTTCATCAAAAATATCTATGAATAAAATCAATGTTTGGGATATGTTTTGTTTTTAAGTGTAAAGAAAGGGGAAACTACTCTGAGTTAATTTAGAGCCATCAAATTAGAGTTAATTTAGAGCCATCAAATTAGAACAAATTTTTATGAGTATTCTCTCCTTTCGATAAAGTGCAAAAACACCTCAACAAACAAAAAGCCACCACTGACTGCGAACCAGAAGCTGGCTCTGCGGCAGGTTTTCAGCTCAGCTCCTTGTGCAACGCGTGCATGTGGATGAAGATGATGAAGATGGGACAAATGATGCCACACTAAGGGGTTGGGGAAGCACATTTGAGGACACGCTAAGTATCCTGCCTGAGAGGGTTTCCCAGGATGCTTTTCCTTTCTACAGGGTCTCCCAAGCAAGGCGGCGGCCAGAGGGGGGACCCATCCCTTCTAGAGTCCTGCCCTTCCTGACTTACAGGGTGTGTCCAACAGGACGTCAAAAACAAAAAGCATGACAAAGAGTGGGGGAAAGGTCTGAAAAGTAAGTCTAAAAATCTGTGTCCACACCATAAGAATCGTTGCACATCTTCATGGTCTTGCTTTCCTTGTCTTGTCAATAGAATGGAATAAAACTTCGGGGAAAAGGAGGTAGCATATCATGTCGTCCCCAGACAACACTACAATTTTGTTGTTGTTGTTGTTTTGTTTTTCTTTGACTCCAAGGAAATCCTTAGGATCTCATTAGGCTTACTGGCAAACGCTGTACTCGCTACATGTTTGTTCGAATCCGGACAAGCACAGTGAAGTTCTTATTTGGTCCCAGGTGGCTGCTGCCAAACCCTTTTGCTTACAGGCTAATGGTGGGCTCTGCCTGAGAGTTCTCTACCAGAGAGCTTGTGGGAGACAGCTCAGAACAAGGGTAGTATTATTGTTATGTGAAATGCTATTGTAATTAGGATTTTTATTTTGTGCTTCAGGGTCACAGGATAAAATAACTACATTTAGTTTGCGTCTCAGCGACACCTTTGCCGAAGGTCAGCTGCAGGGAACCCTTTCCCTTCGCCAGCAGCCCGCCTTGCAGCCAGTCAGGGCCTTACTGCAGCACACAGTACTTTCTGTAATCGGACTCGAAGTCTTCGTCCATGCTGCTGGTGTCTGCCATCTTTTTGCCATCGATCTCTGGCAGAAATTGTGCGTAGTCTGTCCTCCGCTGCTCGTAGAAAAGAATGTAGGCAGAGTCGGTGTCAATTTCATCGGGGTGAAGTTCCTGAAGGGCAAGAACAGTCTTGAACACAGAAGCTGTCATCACGTGGATTCTTAATCCTAGCCATCCTTGCTAGCTATGGAAGCTGCTGCTTCAATCCGTACAACATTTTAGTGCTTAACTCCACAACTCACTGCCATTGAATCGATTCCAACTCACAGCAAGGTAGAACTGCCCTGTTGGTAACTCAAGATTGTACTGTATGGGAGTAGAAAGGCTCGTCTTTCTCCACAGACATAGCAAACAAATGACCAAAAAAAACCCCCAAAACAAAAACCACCCAAACACTCTTATAAAATCCCCAAAGTTCACAAGATAGCAACTTTTCCTCATTAATAAATTTCTTTTCCTCACTATTCATTAGTTTCATCTCCTACTGCACATATATGGTTGTTCCTTTAATATTAACGTCATCTATAGCTTGATAGTAACAACAACAACGACAACAACAACAAAAAAATTTCCTATTTAGGAAAAAGTCCTTTATTTCAAGTAATACCCCATTGGGCCCTCCTACCGCCATCCCCCCTAGGTCTGCTGACATGACGGCTCCTAAACGGCATTCCACGAGTGAGAAGACGTACCTTACAACTGCTGTCGTTGTAGCAGTACCACTTGCTGTTGGGGTTTTTGGCATAAGTGACATAATGGCCCCCACCCAGAATTCCTGAGTGGCACTACAAGAGAGGAGAAAGGGCAGGATGTCAGCAATACCCCACACCATGACCCGGCCACAGCACAAGCACCTTAGCAGGGAAATACAGGTCACTGAAGTGGTGATCTCTTTGGAACCATCTATAAACAAACAAAATTCAACAGCCAGAAACTCCAAATCTTGTGTAGGTGAGTAACCATTTTAAAATAATAATTACTTTTTAGAAATAAAAAAAACTCCTTAAAAAAAGTTCCTGTTGGACAACAGAAAAGTGGGTGAAGGGAGACATCAGACAGTGTAAGACATGACAAAATAATAATAATTTATAAATTATCAAGGGTTCATGGGTGGGGTCGGGGAGGGAGGTAAAAAAATGAGGAGCTCACACCAAGGGCTCCAGTAGAAAGCAAATGTTTTGAGAATGATGATAGCAACATATGTACACATGTGCTTGACACAATGGATATATGTAAGGATTGTGATGAAGAGTTGTATGACCCCCAATAAAAAGATTTTTTTAAAAAAGATACTGTTAAAAAAAATAAAGTTAGCTGTTACTTCCAACTCCCCTATGTGTCACCTAGGGTTTGTAAAGGATGATTTTCCAGACATAGATCATCAGGCCTTTCCTTCCTAAGCACCTCTGAGTGGGCTTGAAGGCTCATGAACCTGCTTAGCAGAACTGAGCATGTTAACCTTTGTGTCCCGAGGAACACACCAGTATAGATGGGTTCAAAAAGTGTGGGGAAAAAGGAAATTAAAAAGATAATGGAATTTTACCATGGACTTTTTGGAAGCTCCCTCATATGAGTGACTTGAACTTGTGACTCCAGTTACAAAGAACTTAGGGTCTCTGCTTGAAATTGTTCTGCATTTTTGTACTTCCAGAAAAACCATGCTGTTACCTCCGTCTGGGCCCATGTCCATCTCTCATCCCTTCGCTGACTGGTGCCTTCAGAACGGAGCCCTGGAGGCTGTTCCTCTGGGTCTCCTCGCTAGATTCATGTGCTCCTCCTCTGACTCCACGTGAGCGCCTGTCCTTCCTATGACCGTGGCTCCACTCCAGGGGAACTCTGCCTGCTCACATGACCATTCACTCACCACTCTCCTTGGAGTCTACCCAGGCGACTACGGTATCTTCTGTTAACATTAGCTAGCACCAAGTTCACTGTCTAGACATGACACAGACACTGAATAAATGCTTGCTGAATGAATGATGGAAAACGAACAAGCTACTGAAAAGCACAAACCACTTGGAAAGCCAACAAGAAACCACTTACCGAGATTGCATATAGATTATAAATGGGTTTAACATGAACAGCTTCTCTTTGGTCATCAGTGCTGTCTTCCTCACTGTGGTTGTCAAGCTGACCATTGCTGCAGCCGTTGCCACAAGCCTCATGCTCATAAAGGAATCCATTGGCCAACGCTACCTCATGGTCCTGAGGGGTGGCCAGTTCGGGCTGGCTGCCCCCCAGCATGTGCCCTCGGCTCAAGGTATCGGTCAGCTCACAAACCTGCCCGGGCCCGTTTTCCTTGCTGGTGTCCAAGTTCTCCTTGCTGCTTGACAGTTTGTTTTTGCTGCCAATCTGGGGCAGCCGGAGCCTCCCTTTGCTCCTCCCCAAAGTCCGGGGGCTGCTGTTAGGGCTACTAGTTTTGCTGGAGGGGCAGCTGGTTCCACTTTTTCGTGATGAAGAAGGCGAACCTGTAAAGGGAGAGAAGATTCATAAATCTAAATGTCACAAGACAAACTCATCACCACATGCTCACTTGGAACCAATGCCCTAAGTGCACACACAAAAGTAAGGATGGGGAAATGCAGACAGGCTGCTCCTTAGTTCTCACTCGGTAGCCAGTAAATTACATTCTTGTGTCCCTCACGGCCAAGCCCCTAGAGACTGCAATGCCCTAAAAATATAAAAGTACCTCAGACTTAGAAAGTAGCAGAAGGCTAATTCATGTCAGATTCTATTAAAAACATTATTTTTTAATTTTTATTTCTTTGATCATTTTATTAGGGGCTCATACAACTCTTATCACAATCCATACACACATCAATTGTGTAAAGCGCATTTGTACATTCACTGCCCTCATCATTCTCAAAACATTTGCTCTTCACTTAAACCCCCGGCATTAGGTCCTCATTTTTCCCCTCCCTCCCCGCTCCCCCCTCCCTTAAAAACATTATTATTAATACATTATGGAGCTTTATAAATAAACACTCCTTTTAGGGGGTCAAATTATTAGACAAAACTATGACCACAATTTATTAAGCACTGTCAAACTCCATTAAGCAAGAGTCAAAGACAGAGAAACTATATGGCCCCCGCTCCCCCACTGGCATATTCCCTCCTCACCTTTCGGGCTCCTGATGATGTTTGCACTGAGTGAGGACGGGCTCTTGCTCAAGGACATATCTTCATCCCCAGCTGAGGAGGAGCAGTTCTGGCCTTCGACTTTCTTCACCTCTCCCACTGGAACCCGTGGGTCAGAGAGATCGTCCCCCTGGGGTGTGAGTGGTTTCCGGTGACAGAGAGCTGGGTCCCTTGGTACCAAAAAAGCACTAGGGTCAAAAGATTCACGAGGAAATTTAACAATTTTCTGGGATTTTATCCACCGGCCATTCACAAATTGAAATCGTTTAAGGTGAATAATCTGGAGAAAAAGTAAAAAAAATCAGTGTTAAAGGGTTGCAAGATATGAAAGGGTTTTAAAAAGTATATGGAAATGGAAATGAAAGAAAATGGAATTCTCCATAAGCTTTGGAAAGCCCCTCCTACATTCATATTTTAAAAAATAAGCTTAATATATTTGAATGTTCAACAATGTATAACATTTACTCATTCTTTAAAACATGATTTTTATAAATGAATACATTTTATGTTTTGAGTGGTAGGTATATGTTTAGTACTCATCAAATTGATCATTTAAAATCTATGCATTTAACTGTATGCTAATTATACCTTACACCTTATAGTAGTATTACATCTGATATGATGCCCTCACACCTAATTAAACGAATGAAGCGATATCTCAAGCAGGCCTCCTTGAAGATGGCTAGTATGAGGGCAGAATTCATATGTGGGTATGAAGGACATCCCTAGAAACTTGCGTAAGGAATGAAAAGTCCACATTCCCAGTAGGATGAAGACATGCTCAAGTGGCAGTAAGCTGTGAGGATGAAGGGCAGGAGAACAGAATGGGACACGTAAAGTCAAATGATAGGGTAGAATAACCAAATTTCTTATCTGGGCCTCTCAGAACAGGAAGATTTATTAACACAAACTCTCTTGACAAGCAGCAGGAGAAGGCAGAAGTGAAGTGAATTGCCCTTGTGTGCATGTGCACACACTTCATTTCTGAGTGTGCCAAGGGCCATGGGACCAAGTGGAATGTAGGCTCAGTTGCTGTCTCTTAAATCCTATCAAAAGCGCCTACTGGTGGGGGTGAGAGGGGAAAGGAGTGGGGAGAAAGCCTTTCAATCTCTCCTGAAATTGAAATTCACCAGACTGCGCCACTTCTCACATATTGTGCTGAATTAATTATTTGGTCTACAGAATTTCACTCTTCTGGGATATAATCTCTTTAGAAACAGGAACTATCAAATATCCGTAGAACAATTCATCTCTGTGTCCAACACAACAATTTTGTATAGAAAAATGGTCTTAAACAGTCCTGCCAGGTGGGTCTTATTCTAAAAATAACAAAAGCTCCCATTGGTTGGATGCTTCATTGCTTTATGCCAGATTCCTGCTCTATCAGAAGTGGACCATACCATACCAGAATAGGGGGAAGTCTCCAGAGATCCAGTTTCTTGGTTGCCAAGCAGTGGGTCTTACACTTGGAGCAGTAGTACATCTCGTTCTCCCCCAGCTCCTCCTCACTGGTGAAGGCACGGAGACAGCTGTCCAGGTTGATGGGTTCGGCTTGGGCTCGCCGACTCTGCTCCACACTCTCATGCTCATCCATGACCTGTAGGCGGGGCGCAGGGACACACTTGAAATGGGCACATCGTTATGTTTCAACCTCTTATTCACCTTTATCATACTCTTCACCAGAAGAAGGGAGCCCTGGCAGTGTAGTGGTTACACAGCAGCTGCTAAACAGAAGGGCAGCAGCTGGAAACCACCAGCCACTTCACAGGAGAAAGATGAGGCTTTCTACTTTCATAAAGAGCGACAGTCTCAGAAACCTTGAGGGGAAGTTCTACTTGTCCTATAAAGGTCATTATGAGTAGAAATCAATTCAAGAGCGATGAGTTCTCTCTCTCTCTCACACCCACACCCACACAGTCTTTGACTTTGAATAGCATCCACACATTTATTCACAAATATTAAATCAATTTAAGATCTTAGATGAAAAGTCTATTTATAGGACCACAGTTTTTCTTAAAAGAAAAACAACAACACCCACCCCCCCCCCCCAAAAAAAAAAGAAAAACAAAACCCTCACTGACCCATAGCCCTACAGGGGACAACACTGGAGACACAGTGTGGTAATTGCACCCAATCTGACCCCACCACACCGAGGCAAAACACTAAGGGTGTGCAACAGAACAGCAAGGGGAACAGAGCAAGGAAGTACGAAACCTAAATGAAGGCTGAGCATGATAAGAAAGTAAAAAGAAGAAAGTAAAAGGAAATAGAGGAAAGAACTAGGAAGCAAAGGGCATTTATAGAGATATATATATAGGCAAGTACATATGTAACTATATTTATATATGATGATGGGAAAATAGATCTTTGTGCATATATTTATAGGTTTAGTATTATGGTAGCAGATGGACATTGGGCCTCCACTCAAGTACTCCCTCAGTGCAAGAACACTTTGTTCTATTAAACTGGCATTCCATGATGCTCACCTTCCCCACACAATGGCTGAAGACAAATGGGTGCATAAGCAAATGTGAAGAAAGCTGATGATGTCTGGCTATCAAAAGATATAGCATCTGGGGTCTTAAAGGCTTGAAGGTAAACAAGCGGCCATGTAGCTGAGAAGCAACAAAGCCCACATGGAAGAAAGCACACCAGCCTGTGTGATCGCAAGGTGTCAATGGGATCAGGTATCAGGCATCAAAGAACAAAAATCAAATCATTGTGAATGAGGGGGAGAATGCAGAGTGGGGACCCAACCATCTGGAGGGAACTGGACATATCCTTACAGAAGGGTCGCAGGGAGGAGATGAGCCAGTCCGGGTGCAGTGTAGCAACAATGAAACATAAAACTTTCCTCTAGTTCTTTTTTTTTAAATTAAATCATTTTACTGGGGGCTTGTACAACTCTTACCACAATCCACACATACATACATTGTGTCAAGCACTTTTGTACATTTGTTTCCCTCATCATTCTCAAAATATTTGCTTTCTACTTGAGCCCTTGGTATCAGCTCCTCATTTTTCCCCCTCCCTCCCCGTTTTGCCCTCCCCCATGAACCCTTGATAATTTATAAATTATTATTTTGTTTTCCACTAGTTCTTAAATCACCCCCCCCACCCCCACCCCCGCCTACTATCATGATCCCAATTATACGTTACAAATTCAAATAGACCAGAGGATGTATACTGGTACAGATAGGAACTGGAAACACAGGACAGATAAATCCTTCAGGGCCAGTGGTGAGAATGGCAGTATTGGGAGGGTGGAGGGAAGGTGGAGTAGAAAGGGGGAACCGACAACAGAAAGGTGGGTGAAACGAAAAGTTGGATAGTGTTAAGACATGATGAAATAATAATAATTTATAAATTATCAAGGGTTCATGAGGGAGGGGAAAAATGAAGAGCTGATACCAAGGGCTCAAGTAGAAAGCAAATGTTTTAAGAATGATGATGGCAACAAATGTGCTTGACACAATAGATGTGTGTATGGATTGTGATAAAGAGTTGTATGACTCCCCCCAATAAAATGATTTTAAAAAATCTCTGAATGCTTCCACGTAAAAAAGTCAAGAACAAAGAAAGAATTGCTTATCTTTTTGGAAATCCTGAAGCCCTACCCCGGCTAACATGTGAACTGTAACCAGAGAGCCAGAGCATCATTAGCATGCTGCAGACTCTACAGAGGCTCGGAGAAATAACATCACCGAGACACAGATGTCAGATTTGGATTAAAGGAGACAGGGTAGAGAAGAGCTCATGAGAGGACAACGCACTAGAGCATTAATCCTTACAGAATACAACTCATTTGCACAGGGACTCAACATAACACAGTTATCAAATCACCAAGTACATCATTGTCAGCCTCCTGCCTCATGGGGCCTTTTTATCTGAGATGACAAGAGAGCGAGGCTTTGGAGCAAGAGGATGTAAATGTAAAGGAGAGACAGCAGAAGGGAGCAACAATGGGGGTGCGGGGTGCGAGTGGGGGTGGGTGGCTGTGTGTTAGGGCTGGCGGCAATGGGGAGAGCGAGAGGAGCAGGGACCTAGAATAAAACATAACAGGAACAATCCGACCCTCCCCCAGTGCTGGCTGCCAGGTAACAATAATAAGCCAGAGCCTGGCAGCTGGGACTCTTCTGCTCTAACACATGAGACAGTGGCACAGGATCAGGATGATGCACGCCATCAGGCGACTAGAGGCAGGGGACTTCACTCCAGGGTAGAGTTTGGACTGTATAAGGCTTCAAAAAGTTCTTAGAAATATGGACTTGGAAGATTTTTCTATGAACTTTTAAAATTATTGTTGCCAATTCAAAAATTGGCAGTGCAGCCCCACTCATAACCAATGTGACTTTCCCATCACTGTTAACTCCTTCAACTCACCTTGTGACACTGCTTTTGATGATGGTGCTAATTATAATTTCTTTTAAAAAAATATTTTCTTAGTTAAAAAATTATTATTCTTGGGATTTGATACATGTATCATATTCCATAGTTCAATCACATCAGTAGAACTGTACAGTTGCTACCACAATCAGTTTCCAGACAGTATTTTTCTACATGAACTCCTTGCCCATCATCTCCCTTTTACACGGCCCCTCCAACTGTAACCCCCCCGAAATCTTTATTCTACTTGCTGTCACTATAGGTTCATCTATCCTGGGTTTCATATGCCAGGAAACAGAAAAACATGTACCATATATACTGGTGTATAAGCAGAGTTTGTAAACACATTTTTAATGTAGTTATTGTGGTAAAGTAAGTGCCTTGCCTGATATTCGGGTCGGCTTATACTCGAGTATATACTACTACAACTTCAAGAGGGTGACCTCCAATGACATGACACCTCTGAGATATACCCTAATATGAACAAACAAACACTAAACCAAACAATACAAGCCAAAAATACAGAAACCTTTGGAAACCAGATCAGGTTCAGCCTGCATCATAGCAAGGATATCTGCTGACAAAGTTTTAACTGATCAATTTAGATTTACGCCTTTGATCTTCTCTACTCATCCCCCCCAAGCACCATATTCCTCCCATCCCTCAAGTGTAGACAGGGGGGAATTCTCTAGAGGCTTATTTCCTATGTAGTTCTACAAATGAACCTTGTGCTTCCACTGTCAGCCATGTTTTCTGCACACTGGAGTCTCACAATTTAGGGTCTGATACTGATCCCTCTCCTGGATTCTAATTCTTTGGTGACTGATGATGGTGTGCTTCTTCCATGTGAAATCAGTTGATATCTCACTTAGATGGCTGCTTGTTTGGAGATAAGCCTTTTAGACTCTCGACGCTATTTTATCTGATAGCTGGGCATCATCTAAATTTTTCGCCACATTTTGCTCTAGAACCTGTATCTTCTGTGTTCCCTATGTAAGAACTAATTGTTTCTTAAGTTGGAACTAGGATTTAGTGTGAGCCCAAACCCATTTCTGGATCTAAACTTTTTAAACATTTGTTATTACTTGGTAGTTAACATTTATGTCATATCATTTCATAGTTCAATCATGTCAAACAGAATTGTAAAGTTGCTTCCATACGTCAAAGAGAATTGTACAATTGCTTCCATAATCAGTCTCCAAACATATTTTTCCTTTCCAGACTCCTAAACATTGTCTCCCTTTTATCTCCCATCCCTGTCTTCCCCACTTCCATACCTCACCCCCCAAACCCTTGTTCTATTTTCTGTCCCTATAGGCCCATCAATCATGAGTTAAATTTACCCTCATACAGAAAAATAGCACAACTTCAAGAGGTGACCCCCAATGGCATAGCACCACCGAGATACACCCTTAATATGAACAAACATCAACTAAACAAAACAGAATGTCCGTCACAGGATTGCCGGAATATGAACCTTTTGAAACCTCTTAAGTCCAACAATTAACTGAACCCTCTCTGACAAAGGTCACAGACACCCTGTTCTCCCTTCCAGAAGAGCACCATTGATCTTTGCTAGAGATAATTTCTTCATTTCCCTTACCAAACCGGTGAAAGGACAACCAATTTGGAATAAGCTTTTCTGGTGAGATTAACTCCGCCCTGACCCCCCAACACATGACGATGCTGAGTCACAGGCTGTCGAGTGCTTCTGAAAACGATCAGCCTTGCGGTGGGTCATGCAAGCAGGTTCTAGGGTTGCATCACCATCCATTCTGAAGAATGTCTTAAAAGGGGGAACTTACAGGAAAGTTTTTTAGAGAAGGAAGTTAGCTTGACCTTAGGTAACCGGTTATGTTCTTTTCCCCTGAACATAAATTCTTCAGTGACAAGATACTAACGCCCATCAACTTTGATGAGCTAGACACCCAAGGGAAAACCTGACACACTCTGAAAGAAAGCATGCCATACCAATCACTGGAATTTGTGGCTTTTTTTTTTAGTGGCTACTTTTTAAAGAGCGATGCAGCAAATAAGGCAGTGTCTCTTTTCTCACAGCCAGTTAAACATTATCTCCGTTATCTCTCCTAGGTAGGTTTTATAGTCACCCACAAATTATAGTAAGCTAGTAAGGAATGTTGATTTTATTGGCTATATTTTCTGTGGACACAGCTTATAGAGTTAGAGGGAGACAGGAAGGACGAAAGGCAGAGATAAAACCTGTTTGTGGATTAACAGTAATTTCTATGTATTAATAAAATACATGATACAGATTCCTTTTACCTCTAGGGTCCACAGCCAGATTCTCCACTACTGTTCTAACAGTCTACATTATTTTTTAATTTTCAAAACCATTTTATTGGGGGCTTGTATCCATACATCCATCCATTATGTAAAGCAAATTTGTACATTTGTTGCTATCATCATCCTCAAAACATTTTCTTTCTATTTGAGCCCTTGGTTTCAGCTCATTTTTATCCCTTCAGTCCCTCCCTCATGAACCCTTGGTAATTTATAAATTATTATTTTTTCATGTCTTACACTATCAGATGTCTCCCTTCACCAACTTCTGTTGTCCGTCCCCCAGGGAGGAGGTTATATGTAGATTCTTGTGATCGGTTTCCCCTTTCTGCCCCCACCTTCCCCTTCCCCTTCTGGTACCACTACTCTCATTATTGGTCCTGAGGAGTTTATCTGTCCTGGATTTCCTGTGTTTCTAGCTCTGATCTATACCAGTGTACAACTTCTGGTATAGCCGGATTTGTAAGTAGAATTGGGATCATGATAGTGTGGGGGAGGAAGCATTAAAGAACTAGAGGACAGGAGAACAACAAGTCAAATAAAATCAATGGAGAGAAGGGTATAGGATGCCTAGTGGGGTTTAATCAAGTGCAATGTAGCAGCGAGGAATTACTAAACCGAATGAAGGCTGAACATGGTGGGATAAGAGGAAATTTTAAAAGGAAACAGAGGAAAGAACCAGGAGGCAAAGGACATTTATAGAGGTCTAAATACAGGCAGGTACATATGTGTGTGTGTGTGTGTATACACACATACACACACACACACGTACATATATATTTACATATGTATATATTCACATATGTACCTGCCTGTATATATATAATGAAAGGATAACAGAACTATGTACTCATATCTATACATTAAGAATTAAGGAGGGGGGAGGAGAAAGGGAGGGGGAGGGGAAAAAAGGAAAATTAGCTGATTCCGGAAACCCAAGAGGAAAGCGAATTTTGGGAATAATGAGGGCAACAAATGTATAGATGTGCTTTACACAATTGATCTATGTATTGTGATGAATTGTATGAGCCCCAATAAATTGATTAAAAAAAAAAAAAGAATTAAGGTTGTAGATTGGACATTGGGTCTCTACTCAAGTACTCCCTGAACACAAGAACAGTGTTCTAACAATCCGGCATTTTGGGATACTCTCCTTTCCTCACACAATTGCTAACAACAAAGTGGATGCATAAGCAAAATGTGGTAAACAAAGCTGATGGTGCCTGGCTATCAAAAGATATAGCATCTTTCATCTTAAAAGCTTGAAGATAAACAGCAGCCATCTGGATGAGAAGCAACAAAGCCCACATTCAAGAAGCACACTAGCCTGTGTGATCATGAGGTGTCAATGGGATCAGGTATCAGGCAAATAAGACCCAGAACAAAATCATACCCAATGTGAAGAGGAGGTGGGGGGGGGGTATGGAGTGGAGACCCAGTGCCCATCTGTAGACAATTGGATATCCCCTCACAGAGGGGTCATAGGGAAGAGATGAGCCAGTCAGGGTGCAGTATAGGACCAATGAAACACACAACTTTCCTCTAGCTCTTTGGTGCTTCCTTCCCCCCACCTATCATGACCTCAATTCTACCTTACAAATTGGATTAGACCAGAGCATGCACACTGCTACAGATAAGAGCCTGTAACACAGGCAATCCAGGATAGATAAACCCTTCAGGGCCAACAAGGAGAGTAGAGATACCAAGAGGATTAGGGGAGGGTGTGGGGAGAAAGGGGAAATCGATCACAAGGAGCAACCTATAACTTACTCCCAGGGGGACAAACAAGGGAAAAGTGGGTGAGGGTCGATGGAGGACAATGTAAGACGTGAAAATAATAATCTATAATTCATCAAGGGCTCTCAAGGGAAGGTAGATGGGGGAGGGAGTGGGAAGAAATGGGGAGCTGATATCAGGGGCTCAAGTGAGAAGAGAATGCTTTGTGAATGATGATGGCAGAATACGTACAAATGTGCTTGACACACTGGATGAATGTATGGATTGTGATAATAGATGTAAGAGCCCCCAATAAAAGTATTTACCGTATATACTTGGGTATAAGCTGTGTTTTCCAGCACATCTTTTTCGTCTATTTAAAAAAAAATAATTTTATTGGGGGATCATACAACTCTTATCCATACATCCATTGTGTCAAGCACATTTGTACATTTGTTGTCCTCATCATTCTCAAAATGTTTGCTTTCTACTTGAGCCCTTGGTATTAGCTCATTTTCCCCTTCCATCCGCCCACTTCATGAACCCTTGATAATTTATAAATTATTATTATTTTTTCATGTCTTACACTGTCCAACGTCTCCTTTCACCCACTTTTCTGTTGTCCATCCCCCAGGGAGGGGGTTATAAGTAGATCCTTGTGATCGGTTCCCCCTTTCCACCCCACCTTCCCTCCACCCTCCCAGTACTGCCACTCTCACCACTGATCCTAAGGGGATCATCTGTCCTAGATTCCCTGTGTTTCCAGTTCCTATCTGTACCAGTGTACATCCTCCAGTCTAGCCGGATTTGTAAGGTAGAATTGGGATCATGATAGTTGGGGGGAGGAAGCATTAAAGAACTAGAGGAAAGTTGTATGTTT
>NW_022111358.1:12677393-12683983 GCF_000313985.2 Echinops telfairi
TTGGGTTAATGGGTTAATGTTGGACTTGTGGGCTTGGGCAGCATTGGGTTGGGATGTTTTCGTGATGCACATTTTCTTTGCATAAAACTCTCTTATACGTGAGTTGCTGTGGATTTGTTTCTCCAAAGTACCCAGACTAATACAGGGACCCAATCTGTACTTCCCCTCATTCACAATGATATGATTTTTTGTTCTTTGATGCCTGATACCTGATCCCATCAACACCTCATGATGACACAGGCTGGTGTGCTTTCTTCCATGTGGGCTTTGTTGCTTCTCAGCTAGATGGTCACTTGTTTATCTTCAAGCCTTTAAGACCCCAGATGCTTTCTTTATCACATTTGCTGATGTGCCCGCTTTGTCTTCAGCAATCAAGTTGGGAAGGTGAGCATCACGGAATGCCAGTTTAATAGAACAAAATGTTCTTGCCTTGCGGGAGTAGAGGCCCAATGTCTATCTGGTACCCTAATACTAAGCCTATCAATATATATACCGTATATACTCCAGTATAAGCCAAGTTTTCCAGCACATTTTTAATGCATTTTTGTGGTAAAATTAGGTGCCTCATCAGATATTTGGGTAGGCTTATACTCGGGTATATATGGTACATAGATCTATTTTCCCATCATCATATATAAATATATTTACATATGTACTTGTTTATATTTAGACTTCTATAAATGCCCCTTGCCTCCTAGTGCTTTCCTCTACTTCCTTTTACTTTCCTCTTGTCCCACTATCATGTTCAGCCTTCATTTGGGTTTCAGTAATTCCTCTTGGTTCCACTGCCCTTGATCAAGCACTACCAGGCCTCCTCCACCCTCCTCACTATTGATTTTAGATCACTTGTTGCTCCCTTGACCCTGGGTTTGTTAACTTCTACTTCATTTCCCCTGCCTGCCCCTCTCATATGTCCCCCTGGAACTGTTGTTTCTGTTTTTTCCCCTCCAGATTGTTTATCCCACTTATCTTATCTAGCTAAACCTGCAGAGATAATAATATGCACACAAAAACAAGACAGCAAAACAAAGCAACAGAAGAAAACAACAACAAAAAACCCAACAACCCCCCCAAAAGAAAAGTCTATAAATATTTCAAGTTCTGTTTGTTGACCTTTAGGAGTGTTTTCTGGTCGAGCCTGATGGGGTGCCACATCCTGACCCCAAAGTCTACTTTTGGTATTCCCTGGGGACTTTGTTGCTCTGTTCCCTTTGCTGTTCTGTTGCATGCCCATTAATGTTTTGCCTTGGTGTGGTGGGGTGAGATCAGGTGCAATACCCACACTGTGTCTCCAGTGTTGTCCCCGTAGCACTATGGGTCAGTGAGGGATGTTGTGTCTCATAGTAGGGCCGGCCTTATGGTCCTCTCTGTACATTGGCTGCTCTGAGCGGGAATATCATCCTCTGGGCTTGGTGGGCCAGGATGTGCCACTCTCTCTTCCTCCCCCTTCATTTGCTCCCATGTGCTCTGATTAGATATATCCCTCTCCCTGAGCTGTAGCTTCAGTGCTGTCCTCTGCAGGGAATTCTTCTGCCAGGGAGGAGGGCTGTCCATGTAGTTGGGATTGGGGCCGGCCCCTCACACCTCTCTACTGGTTCCCTGCGATTATCCACTTTTCTGATGTTTTCATATCCTATTGTTTCACTCTCAATGGACAGTTTTGCTGCATTTAGGAACCATGGTGCACTTCTTGATAACATTTTCAAAAGAAGACTAATCACAGGTAAGGTTACAACAGCTTCAACCCTTTAGAGACGAGAGGCTGGATGTACCTGCCCTGAGTTGAAGTAGACACTGTTGTAAAGCAAACTTTTTAGATAGATAGTACAGCACAGCAGATGTTTATCATGCGTATCAAGGCATATGTATTATAGGTTATAAATGTACAAAGGGTTTCAATATGTTCATGGAAAAATGAAGTTATAAGATAATGGCATTTCCCCAAGACCTTTCTGAGCTCCCTTTGTACTGAATTCCTGGGATGCCAATCACTCTGTAAAGAGATACTGAGATAACACGGTACAGCATGTGGTGAGCTGTTTTGTTTGCTTTGTCTTATTTTCCCACCAGGATTTATGAACTCTATTATAATCTTATACAACTGAGGATGCAATGTGTGATTGATGTTGCCTGAATGGACATTCTATGGTGCATGACTGTGTATGCAATTTTATATCTTGCTTTTTCAAAAACATAATGGAATTATCTTCTTCTGTACATCAGTACAAGCACCATCATCTTCAATGACTATAATAGTTTAGCCAATACATATATCAAGCTTTATTAAACCATTTCTCTAATATTGGGCAAACAAATTGTTTCAATTTTTCATTAGCCTAGAAATGTTATGATGAATATTGTCTGCACATTAAGTATTTTCCTAGGATGAATTCCAAGGAGGGGAATCTCTGGGGTTTCATTCTCATTTGAATCCCAGTGTGTCTCCTTTGTGTACGTGACTCACCGAGCACAAGCAGAAGCCACAAGGAGGGAGAGACAAATTACTCATGTGGCCTGCTCCCCAGGAAGGCAGGGTATCTTAGCAGTGCTTGGTTCCCATGGTATCTTAAGTGCATCACTGACACTGAAGTGGGCAAGATTGAACTGGTCACGTAGCAACTTCTTGTGTCCTCAGACTGAACACAGGTCATGTTGAAAACGGAGAGTAAGTTACAGACACAAATGATTTTTATATTTGACAGGAGTGTCTTGTCAAGTTAAGATTTTGTGCTGCCCGAGATCAGCTGCTAAAATTTCCCCTATTCCCAAGGGAGGCATAGTTGATGTTACTGAATCACCTTGCTATAAAAACTCACTCCCATCGAGTTAATTCCAACTCACAGTGGTGCTATAGAAAAGAGTTGAGGGTAAAGGGAGACATCAGGCAGTGTAAGAGATGAAAAAATAATAATAATTTATAAATTATCAAGGGTTCATGAGGGAGGGAGGGGAAAAATGAAGAGCTGATACCAAGGGCTCAAGTACAAAGAAAATGTTTTGAGAATGTTGATGGCAACAAATGTACAAATGTGCTTGACACAATGGATGTATGCACTGATTGTGATAAGAGTTGTATGAACCCTCAATAAAATAATTATATAAAAAAAGAAAAGAGTTGAACTGTTCCTTGTGTTTCTCAGACTATACATCTCCATGGACTAGACAGCCTCATTTTTCTCCAGAGGAAGGGCTGGTAAGGTTTGAACCGCTGACTTTGCTGATAGCATAATCCACTATGCCACTGGGGCTTCATTCACCTTGCAAAGTGATCTGCTGGAATACCAACTTCTCCTTAGCCTCCTTTAGATTCAGTCCAAGGATCTTTCGTTTGGCATCTATCCACAATTAATCTCTTCCTTAGCTAGTGAGAGCGGCCAGGAATATCAAGGTGAGGGGTCATACATCGGGACTGCAAGGTAATTCAGGGTCTTATTCCCTGTATTACTTCTTATTGGAGCGAGGATAGGTTAAAATAAAAAGTTGGAAAATTAACAAAGCTATTTTGACACAGTCACTGGCAGTTAAAGGAAGTTACTCCCACAATGGATGGTGTAGTTTACAGCACTGAGTAGGTAAGGCAGGGAAGTTGGTAGTTTCCTCACCCCTAAACCGCACAAAAAGACAGAAAGTCAACTGCTATCACTATGTTAGCTAAAAACGAAACAAAAAGCAAACCTACTATCCACTGAGTTGATTCTGACCCATAGCCATCCTCACGGTTAGCCGCTCAGTGTTGAACACATTGTGCAACCAGAGACGCTTAACTCAGCTAAAGGGAATGCTTGAAGAAACAGAGAAGGTAATTCCCAACAACCAAAAGCCTTAACGTACCCAAACCACTATAATTCCTCACGCAACTACATCTCTTTCATTCCATTGAATTTATTAGTCCATCTCTGCCCACTCTTCATATAGTATTTGGTTGATTTAACAACTGTTTGAGGCAAACATTTTTATAAGGAGTTACTATTCTTTTTGAGGTAATATTTTCAATATAAAAATTAACCTGGCCAGAGAATAGCAGTAGAAGAAACCTATTCTTTCATGGACAGACTTGAAACATTTCAGTCTTTTCTCTCATTTCTCTGGATCACTCTATCCACTAGGAGTAGCACTATAGCTCTTGGGTGCTTTTGAACAAAGTAGCTGTGGTCACCAAATGCTGTTGCTTCACTGGCAGATTTCCTGCTTGAGCCAGAGAATTGTATTAACATTTTAGTCACACCTACGATTTTGTTTCTCGATTCACTTCAAGGCCTAATACAATGAATCCTTGCAATGGGAAAACTGTAAAATCCAAGCAGTTATGTAAATATATTAATTTAAGTGAAACAGAGAATGCCAACGCACATTTTCCTGGGCTGGGTATATTTAAATTGTTTAAAACAGAAATAGCATGACACATTTAAATTGCAGTTTTTCATATATAAAACCCTCCATCTTGAGGTGGCCCTGCATACTCACCCTCTCCTGTGACGTCTGATAGCGGAGGTGAAGAGCAGTAGGATCCCAGTCTACAGCAATGTAGGCATTGCCGATGAAAGCTCTGTCTTCCCCGCAGTCAATTTTACAGCCTCTGCAAAATCTAAAGGGGGACAAAAAAAGATTCATTGGAAAAACAATTGTGAAAGGTTCCAGATTTTCTTTATCAAAAGCATACTCCTTTCTTGGGTTTCCCAAGTCTGATAGATGCCCAATATTAATAATTATTTATATTCCAGGGAACTATGTTTATCATTAATCAAATCTGTTTTTTCAAAGCACTCGTCAGCCATTTCTTAATTCACATGAAGGTATGATCGCTTATGGCCACTCCATGATAATGGGACTTAGGTGTTCAAGACAATGTAATGCTAAGGAAGCCCTAAATTCAGTGGTTAGTGCTCTGAGGCAGGCAATTTATCTGGTGTTATCAACGCTTATTTTCCTTGTTTAAAAGTGCAAAACAAATGAATGTACATAAAAATGTGTGGGGCTGAGGAGGTAGCTGGAATCCATGATAAAGCCATGTTTCCAGTGTATATTTTAGACTAGGTTTCTAAGTTTCTTCTTACATTTCTCTAAAGGCTGGCTTTTGTAATGTCAGGCATTTTCCTGATTTGAACAGACTCACAGCAAGGTCTGTATAGTCTACAGATTATATACTACTGGGCTAGAATTGCCAAACAGATTCATTTTCAAGGAGTTAAAGGTACAGAATAATAATTAGTGATCATAAACTATGAATTTAGTGTGAACAGGTGGGTTTATAAACCAGCTAAGTCTCAAGTAAAATCTAGCTACTGACCTCACAAGGAGGAACTTACACTGACTAAAATTTATTTCAAGCATCTTAGCATTCATAAGCCTTAAACCTGGAAATCAATTAAAAGGCACTTTATTTGAAGCTTCAATTTTTCCTTTTGCAAGAAGGTCACCTTACCTATACCACGGGCACCAAGCACAGGAATTTCCATCTTTCTGCACGACTCGTAGAGTGAATGGATACTGATAGCCCATACTGTCATCACTGAAACAGAGAGAACAGACACCAAATAGCGGAAGAGGTGTTTCTGGCTTTGAGTCATCCTAGAAAGGGACTTTTGTCATGGCAGTACGCTCAGGACGACTGTTCAAGGTGGCTTGTCTTAACCCATCATCTGAAGTCCTGTACCAACCATACTTTGGACACTCAAGTTATATCCCTGTTCATAGCAGGGTAAACATACTAGGCTGCCACAGGTCCCTAAAATGAATCCGGGTGGTTCACGCAAAATTTGTAAGATAAGCAAATCATGTAGTCATTCATTATTTACTTATTACGAAGTCAGGAGACTTAATTTACATTAAATGAGAATAATCAGACTCTTCCTGGACAAGAACATTGACCTTTCACAGAAGGCTGAAAGGTCATGATGGTCTTTTGAGAAGCTGGTTAGCTGTGTATATAGATGGCTTCCTTCATCAGAATACCTGATGTGGTACTTCCTAGGTAACTTCTTTCCCATGACTTAACTACTGAAAGCTACATATAACCTAAATGCCATCCTGGGAATGATTTCCTTTAATTTCCACAGAGGTTGTTATCAAGACAGCCTTGACAATAACTCAACAACCTCCCCAACTTATTTTTATAGGTTTATTTAAACACTAAACTTTGTCCCAATTGAAGCGATGCAAGGAGTATGGTGTAAGAGCAGTACACGTTAGTACTCATTTGGCGCACAGTAGTGGCAATTCTATGGCTGGCTAAAGGTAGTGAAACCATGATTAAGGACTCACTGTAACGGCCAAAAGTGAGTACCAGGTTGAAACAAGAGTCCCCTGTTTCTGTGCAACTCACAGAGTAAATGGATCTTGAGAGTCTGTACTGCCCAGTGTCAGACCCACAGCAGACACTGATAAAAGAAGAATCCAAATTCAGTGAACCCTCGCCACTTCGCGCTTCGACTTCCGCGGCTTCACTCTATCGTGGTTTTGGCGTAACAGCGCATGCTCTATTACTGCCACTGATTGGCTCATACTGTACACGCTTCTGTCTGCATCGCTACGTATCGGAGCTACGTATCAGATGCATTTTTGCTTTTGTACAGTGTACTGTAATTGTTTGC
>NW_022111358.1:12685960-12693349 GCF_000313985.2 Echinops telfairi
ACTACGAAAATATTTGATTTACAAATAAGGAATCCTACTTCGCGGAATTTCATTTATCACGGTAGGGTCTAGAACCGATTAACCGCGATACACGAGGGTTCACTGTAAAAACAAAAGGGACAAAATGAATTGGTGGGATCCCCACGGGATGTTCTCTTCTAGACACGTCTCTTGACTTTTTGATCTGTAACTAAGGCCTAGCTTTCCTGAAGATCCTTCTTCCTTTACAGTTTCTCTTTGTTGTTGTTGCTGTTGTTAGGTGCCATCAAGTGAGTACTGACTAAGCAACTCTCTATATAACAGGAGGAAAACAATGCCTGGTTCTTTATCATCCTTACAATCATCGGCATGTTTCAATCTATTAAGTGATACGTATCCTCATCCTTCCATACATCCCAGATCCTGGAAGTGACAAGGGCCACCTTCTAGCTTTCTTTGGCATGTAAAGATGATTTTGACTTCTTTCTTTTCTAAAACCCATAGACTTGTTTGTAGCATGAAGTACTTGCTATTCCTTCAGGGGGAAAAGATGAGACTTTCTACTCCTGTAAAGAGTTAGTCTTGGAAATTCAAGAAGCAGTTCTATTCTGTCCTGTAGGGAGTTGACTTGATGGCAGTGAGTCTGGTTTTCATTATTGTTCTTTCTCTTCAGAAGTATATATTTTCCTTATTCTTGATCTTAAAGACTTTTCAGTATCTGCTTCATTATTTTCTGTGACTAATGTGTTTCCATCTCCTGAATTTTATCCTCAGGCAAATGATGCCCTTTTGATCTCAAATGGTTGATTATTCTAAGAAGTGTGTCTCTCCCTAAGGCAGTTGTTCCCATCACACACCTATTGTGCAGCTGAAAATTGAGCAATGGAGGTGAGTTTAGTTCCTGACATGAAGGCTGACAAAGGGACATAGTCTCAGGAGTTCCACCTGTCTCTGACTGTCAACTCTGGTCTCTTTTAGAATTGTGAGCTTCCCCTCACAGTTATCTCCCTCTCTCTACAGGATCTTCTAATGAGATCCCTTTCAGAGCAGGTGGTAGTGGTAGCCTGGTAGCACCATCTACTTTTTCTAGCCTGTGTCATGGAGGCCAACACTCCTTGGTCTATTAGTCTGTTGTCTCTTACTATTCTTCATTACCTCAACATCAATGTGTTCATTCAATTATAACTTGGCCTCTTCACTTTCAACAGTAATTTCTTCCATCCCATCTAATTCATTCTCTCCAAGAATCATACTCTAGTTTGTCAATACAAACTTTACTACCTCCAAAATCTGAATTTTAAGTATTCTGCTTTGTAATCACCTGCTCCTATCTTTTCATATCACTTACTAGTATCACTATTTTAATTCTCTGAATCAACTGAAATCTCCAACACTACCTTAAATGCTCACTTTCCTTCTTTCTCTTGTCCCTCAATTACTCCTTTGTACAGATTCTTCATTCCAGAAATTTGTAAACATAATGAAAAATTTCAAATTTACTGATATATACATTAACAAAGCAGAGAAATGTATAATGAAGCCTTATGTGCTCATCACTTATAATACTCATCAATTCTTGGCCACTTATTTCATCTATATCCTTACTCATTTCCCACTAGATTCTTTGCTTAAAAAAATGTTTTGATACCAAGGGCTCAAGAGAAAGGAAATGTTAAAAAATAATGATGGCAACATATGCACAAACATGTTTGACATAACTGATGTATGAATTGTTAAGACTGTTGGATTGTTGTAAGAGTTGTGAGAGCCCCAATAAAATGTACTTTTAATCAAAATTATTTTTTAGAAGTCTTGTTTTTTCTTTAAATTGTGATAAATGCAGGAGTAAGAAACAAAGTTTTGCACTAGGACCCTAGTTCATCCATGTACTGGGTTATTCCAAATAAAATGTGTCTTAACATCCCTGTAATCAGTGGACAGCTGCAGACAAGCTGTCTCAGTAATGCACTTGTCTACTCTTCTTAGGGGAATCTTCCCCAAACAGAGTCCTATCGAAACAGTTGCTTCTGAGGGGATCTGCCAGGCCAGTTAAATTCAAAACAGTGAGGTCAGCTCAAAAGGTTTCATGACTGCTTTTTAGGGTATCAAATGGACACTATTGATAAGATTTTCACAAAGGATAATCATGGGGTTTCTTATGAGAAAGTTTTAAGAAAATTTAAAACTGTACCAATGAGAAAAAGGCCAGGAAAGTTGTACTGAGGAATTCACCCCCCCCACCACCCCCACCCCCGCCCCACCCCTCACCCCCGTCATAATAATAAACCTTTTCATTCTTGGAGGGTAGCTAGGGTTGTCTATGAGAATTCTGTTAAAAAATCTTACCCCACCCACAGCCCTGACTGTGCCCCTTCAGACTTCAATATCACCTTTGGAAGTGGAGAGTATGTTGAAAAATAGTAGCTTTGCATTTTCATATTTTAGTTCAATAAAAACTTCTTTGATTTTATAGTGATTTTTTACTTATCGATATATATTTGTGTGTGCGTGCAAACACACATATAAATATAAATAAACCTGGCATCTTAGCAATATTTAAATGTACAATTCTATGATGGTAATTATACTGACCATGTTTGTGCCACCACACCATTATTTATTTCTAAAAGGTTTTCATCACCCCAGACGTGGAACCCCTACAGCCTTAACTTCCATTTCCCCCTTTAACCCTTAGCTATTGCTAACCGCTAAAAAAAAAAAAAAAATTGTCCCTAAGAATCTGCCTACCCTAGATATTTCTTGTCTAGAAAGAGAGACTTGGCTTCTTCACTGAGTGTGGGGTTTTCTGATATTTTAAGATAGTCACCCTGAGCTGAGGAGTAGTTAGGGCACAGGCAATAAGTAATGAAATAAAGCTTTTTCTGCTGTTATATGCCACCTTTATCTAGTTACCAGAGTTCTGCCAGAATTGATTCTGACAGTTTTTGCTTGTGTTTTGATTTTAAATCTATTTGTGGGTGCTGTGCAGGGGTTCATACCACCATCTTGCTTCAGACTCCCACTAGATTACTAAGGAAGTCAGAGACATAGAAACTTATCCATAAATATTTCAATGTGCATCTAAGATAAACTCTTACCTTTTCCAAACCTATATAGGATCAATCTCTCTTTAACTATTCTACCCTCCATGTCTTTATACCCTCCCTTCTAACAAAACAGCTTTGTAAAGTCACTGAAAACTACCATTTTACAGAATCCAGTAGCTCTCAGTCTTATTATCCTCTGGATAGTAGATGAAACAGCTGATCACTCCTTCCTGGGAATACTCCTCTTCCTTAGTTTTCTGGAATAATACTCATTCCCAGTATTCTTTTTCATCACTGGCTGCTCCTACTCAGTTTTTTGCCTACTCCTGTTTTGCCTCCACCTCCTCTTTTCAACCTCTAAATGTCAGAACGCCACAGGAATTAGATCTTGGGCATCTTCTCTAATTCTGATTTTCTTAAGAGACATCATCCGGTTTAATGGCTTTAAACATCAACTATTTATTGATGACAAGAATACTACATCTCCAGCAGACAACTCTCAAGTATAAGAATGTCCTTCTCAAAATTTGTGTAAAATGGAATTAAAAGATGAAGAAATATTTCCATGAACTTTTAAAAGCCGCCTTGTACAATCAATCTCCAAAACCAAACTCACCACCACTGAGTTGAGGCTGGCTCACAGTGACCTTACATGACAAGGTAAATTGGTCCGTGATTTTCCGAAACTGTAACTCTTTATGGGAGTAGAAAGCCCATCTTTCTCCCATGGAGAGGTTGGTAGTTTCGAATAGCTGACCTTGTGGATTGCAGCTCAACTCATAACCACTCATAAACTGCTCCTTCTCCAGGCTCCCTCATTTCATCAAATGGTACTACTTGAAACATTAACAGGAGAGACTTAGGCAAGAAATTAAATAGAAAGACTGTTAGACTAGATGGACTGGGTGACTAATGGAGACAGTATAGTCCCTCCTACTCAAATGATCAAATCAAATGGGTTTTCTACTCAAAGAGTAATTAACTTGACATAGAGTCACAGTATTACAATTCTAAAATTTTGGACAACACAAGGTCTAAAATGATACCCTTGAACTCACCAATCCTGAGCATGGTTACTAGCTTCCTGAGGAGGGAGTGGGCTGGCTAATCGAGACACCTGAATCCAAACAGCATCATAGAGATCTTTCTTCCGAGTATGCACAGTGCACGGGACAATCAGTGGCATTCCAAAGAGGCTGGGGCGGTTCTTCTGAGATGACAGGAAATAAAGTTCTGTCCTCATCTATACATACAAACAAAGAATAAATTGCTAAGGAGACTGGCAATCTTAGAAAAAATGGAATCAGAAGCCTATCACATATATCACTATCATTTTTAATTGATCACAACTACATCTTTATTTCTGATATCTTTATTAGTATGAAGAGAATAACTGAGTAGAATTATTGAAAAACTAAGCTATTGTCAAATTTAAAGTGGTTACCTATTAACAACTTTGGCTGTTGATTTAAAACATTTAAGATTTTCAAGTTATAGTTTTCTCTGATAAACATTTCATATAAATACTAAATCATATATAAAAGGTTTCATAAACGAAGGCTCTTAAGTAACAAAAACCATTTCGCTAGAGAATATGCCAGTGTCATGAATTAAACTGTCCTCCCCAAATTTGTCTTATGTACCCTAACCTCTGTGCCTGTGGCTATAATCCCATTTGGGATGTCTTTGTGATGTTTATAAGGTAGAAACAGTATAGGGTGTATCTTGAGTTAATCTATTTTGAGATTAAAACTAAAGCAGGAAGATGGTGTATGAGAGATTCCAAGACACAAAGAGTTCCCCAAGGAGTCAGGAAGCAGAAGCTGAAGAGACAAGGACATTCCTTCAGAGCTGACAGAGAGAGAAAAACCTTCCAAACCTCTCCCTACAGCTGACACTCTCAAGTGAGAATTTCTGCCAACGATACTGTGAGAAAACAAATTTGTTTGTTGAATCTATCTACTTGGAGTGTTTTATATAACCCAAAAAGGAAAACAAAACAACTCATTGCTATAGAAGCAATTCTGACTCACGGAGATGCTATAAGGTAAGGTAGAACCGCCCTTGTAGGTTTCTGACGAAGCAAATCTCTATGGGAGCAGAAAATGTCATCTTTATTCCACAGAATGGTTGGTAGGTTCAAACTGCTGACCTCACGGATACCAGTCCAATTCATAACCCACTATGCTACCAGGGCTACTTTTTGATCTACTAGCAGTAGATAAAGAAGATTTTGGGACTGACAGAGTGGGGTGCTACTTTAATAGACACCTCAAATGTGGAAAAAGTTTTGGGATTGGGTCATAGGTAGAGGCTGGAAGAGTTTTACGATGTCTAATTGCAACAGCGTTGTAGGAGGAACCCTGGTAGCATAGTGGGTTATGCATTGGGTTGCTAACTCAAGGTTAGCAGATCAAAACCATCAGTGGCCCACTGGAAGAAATATCGGGTTTTCTACTCCTGTAAAGAGGCTCAGAAACTCAGAGGAAGTCCGACCCTGTTATATATGTTCACTAAGAGTTAGCATCAACTTGATGGCAGTGAGAGGAGAGAAACTGCAACAGGAAGAGATCTGTACTTGTGCCCATTCCAAAGAAAGGCGACCCACTAGAATGAACAATATCATCACTATCATGCAGCAATACACTGAGAGAGAACTGTCAGAAATTCAAGCCAGATCTAGTGGAGGCCATAGTGCAAGGGATACACTGTTGACATGAGATGACTCTTGGGAGAAAGAGAATATAAGAAAGATGTTACTTGTGTTTTATTGACTATGCAAAGGCATTTGACTGTGTGAATTATATATTACAAACTACAGACAACATTATGAAGAATGGGAATTTCAGAAAACTTCACTTTGCTCATATGAAACCTGTACATGGACTAAGAGGCAGTCGTTTGAACAAAACAAGGGTATACTGCATGGTTTAAAATAAAGAAAGGTGCGCAGCAGGATTGTATATAAAAAAAAAAAAGGAGGGGCACCAGGATTGGTATAAGGCTCATTAACACCTGTGATATGTAAATAATACAACTTTGCTTCATGAAAGTAAGCAGGATTTTAAGCACTTGCTGATGAGGACCAAGGATTGCAAGTCTTCAGGATGGCTTGCAACTCAATGTAAAAACCCAAATCCTCACAACTGAACCAATAGAAAAGAATGAAGTTATAAGGGTTTTGTTTTGCTTGGATCCACAATCCATGCTCACAGAAATAATAGCCAAGCCCGACAGGATCGCTGAAGACAAAGCAAGTGCATAAGCAAATGTGGTGAAGAAAGCTGATAGTGCCCAGCTATCAAAAGACTAGCATCTGGGGTCTTAAAAGCTTAAGGTAAACGAGCGGCCATTTGGCTCAGAAGCAACAAAGCCCACATGGAAGAAGCACATCAGCCTGTGTGATCACAAGGTGTCGATGGGATCAGGTATCAGGCATCAAAGAACAAAAAAGTCATATCGTTGTGAATGCGGGGGAGTGCAGATTGGGGACCCAAAGCCCATCTGTAGGCAACTGGACATCCCCTTACAGAAGAGCCATGGGGAGGAGGAGATGAGCCATTCAGGATGTAATGTAGCACCAGTGAAACATATGGCTTTCCTCTAGTTCTTTAATGCTTCCTTCCTCCACGATCATGATCCCAATTGTACCTTACAAATCTGGCTAGACCAGAGGATGTGTACTGGTACAGATAAGAGCTGGAAACACAGAGAATCCAGGACAGATGAACCCCTCAGGACCAGTGGTAAGAGTGGCGATATCGGGAGGGTGGAGGGAAGGTGGGGTAGAAAGGGGGAACTGATTACAAGGCTCTACATATAACCGCCTCCCTGGGGGATGGACAATAGTAAAGTGGGTGAAGGGAGATGTCTGGCAGTATAAGATATGATAAAATAATAATAATTTATAAATTATCAAGGGTTCATGAAGGAGGGGGGAGCGGTGAGGGAGGGGAAAAATGAGCTGATTCCAAGAGTCCAAGTGGAAAGCAAATGTTTTGAGAATGATGATGGCAACAAATGTACAAATGTGCTTGATGCAGTGGATGTATATATATGGATTACGATAAGAGTTATACGAGTCCCCAATAAAATGATTTAAATAAAAAAAATAGATCAAGTAGAATACACATTATTGTCAAAGTAGTCATTTCAAATAAATCTGTCTGGTCATGTTAGAAAATAAAGGTAGTGTTGAAAAGAAAAAAAAGAAGAGTCCCTATCTTTTAGAAATAGTGAAATATTTATGAATGATTTATTTCAAAGTCATACAGAAAGAGTGCAGGTGGCTGAGGAAGTAGATCTGGTGGTACTGGGCAACACTTGGTGGTTGTTGAGGTCA
Source organism: Echinops telfairi (assembly GCF_000313985.2). Classification (NCBI taxonomy): domain Eukaryota; kingdom Metazoa; phylum Chordata; class Mammalia; order Afrosoricida; family Tenrecidae; genus Echinops; species Echinops telfairi. The sequence goes on from NW_022111358.1 coordinate 12,693,329, forward strand.
GGTGATGGGTTTAGGTAGATT
>NW_022111358.1:12693449-12694602 GCF_000313985.2 Echinops telfairi
TCCTCCCTGGGGGACAGACAACAGAAAAGTGGGTGAAGGGAGAAGTTGGACAGAGTAAGACAGGACAATATGATAATAGTTTATAAATTATCAAGGGTTCGTGAGGGAGGAGAAGTGGGGAGGGAGGGGAAAAAAAAAAGAGGAACTGATACCGAGGGCTCAAGTAGAAAGCAAATGTTTTGAGAATGATGATAGCAACAAATGTACAAATGTGCTTGACACAATGGATGTATATATGGATTGTGATAAGAGTTGTATGAACCCCCAATAAAATGATGGAAAAAAGAAAAATAGTAGCCAAGAAATCAAACAAAATATTGCACTGGGCAAAAGCTGCACAAGACCTCTTTCAAGAGTTGGGGTAAAAGGATTTTATTGAGGACTAAGGTAAGCCTAGCCCAAGCTATGGTATTTTCAATCACCTCATATGTATGTGAAAGTTAGACAATGAGTAAGGAAGAACTGATGCATTTGAATCATGATGAAGAATATTGACAGTACCAGACACTGCTAGAAAAAAATAAAGTCTGTCTTGGAAGAAGTGCAGCCTGAAGAGAGGTAAATGGAAGATCAACGAAAAAGAGGAAGGCCCTCAACAAGACGGACTGTCAGTGGTGGCAACAATGGGCTCAATCACAGCAACACTTGTAAGGAGGGCATAGGAATGAGTAGAGTTTCATTCTATTGTACATAAGGTCACTAGGAGATGGCCACTGCTGCCTACTTTGCCATGAAGATACTTGGCAATCTGGTGAGGACTCAGAATGAAGTGAGACGTGTGGAGAAAATCTTTAGTTTTAGAGAACACAAATGGTGCCAGCAACAGCTTGGAGCTGCTAGAAATGTACACATTAACTGTGTTTCTGGTGAGGCTTTAAAAGAAAATGAAGAGCATGTGATTGGGTAATGGAGGAAGGGTGAGGCTTTTCACACATTGGAAAGAAGTAGTCTTAATTGTGCTCAAATATTTGATGGAAGGTAGAATTTGTAAATGATGAACTTGGATACCTGGCCAAAAAGATACCTAAGCAAGAGCTTAAAGGGGCCATAGGGCTTTTCCTTCCTGCTTATAGTACTATGTGACAAGAAAGAGATGGGCTTAAATACTGTTTTGTTTTTAGTGGGTATATCTTTTTTTTTTTTTTTTAATTTT
>NW_022111358.1:12696525-12698872 GCF_000313985.2 Echinops telfairi
TCTCATCTATACTTGATTTATAAGATGAGATTTAGGCCTTGTTTTCCATATGGGAAGGATATTTATTTATTTGTTTTGGGTGGGGAGAAGATCAGGCAAAAGGTAGAATATATGGATTAAATTATGTCCCCCCTAAAATAGGCATGGCAAATCCGAACCTCTTTGCCTGTGGTTATTATGTCATTTAAGAATGGGTTGTCAAGGGGTGCATAAGCAGATGTGGTGAAGACAACGATCGGATGGTGCCCGGCGATTAAAAGATATAGCATGTGGGGTCTAAAAGGTTTGAAGTTTAACAAGCGGCCATCCAACAGTAAAGCAACAAGCCCACATGGAAGAAGCACACCAGCCAGTGTGATCATGAGGTGTCATTGGGATTGGGTTACAGGTATCAGAAGATTTATAACAAACAAACAAACAAATACGGGTTGGTGGGAATGAGGGAGGTCAGAGAAGAGAACCAAAACCCATCTGTAGACAATGGAACACCCCACCACAGAGGGGTCGCAGGGAAGGCATAAGTCAATCAGGGTGTAGTAGAGCACTGATGGATCATGCAATATATCTCTGGTTCCTTCAGGCTTCCTCACCCCCATTTATCATGACCCCAGTGTTACTTCCCACTCTGGACTGGACCGGAGCATGTACATAGGTATAGGCAAGAATAAAGCTCACAACGCACGGAACCCAAGAACAGGAATGGGAATAGTGATACCAAAAGGGTAGGGGGAAGAGGGGAAGAAGAGGAGAAGAAGGGGGTACCAATCACAATGAATGGCACATAACCACACACCTCCTCCAGGGGAAAAACAACAGAAATCAGAGGGAGACAGTGGTCAGTGCAAGATATGAAAATAATAACAATCTATAATCTATCAAGGGACAACGAGGGTGGGGAGGGGAGGAGGAAAAAAGAGGAGCTGATCCCAAGGGCTCAATAGAAAGTAAATGTCTAGAAAAGAACGATGGCAATATATGTACTAATATGTCTGATACCATTGATATATGGATTGTAACAAAAGTTCTAAGAGCCCCCAATAAAATGATGTTTAAAAAAAAAAGAATGGATTATCTTTGATCTATTAATGACGCCTTAGGTCAATCTCTTCTGAGATATAAAAAGACATTAAATACAAGCTAGGAAGAAGATATGGGGTAAGATAGGTGCCAAGACACATACTGATATCTAAGGACCAAAAAGCAGACGCTGAAGAGACCAGGACTTTCCTCCAGAAACTACAGAGAAAGCCTTCCTTTAGAACCAATACAATTAATTTGGACTTCTAGTCTCCTAGAAAGAGTCCTTGTGGCAACACGATGGTTAAGTGCCTGCTTCTAACTGAATGGTTGGCAGTTTAAACCCACCAGCTGTTCTGCAAAAGAAAGATGTGGCAGTCTGTTTCCTTGAAGAATTATGGCCTTGGACACTCTACGGAGTAATTCCATTCTGTTTTACAAGTTGATTAAGAGTCAAGATAGATTTGATGGCAGAGGGTTTGGTTTTTAGTTTGGTTTAACTTCCTAAACTGAGAAAATAAGCTTGTATGTTAAAAGCACCTACTTGTGGTATTTCTGTTATAGCAGCACTAGATAACTATGACAGTAAATAAAAAAACTTCCTCAAACTTCAATTTCCTCAGAATAAGTAGTTGATAACTCTTGTTCTTCAAACTTGCCAAACTTTTGGGGACTTGTGAAACCCAGTTATTTTCATAACAAGTTAACCAAATTCCTAAAAGCAGCTAAGTTATTTTATTATTTTTTGAATATATTGTAGAAAATAAAAAATAACTAATGGCAACTAAAAAAATGATTGCAGCAGTACACTGGCAATGAACTGTCAGAAATTCAACTGGATTCAGAAGAGGATAGGGAACCAGGAATACCATTGCTGATAGTAGATGGATATTGGCTGAAAACAAAATACCAAAGGATGTATAGCAGTGCTTTATTGACTACGCAAAGGCTTTTCATTATGTGCATCATAACAAATTATGGCTAACACTGGAAAGAATGGGAATTTCAGGATATTTAATTGTCCTCATGTGGAACCTGTACATACAACAAGGGAACAAGTGATCCAAAATCAGTGACAAGGAGGTTGTAGGAGGTCTGGCAGGGCTGGATCAAGAACAATGTAACCAAGAGGAATTCCTGAAACTCAAATGACGGCTAAACATGATAGCGGGACAAGAGGAAAGTACAAAGAAATAGAGGAAAGAACTAGGAGGCAAAGGGCACTTATAGAAATCTAAATACAGGCATATACAGATGTAAATATATTTAAAACGACAAGGGAGAAATAGATCTATGAACATATATTTATAGGTTTAGTATTAAGGAAACA
>NW_022111358.1:12703999-12709747 GCF_000313985.2 Echinops telfairi
AAATCATGATGTTGTCTATTTATTTGTCAGTATTTTTGTATTCCTTTTTTTTAAAGAAAATAATTTTATTAGGGGCTCATACAACTCTTATCACAATCCATACATATATCAATTGTGTAAAGCACATTTGTACATTCATTGCCCTCATCATTTTAAAAACATTTGCTCTCCACTTAAGCCCTTGGCATCAGCTCATTTTTCCCTCTCCCTCCCTCATGAACCCTTGATAATTAATAAATTATTATTTTGTCATATGTTACACTGTCCAATGTCCAAGAACATTCTTGTGTCCTAAAAAGTACCTTCTCCATAGGCACCTACATTTACTTACATGTCAGAGAAGATATACATCTCTACACAAACATATATTGCTGTTGTTAGATACTGTGAAGGTGTGTCAACCATAGCGACCCCTTGTGACAGAGCACAATTGCTCCATAGGGCTTTCAAGGGTATAATCTTTTATTTTTAAATAGTAATTTTATTGACATATCTTACACATTCCAATATGTCCATTCACATACAATTCTGTTGTTCAATCCCATTTGGTGGGGTTATACAATCATCAATGCTATCAGCTCCTCTTCACTCACCCCTTCCTCACTCCTCCCTCCCCTCATTTCCTGTGCCCCAGGGAGCCATTACTACTGCCCCTATTAGGGGTCATCTATCTTGATTACCATGTACTGAGAGATCTTAAATATACAAATGAATGTATGCAAATCTAACATGATTAATGAGGTATAACACATTAAGACCTTAAGAGTGTGGGGAAGAAATCTTAAAAGAATTAGTAGTTATGTAGTTCTTAAGTGCCATACCACACCCTGGATTTATCATCTGTTCCATGTGGCCCTGAGAGGGCCTTACCAATGATCTTGTAGGTGGACTTTGGGTCTCCACTACATCCACTCCCATTCTCAATGATTTGGTTGTGCATTTTTGAACTTCTGATACTCCTTCCCATCAACACCTCATGATCACATAGGATGGTGTGCTTCTTCCAAGTGGGCTTTGTTGCTTCCCTGCTAGATGGTTGCTTGTTTTATTACAAGCCTTTAAGACCCCAGATGCTGTATCCTTTGATAGCCAGGCACTATCAGCTCTTTCTTCACCACATTTGCTTGCGCACCCATTTTGTATTCAGCTATCGTGTCAGGAAAGTGAGTATCGTAAAATGCCATATTATTAGAACAAACTGTTCGTATAATGAGGTATGATTTAAGTAGAAGCCCAGAGTCTATCTGCTTCTTTATTAAAGGTTGTAATATTTATGGTAGAAAATTGTCAGGTTTTTTTCTCCATGGAGCTACCAGGTGGGTTGGGTTTGAACTGCCAATCTTTCAGTTACCAGCAGAGCCCTTAACTGCTGTACCAACAGGGTTCCTTACACGAACACATAGGAGATACAGACTTCTTAAAGAAAACAAGACCGATACACCACTTACCCTCCTGCATCTTAACAAGAATGAGGAATCTCATACTTCATACACAGGTCATCATGTGTGATACTAAAACCAACTGCAACCACTTATATTACCAAATGATAATTAATAATCACATGAATTTAAATCCAATGAAGATGTTGGAAGACAGAATATGACTACCTCACAAAAGAGACCGGAAAGACCAGCAGTAACTTGGCTTACGTTTAACTAACCATTTTTCGGTGGACTGCAATGATGTAGCCTGTAAAGGGGTTGTCAGGAAGAGATGACATATGACCATTCACCATTCCATTTGTGAAGTTCTTCTCAGTTCCACATGGCACAACAGTGTTTGGCATTCCATTGGGGATGAATATCGGTCGAGGCAGGTCTCCATTGGTGGTCAGAGCAAACATGCCATTTGTAGATGGGGAAGAGGAAAAATCTATGCATTCAAAGATAAATACAGCACCATAAATACTTGTAGTACCTTTATCTTGACTTTTTTTAATCAAGTGGGGTTCCAGACCATTGATAGGATAGACCCTTTGAATACAAGGCATGAAGAAATTATAGTTCAAATAATAATTCAAGCTCAACTCAAAGATTTTAATTTCAGGTTTACCTCAACTCATACTACACAAGCACAAGAGTCTATGCTGGAAACCGCAAGCAAAATTCTGCAGAAACCTCTATCAGTACCATGTTGCGGCATCTAAAGAGTTCTACTTTTTATTGACATATCTCACTCATTCCAATATATCTCTTCCCTTCCCATACAGTTCTGTTGTTCAGTTCCATCGGGTGGAGTTATATAATCATCAATGCTATCAACTTCCCTGTTTCCCCCTCTTTTTGTCATTCTCTATTCCATTATTTTTCCTCCATTCCCTTAAACCTGCTCTGTAAAATATGGTAGCTTTGAGCTTGACGTTGCTTTCTAAATTAAAAAGAAATTAAACTTAAAAATCATTTCCTCAGCCTTACTAGCCACATTTCAAGTGCTCAATAAATAGCCAGAGTTACTAATGACTACCATATTGGGCAATATAAATTACGGAAAATTTCCATCATTAAAGTTCTATTAGTGTTGCTATAAATAAAAAGCATTAAAAGATCATCCAACAACCTACCATTAGTCCTACTAACAAAGTATCAATGAGAGGAGCCTCTGAAGAATGTAAGAGATGGTTCACTATCTAGAAACTCATTCTCTAAAGAAATCCTCTACAGTTTGGAATAAACGTACCGTATATACTTGAGTATAAGCCAACCTGGATATCAACTGAGGCACCTAATTTTACCACAAAACTGCATTAAAAAATGTGCTGAAGAATCGGAGTATACATGAGTATATACGGTAATTATCAGGAGGAGGAGGAATCAAAAGCAAGGATATTAATACCCAAAACACTAATTTAATTACTGTATTAAATATATGCAATATTAGATAAACAAATTTCTGTTTAGCTTTATCTAGGCTTATGTTTTCTGATATTAGGTTCCCTTCGTACCATCTACAGCTCTGTTAGTTTTAGACAAAAAGATTTAATTCAGAAATCTGAATCCCAGTCAAAGTTTATTTAATAACAAGGTACCTAATAGTCATTTAGGTTCTTTAGAGCTTAAATTCCTATGTATACAATGATAAACTTGAGCCAAATAATCACTAGGGGTTCCTTCTAGCTCCAGGATTCTTTTGCTGTAATATCCTCTATGAAAACTACAGACCAAGTTTTAAAGCTGAGACTATAAGCAGCAGCTGTTCTGTCTTACCCGTCTGAATTGGACTAGATGCTGAAATGGGAGATCCAGGGATGGGAACCTCAAATGCACACAAAAATCCACTCACTGAGAGTCGGACTTTTTGGTTGTCCTGAGGGAAGTTCTGTAAAGAAAGAAGATAAGATGGAAGGGAAGTGTCAGAGAAAATAAGTATTTGGAGCAAAAATAGATATTTGGGGCAAATGGTTTAGCTGCTCAGTAAAAGAAACTAAATGATTGAATAATTTTTCCTCAACTACCTAAAAGATAAAATGGTTGACAAACATAGCTGAAAAATAACCTCATTGTTCACCCCCAAATCCCCATGATCCCTTTCCATCAGAAGCAAGTGAACAGTGTACATTTTTGTCTTCATCTTCATAACCCTCAGAGACTTTGCCTTTGTATTTTATATGAAAAACAAAAACAAAACAAAAAAATAGAAAAACACCTATAAGGTGAGCATTTTTTCAGAAACTTCAAACAAATATAAACACTAAAGGTTAGAGGTCAATTTAGGGTAGGCTATTATTAGAATATTCATGTGGATAGTTTTTATACACTACTTTCTTAGTGTGTCCAAAAGCCAAGTATATATAAATATTCACACATGAAAATCAATACCCCAAAACATATATTTATAACTACAGACAATATCTAGGAAGAATTCTATTATAATAGTAATACCGAAGGCTCTCAAGAGCAGCAGCAGTAGCAGTCCCTGGGGGAAAGCGATCCTGGACTGACACAACTAGGTTATTCCATACAAGTAGCAGTGGGCTTAGGGAGTTCCCTTATTAAAAAATACCACCTTTATTCTAGTAGACAACTGAAATTTCTGGCCTGGTAAATTTGGTATATCTTTTTTGTTCAATTTTTATTGTATTTTATTAGCTCCATTTAAAACAAGTAATTCTACGAATGCTTCAAGAATTAAAGCTATGATCTTTTAAAGGACAGACTCAGGGCTCTCCTGGAGTCATCGATATTACCTTTATGTTGGAACTATGCACTTCTGCAAGAAGGATCTGTTCTGATTTAAGTCCACAGAGATCACTCAGCTGCTTTTTTAAACCTGTGTACTTTTCATCCATATTCAGTCTTAGACCATATCGTACAGGGGTTGTACCATCTAGCTTAATAACTGTGAAGAGAAAGAGCTTTTATCAGTAAAATGCTGGTCTGAGTGAAAGCCATTGACTAGATATATTTCACTCAATTTTTATCTGGTATGTAAATGCTTCTACAGATGGTGATTGAAGACATGATTGAGTCAAATCAACATTTTCCCTGATGTCATCCGATAAAGAAATGTGAGTGGCTTGGCAAGTTTTTCTTTCTTTTTAAAAAATTTATGTGAAATGTGTTGAGTATTTAAGTACATAATTAACCAAAGTGTACAATTCAGATGTATTTAGTATATTTTGAATGTTATATAGCTACCACCCTTTTTCTAGTTTATACAGCCACCACCCTTTTTCTAGCTTTAGAACTTTTTACTTTATATTCAAGTATAAAAGTAATCAATCAAGCATAAAATACCACTTTCCTCCTATTCTCTGCAAACCACTAATCTGCTGTCTGTATGGATTGGCCAATTTTGGATATTTCTTATGAAAGGGGTCATATGACATTTTGTATCTGACTTCTTTCACTTAGCATAATGCTTGTAAGGTTCATTTAAATTGTATCAGGACTCTGTTCCTTTTTCTGGCTGAGTAAAAATATTTCATTGTACCCATATTTACCACAACTTGTGTATCTAGTAACCCGCTGATGAGCATTTGGGCTGTTTCCACTTTTAGCTGCTACAAATTTATAGGTGGACATGTTTTCACTTTTCTTGTATCTTGGCTGTGGACGTGGGAATGGAAGAGCTGAGCCATATGGTAATTATATTTTTAACTTTTGGAGGAACTACTACAGCAACTGTTTTCCAGAAAGACTGCATCATTTTGATTCTGACAAGCAATGGACAAGTGTCCCTATTCCTCCACATCTTATTTTTCATTTTTTAAAAAATTTATAGTCATCCTAGTTGGTGCGAAAGGTGACTCACTGTGGTTTTGATTTTTTTTGTTAAATCATTTTATTGGGGGCTCATACGCTTCTCACAATCCATACACACATCCATTGTGCCCAGCACTTTTGCACATTTGTTGCCATCATCATTCTCAAGACATTTGCTTTCTACTTGAGCCCTTGGTATCAGCTCATTTTCCCCCTCTCTCCCCACTTTCCCTTCCCTCATGAACCCTCCATAATTTATAAATTATTATTTCGTGATATCTTACACTGCCCGACATCTCCCTTCACCCACTTTTCTGTTGTCCATCCCCCAGAGAGGAGGTTACATGTAGATTCTTGTAATCGGTTCCCCCTTTCTACCCCACCTTTGCTCCAGACTCCCGTTATCGCCACTCTCGCCACTGGTCCTGAAGGGTTTATCTGTCCTGGATTCCCTTATGTTTCCAGTTCCTATCTGTACCAGTGTACATCCTCTGGTCCAGCCAGATTTGTAAGGTAGAATTCGGATCATGATAGTGGGAGGGGAGAA
>NW_022111358.1:12709912-12729675 GCF_000313985.2 Echinops telfairi
ACCACATTTGCTTATACACCCATTTGTCTTCAGCCCTTCAACACCTTGTGATCACACAGGCTGGTGTGTTTCTTCCATGTGGGCTTTGTTGCTTCTCAGCTAGATGGCTGCTTGTTTACCTGATACATTTTCTTAATGAGCAATAATACTGCAAGGCTTTAAAGAAAGCTTCTGACTAAAAGAGGAATCAATGGGTACAGAAATGGGCCCATGTTTTAAAACTTCAAGAACACGGAAATATCTTATGTCTATATCTGGGGTGTTTCTTCCTTAGATATGAAATTTTGATCACTTCCTATATTCTTTTACAGAAAAGAAGTTAGGTCAAAAAGTAAAATGCCAGTTCTCGTCTACTGAACCTTGGACTGAATAATTTCATCAGATAGAGAATTGAGCAGCCTAATCCTTTAGACTTCAAGCCGTGCTTGAAATTAAGATTGCTAGATTGCAACATGTTGAATATGATTTTTCTTAAGAACTCACAGTACATACATATACATAACTGAAGTTGCTAGATTAAAGTAAAAGCCAACAAAGTCAATTAATTTTTCAGAGCTCTGTGACCCACCTGTTATTTCTAAGTGCATATAACTGTCCATTGGGAGTGGTAAAGACAGAAAATTGAAAGGGTCAAATCGTACACTTATATGCCCACATGTCTTGCATTTGACTTGGGATCTCAGCTGCCCATGGAACAAATCCACAACAATCGATCTATTCCTTCTCAGATGGTTGTCCCAGGCCTACCACGAAAGAAGATTAGAGAATGTTTTTCCCCACCTCAAAATATAAATCATAAGCATTTCTACACAAATTCAATGAACCTGGTTAAGTATATTGGATTTATTTATTAGCAGTTTTATTGATAAGATAGTTCACATACAATTCAATGGCTTAAGCATATTAATGTATTGGATTTAAATGTTAAGAATATAATCCTTTCTTTTTTCTAAAATATAAACTTTCAAGTTTTATTTTCACTTCATTCACGTCATACAATGCAATAATTCAATCAAGAAGAGTTGTAAAATTATCACCACATTCAAGTCTAGAACATTTTCTTCCTCCTTGTACTCATTATTATTCATGCAATTATTTTTTCTAATTGTGGCAAAAATATATATAACAAAACATTCTCCAATTTCTTAACCTCTACATGTATAATTCAGTGTCACTAAAATATAATTTTTTTGCCTACAAATTTATAATTCAGATGTGTCATTTATTTATTAATCATTTTATTGGGGGCTCTTACACCTCTTGTTAACAAACCATACAGCAATTGTATCTGACATATTTGTACATATATTCCATTGTTCTTTTCTAGACATTTACTTTCCATTGAGCCCTTGGATTCAGCTCCTCGTTTTTTTCCTCCCGCCCTCCCCTACCCTCATGGCCCTGATTGTAGATTGTTATCAGATGTGTCATTTAAAGTGTATTGTCTACTGAGATATTACAGAAAACTACTTCTAAAGTAGAATGTGAGTCTTTCTGGCCAGTTGCTGCTAGCTGCCATTGAGGAGCCCCCTCCGGACTCACAGTGACCCCTAAGGTCCAATGGAACAAAATGCTGCAGTTTTTGTGGCAGTCCTAGGATTAGTTCTGTTCCATATGAGGGTATTTCAAAAAGGTCATGGGAAAATGACATTATCTTTTAATTTCATTGTTTCTTTTTAAAATTTTAATTTCATTGTTTCTATGAACGTTTTAAAGCTTCCTCATATAGCAGCTATTAACATTTGAACATAAAACCCTATTTCTTCTTCTTTTTTTTTTACCCTGATGGTAAAAATGATGAACAGAAAAGGTCTTTGTCTATAAAAAGCATACCGGCATTATTTTAACAATGATGGGCACTCTGGAAGTTACAGTGGATCCCTGCATGCCCTCCAATGAAGTTTATCATTTCACAATTTTCATTAAAGGTGTTTTTGTTTTGGCATTACTGAACAAGAATGAAGTAGGAGGATATAAATCACTTCACATTCACAAATCACAGGAACATTGTTATATTCACTGTGGCTAGAAAAATCAATCTACTGCTTACAGTGGAAACTCAAAAATGACAAACCTCTGCAGCTACTTCCCAGTCTGGTCGGCCATCACTGTCCTTCAGCTCCACATACGGCTTCTCATGGACTCGGTTAAGATCTTCATGAAGACCATCCAAGAGAAAAGCCAGAAGTTCTTGGGAGTCTTGCTGCTGGAACCCATTAAATCTGGGAGCATACTTTGCTATGGTCCACTAGCAATATGAGGAATCAAAATCATTATTCTTTAGCCAGAAAATTTGGAATGAACATGTCCCATAATTCAAGAAGACACATTTAAAGAAAGTAAACACTGTATTAGAATAACCAACCATTTAAGGTCAAAAGGGGAAGCATTTACCCAATGAGAAAGGTCAGAGGGTTAAGAAAGGAGTGGTAATGGAAACAGGAACACAAGCAGAAGTGAGATAAATGTTGGTTCACTGAGGGGATTGCAATGCATGTCTTGAAACAAAATGTGTATGAATTGTTGAATGTAAAAATGATGACCTGTTCTCTAAGCCTTCACCTAATTTACACAAAAAGTTTAAAAATAAAATAAAAGGAATATAAAGAGTGGTAGTATGTAGTCTGCTTCAATTTCAGCAAATATATTTTGGATGATTATGAAATCTTTCTAAACTTAATCTCAAAATGACAAAAAATATTTTGGCCAATGCTAACAGTTTGATATTATGTAAGCAAAAAAGGAAACTCTATAGGCTAAGAAATATTATTTAAGACATAAATCTTAAATAACAAAATAGAATTTGGTTACATGCAAGGTTTCCTATCATATGTAGTATTTTCTTTAATAGCTGACTTATCTGATCCTTTTTATATGTTAAATTTTATTATTACAGGTAGAAAAGCCTAGTGTTTAAAGTGTAAGAAGTTGCTGACTAGCATGTAACCCTAGCCACGCTCCTTAATCCTTCTGTACATTAGTTTCTTGAGCTGTAAAATGCAAATAGTACTGTCTATATTATAGTGTTATTTAGAGGACTAAATGAGTTAATGCATATTACAGAAATTAGACTATTAACCTAACAAGTGGTCAATAGTCAAACTGCTAGCTATTTTGATTAAATTTTAACTTAAAATAAACTTTTGCTTTATTTTAGCAAAAATAATCCCTACTGCACTAAAATCTACTATATATGGTAATGATGTAAATATTGTATCCACTAATTACATTCTTCTGCTGCCTTTTTAACAGAGCCTACAGATAGAACTAATTATCTTAGTAATATAAAAATTTGGGGGGAATTATTAAACTCTAATAGTGAAGTACTAACAAAGGTCTCCCAACACATACAATTAAGATCATTGGTGAATTAGTAAAATAAATGACACTTCTTATCCCTTACATTGCATGTATCTAAACAAGCAAAAATATCTGAATTTGGTCTACTCCTGGTAAAGGATCCAAAAATAGTAATCCAACTAAAATAAAAAAGCTAAGTATAGAAATCATGTAGTGAAAAGTGATTACTTGAACAACGTTTTAGGAATTAAATACTTTTATATGATTGTAATCTTCTTACCCGAAGCTTTAATGGAGCAACATTCTTCTGAGTCCCACTCCAAAGTTCCTGTACTAAATCCCCATAGCATTTAGCCATATGCCCCTTCATGCCAATGGGATTTGTCCTAGAAGTTTGAAAGGAAAATTTATTGTTAAAGATTACCATAAACCACAATCATGCAAGCAGAGAAAGAACTACCATCTGTTTTATCACATCAAAATAAAATTGGCCCTCATTTCATAGCAAATAAGGCTGGGAAATAAAATTAGAAAAGATTTCTCTCCCCCAGGGTGAAGAAAGAGGAGTTAGGTGACACTCCACTCATTCCAAAGTCAAAGAAGAGTAAGAGGTCAATGGTTAAAGCAGTTACCTGTTGAGTTCATACAGATGTCTCCCTGAGATAAAATACTTTGTCAGTGGCTGCGTGTTGCTAACACACTGGATGCTTGAGTTCATGAAGCATGTGTTTCCCAGGTTACTCAGACCTGTGGCTCCCTTTTCTGTGGGAACTAGAATAAACAACATGAGGAATGAAGCCTAGCTACAGTAATAATACCTTAAAACCGTTATTTAAAAACAAACAAAAAACAAAAACAAAACCAAGTTACTTGTAGTCAACACAGTGATTTTTAGAATGATTTCAATTCTTTAAGTGGGGCTAATCTTTCTCTTTCTGGTCTTGAAGGCTTCCATGGGAGTGTCTTTTGATACTGACATGACAATGCAGGGGCATTTATAATCTCAAAGCTGCAGTTAATCACTGTAATTGCGAAAATATTCAGGATTCAAATAATTATTCTGTTATTATTATATTTAAAAATATGTTACTTAATTAAAAAGTTAAAAGAAACTGATTTTCTAAGTCACCGATTTAAATCTTTAGATTTATCAACATCAAGTTCTGCTTAAAAGGGGGGGGGGCATGGCTAATTATTTTTGAACAACAAAAAAAGGCGTGAACATTTGAATAATTGATAGAAACACAAAATAAAATGAAAAACAATACATCACTTTAAATCATACACTGGAGACTTACCCTTGTGTCTATCAATTTTACTACTGTTTGCTATAAATGACATCTCCTCAGGCCAACTCATATCTTTGTTGCGAACTAGAAGGACAAAGAGAGGAATGTATTAATTCCTATCCACCCAATTAACACCTACTCAAGTGCTTCTGTTAAAAGAGAGGGAGAATAAAAAAGTTTTTATTTCTAAGTCAGAAACTTTAAGTTTATATTAGGAAATGAGGTCTGATACTGTTCTGAGACTCGAATCATTTGATTAGAACTACCAAGCTAGTCTATCAATTACCTACTTAAAGTAAAATATACTGAATGCTTACTAGAAATAAAGAATCATCATAATAACATTTCTTAAATTTTTTCCCTTAAATTGGTTTTTTTATTTTCATTTTAATAAATCATCTTATTGGCAACTCCGAATTTCAAACATTACAAGTACAATAATTCTTTTTAAAATTGTATCCACTGTCAGAAATACCGATTTACCTGAATACAAAGGTACTTAGTAATGTTTACATGAATCTTGATAGGAAAAGACTCACTAATTTTGTAGTAAGTTGGTCTCCTTAAACTCAGAAGCAGTTTGAAAAGAAATGTGTAAGTGAATACATGATTTTGCCCACTCTTCTGCTCCCTGGAAGCTAATGAATGTAGACATGTTATTAAGACATGTTATTATTCATGATAGAATAAAAAATTAAGTTGTTAATGTATATATATATATATATATATTAAAAAATAACATAAAACTTTAAAAAACAGTCTAAATAGGACACAGGAGTAATCAATGGGTTTTCTTTAACATGAGCAACATGACCAAATAATTGCCCTGATTACTGATGATGGCAAAAATCAATAATCAACACTGATATCTAGTTGCCCACAGCTGGGCTACACTCAAGAGCAAAATAAAACAAAACAATGTATAAGAGTGTAGAAGATAATGGTTAATCAGTAAAAGTTTAATGTAAGCACATTTCCAACTTGTACCTTCAATTACCAAATGCTGCTCATCCTGGATTTTCAAATATTCCAACCGATGATCCTCGTCATCCAAAAGGGTCAGGTAATTCTGTAAGGAGGGAGAAATGTCTGTAAATGTGATCAGCACACTTAAAACAAAAATCAACTGATTAAAAACTTTTTTTGCAGAAATAAAACTTATGTCTCAGAAAACTGGCACCTTACAGATGTTCAAAATACTCACAATTTAGGTGACAAAATGAGGTAGGTAAAGACAATTCTATACACCTCAAACAGATATACTCTTTGACCCCCACAAAAGCTATTAATCACACATCAAATCAAAATTGATATATAAATTTTATGAAGAACTTGTAGGAAAAAATCTTCTCTAGAATTAAGTATGAAATTCAGTAAATGTGCTGAATAAAACTTCATCACATTACATATTACTATGAATTGAGAATGCCATGTAGACATATAGCCTTTAGTTATATTTATCTTGTCTACAGTGCTTACAAAATTAACCCACTTCATTCTCACAAATATGTTAAAGTAGAAACTATTATTTCCCTCATTTTATCCAAGAAGAAACCAAGGCATAAGAAGTTAAATGACTTGCCCTGGTTTAAAGAGCTCCTAAGTATCAGGGTCAAGATTGGAATCCTGGCAGTGTGCCTCTAGGAGCTCTGGTCTTAACTATGATACCACACTGACACTCAGTGGTGGGTAAAGGAAAAAGATAATATAAGAAAGAAGAGAGAACCAAAGATAGAACTGATTAAAATTACTCCTGCGATCAATCTAACCCAAGAGTATAACTCTTATCAGCAGACTAGATCAGTGATAGTACATATTAGGAATTTAACAGCACTGCCTCTGAAGACAATGGAAGAATTTGTCATTGTATTTTGTTAAAAAAATTCTTTTTAAAACGTGGGCCCAAGTTATCTGAAAACAAATCTAAATTAAAATCTATTTAGAAAGAAAAATATTTATTTTACTTTAGAATAAAAATCTTTATAAAGCTGTACCGTCCTTGACGACCAATTGTTATTACGGGTCTTAGATGATATGCATACATTCATACAGTAATCCAGAAGTTAAGAGGTTTTATTGAAATAATAGGCAAAATTATGGTTTTTACCATTATTAAAGTAGATAAAACCCCATTATTCATGAAACATGGATTCAACACCTGATCAGTACAAGGCATGACTGAGATGCCTCTCACTTACCTCACTGTTGTATAACCACAGGCGCATATCTTCTTCTTTGATGCGCAGCCTCTGAGATAGATATTCGTGAATTTCCTTGATGGTCTGCATTCGACTAAAACAGCCTGTATAGGCTAACACCCGCTTTAAGGGTGCATTCGGAGAAGGTACATTTCCTATGGTTACAGTATTCACAGTAAGCAAAAAGGCAGATATAAAAAATAATGCATCTCTTCCAGCAACGAGGATCATATTATTTTAGGAAGTAGTGATGAGAAGTGAGAATAATAGGCTTAGTAAATTTATAAATTAGGAATATCATAGTGTTTTAAAATGAAATCAGGAGACACAACTTTCTCTTGAGTAGGTTCAAAGTCTAAACCTTGAAAGGAAAAGCAAAAAATTTTCAAAAGTCCAAATACCTTGCTGTATTTGAGTCTACGATAAATGGATATTGTTGCTACAGTTAGGTTCCACTCAAGAGCAAAATGCAATAAAACTCAGTGTTAGAGGAGATAAAATAGGAGTAGATTTGAATTCCAGTTCCCTATTATTCTCACTTATTAGATGGCCCTACTCAACAGAATAGCATAATTAAACAAACAAACAAACAAAAACTTTAATTATAAGGAGGCCAAACAGAGCATTAAGGTGAAGCCAAATATCTTCCTATGACCAAAAAAAAATTGCACTATTAAAAAAAAGATTGTAAGAGGAAAAGAAACTTATGGCCTGCCTGTCTAATAAGATGACAGCAGACATGACTGTATGTCTTAGATTCCTGAAGAGTTAGTGATAGACTAAATGATGTCCCCCAGAATATGTGCTGTAAATTCTAACCTTTGTGCCTGGTCATAATTCCATTTGGGAATGGTTTGTCGTTATTATGTTAATGGGACACAGTACCTCATCCATTTGATGACCACATCAGCAAGTTTTCAGCTATTAAAGGTTGACAAATGTGTTGGCATCATGTTGTTTTAAGAATGTCCAAAAAGAATTCACTCATCTAACGTAGGCTGAAAAATTGCCTGAGGAACAAAGACTTCTATAGCTTGTCTGTAAACAAAGCTAAATGTAAGTCATTAAAACTGTGGCAAAGTTTGTATATTTGCCACTTTAAAATGAATTAGTCTTACAGTGAACAGTGGTAATAAATGGAGTAATAAGAATGATACTATTATTATGGCAGAACAAATCCAAACCACAATCAATTTTTAAACATTGCAAAGCAAATTTTTTACTATCAGCAAGCAAAAAAACCCAAAAACAAACAAAAACCTAAGAGAAAACAAAAGAGCAAATTTCCCCAATTATAAGTCAGAGGATTAGTTATAAGATTACAGCAAGAAAGCATATTTTTATAAACTTCAAAATGATTAATGATTGATTTCACAACGAATTAGTAAGGAGTAAAATTTCAAATTCAGAACAAGTTTGGCACACCAGAACCACCCAGTTTTAGGATTCAGAAGCATCTGCAAATGTTAACATCCATGCCAATCACTATTGTCCTAAGTCATATAAGAAAATACATTTCAACTGTAGATTGTTTTTATAGCATAGCTCATTAAGCAGGCAGCCACTTATACATAATTTTGTGTTTACAAACAGCACCAACAAATCTAGAATTTAGAGGCAGCAAAAATCTAGGATCAGCACAAGTTATTAAAAGTACTTAACTAAAAGTGCAACAACCTATCTTGCTGTGCATGTTATCTTTCAAAAGAATTGAAACTGTGCTGTGGATGCCATGAAGCAAGGCTCATGTTTTTATTTAACAGAACATTAATTCAAGAATGTTTGATACTCTTTTTAACTGATAGAATTTTATTTGTTTCTTTGTTTGGACATTTACCCCAAAGACATTGTTTGGTTAGATAGAAGGTACTACTTTGCTAAAATTCTTACTGAACAACACCTAAAAGAATTTGTAGTATTTGATTATATTCTTTAAAGAAGATACAAAATTAACTATACTAAATTTCAAAGGAGATATTGTACTTACAAGGGCTGGCAAACTAAGTTGTATTGCTGATGATAAAACACTGGCATTGGATAGTAGATGAAGTAATTTATGAGAGGAAATCAAAAAGTTCATGGAAAACTTGAACGGTAATGTGATGTTTTTGTGAACTTTCTGAAGCACCCTGACCAAATATTTACTTGGGAACAAAAATTTAAAAATCTTAAGGCAAAAGCACAGAGCAAATCCCACAAGTAGCATTTACATCACAAATAAATTAAAGAGGAACTTTTTTGTATGCTACACAGTGGAAATGGGATCATAATATGCTGCTTGATAGACATGGTGTTTTTCAAAGGAGATGTGTCAATTTTTGGAGAATATATTTTTGATATGTATTATCTGTCACTTATAAAGCCTCTTTTGACCTAGCATTAGAAAAATGTTGGAAAAAAACAACATACGGTCTCCTTCCTCTCCAAACTTGACATTTATCTTTTGTCCTGAAATATACCTCTTCACCACCACTACCTGAATAGACATTAACATATTGATCAAGATAATTTATTTTATAACAAAACCTTTGCTATCATTAGATATTTACCAATCTAAAGGTTTATTGGAGACCAGAGGCACAATGACCTATTTGAACTGTGTTACATTCATCCAGTTCATCCTTTGCCAAAAGAACCCCTCCTTATAAACCTAAGTGGAGTAGAAAAGATCAGCCAACAACTAGCCAACTGCATCCAAGGTCTAACAAACAATTTACAATGGCTTGTCTTAAAGAGAGGAGCTCTGGTGGCAGAGTGGGTCACGTGCTGGGCTGCTAACCACGAGGTCAGCAATTAGAAACCGGCAGCTGCCCTGAGGAAGAAAGATGAGGATTTCTACTCCTGTAGAGATTAAGTCTTGGAAACCTACCCATGCAGCTCTACTCTGTCCTATAGGGCTGCATGAGTCAGAAATAATTCAATGGGAGTGAGGTTAGGTTTTTGGTTTGTCTGTCTTAAAGAAAAAAAGTATGTAAAATCTGTTTCTACTGATTATCTCTGCACATTTACAGACCAGAAAAAGAAATAACCCTCAAGAACTTGCTCTTGCCTCTCTCATAGACAGTGTTGTACGTGACCATAGATCTAAGCCCAACCAGTGATTCCCCGATTCTGCTTAAAAGCAGATGGTAATAGGTTTTTAGTACAAAGTAAAGTGGCACCGGACTTTGAACAACTTGATTTTCATGTTTTCTGTTTTTTTAAAAGCAGAAGCATGGTATTCTTGCTGCATTCTTAAGTTACCTCTAGGTAAATGCTGAGGAAACATTCTCAGGCTCATCATACCCATATTCACCCAGATGTTAGACTGCTGTGTCCGAGTGGCAGGCTGCTGTCTCAGGAAAAGGAGATAACGAGGAAATAATTCTAGTTCTGGGATGTCTGTCTTGCTATTCTTGATCACCTGGTGTTTTAAAAGACAAAAAGTAATTACCCTAAAAGGGAGAACAAAAAAAGATCTATTTTCTTTTTAAACTTCTGAAATTTATTTTTAAGCTACCTATGAGTATATTTCAGTAGATTATTTATATTCATAGATCTACGTTACATAGGTTTGAATACCTGCAGTTTCCTCATGATAGATTTATCTTTCAAGGTTACAACTAATAGCCATTTTCTACCCTTTCATTTGGAAGTAACATCAACATTAACAAAAAATTTACATATTACCTATAATTCTACTGATTTCAAATAATTCTTTCCACTTTTATATATTTCTTTCTTTAAAAAAATCATTTTATTGGGGGCTCGTACAACTCTTATCACAATCCATAAATACATCCACTGTGTCAGCGCATTTGTACATTTGTTGCCATCATCATTCTCAAAACATTTGTTTTCTAATTGAGCCCTTGGTATCAGCTCATTTTGTCCCTTCCCCCACTCTCTCATGAACCCTTGATAATTTATACATTATTATTCTTTTGTCATGTCTTATACTGTCCGATGTCTCCCTTCACCCACTTTTCTGTTGTCCGTCCCCCAGGGAGAGGGTTATATGTAGATCCTTGTGATCGGTTACCCCTTTCTACACTACCTTCCCCTTCCCCTCCTGGTATGGCTACTCTCATTATTGGTCCTGAGGGGTTTATCTCTTGGAATCCCTGTGTTTCCAGTTCTTATCTGTTCCAGTGTACATGCTCTGGTCTAAGTGGATTTGTAAGGTAGAACTGGGATCATGATAGTGGGTGAGGGGGCAGCATTAAAGAACTAGAGCAAAGTTGTATGTTTCATCATTGCTATGCTGCACCCTGACTGCCTCATTTCCTCCCCACGAACGACCCTTCTGTAAGGGGATGTCCAGTTGCCCAGAGATGGGCTTTGGGTCCCCAATTTGTACTCCCCCTCATTCACAGTGACATGATTTTTGTTCTTTGATGCCTGATACATGATCCCTTCGACATCTTGTGATCACATAGGCTTCTGGGTTTCTTCTATACGGGCTTTGTTGCTTCTAAGGTAGATAGCTGCTTGTTTACTTTCAAGTGTTCAAGACCCCAGATGCTATATTGGCTTTTATACATTTCATGTATATACATGACTGTCTTTTTTTAAGGATAAATTCCTAGATCTAGAATTTCAAGTCAAGAAGTATCATGTTTTTACACAAAAGGCCCATATTAAGTAGTTTTTAAAAATTTTTATTAAGTAGTTTTCATGAACTGCATAAACTCCTTCACCTGTTAGTTTCCAGTGAGGGCAGTGTGCATTATCTGTGAGTGTATGCTCATTCTGTGGGCAGGTTACATGTGAAAATATGGCATTTGTGACTGTTTTCCATTTTAATTGTAACCACTTATAATATTCCCAGTTAATGTATGAGTGTATTACTTTCATAAAAATTATAAATTAACAGCATTTTAAAAATAACCTTCTTTTAAATACACAGAGGCATATAAGTTTGCTTAAGTCTTATTATTTATGTATAGCCGACCAGTCTGTTTACACACACACAATTAGATGTGCAAATTTAGGGTGAACAGAATTTTTCCCTGTAAATAACCTGCTGACCAGTCCAAAAAGATATTGCTTTATGAGTTTTAAAAGTAGCATATTCTTGGGGGTGGGGGTAGAAAAAAAAAAAAGAGATGGTACCGAGGGCTCAAAAGAAAAGTATATGTCTAGAAGAGAACGAGGGCAACCTATGTACAAACATGCCTGATTCAACTGATGTATGGATTGTGATGAGTTGTATGAGCCCCCAATAAAATGATTTTTTTTAAATAGCATATTCCAATTTAGAATTTTAAATGGATTTCAGGGGTCACACTCTTTAAAGGAGAGCAAACCATTTCTTTTGCTGAGGTAAACAATACCCCCCCCCTTTTTATGTGTAAGAAAGAGCTTTATATCAAGGTGTTTTTTTTAATCATTGTATTAGGGGCTCATACAACTCAAATCACAATCCATACATACACCAATTATGTAAAGCACATTCGTACATTCATTGCCCTCATCATTCTCAAAACATTTGCTCTCCACCTATGCCCCTGGCATCAGTTCATTTTTCCCCCTCTCATGAACCCTTGATAATTTATAAATTATTATTTTTTCATATCTTGTACTGTCTGACGTCTCCCTTCACCCACTTTTCTGTTGTCCGTCCCCCAGGGAGGGGATTATATGTAGATCCTTGTAATCAGTTCCCCCTTTCCAACCCACCCTCCCGGTATTGCCACTCATACCACTGGTCGTGAAGGGATCATCCGCCCTGGATTCTGTGTTTCTATTTCCTATCTGTACCAGTGTACATTCTCTGGTCTAGCCAGATTTGTAAGGTAGAATTGGGATCTTAATAGTGGAAGGGGGGTGGTGGAGGAAACATTTAGGAACTAGAGGAAAGTTTTATGTTTCATCATTGCTCATTTCCTCCCTGAGACCATTCCATAAGGGGGTTTCCAATTGCCTACAGATGGGCTTTGGGTCTCCACCCCACACTCCCCCTTATTCACAATGATATGATTTTTGTTCTTTGATGCCTGATACCTGATCCCTTTGACACCTCGTGATTGCACAGGCTGGTGTGCTTTTTCCATGTGGGCTATGTTGCTTCTGAGCTAGATGGGCACTTGTTTACCTTTAAGCCTTTAAGATCCCAGACTATATCTTTTGATACCTGGGCACCATCAGCTTTCTTCACCACATTTGCTTATGCACCCATTTGTCTTCAGCAATTGTATCAGGGAGAACAATATTTTTTCTAAGAGAACTTTTTTTTTATTATCAGGTGTGGTAAAGCAACAAATTTAAATAATGCTACAAAACTTCAAAAGCTATCTTCAACCTCCAATTTGCTATTGTGGCACTCATAAAGTTTCTATTTGGGAGCTTTCTCAATCCTGTGTAAATGCTCAGCATTACAAGAAGTTCGACCTGATACTCTCTTCTAGGACCCCTGGCAGGACCACCACAGGCCCACAGTTCCCAGAGAGGCACTGCCAGCTGCCAGCACTAGGTCCTTATGATTCTATTCTAAGTGTGATTTGGGGAAGATGAATAATTATTATTCAGCATTTGTAGTTGTTGGACTAATTATAACATACTTCTGGCAGCATCCACTGATAATCATATAGATTTTTAATATACTATACCTTGCTTTCCAAGGTAATCTGTGATCATAAGTATAAATTACAATTAGGGATTGGCATTAAGTATAATTTCTTAAAATTGTAATTTACCGTATGTACTCATGTATAAGTTGA
Source organism: Echinops telfairi (assembly GCF_000313985.2). NCBI lineage: Eukaryota > Metazoa > Chordata > Mammalia > Afrosoricida > Tenrecidae > Echinops > Echinops telfairi. The sequence continues at coordinate 12,723,401 of NW_022111358.1, forward strand.
GTTTTTCAGCACATTTTAAATCCAGTTTTTGTGGTAAAATTAGGTGCCTTGGCTGATATTCAGTTAAGCCTATACTCGAGTATATACGGTTATGTGTATGTATAGGAGCCTTCTGGAGCTAATATAACAACAACAAAATTCCTGATACTTTTTCTTAAGACACAATTGTAAAGTAAGCACAGTTTTTAATAACTCAAAATCAATATCAAACTTACACACTGAGGCTTTTATCAGACTTTTTATTTATTTATTTTTAACTTATTTATCTCACCGAAGTTAATACCTTCGTAGTATATAAACATTATGGCTAGGATAATGCTTTAGGTAAAGGAGAGTATTTCTTAATATACCAAAATAATTGTATTGAAAGGGTAAAAAGTGAGGCTAAAGAGTACTAAGTGTTGCTGTCCACTATTGAAGCAAAGCAAATGACGCTATTCAGTTCATTTACTAATATTTTAATATTAGACACTCCAAGGCCAAGTCATTTTAAGAGCATCTTAATCTAAATGAGTTACGAATCCAAGTCACGGCAATGGTCAGAATGCACTAAACTTGAATCCCTGTTGTCATATAGTATGATCTTCCACATAACCTCCTTAAAATACATTACAGACAGCCAAAGCAGTCTCTGCAACTCTCTCACATTCACTGACCTTTCTGGCATTGACTTTAGAGCTTTCGCATCAGTCTGTATTATCCTAGTAGATGTTGGTATTTATGTGGACAACTCATTTAACAGCCCAGCGTTGTAATTCTTTGACTTTCTTTGGTCCAGCGACTTTTCATTGCACATTGTGTTAGCTAACCACTCCTAAACATATATCACTCCATAGTTGGTCCTTAATGTAATTCTCAATATGTGTCTAAGGAAGGAATGAACAAATGCTGTTGGGCAGTTGAGTCAAAACTGACTCAACAAGAGTAGACAGAACATTAGGTTTCCAGGCTATAAATCTTTACAGAGCCAGAATGCCATATACAGAGTGGCTAGTAGGATGAACTTCCTGGCTTCTGATATGCAAGCAAGTGCTTTAACCACTATGACATGGGGGCTCCTGAACAAATGTGAAACTCAAAACCAAACTCACTGGCCATCGAATTGATTCCAATACATAGCAACACTGTAGGACAGAGTGGACTTGCCCTTTGGAAACATGGGAAGGAACATAACATAATTTGAGCAGGGGCTGAATATTCCACTAACAAAGTAAGCTGTGACTTGTAGACAGTAAAATTCATATAGAACAGTAATGGAAGATCCAATTACTGATGGCTTTGTCTATAACTGGAGAATATGAAGCATTATTGGATATACTTACAGGTCTAGGTAGGGCCAGGTTTGCACCATACCAATGATAAAGAGCTCTCCACACGGGTTCTGGAACCATTTCATAATCTCTACCATGGATTAGCTGTGGAGTTCTCTTTAATCGTCCTCCTTCTAGTGTTAATGATGTAGCCTTAGAAAGAGTGGAATGGAAACATTAATTTTTAGTATTAGAGAGTTTCCTGTGTTTTAACAAAATCTATAAACATAAGAGAGCAAATGCATATGTCACTGGCTACTTTCACACTACTGAGGAAAAAAAGGGAATTTTCTTAGAGATTTTTACTTTTGACAATCAAAGTAAATTATGTAATTCAAGACAAACCATTTGAAGAAAAAAAAAACAATGGATTATTTAAAAATCAATCCTCTCATTTATTGAGATGGCCAGTTCCACAGGTGAGATCAGTATGCAAAAATCAGCACTATGTGAGAAATGGAGGATGACTACATCACTATACAACTGCCAAATCAAATCATTATATAAGAACACCGAGAATCATGGTCCATCCAAATTCACACAGAACTTTAAGCATCACAGCTAGTGTCACTCTCACCTCATACCTTGGCATTCATTACTGCCAAATACTGTTGATAATGTGAAAAATAATCAGACCAATTTTTACTATTGTCAAAAATGTGAAAGGTTATATAACGAAATGGTTGATAAGTAAGGAAAGGGTGGAATAAGATTGGTTTGTACTCATTTCTTCCAAATAACAAAAAGATTACTCTGGAACACTTGAAACCACATTTTTATATAGGTGTTCTAATAAAAGCGACAGTATTTCCAAGGGTCACCATCCCATTTTTATACATGTACTCAATCATAAAGTATTCTCATAGAGAAGTACTATGCAGAGATTATTGATAGATTAAGTTCAAGTTAGATGTCAAATTGCTTACCTTTACTGGTTCTTGAGTTACTAATGGCTGGTTATCAATAGCCCCTGGTTTTTGAGGATTAAGGTGCAATAAAATATTCCCATTGGATCCCAGCAAACACTGGTTGTTATTGTCAGAAGTGTTATGCTGTCGAGCAAAGCACAGATCAGCCCCTGGTGTAGCAGAATACAGAAAACCTATAAAGAATAACAGGATGGGACCTCTTATTTTTAGTTATAATACATAAAAAGCCTGGAAGAGATAAACTCAGTTTCTATGTATCGGGTTAATTCTATTATTCTGGTGACATGTTACTACAATCTGACATATGTGTAGACGGTAGGAAATATAAAGTATTTCTTCCTTATTAACACTTACCATAGCATTAGAAAGAATAATTTTTTTATCTTGCTAACAAATCAGCATTTGGCCATCCTGCTAGAACATTTAATAATTCCCCATATGAGCAATGCTGTTCTCTGATAGAATGGGAAGAGGTGTGGCTATGTAGCTGGGCTCTAATTGGTTTTCCTCAATTCTCTTGTCCATCTGTAACACATTTAAATGCTCTTGATACGAGGTCTCTAATCAAAGATAAGAAGCTTAATGAAGAACTCCAACAGAAGAGAGCTGGGAAGAAGAAACTGTCTCCTCATATGTCTACTTGAAAGGCATGCACACTCATCACAATAGAGAGAGCCACACAGAAACATGACTCCTGATGGCGTAGAGTGCTGGACCTTGATGGTAGCTTAAACCACTGACTGTCAACTACATATTTAGCTTGTTAATCACTTTATAACTTTCACCTGTAGCCTACTAAGCTTGTGGCTAACACTTGATGAGCATATAGCAAAATGATCACAGAGAAGGTTAAGAAATAATTCTGGTGTTAAAATTGAGCAAAGCATTTCTATGTTAGGTAGGGAAGCAGTAGGTTCTACCAAGAGAAGTTTTATAGAGGAAATGTTAGTTCAGTCTGATTTGCCTACTTTATCTACAGAAGAGAGGCTCTTAAAGAGGAAGTAATAACAGCGTAAGATTGATGGTCCTGCTACTGTAACCAGGAGCTATTATGAATTCGTTTTCATTATTTTAATGAAATAATCCCAATGGTGGCTAAAATGTCCCAAGCACCTATGTGAAGGTACATTTAATCCAATAAAGCATGCTTACGCTTAATAGTCTTTTTCTTTTCATTTTTTTACTTAACAGTCCTGAAGGTGAGAAATTCATTATCAAAAATTGTCTCCCACTCCCTTGGAGAACGAACAATAGAAAAGTGGGTGGAAAAAAAAAAAGAAAAGTGGGTGAAGGGAGACCGTGGTCAGTGTAAAACAAGAAAAAAAAGTTTATAAATTATCAAGGGTTCATGAGGAAGGAAAAAAAGTGATCTGATACCAAGGGCTCAAGTAGAAAGAAAATATTTTGAAAATAATGATGGCAACATATATATAAATATGCTTGACACAATGCATGTATGTATGGATTGTGATAAGAGCTTTGTGAGTCCCCAACAAAATGATTTAAAAAGAAAAAAGAAAGCCATTTACATTAAAAATAAAATAAAAATCCATTCTGCCATCTAAAATTTGGTAGAGGAAATGGGGAAAAAATTGTCTGACCCAAAATAAACTGACAAAATAATTTAATGGCAACACAGAGAAATATGGCTTGATCAATGATAAAAGTAAAAACATTTTAAAAAAAGTAAAAACATTCCATATTGGAAGATTAATGAGAGAATATGGGCAAAAATTTCTATGTGTAAAGCTACTAGTACATTCATGTAATTTTGTAACATATAGTCAGTATATAGGAGAGACTGTTTTCTGTGAATTTCCATTCTGTGAATGGAAATAAGTTCTGCTACTTGAGATTGCAGCCACCATCCCCTCTGCCAAGTCAGACTGCGGTAAGACTTGACACTGACTAAACCTCATGGGAAACAAGTCAAACTTACTGCTGCCAGCACTTTCTGAGGCTTCAGATGCAGTCGAAATGTTGTCTGAAAATTTCTCTTCTGTGGTGTTCACATAAGTCAGGCTACCACCTCCCAGTCTATCTTCATTCTGCTCTAACGTATGTACTGCTGCTCCAAATGAATATTTTCCTCCATTCAGAACAGACGATGGTTCAATTACAACAGGGCTGCTATCCTAAAAATCATGAACAAATAGCCAGGGTACAAAATTACAATACAGTTTTAAGTGTATTATAAAAGATTACATGGTCATTATTGAATATAGAGCAAAATATGAAGAAAATAAATATCACATGTATTCAGATTCTATTATTTAATAACTATAGATGAGCATGAATTACAATTTCTTTTATTTTATGTGACTGGAAAGTACATACAAATGTACATGATACAGCGGAGTATATACTTAAGAACTGTGGGCAAGGCTAGTATCTGAACCCAACATCACTTACCCATCATGTAACCTTGTACAAGAACTGAACTTCTAAGCCTGTTTCTTCATGGGTAAAAATAATAGTAGAAACTGTGTGTGAGGTGGGAGTGGGTAAGTTCCCTGTACTTTCTGTACAATATTTTATAAATATAAAATACTCGAAGGCACTTCTATGGCATATTGGACTACATATTGCGCTTCTAACTACAGGGTTAGAGGTTTGAACTCACCAGTGGCTCCATAGGACAAAGGTAAGGCTGTCTACTCCTGTAAGGATTTAAAGTTTTGGACACCCAAATGGGCAGTTCTACTCTGTCCTACAGGTTTGGTAGCAAGTGAGAAAATACTGGAGAAAAAATCATCTATTCAAAATAAATGAAAAAAAAAAAAATAGACATTATCAAGTATTAGAATAACACATCGAATGTTAGATCAGTGTACTAGCAACTGTCATTGAAATAATAACAGGATTAAAAGAAACTGAATGGGGAATATCTTTTTCACTGTGAATTATGGTCATGTAATACCAAAACACGGTAATCAGGCACTTTCCCTACACTCTAAGAAAATAATTAACTAAAGAGGCTACGGTTTATAATAAAGAGTGTGATTTCTGAAGTCTTTGACATTTTAATACTATGCCTGAATTGCTATTTAAAAATTTAGACCTACTTAAGTTAACTGGTATGTGGAAAGATACCTAGATTTTAATTCTTGATGTTCTTTCAAGGAAAGACATTGGGGAAAAAAAGAAAGACATTGGAACTTGTTCAAAGATAATTTTTAAAGGACCCAGAGACTGACAGTAACCACTTGGTGGCATTGTGGGTTAGGCATTAGGCTGTTGCTAACTGCAAGATCAGAGGGTGAAATCCACCACCAGCTGCTCAGGAGGAAGATGAGGCCACCTGCCCCTATGAAGATTTAGTCCTGGAAATCCTATGTGCATGGGGATTGACCCCGCTGGCAGTGGTTTGTTTTTGTTTTTCATTTTAACTAGGTTTATAGATCAAAGAGAAGAAAACATCTAATAAAATGTTGATAGAGGACAGACAGCAATTGGCAAGACCATGATATCCATCTAGGATATTTGGCTCCAAAGTCCTGACTCACTACTGCTACTCCAAAATGGTTCCTTAAACTAATAACTATCTATTTGATAAGCTCTTACAATATGAAGATGGATCAACTCATCTAACCTGTATAATATCCTTGGAGGGAGGGCGTTCACTGTCATTGCTCTCATTTTATAGGTCAAGAAAACAAGGCCTAAATTAAGAAACAATTTGCTTGTACTCAAAAGGAAGCTACTTGTTATTTAGGAAAGAACCTTTTTAAAATTAACATGTATTTTCAGAAAGAATTGCTACTATCCCATCTTATATAAAAGATATTAAGACTGGCTTCCTTTTGATTCATATCAACTAGTACTTTCGTCCCAGATTTTTTTACAGCAGTCAGTCAGACTTCATTTTTAAGTGTAAAGTCTCTATGTGGAGGTTTCAAAAAGTTTGTGGGAAAAATGTCATTACTTTTCAATTCCACTTTTTAAGACTTTTTCTGAAGGCCCCTCACCCAGTGTCACAACATGGGGAGAAAAATATGACTCTATAGGGCAGATTCTTCTTTCTTTTTTTTTTTTT
>NW_022111358.1:12730800-12739657 GCF_000313985.2 Echinops telfairi
TGTTATCCCAATCCATACACACATCAATTGTGTAAAGCGCATTTGTACATCGTTTCTCAGCTGTAAATCTTTATAGGAGCAAAAAGCCTCATCTTTCTTCTGTGGAGTGGCAGGTAATTTTGAACTGCTGACCTTATAATTAGCAGCCCAACTTGTAACCCTCTCTACCACCAGGGTTGCTCACTACTCTCCCCTAATTCCTTTCATACCCAGAAGGGTTAGAACAAAGTAATAAGTTTATGTTCTCTGAAGGTACTTGTATTCATAAAAGACGTGCTACCAAAGCATTGTATCTATTATATTACTACATGGGAATATGTGGGAGGAGGGTGGAATAATACTCCAAAGAACAAAAGATTGATTTAAGTCATTGAGTCTATAATCAATAAGATATTAACAACAGATCATAAAAGTTTTCCAAAATAAAGAGTGTAACGTTACATCCAAATATCTTCACTTGCTACTTAAATGTACTTGATTTGCCTACTTTTATGCCTGAGTTATAATAAATTAATATGGCTCTTCCAGCTGTAATAATCCCTTGTGTGATATAATTCTGCATTTCATACATCTGTGGTTCCATTTTGAAGGGCATCTGCTATGAAACAGGAATGGAATGAGACTGAGTTCTGGCCTTAGTGGAGGGTGTGAACTGAACCACACTCTTTGTTTAATGTAATGGTTACTTTAGTTACTAATGCTTACAATGGATATAAGAAATTATATACTATAGCCAAGAGGAAAAAGAAAACTGTTTCTCAAGTGGCTTGGAAAAAAAGTTGGCTGATTAAGATTAGTATAATGTCAATGCCACTAGAAACATGTTCAAAGAGATCCCAGGTCATATGTGCATAAATAAGATACAGTCGGGGTGGAGAACAGATTATTACACTTAAGTGAAAGTTGATTGCATATGCACCTCCCAAAAAGCGAACTTTCTGGGCATGGGTCTGATAGGAAGGTGGGAGAAGATATTGATAGGATTTACCCATGAGTAATTGTGAACAGGATCCCCTGTAATGCCATCCTGCTGTGTATAAAATGAGTCCACTGAGAAGCAGAGGGTATGAGTTCATCACTGGCAAGAGCCAGGCATGGAGTATGTCCTCTGGTCCTAGCATCTGTCTTACTCGGGTCTGATTTCAAGATTTGGACTGAACTGCATCCACCACTATGGAATGCATTTCCTCCAACTTTCCTGGGTTCTGTGGGGCACTGCAGCAATTTGCAGAACCCAGAGACGTGAAGGAACGCACTCAAGGGAGAAGAGGTAAAACGGAGCAAATGATCTTGCAAGCGTTGATCTTTTGGGACCTTTCCAATATCCAACTCCTGGGGCTAATTTGGTATTAATTCATATTTGGTATTACTGCCTGAGTGACACTTCAGTCCATTCTTTCCAATTAACAAATTTTACATGTGAGATCAAGCAGACAATGTAAACAGCCTATTTGAGTACTAATATTTTGATAATAAATAATGACAGGAAGGACAAATAGGAAAACTAGGAATCAAATGAGCAGAATTTTGGAGTGGTCATTTGGCAGCTGACAACAAGCCTGTACATCAATTGGCTTCCCAACCAAGGAGATGCTTACTTCCTGGTATTACTGTTTTTATTACGCTAAGTCTGAAAAAAAATGTTCCTCTGACAAAAGAATTCTTGGTCATGTCTCCTGAATATTCAGTGATGAGACTAACTCTCATCAGGGTAATAACACACTATCTTTTAGACATTCTGAACTAATATTAGCTCTGAAATGTAGATTTACTGTGAGTTCTGAAATTAACTTTCTAAAAACTTTCTAAACAAAAACTTTCTAAATAGGACATCAACACTTCTCCCCAAGGGTTTCAACTTTCTAACAGAAGTTGTTGAACTAATGAAAGTTGTGAATGATGTAACTGAACATGGACTTTAAAGTCAGTCCTTAGATTTTAATGTTAGATTTTCCACCCTAAGAAAGATGATTATTTCAAGGTACCTTTTCTCTCAGCATCACGTCTAAAAAATATTCTCAGAGGGATGCTCTGAGAAATAAATGAGATGTGTAAGGTGCATGACCTAAACAGGCACCACCATCCCAAATATTATCACCCAAACGAGGTTGTCACAAGAAAGTAAATTTATATATCAAAGTGTAATGACAGAGCCTGGTCCATTATAAGTATCAAGTAAGTATTCATTTCCTTTCCCTTCAATTAGTCTTTATCTATAGTGGAGCATTTTTTTAATGGTCACATGAAGTCTGAGGGAGCTGAAAAATTCCATGGAAAAAAAGTAGATGAACGGCAATGTTACTTACATATTTCACATAGTCTTTCCATTGCTGCCACCACTGCATGGAGATGATGAACCAATTGTGGCCTGGTTGCAGACCATACCTGCTCTCTCGTTCTAGCCATCCTCTGTACATACAAAAGAAAGCCAATACATCAAAGAAGTTGTGTGAAGTATGTCAAAAACATAAGAAGACAAATAAGTTTGTTAGAGGTTACCTGGGGTTTGAGAGGAAAAATTGGGACTTATGAAATAACAGGTGAGTTTCTATTTATGGGAATAGAAAACCAGGAAAATGGATGGTGGTAACTGTTGTTCAGTGTTGTGTTTTTAAACAGCTACTCTGGAGCTTGGTTGTTTACTGGGTTATGCAGTCTTGCTAGCCCTAAGGTCAGTAGCACAAAAGCACCCTGCTCCACAGGAGAAAGATACGCTTTTTACCCCTGTAAAGATTTACAGTCTCGGAAACTTACAGGGGCAGTTCTACTTTGTTCTTCAGGGTCACTATAAGTTGGAATTGAATCAGTAACATTGAGTTTCTAAATTTTCTTGCCTAATAGTAATGAAACTGACTTGTTTTAAGTGTACAATGTCAATGATTTCAGGCAAATTTACAGATGGTGTGCTACCATCACAAAATCTAGTGTTACACCATTTCCATTATCCCACAAGAGATTTCTTTCATGTCACCACCTTCAGTCCCAGGAAACTATTACTCTTTTTGTCTTAGAAGACTGTGTCTCTATGAAATTTGCCTTTTTAAAACATTCCACATAAATGACACAACATGTGGTCTTTTAGATCTGGTTTCTTTCACTTAGCATAATCCATTCATGATGTAGTTAAGTCAGCAGTTTGTACTTGTACTTTTTAATTACTTCATTGTATGGTACCCAGCATTTTGTTTACTTATGCAAAAGTTGACCAACATTTGGACTGCTTCTATATTTTTAGCTCTTGTGAATATTAGTATGAACATTCATGTACAGGTTTTGTGTGCGTATGTTGATGTCTTCATGCCTTCTGAGTAGATTGCTAGAATGTGTGGTAAATTTCTATCACATGTGGTAGCTTATGTGCGGTTAAGATGTTGGAAGCTATGCCAGCAATACTTCAAACACAAGCAGGATCACCCATCCACGGTGGACAGGTTTCAGTAATGAGTGATTCCAGACCAAGATAAACTAGAAAGAAAGATCTGGTCATCTATTTCCAAAAAGAAGCCAATGAAAAATTTTAAAGAGTGCAATTTCTCAGGGAATTTGCTTCTTTGGTTTGGAGGTTTAAGGTCATAGTTTCATGGGACATCTCAGCTAACTGGCCTAATAACAAGTATAGTGCTTCTATTCCACCCCTACTTGGATAGTGCCAGGGACCATCTGCAAGCCACAATAATTCCTCTGCAGCTACCGAGAGTCAGCAGAGGATATGAAAGGCGTGGTTGATTGTCTCCATGAACAACTGCTTTCTCTGTCATGAAGAACAGGTTGGTGTTCAGCTATCATTCCTGACATCTGAAATCATTCTACAGAAGACTTCTGATCAAAATGGGGAAAATGTAGAACGGAAATTAAAGTTGTTTAGATTTTCTGAAGCTATAGCAGATAGATGAGCCCCTGAAGTCCTGAGATAATCTTTAAAACTTAAACAAAAAATATCTGAAGTCTTCTTAGAACCAAATAGCTTATCTTAAGTAGTAAGAAGTGTCTGCCTTACGTTTTATGCTCTTTTAAGAACTATCTATATGGAATTAACATGACAATTTGAAAAATTAGATAGGAACTCAGGGAGTGAGTTCATGCTAATAGGGAGGAAAAACTCCGAAAAGGAGGGTGTAATTTCTGTACAACATGAAGAACATAAGTAATGCCACTGAATTAAACATGCAGAAACTGTTTTGCTAAGTACATTCTCAACGATGACTAAAAATGCTAACATGGAGGAAAATATAAAATTTACTAAATAAGTTTCTTAGAGAATAAATCTATGAGAAATTTATAGCAAAATATTTTTAAATAAGCAAAATTATGGTGTAGGTAGCTTTTACTGACATATACAATCATCTTGGAATAAAAAGTGTCTCAGAAACCCACAGGGGATCACTGAATCAGCACTGACTCCGTGGCAGAGGTTGGGTTTTTTTTTGAGACTGAAAAAATAACCAGAAATAAAATATTTCAGAGTATCTCCAATTATATAAAAAGCTTTAAAATTTCATTATATGCCTGCATTTATGTGTGAATATATAAAAATGTTTTTTTAGCAGCTATTATCTGTATATATGGGTATTTTTTGAGATTAGGGATATTTTTTGCTTAACTCTTCTAGTTTTTCTACAATACACAAGAATTATTTTTTAGTAAGAGGTGCGATACCATTAGGGTAGGGGGAAGGTGCAGGGAGAAGGGGTAACCAATTGCAATGATCAATGTACACACCCCTCAGCCCCCGTAAGGAGGATTAACAAGAGAAACGTGGGTGAAGGGAGACAATGGATGGTGTACAATATGAAAGTTAAAATAACTTATATTATTAGGAGTTCAGAGTCGTGGTTGCAGTTGGTGTGGGCGCTTCTGGGGACCTTGGAGAGTCACAGAAATAGGACTGGGGCCTTGCTTCAGGGGGCCCGCCCCATGCTGCTGGACAATGACTTTGCCCTCCGAGTACGCCCTGCACACAAGGCGACAAGAGCGCCGGCTCTTCAGCGAGGCTGCCAGGCCCACCGACTCCAAGTCCGTGAAGGTGGTGAAGCTGTTCTGCGAGCAGTCACTGGCCTGGAGGAAGGAGACCTATGTCTGGTACCTGAATCGCCACATGTACTTTGAGCTCATGGGCATTCTGTGCCACCTGGGCCTCTACAGGGACAAGCACCAGGAAGAGCAGATGCAGCTGAAGAACCTCTGTGGGAAGGGGAAGCCAAGGAAAGGAGAAGGGAAGAGAGCTGCCAAGAAGAAATCGTGCTGCTCTCGCCCCCACACGCAGCCGCAGCCGCAGCCACAGCCACAGGCTGCGTGTGGCTTCCATGTGCCCCTGTAGGGCTGTGACTTGAACCTGCTGCTCATTTGGCGAAACCAGCTCCAGGTAGACCGGTGAAATTCAGTCATGCCTGGTGTCTGAATCACATTTGAATTCCGCAACATGATTAGGTCCTTGGGTTTGGAATCTGAGTTTGCCTGGATACGTAAGGAAGTGACCGGAATTTAAAAAAATAAATTATCAAGGGTTCACGGGGGTGGGGTGGGGTGGTGGCTGGGTTGACACCAAGGGCTCAGGTAGAAAGAAAATATTGTTTTGGAAATGATGATGGCAACCTATGTACAAATATGCTTGATACAATTGATGTATGGATTGTTATATAAGAGCTGCAAGAGCCCTCAATAAAGTAATTTATTAAAATTAATGAAAAAGAATTTTTGTAGTAAAGATAAATGACTATCCTTTATTTGAAAAAAAAAATCTTTATGCAGAAAAAACTAAATTGCGTATGTACTGTCATTTTAAAATTTTTTATTAAAAGATCATTTTATTGAGCCCTTGTTATCAGGTCTCCCCCCACCCACCCAAGACCCCCTGATCAATTATAAATCATTATTTTCATATCTCACACTGACTGCTGTGTCCCTTCCCCCATGGTTTCTGTTGCTCCTTCCCCTGGAGGGGGAGGGTGTGGTTATGTGTCTATCATTGCAATCGGTTTCCCCTTCTTCCCCTCCTCTCCCCACCTCCCCTTATCGTTCTGGTATCACTGTTCCCATTCCTGTTCCTTAATTCCATGTGTCATGAGCTCTTATCTCTTATCTGTAGCTGCGCAAGCTCAGGTCTAACCAGCAGTGAAAGGCAGTACTGGGGTCATGATAGTGGGGGGGGGGGCGTGAGGAAGCCTCAAGGAACCAGAGGAATAGTGTGTGTTTCATCAGTGCTTTACTGTGCCCTGGTTGGCTCATCCCGTCCCTGTGACCCCTCTGTGAGGGGATGTCCCATTGTCTACAGATGGGCTTTGGGTCTCTGCTGACTCCCTCATTCTTAAAAATGTTTTTTTGTTTTTGATTAGTTGCTTGTTTGTTATGGGTCTTCTGGTGCCTGTTACTCAGTCCAGATGACACCTCATGAGCGCACAGGCTGGTACGCTTCTTCCATGTGGACTATTTGCTTCTCAGCTAGATAGTCGCTTGTTTAATTTCAATCCTTTAAGATCCCAACACTATATCTTTTGATAGCCGGGCATCATCCACTTTCTTCACCACATTTGCTTATGCACCCATTCTGTATTCAGCAATTGTGCCGGGAGGGTGAGCATCACAGAATGCCAGTTTGTTAGAACAAAGTGTTCTTGCATTGAGGGAGGGTTTGAGCAGAGGCCCAAAGTCCAACCACTACTACCTCAGTGTATTACCATATACCATATATACTAATGTATAAGCTGAGTTTTTCAACACATTCTTTATGCAGTTTTTGTAGTAAAATTAGGTGCCTCAGCTGATATTCGGGTCGGCTTAAAATTGAGTATATACAGTAAGTATATGCACATAGGCCAATACCTCTATTTTTATGAATTAATGTATTTACATATGTATACACCTACACTTATACCTCCCATGTAGTGCAATTTTAATGAAAGGCAACTTAATTTCTAGATTCATTAATGCCCTTGGCTAAAAATATACTTTAACAAAAATGTTTAAGCATGTAATTATTTTTGAGAAAAACTTTTACTATATACATAATTATTACAATAAAATAAGATACTCTATTACTTAATATTGAATATATTTTAGGGGCTAGACATTTCAAATATATAATGAAAAATATACAATTAGAGAGAGGAACACTACACAGTTACCTAATAATTTGTCCTTCCTCTTCTGGAGTAGCTGGTCTTAACCCCAGAACGATATGACACACCTAGGGAAAATATAGTAATATAAAATTGTACTGACTGGTGGCAATGACTAGATTGCATCATAATTCAATTTTCTGCATGAGATCTAATGTATAAATAGGAACGCGTACTAGCAATAGCCTCCAACTGATGTATTATCAATAATTATTTTCAACAATTGATGAGTAAACTTTAACTTTAGTTTTTTATTTTTAAATAAATCACTATAATGGACCCTAATAACCAAATCTCTATCTGGGATAGTAAAAAAAAGAGTGATTATAAGAACATTCTAGTAATTGTGTGATGATTGCACAACTCATTAAAATATATTTAAACCACTGAATTATATGGAATATGAATTATATGTCCATAAAATGGTTAAAATTACTAAAAATAATAATAGAGGAAAAAAGAATATATTAGTATGTCTTTTGGTGCACATAGGCACAAGTTATATATGAAGTAGACTTCTTGTGTCAGAGCATATGAATACATATCAGCTTTCATAAATTTTACTGAACAAATTTCCAAAGAGGTTTCTACCAAGTTATATGAGCCTGTTAGCAATGTTTAAGAGTTCCACTGCTCAATATTCTCAACAATTCTTTGTATTATTTAATACATAATCATTTTGGTGGGTATCTAATAGCATTTTAAGTTGAATATCCCTGTTGACTAATGATGTTATCCCATTTTCAAAAATTGAGTAGCTATTTGTTGATATATTATTTTGTGAAATATCTGTTCAAGTCTTTTGAATACTTTTATATCGGGATTCCATCATGTTTTTAGTAACTTGGTATTTGCCCAGAAACAAGTCTTCTCATATATACTTTCTCCCACTCTGCGGTTTTCCCTTCTCTTAATGGCATCTCTTGATTAAAAAAAAAAGTTTTAATTTTATGAAGAAGTCCAACTAAACAATCTTTCTTTCCTAAGACAGTGTTCTGTGTGTCCTACTTCAGAACTCTCTGTAATCTCAATGACAGTAAGATATTTCCCTACAGTTTTTTAGAAGCTCCCCCGGTCAACCTTTCACACATTTAAATCTATAATGTACCTGGAATTAACCTTTGTGTATGTGTGAAGTAGGAATAATGATGGTTTTTTTCTTCCCCATGTGGATACCAATTCCCCCAGCACCATTCAGTGAAAACAACTGTATTGTTACTTTAATTATAAATCAAGTGATCATGTCTGCTTACTCTATTAAATGAGCATATAGTTTAAAAATCCAATCTCAAAATGATATAAAACAAAATTATATGATGGTAAACACTAGATCATGGGCATATGAGGATTCACTATAAGATTCCTTCCACTTTTCGTAATAAAATGTTGGAAACACACATAAGCCAAGCATCACATATGCCCGCCCATCTTAGAGTTATACAAAAGTAGTGTTTCTCCAACTCCCTAATAAGAATAAGAAAATGGGGAAGGCAAATGGAAAACCAGAGTGCTATTCAACGTGAGAGCTAAAAGATGAGTCAGAAATAAACTTCAGTGATCAAAATATAGATATAATTTAATATAAAGCAAAAATCAAACAAAAACAACAAAAGATCCTATGGAATCTATTTGTCCTTACATGAGATGGAATTAGATGCTCAATTTTCATTTACCATGCAAGTTGATTCAGTATATGGTGGTGATTCCTATTTTTATAAAGCTATCCACAAAAAAAAAAAAAA
>NW_022111358.1:12739883-12742119 GCF_000313985.2 Echinops telfairi
ACTTGAGCCCTTAATATCGGCTGCTCATGTTCCCCCTCCCTCCCCTCTCCCCCTAGCTCGTGAGATTTCTAAGTTATTTTAACACAGCTGCTGCAGATGAGCTATTCTTTATTTAAAAGGGAAGAACTTGATAGATATCAGATTGTTCTGAACTTTTAAAAGAATGTTTTTCTATGGGAAGGAAAATAAAGTATGGAGAATCTAAAGTGTGACTATTATATCTATTAAATGTGACTTAAATACTTATGAAGAATCATGAAAAATCAAAATCGTAAATTATTCTTTTAATGTGGTGGAACAAAGGAACAACAATAAAATAGCTAAAATTTGACAAGCTATATAACTCAATGTTTACTCCTGGCAGCTGTTCCTCCCACTCTTCCATTCAGTCTTTTTAAAATTTTCTAAACAAACAAACAAAAAAAACTAAGAAAGAATGTAAGAAAGAAACATCTCTGAGAGAAGGAGGGAAAAATGAGGAGCTGATACCAAGGGCTCAAATACAAAGTAAATGTTCAGAAAATAATGATGGCAAAAAAATAAAAAAGAAAGAAAATAATGATAGCAACATATATACAAATATGCTTGATACAACGATGTATGGATTGTTATAAGAGCTGTTAAGAGCCCCCAATAAAATATTTAATAATAATTTAAAAAGAAACAGCTAAATCTCCTAACTGAAGAGGGCTTATACTTTGAAGAGTTTACAGCTGACTTTTTATATTATTCTTCCATTCACATTGCCTAATTTGTTAAGAAAAGCCTTTCAAAAAGATAGCAATGAAGACAAATAGTAAATTTGATAGCTTTTGCAATTTAAATTATATATGCTTATATGCATCTCTACCATGAGTTACAACATAGGCAAATGTGATTAACCATATCCTTTCTTATTTCTCATGTCATTATTCTGAGAAGCTTTAGTGCACACTTATGCTGTTATCTTACCATCTTTCAGGTACTATACAGAATAATGTTCTCTGTGGTTTTAAATTATCTGTGGTTTTGTAGCCTAACAATGAACCAAAGTTAAGTAAATAAGAGAAGATCAAGATGAGACATAGATATAGTATCTCTAGCTCCTATATAATAGAAATGATATAGAAATACTGGGACCTGCCTTATAGCCATAAACATACCTGGAAGAGGAGATTCAAAAATTCATTGGCAAGAGCATTTTTTACACTCCAGATCTGATAGTCTTCCAGCGTAAGATGGCCCATCTAAAAGAAAGAAAGAAAAAAGAAAAAAAAAAAAGAAAGCATCATGAACAGAATGTCCTCATTTTTTACACCATTGGTATAAATGTCAGTTGATTAAATGCTTACTCGTCATTTTTATAAAGTCGACCAATAATTTTCAGTATATTTTATACGTTCATCTGAAAAGTAGGTCAGCAAATACAAGCTTTAAAGTGACAAAGTTTACACAAATATCATAGAGAACTCTCTGAAAGGCAATGGTAATGGGTACAATTAAAAATAATCATACGCAATCTCCTTTCCTAACAAGAAATACAAAATGACTTACAATAGCTTTTGCTTCAGAGGTTAGCTCAGGAAAATCACTAAAGGCTCTGGGTAGAAAAAATGAAGCATTTAATAATTTTGAGGAATCCTTGGGTGGTGTAAATGGTTAACAGGCACTCAGCTACTAAATGAAGGGCTGGAGGTTCAAGCCCACCTAGGAGTGTTTCAGAAGAGACACTAAAAAATGTGTCTAGAAGAAAGGCCCAGTGACTTAATTTTGAAAAATCAGCTACTGAAACTTTATAGTAGAGCACACTTATACTTCAACCTACATGAAGTTGCCATGTGTCAGTCAAATATATGGCAATTAGTACGGGTTAATCATTTTGAAAACAAATACTAGAATCTTATATAAATAAAGCATATTAATATTGTTTTTCCAAAATACAATTGTATATTACTTTTATAAATGGAGTAAAGTCACATTTTTGTAATATCAAAGTGTATCAAAATGTACTTACATACAGAAGCCAAATAGTTTATCTGGCAAAAACATTACCAAATGACTTCCTTCATGCACCAGTCTTAGATGAATAATAATGTTTTTTTGAAGCATTCATGTATTAAGTTTATTTACAAACATAACCAGTATGCTATAAGTTCAACCGAGCTGGATCCAATTTTCCGATGTCAAACTTCTTAAAATAGTCTTCTCATCTGTTTCACAGATGAACTTAAACATCCTTATTTCTTGTTTTTTTTTT
>NW_022111358.1:12744532-12747004 GCF_000313985.2 Echinops telfairi
AAATGTTTTGAGAATGATGAGGGCAATGAATGTACAAATGCGCTTTACACAATTGATGTGTGTATGGATTGGGATAAGAGTTGTATGATGATTTAAAAAAAATGGAAAGATCACTGAATTTTCAATGAATTTTTGAAGCCTTATATATGCTTATTTTAATTTTTTATAATGAACAGAAACGTGAAAAATGCAGTAGCTAAAAAAAAATTCTTCTAAATGCAGGTATAAAAAACAAACTGGAAAAAAAAAAAAACTAAAGAGAATGGATGAGAAACTAAAGCTCTGTTTTCTTGTGTTTTTTTTCCCTCACCCAAGTAAGTAACTTCACTTACAAAAAGTAGAAAAGAGGAGTGGACAAACAACTTCAGAAAATGACTAACATTGGGGTTAGGTAACCTTCTCAATGATCACGCTTTTAAATTGTTTACCAAACAAGTAGTACTTTGAAGAGTTTTTTCAAATATGGTAAAAGTTGTAAAAATCTGGTTCTATAATACATGATGCCCAAAAGGTTCTCTGACTTAAGAGTCTTGTTCTTGCCTTTGCAAATAATTCTTTGATTATATATGATTATAAGATAAAGGCATAAATCATACCATATTCATAATAGAATACTATGCAGAGGCTGAAAAGGCAGTTATAGGATTTCTATGTATGACATTTTATACCTAGCATATAGAAGATATTTAATAAAATTTTGTGAAGTTTAGAAAAATATTGTTAAATAAAAAAGGTAGACTGGTTTATATAATATTATTCAAATTTAGTATATAAACCACAGAATAAAAGCAAAATTTCTTACCATTGTATCCCTTTATTCCTCCATATTTAAACTATTTATTCCTAATTATTCACTTATACCACATTTATTATATCTACATGCTGAGCAAATAATCCAAGAAACTAGACTAGATGAAGAATACAGCATCAAGATTGGAGGAAGACTGGAGAAACGGTGTGGGGCCACATTTAACTACTTCTGGATACCCAAAGGAGAAGAATCCAACTCCACATTTGTCCAAGGTTGATTCTTATGAGGCAGAGGTCAGACATTTCTCTAACCAACAACCTTCTTTACCCTATTCTGACATCAACCGTCCTTCCCACAGCATTCTACTTCTCTACAGGGTTCAACAATCTGTGACAATAGGCACACAGAGAGCTACTGCTCACAGCTATGAGGTTAATTAGGGAAATGGATACAGCACAAAATATTAAAGACACAGTTCTTTGGTCAGCAGAGATGCTTTTCATAGCCATACTGGTAGGCATGTCTCTCAATGGTCCCGACTCTCAGTCACACAGGTCTTTGCTTTGTATCTGCTCTGCTTGGGCAAGTGTTACAAAGCTCCTGTAGTGATGATAAATGCCCAAAGGGCATCCCACTCTGCAAGCCATCCCCCTGCCTAAAGGCAGCCTACATTCTGCACTTCATTGTCTCTGCTACTACTGCTCCCTGCTTCTCAGCACAGTGATCTCAGAATTGCTCATTTGTCACTCTTCTTTCTATATTGTATTGGGATTCTCTGCTACTACCTCTGATAATGGAACCCTTGGGGAGTAGTAGATTAAGTGTTGGGCTAAGTACAAAATAAGCAGTTTTTACCTACTAGCCACTCAGTGGTATAAGATAAGGCTTTCTGCTCCTGTAAAGTTTTATATCCTTAGAAACCCAAAGGGGCAGTTCTATTCTGGGTTACTGTGAGCCTATAGTTGCTATGAGTTCTATGGGGTTGCTATGAATCAAAACTGCCTTGTAATGTGTTTCTGGAGCTTCTGAAATGACTCACTTTATAGCTAGTGGATGCTAAACCGGACCAATCCCCAAGTTAGAATCCTCTACACTTTACTTGCGTATTTCCACTCAGTCATTTGGTGAGAGTCGCAAAGACTTAATTTCACTTCATCACAAAGACTCATTAATATTCTATGCTTGCATCCTCTAAAAGGGAAGAGGACTTGAAGCACTTAGTAATCATGATAAGATTACAGTCTTCAGTATGGATTACAAGTCAGCATAAATAAAATGAAGATCCTCATAACTGAACCAATAAGCAACATAATGAAAATGAAGAGAAGATAGAAATTGTTGAGGATTTAATTGTCTTGGATCCATATTCAATGCCCATGGAAGCAGTACAAAGAAATCAAATGAAGTAATGCAATGGCCAAAAATGTAGCAAAGGAAAATTTAACAGCAAAAGTGTTAAAAGACAAAAATATCATTTTAGGACCAAGATGTGATTGATCCAATTAATGTTCTTTTCAATCACTTCATGCGCATGCAAATGGTAAATGAGAAATGTAGAAGGCAAAGAGAAATGATGTCTTTAAATTATTATTCTGGCAAAGAATACTGATATACCACAGAATGCATGCCAGATCTGACAAATAAATCTGTCTTGGAAGAAGTAGTCAGACCAGAGCACACAAGAGCAGATGACGGGGGAGGAGGAGAGACTGGAGCACATC
>NW_022111358.1:12748973-12760485 GCF_000313985.2 Echinops telfairi
AAAAAAAAAGAAGTAGTCAGAATGCTTCTTGGAAGGGAAGATGGGGAGACCTGCCTCGTGTGCTTTGGATATGTTATCAGGAGGGACGAGAACCTATAGAAGGACATCATGCTTGGTAAGAGAGGGTCAGAGAAAGAGACCGACCATCAGCAAGATGGATTAAACAGTGGAAGAAACAGTAGGCTCAAACATGGTAACAAGTGTGAGGATGGTGAAGGACTAGGGTAGTATTTGGTTTTGATGGGTACAGGGTCACGGAGTTGAAATAGTCTTCACAGTACCTAACATCATCCCCTTTATACTCTCATATGAAGAATAACATTTGAGTCTAATATTTTAATTTAATTCTTAAAACAAAACTAAACAAAACAGGATATACAGCTCTGCCACATCATATTTATACCTTGGGCAATGTGGCAAAAAGGAATATGGACCATATAGCTTAAATTACAGATAAGCTCCGATAATGTTTATCTCATTATGAAATTTTAGCCCAAACAAACAAGGGCTAGTACTGTTGGAGAGAATGCTACATATATTTATGCTCCTTCCCAGTTAATTCCTCAACTCCTGAATCCACTATTCTATTATCTTTTGCTAGTTTTACTTGTTCTTGGAAGTCTAAATAAATGAAATAATATGCTAGGTTTGTGTGGCTTTTGTGCAATATAATGCTAAGCTTAATAACAATTCATTATCATAGTAAACAAAGATAATAAATTACAGATGTTCTATTACTGAAGAGCCCTAGTGGTGTAGTGGTTACATGTTGAGCTGTGATCTACATGGTCAGCAGTTTGAAACCACTAGCAGCTCCTTGGAAGAAACCCTGTTTTCTACTCCTGCAAATAATTACAGTAAAAAAAAAAAATTAGTGTCTTGGAAATCCACAGGGGTTCCTGAGTCAGCATTCGCTAGATAGCAGTTGAGGTTTTTTTTCGTTCTATTATTATTTTTATTAAGTAGCATGGATTGTGGATTCAAGTAAAATAAAACGCTGGACAATTGGAATCTTATCTCCCTTTATTATGGTGCTCCTTCTTGGTCTAATTGTGTGAACTATTTTCTTTCTATTGAAGTGTAATTAATACTGAAGGCTGTAATCCTTGACTTTCTTCAGTCATTGCTTTAAGTCCTCTTTGCTTTTAGTAAGAAAAGTTGTATTGTTTTTGTATCACAGGTTGTTAATGAGTCATCCTCCAAATGTGATGGATGCTGTGTTCCTCTTCATATAATTCCGTTCTCAGATTATTTAGCATACAGTGAAAAAAAATCTAGCGAAAGGATACAACACTGGCATACACTGCTGTTGATTTTAAAATACACAACATCCCCTTTGTTCTATTTATATGATTGCCTCTTGTTTATAGACAGACTCTGCATGAGCATAATTAAATGTTCTGGAATTCTCATTTTTCACAATGTTATCCATAATTTGTTATAATCCACCCTTAATCAATATTGTATAGCCAACAAAACATGGGCAAACATCTTTCTGGTATTCTCTAATTCCAGTCAAGACCTGACAGCAGAAATGATATCGTATAATTAAAAAAAAAAAGATTTTGTTCAATCCATGTCCTTTTCTAATCAAGCTTATGTTTCTGGTAGTTCTCTGTTGCTATACTTCTGCAACTGTTAAAAAATGATCTTTAGTAAAATTTTACTTAGGTCTGATATTAATATTGTTTTTAAAATTCCACATTTTGTTGCATCATCTTTCTTTGAAATGGGCACAAATATGGATTACATCCAGTCAGGTGAACAGAGAGTTATCTTCTAAATTTCTTGGCATAGAAAACTAAGTGCTTCTAGCATTGTATTTGTTTGTAGAAACATATTAAGTAGTAATTTCACAATTTCTGAAACCTTGAATTTGAATAAGCCTCCTGGACTTATTCCATACCATTGGTTATTTTCTTTCTTTCTTTTTTATTTGGAGTTAATACATATATCATATCATTCAATAGTTCAATCACATCAAGCAGTATTGTAAAATTGCTACTATGATCAGTACCCAAATATTCTTTTGCATTCCTGGACTCCTTGATATCGGATCCCTTTTAGCAGCCCCCACCCCCACCCCACCCCCGTACCAGTGGTTCTTAATAATGTTATACCTTTTAAAGTGTTCGAAGCATTTCTAATTCTTTTTGGCACAATGACTCTGTTTACTCCTTTCCTTTAATAGTATGCCCACTTCTTAAAATGTGAATCGTGATGACTTACAGGGCTTTTATATGTCATACATTTAACAGAATTGTTTATAGATGCAATTGGTGATTTTAGCAACACGTTCAAGGCATTTAATCACAGACCCAGACAAGTATTTGCTAATTATGATATGGAAGACAGTCACATTATATACAAAGTATACATTCCAACTCGGAGTGCCTGGTATTCTTAGAGAGGATACACTAGTCTTAGCTAAACTCACCTTTGTGGTGTCATGCGTATTCAATATGCCTTCTACAATGTCACACAGATCCGTGTGTAATTCCTTTTAGAAAAAAAGAGCAGCCAAGAAGTGTTATTAGAAAAGAGAGAATAACATTTTTAATATTCAGTGGCTAAAATGTATTGAATTTTAGTCTATAGTTTCCTCTCCCAATTTTAGCATGGATTCTTATATTTGCTTTAAAAAGTAAGATAATTTTCCTGTTTTATTATTACTTTACACAGTTAATTCAGTTTATTAAGTTTTCTAAGCCAAAATGACCTCTTCCTAACTCTGCATTATCAGTCACAAAAATTTTACTTATTTATTGTAACTTACGTAGGGGAGTTATGAAGATATTAAATAGCACAATACAGTAACTGAAAGTAATAACATGTCTTTCTTAAAATTTTTTTTCAACCTATTTTCCTATTGGGAATTTACATGCAACGAGATGGATATATTCAGAACTTACAGGGATTTCATCAGTGCGGTTGTCCTTCCAAACCTCTAAAAGTGCAACCACCATGTCTCTCAGCTCAACCCTGGAGAGAACTCCATCACGGTCAACATCAAACACCTTGAAGCAAACTAATGAAAACAAAACACAAACTCTTACAGAAAGAAATTATTTTATGTTCTGAAAGACAAAACATTTGCTAGAAGCTGCCCTACTATACTACATACTTTCTCAAGTATGTGCATTCTGGATTAAAGTCTCATCTTGAGCAGGCTATCATGTGCCATTAAACTTCTTGAGTTTACAAGACTTTTTGTACATATTTCATAGCTTGATCTGTCTAAACCAGGATCCGAGCTGGGTACCTTATCCTTCAGCTAAATCTAGAGTTAAATTACTGGCTAGAAATATTCCATCCATAGTACAAAAAAAAAAAAAAAAGAAAGAAAGAAAAAAGAACAAGCTGATCTAAATATGGCCTGCTTTTGTTTCGTCTCTGCAATGTAACTAATGTATATTTAACTGTCTGTATAGATCAATTCTTCACTGAAGTTCATATACAGCATGCTAAGTAAGAAACTCACCATTTTTCTAGTTATCTCTAAGTGCATCATTCTAGTTTGCTAATTTCCATTAGTTCATCAGTTAGGAAAAAAATTAAAGTTTGTAAAGGTGACTAATTAGCTTCAATTGAGGAACGGAGATGTCAGCCTTCTACTTAACATTAGAACTTTAATATTAAAAAAAATTGCTTTGGTTTAAATATGGTTCAAGATTAAATGTGAGATAAAGTTTTATATCCAGGTTAATATTTTAAATAAAATTTATTAATTTATCAAAAAGCAAAGTAAGAATAATAGATTTTTTAATTGCCTATTTCATACACTCCCGTAATAGAATAATTATACTTAATCAATTGAATAAATTATACGATATTATTAAATGAGGTAAAAATATCAAATACCACTTCTGAAATAGGCAACATTTGTTAAGATACAGCTGAAAGACATGAAGATAATAACACTAATAAATATCTTTGAGTTAGGTCCTAATTAAATGGAAATGGTTCCATTTTATCAAATATAGTTTAGACTTAGTATGTAATATACTTATGCTTATTGAATTATGTCACAATAAAATTTTAGCTAGGTTAAAAATACTATGTTAGCATTTAAAATTGTCTTTTGATCATAAATTTCATTTTTCCAATAAAATATTAAAGTATGCAAGTGGCAAAAAATGAGTTATATTTCAAATTATGCAAGACACAAAATTCTCTAACTAGAGTACCAAAAAAATTTCTAAGGAAAATCAACATTATGTATAGCAAAGATCCCAAATTACTGCTTGGTAAAAAGGAATAGATGGTTGATTCCTTAGACTGACCTTAGTACAATCTCAAAATAAGATAATTTGTGTCAACCTGGCAAAGTTAGGAAAATTCAAGATGTAATCTACAGATCACTTTATATATGTATGAATGCTGTATGGTTTTCTTTTTCTCTGCATGGTTTGCAATTTGTGCAACAGGGTTTAACAAACTTACATTTTTGTCTTTCGGCTAGGGGTCCTCTGCAACAGGCAGATAACCCACAGGATATCTCCTTAAAATCTATGTGATTGTCACGATTTTCATCAAAAGCATTAAACAAACCTGTCAGATGAAAGAGAGGCAGCATAAGCCACAGCCAACAAACCTCCTAATATTAACACTAACATGCTTATGTAAGCATAGCTTCTTCCCACACTCCTTCCCCTTGTCCTCAGGGAGTATGGGTTTCTTTCTTTCTTTTTTTTTGCATCATAACTGAAATGCTGGTTAGCATAGTGGTTAGCATCCCAATGCTACTCACTATGCCACCAAGGTTCCTCAATAATGTTCTTAGCTAGTAGTATTTAAAAAGAAAGATGTACTATTAACACTGCCACCAAGGCTCAGGAAAAGTAGGGTTATCGTGGAAATCTAAAGCTCTGTCTGTTCAGAGCTTCAACCTCCACCCCAATCCCTGCATCAGCTACTGAAGCACCTTATTGGAGCATAGTTTTACAGCACACTCATTTTGACAAAAATATTCAGGTACAGAAAACTAAACTGATTACCATAAGGTGGTGGTGGTTGTTATGTGCTGTTGAGTCAATTCAAATTCATAGTGACCCTATAGAAGAGTAAGATTGTCCCATAGGTTTTCCTATGCTGTATTCTTTACAGGAACAGAGTGACAGTTCTTTTCTCACAAGTAGTAGTTGGTGGGTATGAATTTGGAAACTTCAATTAGAACCAAATGTGTAACCACTGAGCCACCAGGGATCTTTTAGGCAAGGTTACCTAGGTATAATATAATGACCTGGAATATAATACAATCTTAATTTCCATATTACTCGCCCCCACCCACCCCCCACCATACTGTAGTTTGCTAGTATAAACTTGCAAACCTACACTAGTATTGCACCTTTAAATTGTTAGTGTGTTGATTATATATAAAAGGTGAGTTCAGATGTGTTTACCAGTGAACATTTATAAAAAGTGGAAAAATTCCTACCTTCACTCAGAGATAGACGAATAGGTGGTGAAACCAATGGACCAAATGTATCTAGGTCAAATCTCCCAGTCCGAGATTGAGCCTTCAGTAACCAGTAGCGTTTCTCTAGATCAATGATGTCTGATTCTTCCACTGAGAATCAAATCAAACAAGATTATAAAACCTCAGTTTCTCTCTGGGAAACGAGTTCATCTTTATAATATAACTTCCAAGGATATATTTCCATTTCAAAATTCAATTGCTAAAAATAATCATGACTTAAGACAAAACCCTGAGAGATATAACACATTTTATCTTCCTACACCATGTTATCTGTACTGTTTTGGCTATGTACCATCTTTATTCTTTATTTAAAGCTTCTGCATACATCTTCTCTCCTGGGCAAACACACTGTAATGTAGGATCTATGTTTGATTCACCCTGTCAATATAATGATGACTGACTTATACATTCAACATACATTGAGTACATGGGAAAAAAACATGGAAAGGATGTTTTAAGTAAGAAAGCCAATAAATGATATAGAAGGTGTAGTAGGACTCAAAATGATAGGCAATAGGGAATTCCGTATTTAGTTACTAATTTCTCTGGAGAGTAGTTGTATGACAGAAAGGGGCTCCAGTGGTACAACAGTTAAGCATTTGACTCTTAACAGAAAGGTTAGTGGTTTGAACCTGCCCAGTGGCTCCAGGGGAAAAAGATTTGGTGATCTGTTCTCAGTACAACTGCTACCTTGGGTTTCGGAGACAGGAATCAACAGTCTCATGTTTTTCCAACTGAGCAATTGATGGATTTAAACTGATGATCTTCTGGTTAGCAACCCTACATATACCTCAGTATGCCACCAGTGCTAAAAGCCCAGGAATATATACTGGGAAATAAAAGATTCTTGACTCCGCGCTGAGAACAGAAAGACTCCAGGGCTATAGAATCAAGAATGGTTAACAATGGAGAATGGATAACTTTGGTAAAGGCATTGTGAAGGAGAAGGTATGGATCAGCAGATATACACCAAAGAGAAGCTCTACACAATGGCTGCTCTGTGATCAAATGTGAAACAGCATATATTCAAATGTAATCTGTGCCATTGCAGGGTTTTTTTTATTTGGGTGGGGGGACACTCCCAGCAAAATAATTTTGACACATCATATCAATGTGTTCATTTATACTCCATTTATACAGCAAGTACTACAGTCATGAAAAGTGGCAGAAAAGAAAACATTATCATACCAACTTCCATAAAATTTGAAGAAAAATTATCTTCCTTTTGCTTGTCCCTTAGGGCTCTCAACATTTAAAGGAAAAAATTCCCTGCCTTAAATCACTATATCTAAAACATGAAGTGAATCCTACTGAAAGCAAAAAATTAAAAACAAATTTAATGCTTATATTGGGAACGTAAAATTTTACATGTATTATCATATACCTAAAGATGGAAGTATGGATTCTTTTTTTTTTTGAAGTATGGATTCTTAAGAGGCATGGGACTTATTCTATAGAAGGTTCATGAGAAAAACATCTGACATAGCTGAAGACAAACAAACAAACAAAAACCCAGGTTAAGTACAATGATTCCAACTTGACTTGATTTTACTGAGAATACCACCTGCCTGAAGTTTGTGGCTTAGCCATTCCTAGAACAATCTTTCCATCACTTCTCTGTCAGTTTGCCAGACTGTGGTGGCTTGTCTGTTGGTGTGATGCTGGAGGTTAATTTACTAGTGTTTTAAATACCAACAGGGTTATCCATGGTAGCAGGTTTTAACAGAGCTTCCAGACTAAGATAGACTGGAAAGAGTACATGGTGAACTATTTTTTAAAACAAACTAACAAACACCTGCCCATTGAAAACCTCATGAATCCCAGTGACACACAGTGGATTAGTACAATGGCTGTGACCTTGGGCTCAAAACACAGCAATGATAGTGAGGATGGTAAAGGATAAGGCAGTTTAATCTAAATTGAAACCCACCTGTTGATTTAACAACAGCAACAAAACAGTCTCAATGAGCCAAAACATCTACAAAGAGCTGTGCTATGAACAATAACAAAATGACCCAAATTTTTAGTATCGAAAAGGAACTAATTACGACTAGGGATTATTATAAATAACCAAGTAATCTACCTATAATCTCCTCCCAGGGGGATGGACAACAGAAAAGTGGGTGAAGGGAGGCATCAGTCAGTGTAAGACATGAAAAATAAAACTGCAAATTATCAAGGGTTCATGAGGGAGGGAGGATGGGGATGGGAGGGGAAAAACGAGGAGCTGATACCAAGGGCTCAAGTGGAAAGAAAATGTTTTGAGAATGATGATGGCAACAAATGTACAAATGGGCTTCACACAATGGATGGATGTATGGATTGTGATTTTTATTTTTATAATGCCTATAAAATATATCGATTTGTATAGAATAGAATATAAATTAGCATTAGAAAATAAACTTTCTAAGGTATCAAAAGCTTAGTATTATGCTGAATTCTACATCTGTTTTATCCATTTAAACCAAATCACTTTGAAAACAACTGAGACTTAATTCTGAAAGTCTGTGTGCTATTATTGGAAAAAGCAAACATTTTTCAGTAAACCATTAACAAAAGTACACCACTGATTAAAAATCAAGACAATAAAATCTTAACAATTAAAAGAAAAACTATTAACAAGTAAGATTTTTAAGCTTATACTATTTTCATTTCTAATGTAATACACAAGCAGTACTTGTATTAAAGGTCTTGATAAACTCATATATAACTGACATATCTAAAAGTAACCTTTTATGTAAGACTTTTTAAACATGCCCTTCATATGATTCCTCTATTCAATAATCCAAATAAGAGAAAAAAGTAATTATGTATTTAAAATGCTACTTTAATTCTAAATAGCAAGGAAACAAATCATGAGTAGTAAAAATTATGAAATCATTCCTAAAGCTTTTCATTTGCTTTCTTGTACTTGTAATTCTTTTATATATTAACTTTAATTTACAAGTAACTTTATTAATAATATCTAGAAGACATATAAAAGAGATCTGTATCACAACTAATATTAATACCCTAAAACAATCAATAACAAAATTTTTATTTTTTCCAGTCTTTTGGAAATTAGTATTAAAAATAAATTTAAAGGTATAATTTATTACATCAGTACTCTACTGCATGGAAAATATTGAAGATGTAGGTAACCAAAAAGAAAACACATAATTGTATGTTTTCATGCTTGTGTAAGTATAATGACAGCATGGCTTGTATTTCATTGAATATCACCTGTGTTGTCTGGGAAGCGTACTTTCAACACTGACTCACTCTTATCTCTGTGCCACAGCATGATGCCCCAAAATGTTAGATCACAGTTCTAAAAAGCAGGTTAAATTAACTTCCTAAAATTGGCAACAAAATTATCAAAGACTATGATACTGAAGCTGAAACTTTCATATACGAGTGCACACTATGACATATGTATTTTCTTTTTGAACCAAATGACTCTTACACTACCTCCCACTGAATCCACATTTATGAAAGGTCCTATTACTTTGGAATTGAAATTAATTTTTATTCTATTTTATTTATTTATTTTTTAACGGTCTATTTGGTCCATATAGACCAAATTTTTCATCAAGAACCCCACCGAAATTAATTTTTAAAACAATGCAAAACTTCTACTTAAGATGTTGCTTTCAAAACTGAAGTTATGTACTTAAAAGTCTCAGTTAATTTGGATTTATTTAAAAGAAGAGTATTTCAAAATTTTTTAAGCAGGAGAAAACCACATAAGTCTAAGGTACTACAGATTGTATTCCTACATCTTAGTCCTATGAAAGAGATCTGTCTGCTCCAGTTATAATTTTTTTTAAAGGATAGAAGGAAAAGTGGAGAGAAAGAACCTCTTGTATTCCTCTAGAGCAGGGGTTTCAAACTCAATTAAAATTCGGGCCATTTGGTACAACAGGCAAGATTCACACAAGCCACATCACAGTTACAAATTTTGTTAAATTTATATTTTGAAGTTAGGATTCGGGAATATGGATAGGATAATTAAAACACTATATAATTGCTTTTATTTAAACATTTATTTTATGTATTTATAAAACTAAAATTAGTATTTTCTACTCAAAACTTGCCAGCGCTTTCCTCCTACTAGTTTTTACTTACCTCTTATGTTGTGACCAGAAATTATTACAAAGTAACTAATAAAAAACACAAAATGTTGGACAGCTGACAAAAGTGATGCACAATCAGAATGGCTTCCCTCTAAAAATGTTAACTAGCGCTGCCACTAGGTATGATTCATAACAGCAGCACAACCCAGACTGCTCTTTTTAACCTTTTCGCTATTGGGATCTGTTTGCATTACGTGACACTGAGAGTGACAAACAATAACGCTTCCAAATGGGCCAGAACTGAGTCAGCGCGTTTATACACATCCACAGGCCCCCAGGAAAGGCACTGGGCCACGTGTATACTCGTCTTCAGTAGTTAAAGGGTTAACAAGGGAATTGAGTGTACAGGATTGCCTCGATCTCCCCTAAGCCCTATTTCCTTCATAACAATTTTTTCTATTTTCATTTTATTTCAGACATCGTGAGCCACAAAAAATTACCTCAGAAGCACTAGCTTTCTCAAATTCTAAACTTTCACCCAAATAGGAGCATACATTAAAAAAAAAAAATCTAACCTGGAAACAAATGGGCAGAAAGCATGTTCTTACTTACATATTACTGTACTTTGAGCATTTTGAGCATACAATAGGTGCTCAGTAAGTACTTCTTATTAATTGATGTTTAGATAACACAGTAAATAAGAACACACAGAAAAGCCTGCTAATCACCGACCATTTTGTTTTTAATGTTGAGAACTAAATTTATAATCTCCTTAAAAATACAATGTCTCTGCAGGAGCAGAAATGTGGAAACATTTGGAACATAAGTGGAAGAACAAAAATTACTAGTTGGTCATGGTCATCGGTTGAACCAGTGTTTGGAGCTGAGTGATCTATTCTTTTTCTAGAGATGGACAGCAAATTCCTCAACAGAACATTCGTCAAAAGCAAAATGAAATAAATGGTGTACACTCTTATTATTACTACCCAGAATTTAATAATACAAAATTGAGTAGTTAATAAACACTACTACATGAACGGGTAGCTGCAATCCTGAGGAAAGGAAATAGCAATTAACCTCATTTTCACTTAAAGAATTTAGAGGTAATTATTTCAGTAACTATTTCTATTTGCAATTTGTAAATCAATACCAAAACATTACTACTGTACAAGGGAAACAGAAATGAATTTATCACCTACCTGCAGGTATAATTTTTTCAGGTTCACAACAGTAGCACACCATATTCCTGACATTCTAAAGAGTTCGTGGTCTGTACCTTGTGCCATCCTAAGCAAATCCCACCTCATCAGAGGCTTCAGCTACAAAAACGGCCCTTTAACACCAAAGCTGGCACCTGATCAAAAAGCCAGGCACATTATATTTATACATACACACACACACACACACACACACACACACTCTCTCTCTCTGAAATTATTGAGGAAACACCTAGCGTCAAAACCAATGACCTTCTGAGATCTACTTAAAATGGCTGTAAGCCTCACATTATTACTACCACATAAGAGGATAATGAAGGAGGGCATGGAGATTTACTAGGCAGTTTATGGTTAAGACTCAATGAAGTAAGTTTTCACCACTTACTGAAAGAAGGCTTTAACATTATACAGTGTGACAAGGGAAAACAATAATAGTGCTATTTTTAGTTGTGAAATAAATGCTAATATATACAAGGGATATATAAATCTCAACTTAGATAGGAAGAGAAAAATAAGAAAAATGAGATATATAGCCCTAAAAGTTTACTCACATTAATTATCTCAGGATCCAGAAAGTAGAACAGTCAAATCACTTAATGCGCTTATCCTTTTTCTTTTAATAATTTTATTAGGGGCACATACACTCTATCACAATCCGTACATACATCAATTGTGTAAAGCACATGTGTACATTCATTGCCCTCATCATTCTCAAAACATTTGCTCTCCACTTAAGCCCCTGGCATCAGCTACTCATTTTT
>NW_022111358.1:12761648-12781534 GCF_000313985.2 Echinops telfairi
CTGATAACTGATCCCTTTGGCACCTCATGATCACACAGGCTGGTGTGCTTCTTCTGAAAACTATGAAAACCTTTCCTTAATTTATTCAAAACCATACAAGGGAGCCTCAAAAAATTTGTGGAAACATTCTACTACCTTTTAATTAAAATGTCCACTAGCTTTTTGAAGCCTTCCCTCAGCCCATATTTACAAGAAATAGGTACAGAAGCACACATCTTTCTTTCAAAAAAATATAGCTGAATTCTCTAAAAGAATATAATCAAACTTTAAGGAAAATATTTCTCAATAACAGTTCTTTCATAAGATCTTCAAACTTGACGTAGTGGGTTCAGCTGATAACAACATTGAAACCACCAGCTGTTGGGTGGAGAAAGATGAAGCTTTGGAAACCCGCAGGGGCAGTTCTACTGTCCTACAGGTTTGCTGTAGGTTGGAATCGACTCAGTGGCAGTGAGAAATCCTACTTTACTGTTGGTAAATGGCAGTCATTTCACAATCTTACCTGCATCAAAAGAAATTAATTATTGATAGAAGAGAAGATGAGTAAACATTATTTGTTATGTTTCCTAAGGAGAAAAACATATTAGGAAAAGTGAATCTGCAAGACTTAAGTGTGTCTGAAGAAGATGGCTCACCACAACCACAACTACATGATTAACCCTATCACCTGTAATTAATTATAAACAAAATGAAAAGTTAATGAACAAAATCACCTTGTATCAGAAGCCTGTCTCTAAATCCCAAAATAAAAATAAGCAAGTGTTTAGAATACAAAGATCCTGGTTTTACCATCTCTAAGTTATCTGATTTTAGAAAAACTTTTCGGGCTGTTTCCTTATAAGGGCTTAATCTATATGCAGTAAACTGAAATCTTTCACAGGGCAAAGGTTTTGTTGTTGTTTTAAAAGTATACTCATTACAGTAAAAAAAAATCACAATATTGTTAAAATTCAGTAAATATACTATCTGCCTGATGTTGGGCTAAAATTTTAACTAGAGATGCAATTACCGTATATACTTGAGTATGCGCCGACACAAATATCAGCTGAGGCACCTAATTTTACCACAAAAACTGCAATAAAAATGTGATGAAAAACTCAGCGTAAACATACTGGCATGAAGCAGGGAACCAGTAGAGAGGTCTGAGGGGCTGGCCCAAATCCCAACTACATGGACAGCTGACCCTACCCCGAGGACAATTTACTTCAGAGGACAGCATTGAAGCTACAGCTCAGGGAGAGGGACATGTCTGATCAGAGCACACAGGAGCAAATGAAGAGGGAGAAAGAGGGAGTGGAGCACATCAAGGCCCACCAAGCCTTGAGGACAATATCCCTGCCCAGAGCAGCCAAAGCACAGAGAGGACCATATGGCTGGCCCCACTACAGACACAAAATCCCTCACATACCCATTGTCCTACAGGGAACAACACTGGAGACACAGTATGAATACTGCACCCAAGCTGACCACCACCCCCCCACACCGAGGCAAAACACCAAGGACGTGCAACAGAACAGCAAATGGAGCAGAGCAAGGAAGTCCCAAATATAGACTTTAGGGCCAGGGCGTGGCACCCCATCAGACTGGATTGGAAAACACTCCTAAAGGTCAATAAACAGACTCTGAACTATTTACAGGCTTTTCTTTTTTTGTCATTGGTTTTTTGTTGTTGTTTTCTTTTGTTGCTTTGTTTTGCTGTCTTGTTTTTTGTGCATATTATTATCTCTGCAGGTCTATCCAGATAAGATAGGTGGGATAAACAATGGGACTGACTGTTATGTGGTAACATGGGAGAGGGGAAAGCAGGGAAAAGAAGTGGGTGTTAAGCCCAGGGACATGGGAACAACAAGTGACCCAAAATCTGTGGCGAGGAGGATATAGAGCTTGATCAAGGGCAATGTTACCGAGAGGAATTACTGAAACCCAAATGAAGGCTAAACATGATAGTGGGACAAGAGGAAAGTAAAAGGAAATAGAGGAAAGAATTAGGAGCCAAAGGGCATATATAGAGGTCTAAATACAGGCATGTACATATGTAAATATACTGATATATGATGATGGATAAATAGATCTATGTGCATATATTTATAGGTTTAGTATTAAGGTAGCAGGATGGACATTGGGCCTTCACTCAAGTACTCCCTCAACGTAAGAACACTTTGTTCTATTAAACTGGCATTCTATGATGCTCACCTTCCCAACATGATTGCTGAAGACAAAGCAGGTGCATAAGCAAATGTGGTGAAGAAAGCAGATGGTTCCTGGCTATCAAAAAATATAGCGTCTGAGGTCTTAAAAGCTTGAAGATAAACAAGCGGCCATCTAGCTGAGAAGCAACAAAGCCCACAGGAAGCACACCAGCCTGTGTGATCACGAGGTGTCGATGGGATCAGGGATCAGGCATCAAAGAACAAAAATCACATCTTTGTGAATGAGAGGAAGTGTGGAGTAGGGACCCAAAGCCTATCTGTAGGCAATTGGACATCCCTTTATGGAAGGGTTGAGGGGAGGAGACAAGCCAGTCAGGGTGCAGTGTAGCAAAGATGAAACATACAACTTTCCTCTAGTTCTTAAAAGCTTCCTTCCTCCCACTATCATGATCCCAATTTTACCTTACAAATCTGGCTAGACGAGAGGATGTACACTGGTGCATATAGGAACTGGAAACACAGGGAATCCAGGACAGATGATCCCTTCAGGGCCAGTGGGGAGAGTGGCGATACTGGAGGGTGGAGGGAAGGTGAGGTAGAAAGGGGGAATCTATCACAAGGATCTACATAGAACCTCCTCCCTGGGGGATGGACAACAGAAAAGTGGGTGAAGGGAGACCTTGGACAGTGTAATACATGACAAAATAATAATTACTTATAAATTATCAAGGTTTGGGAGGGAGGGGATATGGAGAGGGAGGGGAAAATGAGGAGCTGATACCAAGGGCAAAAGGAGAAAGAAAATGTTTTGAGAATGATGATGGCAACAAATGTACAAATGTGCTTGATACAATGGATGGATGTATGGATTGTGATAAAAGTTGTACGAGGCCCCAATAAAAGGATTACAAAAAAAACTCAGCTTATACTCAAGTATATATGGTATGAACAAGACAATTTAGAGTCTAGTAGAAATGAAAACTGGTGATTTTAATCCAGGGTAAAGATATAATGAAGAGATGGTCACATGTTTTTCTGGGAATACACATGAGGTTAGATCCTGCTGTCTATTTATATAAAGAGGAACATGGAGAGCATCTGAGTTTGTTGATGAGAAAGAACTTTAAAAAAGAGGCAAAGTAGTATATACAAATGTCTGGAAGCAAGAAAGGTAGCAATTCTACAGAAGAGCGGGGAGGGAGAAGGCTATGTGCTATA
This sequence comes from Echinops telfairi, assembly GCF_000313985.2. NCBI lineage: Eukaryota > Metazoa > Chordata > Mammalia > Afrosoricida > Tenrecidae > Echinops > Echinops telfairi. Next base: position 12,765,017 of record NW_022111358.1, read on the forward strand.
CTCCTTTTCAAAAAAAGGGAAAGGATACCTGAGAGAATAATTTATATCATGGGTAAAAGAGAAAACAGGAACAAACAACTTTCTAGTGATTTTATGAAAAGGATGTTAAAGATGACTGTTCCCTCTAGAACTATTGGACAGTAAAGTTACAATGTACACATTTCAAAGAAGCCTTCAGACTGGAGCAGAGAGCTTTTGGGCTGTGCATGGCTAAAACTATTCATGTGCAGTAACGGAGAAGGGGCACACTGATTTAAATCTGTGAAAAGTTGCTTAAACCTAACTACATTCTGAGCTCAGTCTGTTGCTCCAAATTATAACACAATTTAGTACAAATTATCTATGGCTAAAACAGACTGGGAGAGGGTCTTCTGGGAAAAAAAATTTTAAAGTGTTAAATTTGGTCTTTGGAAGTGGAATTGCCTCTCAGACAGCTTTCTTTACCGCTTTCTCTCTCTGACAAACACAAGTAATAAACACCTGTCCCAACTTATTTCAAATATGTTTGTGATCTCTATATTTCGTCTATGAATACTGAACCAAAGTACATTATCATAAGCATATTCTTTCTTCCTCTCTCTGTATCATTAAGAACTGTTTATATCTAATAAAATTTGTGGAAATAAAAATTTAGGTATTTATTAGCAAATCAGTATATTAAAAACATTTAACAGTCTTGATAAAAAATTGGTTAATAGCTACTAAAGTACAAAAACTTGAACTCTGGGCTAAAAATTCTAATTCAATTTCTTCAATTTATATAAAAGGTAAATTTAAAAAATGGCTTGGATCTGCAGTTCTGGAAGATATACTCACCATGACAAAATATAAATTCTTGTATAAATCAAAGAAAGTTAATTATTCTACTTCTGTATAGAATACAAATGGCCCCCTAGCCTTCATTTGTGATTTACATAAAACAGAACAAAATTTGATTAAATACGGCAGTGCATTCAACTTACTGTGACTTCAAATTTTACTTTATAATTGTGTGTGAAAAAGTAATTAAAAGGCATCTGCACTCTAACATAAATGTTATTTACAAGTGAAAAATTGTAATCCTTTTTTGTCCTGGCTCATTACACAAATTTAAGTGGAATCACTGATGCTTTCAAACAATAAATATTTTCTGTCTATTTCTAAATCAGTTAATAACACTCCCTATTTTTATCACAGCAAGCTTCCACATTCCTGACACGTTATCTTAAAAGTTTAATGTACCAAATATTCTTTGAGGGGAGAAGCCTGCAAAACATATCAATTGTTTAGGCAGAAGTTAAGTGAGTACGTGTACATAACAGATAAATCATAGCCACCAGAATGTAAACCTGCCTTTGCCAGGATTTCTATGAACACACAGCAGATATTCTGACGACGTGATTGTTCTTTCATGGTGAGGTTCATCTACAAATAAAGTAGCTGCTTGCCTAAGCCAGTAGCAATTCGGTTCCAGTAACTCTGCTGGTTGTTTCAGTTCTATACCCTGTAAAATAAAAGTCAATCGACTGGTACGAAAACTGTTTTCCCACACATCTGGGCAAAGTTACGTTTTGTACTGAGGCACAGTCTTCTATTCAAGAAGTTCTTCATCTAGCAACAATTATTCTCTGGACACCAGAGGATGTATAATCATTGGAAAGTACAAACTCTATCTTAGACAAAGGGGTGAGTCCTTTGAAAAACGTTATTCTCACTTAATCCATATAACAGTAATCCTTTACAGTAAGTTTTGTCATTGCCCCTGGTTTACAGAAGAAGAAAAAAGTTCAGGAAGATTAAATTGCCCACAGCCCCATGAACAGTAAGTCTGACTCTGAATTCCTCAAAATGCAGCTCTGGCCCATGTCTACTAGAATTACCCAGGACGCCTATACTCCTAAAAACAGTGACAGACTCTGTCCAACAGGGTCGTTATGAGTCAAAATTAACTCAATGACAGTGAGTTTAAATTTGAGTTTTGTGTTTAAAAGACCTAAGGCCTACCAAATAAATCTATGCAGACAGAGCTGGTGACCTGCACTCTTAATATCCTCTTCACATCAAATGCTGACAAACGCTAGTGACCATACCATCGGGGTCTTAGAGCTGATTACTCTTTTATTTCTGAGTATCTCTCTTACAATGAAATGACAACGAAATGAAACAATGAAATAACAAGTTCAACTAAGATGCTAGCAATAAAAATGTTACAAATAATTGAGAAAATATAAATACTGTAGTAGGATTTCTTCGGGCTTCTATAACACATTACTGACTTATTTCTGGCCACCAAGGAAATCACTGACTGCATTCCTGGAGCAGATAAAATAATTAGTCCAAATGGGTAATTCTTTAGTATTTTAAGTAAGCTGATGCTCCATGTGCTATAACTTATACTCTTATACCGAACAATTTAATTAACCAAAACATTTGAAACAGCCAAAAAGTGTAAAAACTAACCTTGAAATCTTTAGCAGTTCTTTAAATGTATAAAAATTATAATTTATTTCCCCCCCTTAAAACACGGTATATCTTTATAAAAATATTCATACACTGTACTATGAAATTGTTAAACCTTATTCTAACATAATGACTTTTTCCTTGGTACAGATTAAATAGATTCTATAATCCTAAAACAACACATCTCTGCAAAGACTTCTTTCTATAGACAATGAAAACTCTCCGAGGTTTCTGAGCAGAGAGGTGAAGTAATTTGGTACATATAGATATGAGGCATAAAACACACAGAAACTATTGCAACACTCACTTCAGGAAAGAAACTAAGATGCCAGACACATGCTGGCTTAAGACGGACAGGATCTAGATAAAGACCGATAAAAGAAAAGTCAAAGGTGACCTCAAACTGGAAACCTCAAGATAGAAAACACTGGAGATAAAAATATTTACCTTTCTCCCCATCATATGCAAGGGGCTCAAAACAGGGAAAGATAAATTTGGTTTTCGATATGATGAAACAAGGTGTTAGAATATACATTTTTAACACTCTGAAATCTATTGGGTGGATTAAATTTATATCTGTAATTTTTTGTTTTATAAATCATTTTATTGGGGGCTCTTATAGCTCTTATAACAATCCATGCATCAATTGTATCAAACACATTTATACATTATGTTGTCATCATCATTTTCAAAACATTTTCTTTCTACTTGAGCCCTTGGAATCAGCTTCTCTTTTTCCTTCCCTCCCCGTCTCATGAACCCTTGATAAGTTATAAAATATTATTATTTTCATATTTTACACCATGTTGTTCATCCCCCTTGGGGGTCGGGGTGTTATATGTCCATCATGGCAATCGGTTCTCCCTTTCTCTCCCCACCTTCCTCCTACCCTCAGGGTATCGCTACTCTCAATATTGGGTTTTTGTTTGTTTATTTGTTTTGTTTTTTGGTACTCCCATTATTGTTCCTGAGAAGTTTCTCTGTCCTGGATTCCATAGCGTCTGGGGTCTTAAAGACTTGAAATTAAACAAGTACCCATCTGGCAGGGAAGCAACAAACCCCACACAGAAGAAGCACGCTAGTCTGTGTGATCATGAGGTGTCGACAGGATCAGGTATTAAAAGAACAAAAACAATCATATTCAATGCAAACGAGGGGGGCTGGAGTGGAGACCCAAAGCCTATCTGTAGACAGTTGGACATCCCCTCACAGAAAGGACACAAGGAAGAGAAGAGCCAGCCAGGGTGCAGTATAGCACCGATGAAACATACAATAATCCTCTAGTTCTTTAATGCTTCCTCCTCCCCAATATTATGACCCCCATTCAACCTTACAAATCTAGCTAGGCCAGAGCATGTACACTGGTACAGATTAGCGTTCTTGACACATGGAATCCAGGACAAATCTGTAAATTTTAATATAGTTCTTTCAAAAATAAGCAATAAGAAGCTTTTTTTTTTTTACTCTGGTCCCTTTTATTGAGACTGAGGGCCAAAGGGTGCATCCAAATGAAAATAAAAGTTCTCTCCAAGTCTGTCCGCAGGTTACCACCTACCCCCAGTCCCAGCAAGTCCCGCTTGGGGCCCTTGGCCACCCTCACCCCCTGTAACACAGGTCTGGCTCCTGAGTGACAGGATGCTGATGGCCCAGCACCTGATGTCCTGAAGAAGCATTTTCAACTATAGACTATATCAGAATTAATTTAATAACAAGTCATTCAAGGAAAGTAGCTGATATTAGCAAAGAAATAATTCACCATGCAAACACAAATGAAAGCAACAGCTTGACAGAATCTCTATCACTGTCCATTTAAACACTGAGTTAAGGTAAGGTAGGAAGAGCTTACAGGGAGTAAAACCTGGTTCCCTCTATTTCGTATGTAAAGGAACAAAAGGAGAAGTTATCTTATATAAAATAATGACAAGGGCACTGAAAAGTGTAAGAATCAACTCTGCTGCCAGAATATATCAGTCAGAACTTCTAGTAACAATGGAAAAAAATGAGGATGGTGGGAGGGGTGGGAGAGATAATTAATTGTAATTCATAGCCAAGTTATAGTCATACAGAGCAATAAATATAAATAACATGTGATACCTGAAATCTGCAAGTAATTATTTAAGCTCTGGCATAAAAAGAGACTCTTTGAAAGGATATTATGATTTTGGAAAGATCATCGGTTGTACAAATAAATATAAAAACTAAAGTGATGAGCTCATTCAAGAAGTACAAATAAGGTGTTATGAGAGGTGATTTTTAATGGGAAAGCAAGATAAGTTTGGGGATGGAGGAGGGACAAGTTTAACCCTGTAGGGATAAGAAAGATTTAATAGGCAAAATCAAAAGGAAGCTTGTTCCAGTAGTAGGAAGGTTATAAGCAAAAGTAAGAGTACAGGCAGTTTTTCATAACCATATGTACGATGAACTGTACACGTTAACACTGAGGCTCATGAAGTACATCTGGAATCTCAGAATGTGGTCTTATTTGAAAATATGGTCTTTGCAAATACAGTATTTAGTTAAAGATCTTGAGATCTAGAGAAGACTCTAATGGCTGCTATCATTACAAGAAGAGGACAAAGAGACACACAGTGAGTAAAGGGCAGGGCAGGGAAGATAAAGGCCCAAACTGAATTTATGCTGCCACAAGTGAAGACCACCAGATGCTAGAAAACAGCAAGGAAGACTTCTTCCCTAGAGCATTCAGATGGAGCTGGGCCTTTTGATACTTTGATGTCATATTTTAGATTCAAGAATGATGAGAGAATAAAATTCTGTTCCTTCTGACCACCAAATTTGAGGTAAATTGTTACAACAGTCCTATGAAGCTTGATTAAAGGCAATTAGTAGAAGGCTCTGTATTAGATAAGGAGCCCTCTTGGATCAATGATTTATTGCTTTGCTGCTAACAGAAGGTCAGTGATTCAAACCTATCAGTCACTCTGCAGGAAAATGATGCTTCCATAAAGATTATAGCCTGAGAAATATTAAAAGGCAATCTATCCCATCATAAAGGGTTCCTATGAGCTGGAACTGGCACACAACACCAGCACCATGGATTCCATGGAATCCCTGGATGGTGCTAATGCTTAAGGTGCTCAGCTACTAACTGAAAGGCTGGACATTTCAACTCACCCAGAAGCACCTGAGAAGAAAGGCCTGTTGATCTATTTCTAAAATAATCAGCCATTGAAAACCTTAAGGAGCGTAATTATACTGTGACATGGAAGGGGTCACCAAGAGTTAAAAACAACTCAATGGTAACTAGTCTGCTTTTTAAAATATGGTCCATGCTAAAGTATTTCACTATACTTTGGAAGGGGAAAATAAAAATCACTTACATGCATATTCCCAATTACTAGGAAACTGGATTAAAAGGTAAATAGAAAAAAACAACATGTCATTTACTTACAGTGTGTGACTCCAGCTAGAGTTTGGTAGAAAGTAGGGGTATCACTATCATCAGTGAGAGTAACATATACACCTCCAGATAACAGCCAACGAGAGAAGGTAAAAGCATCTTTGTTTAAAAGAAGCCAATTTCTAAACTTTTCATAGTTAACCTTTTCACCCTAAAAGCAAATAGAGAAAACACAAGTTTGATCAATTCTTAAGGAATTTTCCTTAGAATCTAGACAATTTAAAATTTGCAATTAGTTGACAGTGACCTTTGTTATCTAGGTTATATAAGTAACCTTAGATGGCATACACTTAGAAATAATAATGTTTTCAAGCACAAATGCACTTCAGAATTCTCAATTGTATAAATTCTATATGGTAAAAAAACTTATTTGATCAATCCATTAAAGTAGATTGTCCACTAGTCAGCCACACTTTACTTGGTAAGGTAGGTTTTGAAATCAATGTACTACATTTCTTTCAATATTTAATAAATCTAATTTTTCACTGCTTCTTCCTCACCACCCCCCAATTTGTCTAAATTAGCATGTGTTAATTAAATCTGCATGAGCTTACAATACTTTTACATATCACTGTCAAATTAATTTTTTGACAATGATGAGTTGAGATTTCAGTTATACCCTGACAACTGCTGACCCATGGCAACTGTAAGATAATAACTGCTTTGAGCCATTTAGTTCAGGATTTATAGCAATCTGTTACATAACATAAGAAATGACTACAAATAGTCTGTAGTCAGGAAATATATATATTTTTATATGATTTAATTTTTTAAAGATGTAGTATTGTTAGACCAACTCAGAGAAAATTAGTTAACATAGCTGAACAAAAGCATTAATTATAGTCTTCAAGTCCCCCAAACCTCTTGAGCCCCAGAGTATTAAGGTGTTTTGAGGCTAGAACTTGAAGGCGCTTAGGAGATGTAGGACTAAGGTAGAAAGTTAATATCTGGGCAACTGACATGACAGTTCTTTAGGAATACTCTGCTAGAAGCAGCTGTATGTGTTTTGGTTGAGATTTTGAAACTATGTTGTCTTCACAATTGAACTGAAAAATTTCAGACTCACAAATAAAGCAGCAGTGAGAATCATTGGACCCCTGAGCACAGCACATAAATAGTTGCTGCAAATACTAAAGAGAAAAATGCCAAAAATAGACTGCACATAAACATCTATTCATTATAGCTACACTCATTAGAAAACTAAGACTTCCTGCTCTGTCCAAAGAAAAATAAATGTTATGTAAATTGAAAATATACCTCTGAGAAACACTTCCTGAGTGTATCTGGAACTTTACCATCCACCACATGCAGCATTCTCTCCATTTCTTCCCGAACAACATAGCTCCCAGATTCACTCGAAAAAAGACTAAAAATGTCTAGGAAAAAGAGAAACAGAAGAAATCAACCTTATCATAGATGAAATATCCCCTAGTAGAAATAGTTAATTCAAATTTCTCCATATCCTTGCCAACTCTTATTATTATCTTTTCTTATTTAGTTTTTCTTATTTTAGTTATCCGAGTTGGTGTAAAGTAGTATCCATCATCCAATTCCATGACTAATTATGTTGCGCATTTTTCAAGCACTTATTAGTCACTTTATATCTTCTTTGGAGAAATACTATTCAAATCCCTCACTGGTTCTCAGAACTTTACAGTTAATGATTTTGTATACAGCTCTGTTATCCGTTTGAGATACCAAAGTACTCACATTTTGCTTTTTCTTCATCTCGGCCACGTGTAAGGAGGACAAGTCCAACTATTAAGTTATTGAAGTGTAGCCCTTTGGCTGTTCCACCAAAAGAACAGTAAATCACCTAGGGAGAGTGGTAAAGGAAGCCTTAGAATCACAACTGTTGAGGCATTTAACAAATCGTGCACATCTGTAGACAACGTCCTAGTAAACTTTGGTGAAATTATGCTAACTTTATTATTCTTTTTCACTTTTTGCACCCGTGTATATCAATAGATGAAGCACTATCTCATAAAAAGAAGTATTTATTTTTCTCTCTCTAGAGTCTTTATCTGGTCCAAGGGGATAAGATAAAGGTTTTCTTCAATAGCCCCCATATTGGGTTTAGGATTTAGTGCACTAACAGAATTTTCTTCAACCTTTTAAAACTTACATGCATAAATTTGATTGAAAGTAAAGACATTCGCAAATTGAATGCCCAATAATACTAAAGATTCCAAAGGTATTTTATTACACTCTCAGAAGTGAGTAAGAATGACAGTAATGAAAGAACAATAGATAAGCACAGGAAAGGTACAGCATCAGAAATCACACCCACATTCAACCAATTGACAATTCTTTATTGAGTGTCTGGCAGAGATTTACTATCATAAAACTTGGGGTTAAAAAATATTTCGAGAAATAAAAATTACATGGTGAGTATGAAAACTGAAAATAGATATTCACTAAATAATATTTTAAACGATATTTAATAACACTGACAGGTGATAACCAACAACTATGTATCTTTAGTGCACTGAAAGCTCAATCTAGCAAAACTAGCAAAGAAAGATGGCTTCAGATAATACCATCTTGCACAGAGCATACAAAATATACTTTGTGGAAAAACTGATTTTGGTTTTTCTCTTGCTGTAGGAAGGTAATGAAAATACCCTCTAGCTCGTGGAGTGGGAGGATGTGAAGGAAAAGATAAAGTCATAGACCCTTAAAGACATTAGACTGTTGGGAAAGTCTTACTCTTACACAGCACAAAGAAAGCCTAAAACTGAAGAAATAGGATAACAGATTCTCCTCCTTAGTATGCCCTCCTCCTGGCCCCATTGTGCTAGCAAGCACTGAGAATAAATAACAGCAGTTTACTGCTGGGGAAGAGGAAAGCGCATGGAGATAGACCTTCTAGGAGGCACAGCAACACCAACAGTTGATGGTAGAGCAGGCTGGAATTTGCGGCCTGTCGCACACTGAGGGTAACCATAGCAACGATAAGGCACAAATACAGCTCAACTATGGACTACAATGGCTCAATCCCACATGTTAAATAAATGACATACTGCGGGAGAGGGGAGCGTGGAGGGAGGGGGAAAAATGAGGAGCTGACACCAAGGGCTCAAGTGGAAAGCAGATGTGAGAATGATGAAGTCAACATATGTGCTAATGTGCTGGACACAAATGATATATGTACAGATTGTGATGAGTTGCATGAGCCCTTATTAAAATGATTATTAAAAAAACATAAATGACATACCTACACATACTATTTAGCAAAATCTCTACTATCCTATACAAAAACTTGTCTTTCCATCACAAATTACATGCCACACAAAATGAGGAAAAAGAACCCTCAAAAACCAAAAATAAACACTGTCAAGAGACAACGGAAAAACCTGTAACAAAGATGAAGAATGCTTTGGAATGGGTCAATAGCAAATCCTACAGAGTCAGGTTGAATAAGAGATTACCCAATATGAAACACAGAGGAGTAAAAAATAAACAAACAAAACCAGAAAATAAAACCCAAGACTGGTAGGAAAACATTAAGTGATTTAACATAATTGAGATCCTTAAAGAGGAAGAAAGTAGGCAGAATAAATATCTGGAGATAAAGGCTGAGAATTTTCAAAAATTAGTAAAAGATGTAAAATCGCATATCCAAGAAGCTCAAAAGAACAGGAGGCAGGGTAAATGCCAGCTTATTCCCCAAACACTGACTAAGACAAATTATATTCAAACTACTCAAAATTCTGAAGGCAGCCAAAGGGAAAAAAATCACATTAGACTGAAAGAAAAAAAAGATTAAAACTGATTTGTCACCATGGAAGTGTATGATATGTGAATACTATATCAAGAAAACTACTTAAAAAGAAAAGAAACCATACTTGACCAATGGTTACCATGGGTGCAGGAGGCATTGAGTTTATGCTAATGGTGGGGAAATAATTTGGAAAAGGATATCAATAATGGTTGTAGAACATGAAGAGTATAGTCAAAGGCACTGAATTATACATGTGGAAGTGGAATTGGGGGATATTTTGTTGTATATAATTTTGTCACAATTAGAAACAAATAAATACATGAATAACAATAAGTAAAAGGAAGAAGAAAATGTTTTAGAATTGACGGTAGTGCTAATTACATGATTGAAGTAGTGAATTGTACGACATGTATATGCAGTGCTAATAAAACTGTACATAGAAAAAAAACAACTGATTTGTCATCAGAAACTACATAAGCCAGAAGACCTATGGAATAATGCTTAAACTACTGAATGGAGAAAAGTTTCAAATTACTTAAAAAATGTATTCCTATATATTTAACAACAACAAAAAAAACTATAGCCAGAAATTAATTTTTCCAAAAGGAATGAGAAATGGACTTTTCCAGGAAAACAAGCAGAAACCATTACCAGCAAACCTGTATTGAGAAATAGAAATGTGTTACCATAAAGATATGTGTACTGACAGAAAGCAACGAATGCTAAAAATGGCATAAGTGAAAATAAATAAAGTTATTTCTTTTTTATTGCTCTACAAGAAAGCTATCTCATGCAATAATAGCATTAATGTATTGTGCATGTATAGCATATAAGGAAAAACACAAGGCAACAGCAGCACAGAAGACACAAGGAATTGAAAGCATTGTATTATAAACTCACATGAAATGGTATAGTATTGTGCCATATAATATTCAAATATTATATTTGACAAAAGGCTGATTAATTTCAAATGTATGCTTCAAGTCCTATATCAACCACCTAAAAATCTTTAAAGGATAAAAAAATCAATACTGAAGAGAAAATAAAATCACACAATTATATTAAATTAATTCAAAAGATAAGAAAAAAGAAATGGGTTTGAACTATCTTACACCATATACAAAACTGAACTCAAAATTAGATCAAGGGCTAAATGTAAAGCCTTTATCTATGAAAGTTCTACTGGGATAAAAGTAGAGGAGAAAAATATCAACAGTCCTTGAGTACGGCAAAGGTTTCTTAAATATGGTACCAAAAGCAGGATCCAGTAAACTGTTCTTGTTTAATAAAGTGAACTTCATCAAAATTAAGAACTTCTGCTCTTCAAAAGATACTGTTAAAATAATGAAAAGACTTGTCAAAAATATGATAAACATCTGTAAAAGGACTTGTACCCAGAACTCAAATAACTCCATCTTAATATGAACAAAAGATTAGCACAGACACTTCACCAAAGGAGGTTATATAAATGGCAAATGAGCACACGAAAACATGTTAAATACAACACAGTGAAGCAGTGCTCAGTCCTACACCATCCTCACAACTGTTGTGTTTATGCCTATCTCATTGAGGGGTTGTCATCTTTTTCACTAATTCTCTAGCAAGCACGATACCCTTCAGGAGTAACTAGTTCCTCTTGGTAACATATCCAAAGTATATAAGCTAATGTTTATCCTCCTTGCTTCGAAGGGGCAACCAAAACTCACTGTCATCAAGTTGATCCCAACTTTTAGCAACTTAATAGTCTGTATATTAGTATATAGCCTTTTGAATCAGGTTTATTTCATTTAGTATATGCATTTGTGATTCATTCTCCTAGTGTATCATTCTTTTTTATTGTTGAATAGCATGCTGAATATACCATGAACTGCTCTAGGGTACATACCAATATACCATGAACTGCCAGATGTACCCAATAGCAGTTCATGGTATATTCAATATACTACTCAGCAATAAATAAGAATGATACATACACTAAGAGAATGACACAAATATATACACTAAATGAAATAAACCTGATTCAAAAGGCTATATACTAATAGCATACAGAATATTACCAATTTTTTTAATGGGCAGAGAACTTGACTGCATATTTCTCCAATTAAAATATAACAAATGGCTAAAGTACATTAGAAGATGTTCCATTTAGTCATATGGGATATGCCAATTGAGACTACAATGAAATACTATTTTACCCTCGTGAGGATAATTACTAAACTCACTGCCAATGAATTGATTCTGATTCATAGCAACCCTGTAGGATAAAGCAGAAAAGAATCTGTGGGTTTCTGAGATTGCAACTCTTCAGAGTAGAAAGCTCATCTTCCCCCTATAAAATGGCTAGTGGTTTCAAACTGTTGACCTTGTAAACCCAACACATAACTCACTACACCACCAGAAAACAAGTGTGGAATAACTTCCCATGAAGATTTAGTTTTGGATACCCTATACAGGGTCACTACAAGTCAAAATTGACAATGCTAGTGGGTTTTAGTTTTTGGTACACTATTGAAGGATTATAAAATGTTTGGCAGTTCTTCAAAAGTTAAACACAGACGCCCCATATTGACCCAGCAATGTCACTCATTCCTAAATACATACACAAAACTCTTAAAAGTGGAACTTGTATACCGATGTTATTGTATCATTTTTCATAGTCAAAAGATGGCAACAACCTAAGTACCCACAAAAGATGAATGTGTGAACAAGATACAGTAGGTAGATAATGGAATATTTTTCCTTCCAAATATGCTATTTTCAAATCAATGGTCAACTTAAAATTAACCAGGTTTAACTCTTAAGCTCCCAGCTTATTACTAACACACTAGCTTGATCCATGGCATGCATTGGATAGCAAGAATAGTTTGAAATAAAAAGAAAAACTCACTGCCAACGAGTTGATTCCTACTCATAGTGACCCTGTAGAACACAGGCTGCAGTCTCAGAAACCCACAGGGGCACTTCTACTCTGCTCTATCGGATCACTATGAGCCACTCAATGACAGTAAGTAAAACTTGACTTAGTTCAGAAAAAATCACTTAACAGATGTTTAACTACTACTACTACAACTTGCTGTAAGATGCTTACTTATAAAACCCACTAAATAATTTTCTATTGAAAAGGAGAAAATAATAAAACTTCTGAAAAGTTTTATTAAATATTTGGTAACCATGAATATTCAAATTGCAATTTGGCCCGCTGTTATAACAAGTATAAAACTGATGCTTGTGGTAATGATCTAATTAGTCTCCTATCAAACAGTGACATCAACCTAGTAAGAGAAAAGGAAGAGAAGGAAATTACACTTCTTTTTGAAAGAAAAAAAACCCTACATACTTCCTCTGGCCATACAATTAAAATGTTTTTTAAACGGGGACAGAGTTATATAGGAGTAGACTTTAAAATGGTTTTATCAGTTTTCAGTTCCTGCTCTGTTCCTTCTCCTTCCACTGTCTTTTGGGCATGGTATACATTCATTAATGAGGTCTGGGTGAATACTATTTCATACTATGATGTTTGGAGTCAGAAAGATTTGCATTTGACATCTGGCTCTAATAATTTACCAGCTGTATGTGTAGTCATGGGCAAATCACTATGCTTCCTGAGCCTGTACTTCATTCCATTACAAGTACATTGAGGCTCTACTGCACACTTCTCACGCCAGGGACCACACTAAAGACCAGCCCCAATGTGAGACATGCTGTTCTCTACAAAAAGGGCAGTTGTCAGAGCATGACCACACTTTGTTAACTAATCAGAATGAGCTTCAGCATTGAGTACATGACTTTTCCATCAAACATTTTTTTTTCCTGAGTAAACCCTATGACATCTGTGGTGGTTACACAATTTCATGTCAACTTGATAAAATAATGAAGGGGCGGAGTCTAGTCTTTCAATCAAGTCACAACTTGGTGAGCCATCCTTGTGGAATCTGGGACTTCCCTTCTTCCTCCCTGGAGTAGGGACACGCTCTATCTCTGCTACACATTCCTGTTGACAAGCCACATGGTGCCACACTGATGACAACCAAAGCCCTGGATATGAGTCCACTGTCATTGGATCCACAGGACTTTCCACTACTGGTCTATGATCTTCCTGTATTTGGCATGACTCCATGTGCTGTGTACATCTGAAGAGGAATTTATGGGCTAATATTGGACATATGGGCTAATATTGAACTTATGAACTTGATCTGCCCTGGGCTGGGGTGTTTTATTGATGCTTAATTACTTCTTGATATAAAATTCTCTCTTGATATATATATACACACACACACACACATATATATATACATATGCGTATCAATGAATTTGTTTCGCTCGTCTACCCAGACTAACACATCTTTTTCTTTTCTTTTTTATTTATTTGCTTGTTTGTTTGTTTGTTTTTTAAAAACATTTTATTAGGGGCTCATACAACTGTTATCGCAATCCATACACATCAATTGTGTAAAGCGCATTTGTACATCATTCTCAAAACATTTTCTCTCCACTTAAACCGACATTAGGTCCTCATTTTCCCCTCCCTCCCCGCTCCCCCCTCCCTCACGAGCCCTTGATAGTTTATAATTGTTATTTTGTCATATCTTGCCCTGTCCGACGTCTCCCTTCACCCACTTTTCGGTTGTCTGTCCCCCAGGGAGGAGGTCACATATAGTTCCTTGTAATCGGTTCCCTCTCTTCTATTTATTTTTATGACACCTTTTAATTACTTGATTACCTGCTTATAGCACCAAATAAACATGTTAAGATTTACATAATTTCCAAGAGGATCAATTTTTTTCATTTAAATTTTTAATAAAGATTTAATCCATTTTTTATCTATGTCAAGATTTTTCTATGTTTTTGTAGATGTTATTTCTAGCAATTGAATTTTCTCAGATCAAATTTGGCAGGTTTAAATTTCATAACAACGATTGATTTTGTGAATATTTAGGTTATAACAAATTCTTACTCTGCCATTTTGGAGAATTTCTGTAACAGCTTATCTTAAATTTTAGAGTTAAGTAGTCATTATGCATCACTACAACTATACTATTTTTTTCCCTTTTTAAATCATTTTATTGGGGGCTCATACAACTATACTAATTTTTAAAGCATAACCATAATACAATTTGTACTAAAAAATAAATTAAAACCACAACAAAAATTGTTATCATTGCTCGAAGGTAAACAAGCAGTCAGTCATCTAGCTCAGAAGCAACAAACCCCACATGAAAGAAGCACACAGCCTGTGAGATCACAAGGTGTCGAAGGGATCAGGTATCAGGCATCAAAGAACAAAAAATCATATCATTGTGAATAAAGGGGAGTGCGGAGTGGAGACCCAAAGCCCACTGGACATCCCCTTACAGAAGGGTTACGGGGAAGATAAGAGTTGTATGAGCCCCCAATAAAATGATTTTTAAAAATTATCATCAAATACTTAAGTCAGTATTCAAAGATATTTAAAATTCATTTTTAAATTTTTTTCTTCCATTTATTCAAATCAAAGTCTAAAATAAGAAGGCTTTTCAAAAGGTTCACAGGAAAATAGAATGAAAACAAATCTTTTCTTACTACTTTTTAGGCCCACTCAAATAACTGGTGGATGGAGCTCAGAGATAAATCTCTTAATCTGTAGGTTCTCTTTGTCTTCTCTCATCCTCTTTTTCATTACAATTTATTTGATAAAAAAAAAAGTCAAGATGTTTGTCCACTGGAGTTTTCTAAAAATTTACATTTTGATAACTGTTTCTAGACAGTTTCTCTAGATAAGGATCAGTGTTATATTATAATCAGAGCAGGCAGTATTCTGAGATTCCTACCTTCCATGATCCTTTACAACCTCCTATTACCCAAGGAGACATGAGTGATTCTCTGTTCGCAGGAACCTAAAGTGAGCCCCCTTGTATGTGAGTGTTTACACACAAATATATGTGTGTATATATCTGTTACTTCATTAATATTAATTAATGTTATTTTGAAGGAAAATTGATGAGGTTAAATTACACAAAGTATAGTCATTTGGGAGTTTTAAGTGGCAAGTACTTCTAAAATTTTTGTTTTACTTTATTATCTGTCTTTCCTCACCGTCAATAAAAACGTAAGCTCCATGAGGGGCAAGGAATTGATTTCATTGTTTACTGCTATGTGTGCATGTACATAAATGGTATTAGAAAATAGATATTCAAAGATAATTATACTACACAAGTCATTTGTGTATTCCTTAAGTAGGACATTTAAGAGAAAAATATATATATATACTGCTTTTACTTCAAATGTCTTTAAAGCTTAGGTTTTAGGAAAATTAATTTTATACTTAGATTAACTTTATTATATCAAATTCTCTTGTAATGGGGAGATGGGTCTTTATTTTTAGAATAAATAGTCTACAGAACTGGCAAAAGGTCAACTTGATAAATCCTTTGCTTTACTACAATATAAAGAATAACTTTAATTTCAAATGAAAACAATCTCCTAATCTTTGATTATTTTAACACTTTCTTTTCTCTACTCCTTTGACAGAGGGCTCAGTTCAAAGCTTTATACAAATAAGCATTCTATTCAAATATGTGTTTTTCTCCTCTAAGGGCTTACATTTAAGAAGATTAAACCCAAAACTAGCTTGGAAGTTGCCAAAAATAAGACTGATTCCATGTTACAACAAATACCATGTTTTCTGAATTTTAAAACATATAACCACAAGTCAATGATTTAAGGTAAATATACTCTGACCTTGATTTTAGGCAAGCATTGGACCAAATCTCTAGAATACTGTATTTTAAATAATATGAAATATCATTGAATAATTACAGAAGGGGTCATGCCAATCAAATTGAAAAAAGCATTTATTAAAAATCCTATAGTCAACTGAAAATACAGGGAATCCAGGACGGATGAGCCCTATAGGACCAGTGGTGTGAGTGGCAAAACAGGGAGGGTAAAGGGAGAATGG
>NW_022111358.1:12782598-12784343 GCF_000313985.2 Echinops telfairi
TGGGGAGAGGTTAAAGGCCTGCTAATGTCCTCAGAAGGAAAGGATCCAGTTCCCCAATCTAAGCAGCTGAATTCCATCTGTCAAATAGTTAGCTGATTTTCAGTGAGTGGTCTAGTTGAAACAGAGAAACTTTGGAAAACACAGTAGCTTCCAGTTCCACCACCATCTCCAACATCAGTACATGAAGCTGGGGACCTTCTAATGTCTCTGTTCTATCTTAAACACTCGTCTACTTTTACATCTTAGCTCTGTAATTCACTACAATGGCCACACAGAACTCAAAAGATAATTGAAGGTTTATTAACATGTTGCAATTCAAGTGAGAAATGTTTAGGATATAGTTGTTCAGTCAGGACATGTTACAAAGTTCTTCCAGGACCAAATCAGCATTTGTAAGCCACAACCTGATGGCATTCAGCTCCGTGAATACCAGCTCCCCGAATTAAGTGCACAAAGGCACCCCAACTCGAGTAAAGCCTCAACCTGAAGGCACTCAACTCTATCTCCATGGGTCAATAAATCCAACTCTCTCAATTAAGTGCTCAGAGGCATGTCACTGCACAAGTTAGCCTCCTCCCCCCAAAGCATTCAGCTTTACATGCTCCAGGAGTTGGTAAGTCTTACAAAGCTGTCTGCTTTGACTTGTGGTTCTGCTGCGGCTCCTCTGATGTTACAGCTGTTTTCTGGATCAAGGAGGTTCACTGCACAAGGAACTTGGGGTCCAGAAGACACACTCCACTCTTAGCTCTTACTGGTAGTGATATTCCCCTCTTCTACTTCTCAGAGGGCTCATTTTATAAACAGCAGGATGGTAATCACATCATAGCCGGTTTAACAATTACTCATATTTGAATCCTATTAGTGTTCTCCTCTACCTTTTCCATGTAGGAAAACGCTGTTTAGTGAGAGTTTAAGACGGCTAGAAAAGGCACACCAAAAATATTCTTGCCCCACAGTTTTAAAAACCAAATGAAACAGAACATCAAAAAACAAACAGTTCATTAAATTCATGAAGCCCTAAATTTTTTTTCAAGGTGATTTGCTCTATCAATCTACAACATCTAATGCAACTGATTTGCTCTGTAAACATTCACCTAAATCACAATAGTGAAAAAGAAAAACAAAGACTATTAAAAGTCAAAGTAAGTCCCCTCCCTTTGTTTAGTTTCTTAGAATAACTGTAATGGTGTTTATGCATGCTACAAATTGTTTAAGTGACAAATAAGACTCTAGCACCACAAACTGTAATGAATTGGTAACATGAATTCACACTGCAGCTAAATTTTAATGGTGCATTAAATACTTCTGTGGTAGGTATACATGGCCTCACACAATGGGCTTTCAAAAAGGTCAGAGGCAAGTCAAAACTATTTACTAATTTCAAGTATAATTGAACCATCAAAAGAAATCATTCAAGGGCCCTATAATAGAAACAAATATGTAAAATTCAAAGATGATTGTGTTAGGCTAGGTTAAGTAGAGAAACAAATTCAGAGATACTCCTATGGGTTTAAGAGAGAACTCTATATCAAAGAGCAATTGTACATTAAGAAAACATCCCAGTCCAGTCCAGATCTAGCCCATAAGTCCGATATTATCCCATACATCGATACTAGTTGAGATAGTTTATTGTGCCAGCCTGGCTGATAAACGCAGGTGGGATTGACTGAAGGGCAGAGAGATAAATGGCTTGGTGAGCCTTGCCTTTCTTGTCTCTCGCTCTGTGATCATTGGCCCAGTGTGCG
>NW_022111358.1:12784704-12786153 GCF_000313985.2 Echinops telfairi
TTGTAGTGCTTTCTAATTTAACTGTTTATTTCTTGTATTGTATATTTATCTGTATATGATTTAACAGTTCATTTCTCGTTATATATCTAATTATCTTTATAAATAAATATATTGTATTGTCAGGAATTTGGTTTTATCTCTCTAGAGAACCCTGTCTAACACACTAGTCGATAAATTTCTCTTCATACTCACGTAACACATGCAATGACACCGAATGCAGAAAGATTACAGGCCAATGGGTGGAAAATCTTGTGTATCCACTGATGAACGGAGCACCTCAGTGCTGGTGTGAGTCTCCACGTGACTCCTCCAACTTCAGCGTTCTAGCGTAGCCCCGTGTGTCTTGTCAGGAGGAAGATGAAGTAGAGAGTGTCTCCCACTTTCAAGGAGGAACATCGAAGTTCCCAGATTCCCCAAGAGAAGACCATGCCCACCCAGAGGACACAGTGGCCATGACCTGATTGACAGACAAGACTCCACCCCTTCGCAAATTGACCCATTATGTAACTGCCACAGTGGTATTCATTTTGAATATGCTCATTTCTACAAAGATAATTTTAAGGAACCAACTGCTATTGCAGTACAGGTTTAGAAAAAAGAACAGTCTTTGGAGGCAACTGATTTAACAGTTCTAAATTTCACTTTTATCACCTGTAAAACTGCAATAACAAACACCACATGGAATTTATAAGAATTAACTGCAGTAACATCTGTAAAGTTCATTACTTAGAATCTTGTATATGTTAGTTGCTAAATAAATCCAGGTCTATACCCATTCATGAAAGGGTCTGTCTTATTTCAATGACTGAATAATCTTTATATTCTAATGAGTTAAATATACCCAGTATTTATTTTAAAGTAAAAAAAGGTAATTACATACCATAACTCTAAATAAAATCAAAATTTTGCTATAGACTGGCTAAATTACCTTAGGCACACCAAGCCAATTTCCTGGGCCAGTTTCCTCAGCAGTAAAATGGAGTTACTTTAGAAAAAGCAATGTCTAAAGCCTTCTGAATATATACATTTACAGTAGCATGGTGTTTAAGAGCCTGAACTGCATTTTGATCTGAGCATCAAGCAACTCGCTTGAGTCAGTGTACCCAGTGGCAGCACCTGGGAAGATTCTTTCTGGTCTAAAGAATATTTTTGTAAAAGCAGTTTCCCTCACGCTTCGTGACGGCTGATTTAAGAGAACAGCATGCAGCTGTGAAATTTTGTTTCCTGCTCGGGAAAAATGGTGCAGAAACTGTTGTGATGTTGTACACAGCTTACAAGGACAGCATTATAGGAAAAACTCAAGTGCACGAGTGGTTTTCTAGTTTCAAAAAAGGTGAAATAAAAATGAGCTGACAGTGGATTGATGTTGTTGCTGTTTTGTTGTACAGTGTTGCTTGGTTTTGCTCTGTCTTGTTTTTATGCATGTTGTCTCCGCAGGCCTGTCTGGAT
>NW_022111358.1:12788255-12789977 GCF_000313985.2 Echinops telfairi
CTACACAGATGAGTTGGAAAAATGTTTCCAAGAATGGAATTGCAAATTTGACAAATGTATTATGTGTAATGGAGAGAACTTGCCCTCATTGACTATCTGGAAGAGATTCATATAAGTATATGTTTATTTCAAAGATAGGTGATCTAATGAAATGAGGAAATTAATAAACAAATCAAATGCAAGTAAACTTATGCTGAAAATATATTTTTAAACTTTTGCAACAGCACAATGATGAGGAACTGTCAGAAATCTAAGCTAAATTCAGAAGAGGACATGGGATTAGAGATATAATTGCTAACGCATCTTGGCTGAAAGCAGAGATTACCAGAAAAGGATGTGTGCCTGTGTTTTATTGACTCTGCAAACGTATTTAACTGTGTGTATCATAACAAATTATGGGCAGTATTGCAGAATGAAATTTCCAAGCATTTAGTTGTACAGATGTGGAGCCTGTATACAAACCATGATATCCTGCATGGTTTAAAATCTGGAAAGGTGTACATCAAGGTTGTAGCTTTTCACCATACTTAATCAGTATACTGAGCAAATAATCTGAGAAACTTGACTATATGAAGAAGAATGAGGATCAGGGTTGGAGGAAGATTTTCAAAAATCAGCGATATGAAAAATGATAATCCTTGCTTCCTTGGAGTGAAGAAGACTTAAACACCTGCTTATTTAAGAGCAAAAATTACAATTTTCAAAATGCTTCTATATCTCAATATAAAAAAATCTTCCTAACTGGACAAATAAGCAAGACCATGGTAAACAGCAAAAGATTGAAGTTGTCAATTATTTCATTTTATTTGGACCTAACAGCAGTCAAGATATCAAACAACATAGGCCATTGGGCAAATCTTCTGCACAAGATGTCTTTAAATGATTAAGCAGCAAAAATGTCACTTTGAGAACTACGTAGCACCCAACACAAGCCATTGTATTTTCAGTTACCTCATAAACATGTAAGAATTGGATAATGAATAAGGAAGACCAAAGAAAAATTGATGCCTTTAAAGTATGGTGCTGGCAAAGAATATTCAATATACTATGGATGGCCAGAAACACAAACAAATATGTCTTAGAAGAAACAGGCAGAATGCCCCTTAGGAGGGAGGATGAATAGAGATCATCTTATGCACTTTGGACATATATATTATCAGGAGGTACTGGACCCTCACATTTGGTTTAAAAAAGAGACAGACCCTCAAATAAATGCACTGACACATTGGTATGAACAACGGGCTCAAACACAGCAAGAACTGTGAGGACCAGGAAATGCTTTGTTCTACTGTACAAAGGGTCACAACAAGACAGTACTTAACAACAACAACACAGTGAACAAAAAGTAATAAATCCGTGAAACTGATTTATATAAAGAACAAGGCATTAGGACTGGAGGAAGCCTCAGACACCTGGGCTATGCAAATGACATAACGGTGCTTGCAAATGAAGACAAGTTGAAGCACTTATGATAAAAGTCAGTATGAATTACACCTGCTCATGAAGAAAGCAAAAATCCTACCAACTGGAGAAATACACATCGTCATGATAAATGGTGACAAAAAGGAAGTTTTCCAAAATTCTACTGGGATCAACTATCAATATCCATGAAGCTTCTGTCAAGAAACCAATGTACTGCACTGGAAAATTTGCACTAGGAGACCTACTTAGGGTTCTAGAAAGCCAAGATGTCACTTTGATCACAGTTGTATTACTTAGTAG
>NW_022111358.1:12791639-12792937 GCF_000313985.2 Echinops telfairi
TCAGGAATGAGGACCTAATGCCGGGGGTTAAGTGGAGAGGAAATGTTTTGAGAATGATGAGGGCAATGAATGTACAAATGCGTTTTACACAATTGATGTATGTATGGATTGTGATAAGAGTTGTATGAGCCCCTAATAAAATGATTTTTTAAAAAGAGAGAGACGTATTCAAAAGGCAGATGATTGGTTACATGAATACGGTGCTTAATTTACTGAATCACTTTTTTGAAAAATTACATTTTGTCAATATCCAACCCTGGACCTATTGAATAACATCGTACTATACATTCCTTTAGATTTTTTTCTATGAATTCAGTCTTTGATTTAGAAAGAAATATAAACATTTTCTTAGTTCTCAAATACAAAAGTCTAAGCCTCTGCATGGTACACTTCTATGCTCTCTGACAGCTAAGTGGTATTTTGCCAACAAAGTCACTCAGCCCTGACTCATCACGTGAGCTCACTTATCCAGTTCAAATCTGAACTCACAAACTACCTAGAGAACTCAAAGACTGACTGCAGAGCCAAGTCAAATGAAGCCTAAGCCTAAGTCAACCCTTAAAATAGCTCACAAGTAGTTCTCATTATTTTATTTATTTTTAGTTCTCATTATTAAGAAACAGGGAAATCATTCCCAATTTACAGACTACATGTATCTATATTTTGTTAAGGATTATTTAGAGTACAGAATATACTTTACCTCAAAAATCGATGGCCAGATTTCCCTTCTCAGATCATAGAATTTTACTTAAATTATAATGTTGAAATAATAAATATTTGATAATAATTATAAAAGGATTTCATAAGTAACTGTTAATATGATACAACCTTACTTGCTGAAAGTGAAGCAGACTTCACGCACTTACTGATGAAGAAGAGAACTGCAGTCTTCACTAGGGATTATGACTCAATGAAAAGAAAAGAAAAACCCTCACAACTGGACCAATAGGTGACATCATGATACATGGAAAAAAGACTGAAGTTGTCAAGAATTTTGTCCTGCTTGGCTCCACAATCAATGTTCGTGGAAGCAGTAGTCACGAGATCAAATAAAGCCTTGCCTGGTGTAAATATACTGAACAAGAACTCTTTAAAGTGTTGAAAAGCAAGCATATTACTTTGAGAACTAAGGTGTGCCTGACCCAAGCCATGGTACTTTCAATCACCTCATATAGAAGTGAAAGTTGGACAATGAATAAGACCAAAAAAGAACCAATGCACTTGAATTATAGTGCTAGTGAAGAACACTGAAAGTGCCACGAATTACTGAAAGAACAGACAGATAAGTACAACCACTG
>NW_022111358.1:12796291-12805635 GCF_000313985.2 Echinops telfairi
CACCTTGCCAGTACTTCTCTTTTGAGTGGTTTCTTCTGTCTCTCTCATTCAGTGTCTGTGGTGGTTACATAATCTGGTGTCAACTTGAGATGATTAAGAGTGAAGGGGTGGAATCAGCCAATCAGTCATGTCACAGCTTGATGACCTCATTTGGAGGCGTGACAGAGAGAAATAGCTCGCTGGAGGCCAGACACACACACTCTTTGCTTGTCTCTCTGCAAGACATTCCTGATGGCAAGCCATATGGAGCTACAATGATGAAGCCAGAGCCCTGGAGCTGGAGGAGCCCAGATGGAGACCCACACCAGTGCTGAGATGCTTCCACCACCACTGGATCCTTAAGATTTTTCCACCCACTGGCCTGTGATCATCCTGCATTCGGTGCCATTGCATGTGTTGCATGAGTCTGAAAAGGAATTTGTAGACTAGTATCAGACATATGGGCTAATATCGGACTTATGGACTTGACTGGGCTAGGATGTTTCCTTAATATGCAAGTACTTTTTGATATAAAGTTCTCTCTTGTATACACACACACACACACACACACACAGAAGTACAACCAGAATGCTCCTTAGAGACAATGACGGTAAGACTTCATCTCACATATTTTGGCTGTTGTCACGAGAAACCAGTCCCTGGAGGACATCACGTGTGGTAAATCAGAAGGGCAGTGGAAAAGAGGAAGGCCTTCAACAGGCAGATTGACAATGGCTTCAACAACAGACTCAACCATAAAAACAGCTGTGAGGATGGTGCAGGGCTGAGTAGTGTTGCAATCTGTTGTACATGAGATTACTATGAGTTGGAACTGACTTGAGGCACCAAAAAAAATCAAAAATAAATAAATTGGGAGTTTAACATTAGGAATGCAGTCATCATTTACGAATATTGTTTCTCGGGAGAAATGTCTACACTACGTGATAAAAGGTAAAAAAGACAATCTGAATATGGCTCTGTCTCCCCCTTCCTTTGTTGGTCCTTGCCCAGTCCCTTTGGTTACTGGGCAGACAGACGTAAAGAAAAGGAGTGACCATATAGTGGAATGGGTGGGGGCATTATCAGGTTTCTAAATTTCAGACTATATATCTACCTCAAGTCATATTGCCAGAATATGGACCATCACTCTCACTATTTTATTTCCAAGAAAGGATTAAGCAAGCAAGCTAGAAATCTGACTGGTCACTCTATCCAATTCTTCCCCCTCATTTCCAGGAACTCAGTTTAAGTCAAGAAGGAAGTAGGCAGCCCACTTTCTGTACATTTACACTGGCTACCCATCATAACACATCTGGAGGGGGAAAGTAACAGAGTAACCTGGAATGACAGTGAGGTGCTGTGTGCAGAAGATACTCTGAGGCTACCTTTAATAGAATGTGGATTCTAAAAAGTTCTTTTGATACATATTAGCAACTTTGTACCAAGACAGTCTTCTCTTGTTTGCTCTCCCATAACTGAAGGTTCAACACAGATTGCCAACTCAACAGCATCCCTGAGATACCTTATCATCAAGCATGCTTGAGAAACATGACTCTTTGCCAATTACATACTCAAGCTCAAAAGAAATCCCCCAGAATTAAAGAGCATTTTAAACTCCAGGGTAGTAAAGTGTTTTAGAAACCAAAGGAAACTGCTATAAGGGCAATTTTTTTAAAAATCCAGTAAATTTCTTAGTTCATATTTTTTACAGTAAAGAAGAAGAGAAAGGTGAAACAAAATGCACTTCCTAGTTCTCCTCAAAAGCCATATCCTACTGACAGAGATCTAACTCAGGCACAGGCTGATGAAAGAGGACAATGCTATGCACGGCAATCAAAAGATAAAAGAACTCACATGACAAATCAACTGGGAGCCAGCCAAAACAGGTGAGTTTTCAATGGAACAGAGTAATCAATAATAGGAGAATCAAAAAGGACTTGGTTCAAATCCTACCTGTTATTTAGGGGTCTTATGTCTTTGGATAAATTATGTAACCTGAGGTTGCTCAATTAAAAATGAGATTAATTCTAGAATTTTATTTCACGAGAGATGGTAGAATGAAATTATATAATTTACATAAAATGTTTTGCAATTAGGTACATGGTAAATAGCTACATAAATGTTTCACTGCTATCCTCATCAAAGGGAAGCAACATAGAACAGAACTGAATATGGATTTGGATACTTGGATTTAGATCACAGATCTGCAAATTAGCTTTAAGTCTTGGGAGCAAGTAACCTAATGTCCTTAAGCCTCAATTTATTTTCCTCATTAATAGAATTCAGATAATAGCACTAGTATCTGCCTAACTTAAATGAGTAATGTCAGGTAAAAATCCATGAATTCACCTAGTAACCACAACCATAACCTAGTGTCAAAGCCAATTAGCCTCACTGATGTGATGAACCAACTAAATGTGGTTGTTCAAAAGGACTAAAGACATACTTGCAAAGTATCTAATAAAGTAAGAAGCATATAAGACTAATAATAACCACAGCCCTCTCAGTGACACAGTGCTTCTGAGGCAAAGGTCTGATTTCATATAAATCGCTTTTATTTGCACTCCCTAGAATAGGATTGCTTTAAGTCAAAATTGACCAATGGCAGTGAGTTTTATAACATTTGCAAACTATGTAGATTATTGCTAGATTTAGGTTCAGTTGTATTCACAGAGGACAAAACTAACAACCTTGATGCTCTCAAATGACCTAATGAGAAGCAAACGAATGATAATTAAACACTTCAAGAGTATCTCTTTGGTGTTCAAGTATAGTTTAAAAAATATTCTATCTTCCTTCAAATAAATACACTGATAAAGCCTTAATGTGGCTCCCAGAGATTACTTAAAAGACAATCCTGACCCGATAGGAGAATAAACCAAGAAAAAAGACAACCAAAGTTCAAGTAATAGAAAACTCTTCAAATCGTAGCTTTCAAAATATCAAGAAAAATAACTGCTCATCTCTTTTCACAACTATCTGGACAAATAAATAGATTCTCAAACACATCTTAAAGAGAAACTCCAAATCCAGGAACTAAAGGGTATGGTGAAAGGTGCCCTTTTATGGACTGAATTGTGTCCTGAACAAAATGTGTCAACCTGGCTGAGCCAGGAATCTCTGTAATATGTTATTATCCTCCATTTTGCAACTGGATGCAATTATCCTACATACTATAAACCATCACCTCCATCATGTTAATGAGGCTGGAGTAGAGGCAGTTAAATTAGTGAGGCAGGATGAACCTATAGGATAGAGTTGTATCTTAAGTCAATTTCTTTTGAGATATAAAAAGAATGTAAAAATCGAGCAGCGATCAGAAGGACCTACTACCATGAAAGAAGAGCCATGAACAGAGAATCTCCCAGTTCCAAAGAAAGAATGATGCCAAGGCACACGGAGATATTCAAGGGATGCCAAGGCCCACAGATGTTGAAAGGAGACAAGATCTTCCTCCAGATCTGACAGAGAAAGAAAGCCTTCCCCTAGAACTAGTGTCCTAAATTTGAACTCTACTCTCTGTGAGAGAATACATTTTTGTTTGTTAGTCATACACTTGTATTTGTATAGCAGCACTTAAACTAGGGCATGGCTTACACCAAACCCAGTCAGAATCAGGAAACAAAGATGTTTTGCTGGGAAAATAGTAATACATGGATAGCAGAAAACCGCTGTGCATACAAGTTCCATCCTGTGATGTCTACTGAGAAGGAAAGCTTTGTGACTTTACCATCTAAATAAAAATTCCATTATTCTATCATCTTACTACTTCCCAGAGAAAACATCTGGGAGGGAAACAGAGAAACAAATCTTTCACAAATTTTTCCACTGAAAATGGCTTTAACCCTTTTAAAGAAAATAAAGATTAGAGACAATTTCATCTCTTTTCCCAACGTTCTAATCTTTATTCTGAACAATGAAGCTGAACTATTTCTACCCTAGTAAATGTCAAATCAAATTACAAACAATGCTATAATCAAAGGTGTGAAAAGATAAGTTTTAAAGACATACTTAACTAAAACTTTTAACATATTTTGCACCAGATCATAGGATAGTAGGATCAGATGGAAACAGTCTGATTATCACAAGGTTATAAAAATTCATTTTAAAGACCAGAAAGATCAAGTGAAGAGGGGAAACAAGTTTTACTGCTTAATTTCCTTAACTTTTTCTATTTGAGTTATTTATAATCTCATAAGAAGTTGAAGCAGAAAAGTTACTCTCAGTATTTAAAATAATAAAACTACAGTATTTTTTAATGGACTTTGCAACAATACAATTAATTGGACTAAGGCTGTACTCACAAAACATTCCAACATAATTCTGGCAGGCTCCTTACCACGATATAACAAGGACCACCTTTCTGCCCGTGTGTAATAACACTGTTCATTATTTCTTTTGAAAGCCTCACTAGAAACAAATACAATGTCCACATCTCTAGCACCATCTCGCTTAGATAGTAACTTTGCCTAACAACTTTCAGTTCTTCATAGGTCCTCATCAGAGCTGTCTTTAAATGCTCACACCTCTACCTACAGTCTTGAAGGCAATCTAGGCTTTCACTATCAAAGACATCAAAATCCCTAAACCATTTTTAAGTATTTGTTAGAACAGTATCCTTTTTTTCTTTCTTTTTAGTATCCTTACTCTTAAGATACCATGTTATATAAACTTATTTCCAGTAACAAAGAAAAAATTGTTGTAATTAAATTAAAACATTTTCAGACAGAGGAATAATAAACTTAGTACCTTAGAGCATGTATACCGATTGCTACAATTCCCCAGAGGCATACCCCAAGCAATTTTTTTTAATCACTTTATTAGGGGCACATACAACTCTTATCACAATCCATACATACATCAATTGTGTAAAGCACATTTGTACATTCATTGCCTTCATTCTTCCCAAACCATTTGCTCTCCACTTAAACCACAAGCAAGTTTTTTTTTTAACTCAGAACATCTCTGCAACTAGAAAATAGGCCAACACTTTTTTTTTTAACATTTTATTAGGGGCTCATACAACTGTTATCGCAATCCATACACACAACAATTGTGTAAAGCGCATTTGTACATCATTCTCAAAACATTTTCTCTCCACTTAAACCCCCGGCATTAGGTCCTCATTTTTCCCCTCCCTCCCCGCTCCCCACTCCTTCATGAGCCCTTGATAGTTTATAAACTGGTATTTTGTCATATCTTGCCCTGTCTGACGTCTCCCTCCACCCACTTTTCGGTTAGGCCAACACTTCTATGACAGAATACAATGGCATAAACCCTTTGGAGAAAGACTTTTGTCAACATCTACATGATTCATAAAAGTTGATTGTCCTCTGACTCAGTCATTATACTTTCCTATTTTTTCTTTTTAAAAAAATCTAACAGAAAAGGCTATAAGCAAGAGAAGAGCATGTTAATCACAACAAATAAGGAAATAATCCTGTTATATAAATTATAGTATGTTCTTCTAGTACTCGCGGTATATTAACACCATAATTCAAATGTATCATTTCATCTGCAGTCTTCCATATTTATTGTCCAACTTTCACATGCATACGTGCACCTTAGTCTTCAAAATGACATCTTTACTTTTTAAGTTTAAAGAGGGTTGGGTTTTGTTTTGTTGTTTTTTGAAGAAGCGCAACCAAAATGTTTTCTTGAAGCAAGGATGGCAAGACTTTATCTCATGTTCTTTGGGCATGTTATCAAGAGGGACCAGTCCCTGCAGAGAAACATTACACTTAGTAAAGTCAGTGAAAATGAGGAAGACTACTGAGATGGAATGACAAACTGGCTGCAACAATTAATTGAAACATTGTAACAATTGTGAGCATAATCCAGGACTGAGTAATGTTTTGTTTTGTTGTTTTATTCACATATTTATTCCTGTGCTTGTCCCTATGAGTTGCAATTGGATCAAAGCAACTGACAACAAAAACAAACCTAAATGAAGATGTGATGCATGCCACAATGTGGATGAACCTTGACCACATGTTGAGTGAAATCAGTCAGCCACAAAAGGACAATCACAGGATGATCTCATTGTAGATGAAGTAAACCTGTATATGGGATCCAGGCCCATAGCCGATGGGTCCTAAGGGGCGATTGTACAATTAAAGAGACATAGGACAAGGCATGTGAGGGCTCACCTCTTGCATGGCGACCAGAACCAGAATGAGGCAGTAATGTATTCTCTCACGAGTTTATCTAATCTCGGGCATGCACACCACAGTAAACACATACATAACAGGAGGGGGACAAGCTATGATTACACACTCAATAGGAAGGGAAGGTAATATAGGCATACGTGTGACAGGAAGGTACAGACGTAACAAGATGGGAGGGCTCTAAGTTAAGATGGCGGCCTATTCCTAGTCCTCTCTGAGCTGACTTGACCTTGGGTATCTCTGAGCTCCTCTCCAGGGGAATAATGTATGATCCTTATCAGAAGCAAGTGGACCCTACTTAGGGTGCAGCAGACAACAAGATCTGTCAGGCAAGTAGCATTCAAGCAGTTGACTTTCAAGTGTATAGAGTAGCAACTATGTGCTTGCAAGTAGCACCTTAAAATTGGCATTATTTCCAGGGGATATCGCAAGGAATAACTTTTACTTAGGAGAATGTGAGTGAGACGCATCTCCAACCCACGAACATGAAGGTCTCCCTCCATGGGAGCCCAGGCCTCCAAGACCCCTTGACATATGAACATAGAAAATTTGTCCATATATACTATTTTCCTGGTTCTGTTTCCCACACCTATCTATAGAAACAAAGACTATTGGGGGGTGGGGGTGGGAGTAGTTTTTGTGTAATTTGTGTTAATATTGGTAAAATGTTTTGTACGAAGCAAAATAATAGTGACCCAGCTTGAAAAAAAACTATAGTATGTAATTAAGACATCGTGAAGTTAGAAGATATGTAATTTATGACTTTTATAATAATAAATACAGGAATTAGAAGATAACTGCATTCCCTATACATGAAAACACGCTTTCTTTTCTTCCTTCTTTCCTTTCATAGAATTCTACTAAGCCATCATCTTTCACCATCAGTTATTCTCCCTATTTATTCCCCTGCAAGTACTGATCCCTCAACCCTCTGACGTCCAAATTTCTACCTTACCCTTTTTGAAGCACCAAGTATTTTATTTAATTATCTTTCATATGCTCTCCATAATTTCCTAATCTGATACTACTACTAAATAAAGCCAGAACCAATAAATCTGTCTTGGGAGAAGTTCAGAGAGAACACTCCTTAGATGCGAGGATGCCTAGACTTTGCCCCCTGTACATTGGATATGTTATCAAGCGGGATCAGTCTCTGAAGAAGAACACCATGCTTGGTACAATGTCCATGAAAAAGAGAAAGACCCTACAAGCGATGGATTGACACAGTGACTGCAATAATGGGTTCAAGCATCATGATGATGATGAAGATGGTGCAGAACCAGGCAGTGTTTTATTCTGTTGTACAGAATCACTGAGTCAGAACCAACTCAAAGTACTAACAACAGATAAAGATTTTGTTTTACTGTTGTTTTTGCCTAACAGACAATTTGCAATAATATATGGATAGAAAAAGAAACATGCAATTATCTAGTCAGGGTTTCCCGAAACATAACTCATTTTACTATGTGATTTTAAGAAATACTTTATATATAGAACAAAATCTAAAGATGCCTTGTCACATTAGGCCTTTCACACAGTTTGATGCTGAATAATAGTTAATAATAATCGTAACTTTTTAGTGAGACCTTTGTGCCAAGCTCAGTCTGTTCTAAGCACTTTATTACATGTAGTAACTCATGTAATCCTAGTAACAACCTTTTGCGAGTAGTAAATACAGACAAGCATACAAAAGACTCACGACAATAACTCACCCAAGGGAACACAGTGATAGTGAAGATGTGAACCAAAGCAGAAGGGCTTTAAAGCTTGTACTGTTGGTCACAGGGCAATATTTTTACCCTACAATTTCCAGTATATATATTCTGTCTTGGGCTGGGGTCTCTAGAGAAGCAAAACAAGTGAAGTCCATATGTGTATGGGGAGATTTGTCTCAAAGAAATGGCCCATGCAGAAGTAGTAGCTGGAATGTTCCAAGTCCATGGGTCACTTGTCAGGTGGGAGGCTTCTCCTGACTCTCATAAGCTGCAGGTCAGGCTGCAAAAGTGAATGAATCCAAAGAAGGATGCTGACTCACAGGCTGTGGAAACTGAGGACTTCCAAGATCAGCAAGCAATATGGCAGGCTGCTGATGAAATAAAAAGGGAGCAAGCACTGCTAGAGCTTTCACATTTGTTTTTCCAAGGAAATCCCTTTTCAAATGATTGGTTGCTAGCAACAGACCTCATCATAAAGATGATCACATTATAGCAACTCTCATCATGGAATGACTGCATCCTAAATGCCAAACCACTGAGAACCATGGCCCAGCCAAGTTGCCACACAATCAATCATAACTATTCAAGGTACACATCATTACTCAATCACATTTCTAACTCTTCTAATTTCAGTCAAACTGGTTATATGTTTAAATTTCTACTACACTTCTAATAAAAGGCTTAGAACTTCTTTTGCCTCAGACATTATGGCTCACTCTTCCAAATGGCTTAAGGATTCCTCAAGTACTAAAAAAGTTTATCTACTTTAATATTATATAAAGGTTTAAAAATAATTGAAGTACTATAAACACATATTTACAGAGTACAATTTTACTTGTTTTGTCATATGTATATACTGAAGCAAATATGAGATGAAAAATAGGCAAGAAACCTGGAGTGCTAAAAAAGGGAACAGAACACAAAAGAGAATATTGATATAGTGTAATTAATAAAATTGTTATTACCAAGTGATTTGTGTGGAAATTCAGATGAAAACCTAACTCTGTAAATTTTTGCCAAAAACTCACTTTCTCCCTCTTAACACATGCACACACACGCACATGCACACACAAACACACACACACACTAAATTCGTTGACATCTGGCATACCACTTAGAACGTTCACTACTTATGCAATGTATTTGATGTAATGTTTTACAGCACTATTCCCCCATTATGCTTAATGACCTGCCTGTTCTATTATAAACTGTTTTCCAATAATTAATAAAGCTGTTTAAAAACCACTTTAGGCTAAAATTTGGCAGCTGAGAACCATAAAGACAATAATGTACATTTTTAAAAGTCAACAGAGTTTGACAAGAAAACAATGACTGTATTCTATTGTATCATCTCTAGAATTCTTTAATTTTTTCGACTGTCTTACAAAGAGAAACAAAGTCAGTAAATTTTATACATTAACATGAATGTTACATAAAGGTAGCATAAACAAAAGGAGATGCAATTAAGACAGAATACGACCCC